>NC_136073.1:52246461-52879698 GCF_964261635.1 Lissotriton helveticus
ACATTTACAATGCTATATACAACGAAGCCCTAGTTGTTGGTAATTTATCCCATGCAAATAACAACTATTGACAAAGCAATAGTCCTGGCTTGTTTTAGGTGTAATGTTACTTGTATTATCTATCTGGGTGCAATGACAGAAGCAGCAAACTACCAGTCAATTGCCACACTATGCTAAGCACAGTGTTTCAGCCACACCCTTAATTATATCAGCCAGTTCTTTGTACTGACTCGAATATGCTGATGAATAAACATATATGTGATCCCATCCTTCCATCGAATTTAGAGGTCGGCTATTGTGCGCCACGTGTTCCATATAGTGAGGTCGGACTCTAACCAATGGCAAACAGGATATTGCACAGATGCTTAAATGAGAAATCTCTTCTTCCAGACAAGCGACAATTGACACCGTAGAACATTACCATACTCTCACGATCTCCGACGACTCACCTTCAAAACATTTAACGGGTGGTCCTGATGAAGGTGGGCACAAGTTATAATATCCACTGAAACATGAGTTGACCTGGTTGCAGTGAAATCCCAGCTGGCAACACAATCATGGATAGGTATGAGATGTAATCTCCGTGTTTTCACCAGTGTAAGCTGATGTAGGCTGGGAAGTGTATGTATGTGATGTGTGTGCTAATGTGATGCTGTGTGATTGGTCAGGATGAGTGTGTTGCTGGACTATAGGGATATCCTAATGGTTTCCATGATGTTAGTCTCACACGAACATGATATGTATTTTGAAATGTACAAATGCATATTTGGACTTTAAAAATGTATGCTGGTTTAACTAATATGTTTTTAACTTTTGTATAAGCAAAGACAACATTAGAGAAAGTCTTTTCTCATAGACAATAGCAAAAAAAGGAATTAAACAAAATAATAAAATGACAATAAAACAAGTAATCCAGCGCTCCTAATGAAAAACTGTCTCACCAACGCTACCTATCTCCACAATACTCACCATTAATCATGAATCACTTACCAAGGCCCATAAACCAACGAGACAAATTCCGAGCGTCTGAATCATGTGACCTAATTAATCAGAACTATTCACAAAACTATTTACACATTTATATACATCTGCAGTTTATCATTTCTTACCATGGTTCACTAAGGTAAATGGATCAACTAATGGTAACTAGACATGAATAAACAAGCCCTGCTTGTCATTTCAAAATCTAATTTTATTTACTTTATTATTCAAAGAAAGAGCATTTTCAAATAAGAATCTTAATTTTATTAGCAAAGTAAAGCAACATTTAATTGATGAAATCAAAGGCAAATCATTCAGCATGAACTAAAGTAAATAACAGTTTCCATTCCCTAAATTCTATTTCCCAGTCTAAAAACTTGCTCCACCTAAAAAGAATAGTCATTAAAGACTGCTGTCCTTACGTGCGCCAAAGAGTCCAACAGCACGTCACGCCCTTCAGGAATCGGAAAGCGAGAAGCGCCCTTCTGCCCATGAGGCCAGGTTTTATACCTTTCTAACTAGCTAATCTCCGCTAAATTGTAAACTTTTCTTTGACATCCAGAGTTTTCATTGGCTGTCTGCTGTCAGTCCACAACATGTCATTATCTTTTTCGAACCTAGATCGAGCCTTTTTTTAAGCTCTATTGTCCATTAACATCATGACTTTTAGCTTCCTCGAAAATGAAACATTTGACGAGTAACAGTCCGTTACTTCCGTAGCTTGGCAAACTTGCCGCTTCCTGTCCTTGGATCTGTCTCTCCCAGAGCACGTTTAGCACAGTTAATTTTATTTATTTTTCTGACAAACGTCAATGTGGTAAAACTTTCCACTTCTTGTGCATTGGCTCTTCACGACAGGATTCCAAACGCCAACTAAACAGGCCTTAAGCCTCTTTCTCCAAAACTGTCATTTAAACAAACACAAAACATTAATTAATTAGAGAATTGAGACCCATTCTGTTACCCACCCCCTTTATAAATATTAACCCATTAATTTATGTTACCTGGCTTTAGCACACAAAGCAGAGTTTATATCTACCATCTTCATTTAGGCCGCAAAGAATTCTCCACGAGCTTTTGCCACAGAAAAGACATAACATAAGCACATAAATAAGCACATGCCATTAGTTATTCAGCCGCGTTTAATACTGACAAAGACAATAGACAAGGTTAGTTTATTATTTTTCAATGAACTCGCAAATGCAACATAGAGCACACAAGTTAGTCCCTCGTGTTGTGTAAATGCATTTTAAAACAAAGTTGATTAGTACTTTTCATCTCGTGCTTATTAATACGGTTACAATGTTATGGAAGTTTTAACTTTGCGAGTCAGAACAAAATTTCATTCTGTAACTCGCTCCATCACAAGCAAAGGTCTGATTTGTATGTATAGCAGTGGGAAGCCCCTGGAGCTCATATTAGTCCATAGTAAAAGGATATAGGTCGGTGGGAGTTTTTCTCAATACTGTTTGAAATAGACTTTAAAGAAAATACAGCCAACATGTGTTTCAACTTCTAGACGTTTTCAAGGCTTATACGCGTCAGAAGCAGCTAAGCACCAGAAGTAGTTATAGTTGAAGTCTCAGTCGCAGTGTGCGTTTGAGAAGGCAGAGTAACAGGTGTGTCACAGCCTAAAGAGTGGACACAGTTTGTGTCAAGTGGTGAATGGATGGACCTACAGTATCAAGGTCTCGGCCACTGCAGGTCCTGCATTAGTTTCCGTGAACAATAACTATTTGTGATAATTAGCTGCTTCTGATACTTCTAAGCAGTAAACGTGTGCATTATTAATGCTTACACCGCCTAGTAGAGAGTTCTACTAGGCTTTTCCTTTTTGTCCATATTTGGGTCTGTATGTATTATTTGTGGTGGGGGCTGCTGTAATCATTAGGGTGGTGTCTTGTTAGAACTCTCCTATGTTATCTTCCTGAATGTATCTAACAAAGGGCTGGAATTCTGGAGACGCAGTTGCCACACTTATTCCCGCTGTTGGACTTTGGTACACACCTCTGGCACTTCTAATAAACAGAGTGATTAAATAGTGCCTGCAAGGGGGCGTGGCCAACCGGGCAGCGAAATGGCCGCTCTGTGAGTGTGCTCCGCCGGCTACAACTTGAAATCCTGCACTATCCTTCTCCATGACCTGATGGTACCTGGTACTCACGGAAAATCGTTAGCGGAGACAGAGCTGCCCCTCCGTTCTAAATTTTGGGCGCACTGAACACCGGCAGGTGCAGCTGCTGCCTCTTGAGATCTGGGCGGGCTGTGCGACGCAGAAGACCCGCTGCTGCGGAGCCCACGCCGGACGCCGCTCCCTACTGCAGGCCTGTGATCGGCGGGCCTTCTAGACCCTGGGCGAAGGCGGAGTGTGGACCCCGGAGTCTGTGCGTTGTCCTTTTGAAAGCCGCCGGTGAGTCGCTGCTGTGCGGTGCTGCTGCGGGGATTGGCGCCCGCGGTCTCCCAGCCAATACTAGACTCCTGTCACCGGGCTCCCGGGGCTGACAGAGGGATCGCGCCTGAGACGAGCCCGCCATTTTGATCGAGCGCTCGTCTGCTGCTGAGGACTGGGTCTGCTCCCGCTGCCTGGCGGTGATTGAATGTGCAGCGGACCCGTGCAATTAATTGCCCCCCAGACGTAGTCCCCTACACGGACACGCATCACACCTGATTACTGGTTTGCACCCGCGCACAAGCTGTGTGTTCATCCGATCTAAAGCAATGCCCGCGCTCCTGTGACTGCCTGCTGCCTAGCGAGGTATACCTGCTCTGCACTTCACTAATTGCGGCCTTTGAACTATTCTGGCGCGTAGGTGTCAGGCTGTAACCTACATCTCGGAATCTAGGTGCACTCACCTGGCTCCGGACTGCGGCTTGCCTCCCCCTGTCTGCCCGTGAGGTGCTGTGGACAGGCGCCTGACTGTGCTGTATGCGCGACGCCTCTGTGGTCATCTGGAGCTGGTAGGCTGCCCTGTTTGTCGCGGTGCGTGATACCACGAGGCCCTCTCTGCTGTGCGGCATCTCACGCGCCACACCATTAGCTTCAAGATGGGAAAAAATGATACGAGGCAGCCTAAGATTAACTTTGAACAGAAGCGTCTTAACAAGCAACATGGGGCAGATCAAGACGCGGACGAGTCCTTATCGCAGGGTGCCACTGCGGACGTGGACTTTGGGGCACTGATGATGGAGGTCCGGTCGAGCCTGAAAAGTATTGATACTAAATTAGATGCGATGTCCTCACAATTGGAGTCAGTTAAAACCAAAGTGGATGCCCATGAAACGAGACTGGACTGCTTAGAAAACAGGCAAACTGAGTGCTGCGAATTCCAACAACAAACCAAACAACACATCACCAATATCGAAAAGGAACTGGAATCCCTCCGAGCCAAGGCTGATGATTTGGAGGCGCGCTCCAGAAGATCGAATATTCGCATCACGGGAATTCCTGAGTCGACGAACACTGGCAAGATGGAGGTGTTTGTGGCAGACCTCCTGCATGAACTCTTCGACCCGCACCTCTCCCAGGTATTCACGGTTGAAAGAGCGCACAGATCTCTTGGGAAGGTACCGCCACCGGGCACACCGCCCCATCCCATTCTTGCTAAACTGCTGAATTTTCAAGACAGGGACCTCATCCTACGCCTCGCCAGAGAGAAAGGTGGGATCACGCACAAAGGGAACAACATCTCCTTTTACCCTGACTTTACCCCCCTGGTGCAAGCGGCTCGAAAAGAGTTCCTGCCAGCCAAGAAAGTACTGATGCAAGCTGGTATCCAATATGCACTCTTATATCCATCTAAACTGAAGGTAGTCCATGAACACACCACACACTTCTTTACTGATGTGAAATCCGCTCTTAAGTTTGCAAAGCACATTAGCGGACCTGGGGCACGGCGTAAGTCGCCTAGGCTAGACAATGACTCTGACCGGCTTAGTGATAATGATTAATATTTTGCAGGTGATTGATTGGTGGCACTATCTAGTTCCTTCCCTCATATCTTGCTTATCTGATCAAGTTCCCCCCGCGCATTCTATTGTTCCATGTCACTTACCTAGAGACGGGGATGCGATCAGGGTTATTGCCCTGTTCCATGGATGAAACTGCTGGTGCGCTTAATATCTCTTATGTTCTGCTGGTGGGTCGTGAGACGGCCCTACGTTGAGATGACCGTTTAGGTCATGGAGTATCTGACTTGAATGTAGCCACCCTGTGTAAACGGGGGGTGTAAGCCTGGAGCACCACGCCCCATAGGGTGTCTCCCACTGTTCGTGTTTAGAGTTTGTCGACGGGATATGGGTTTCTGTCATTGGGCTTGGTCACAACCTGATTGGGGGGTTGGTGAGGGAGGGGGGTGGCGGGGGGGGTTGAAATGTTTGCTTATTGTTCGAAGTTGGTGCTATAGAGGATACTGTAGGATGGATGAACCACATGCAATATTGCTATACTCAAATTGGGCCGGGGCGTTTATAAGAGCTGGAGCGAATATTGGGCTGGCACTTGATGTTCTAACTGTAATGCGACATGGGGGGTGTTAAGCTGTGGACTTGGAACATTAGAGGTTTGGGGGACCACAAGAAAGCCAGATTGATGCATGGTATGCTTGCCAGACATAATGTCGACATATGTTTTTTGCAGGAGACTCATGTTAACTCCACACCTTCGACTAGATTGAAACACTCGAGATGGTCACAGGTGTATTCTGCGATTTATTCCAACTATGCTAGGGGTGTGGCAATACTCATCCGCAGAGGCCTTGACTGGCAGGAACACGATGTTATCTTAGATGGGGAGGGCAGATATGTAATTGCGCATGGATCACTACAAGGCAAACCACTGATACTTGCGGCCATATATGGCCCAAATGTGGATGATCCGGAGTTTTTTAGAACTGTCTGGGCCAGGATCATGCTGTTAGATTGCTCGCACATTGTCCTAGGGGGTGATTTTAATGTTACTCTTCATGATGATTTAGACCGCAGAGGTGCGGGCAGGCCTACACACACGAATGCTCGACAGTCGATTCTTGATGTGATGGAGGAGGGACATTTATCGGATGTGTGGAGGGCGAGACATCCGATAGAAGCTGTGGGGACATGCATAACAAGCCATCATGCAGCCTGGTCCCGCCTGGATTATTGGCTGGTGTCGCCTGCTGTGGCATCGTGGACGTTGGACACGACCATACAGGCAAGATCCCTCTCTGACCATGCCCCCTGCATGCTGGAATTGAAGTTACCCGGGGTCCCCAACAGAGCGTTTTCCTGGCGACTGCCCCCCCATGCACTCACAGACACTGTTTTCACTGAAGAAATTAGAAAAGATATTGTGAATTATTTTGTAGAAAATGAGGGGTCGGCGTCCACGGTGGCTACAGTGTGGGACGCGTTCAAGGTGGTCATTCGTGGCCAGTGCATTGCTAGGCAAGCCGGGGTGTTACGAGCTATACGTCTGACTCTGGCTAAACTCGAACTGGAGTTGAAGGAGCTGGACCTGGCATTCTGCCGGGATCCGTCTCCGGAGATGGCAGGTCAAATGAAAACCAAACTACTTGCCTTTAATGAAGAGGCACAATGGGAGGTTGCCTTCCTGGGGAAGCAGGCAGAGGCCCGTAGATACGGAGAGGGAGACAGACCGAGCAGGACCCTGGCGCGACTGATAGCTCCTCGCACTACATACACTCTGTCAAGAATCGAGAGGGGAAGACGGTTGTTGGCCAGGAAGCTGTATTAAACGCATTTGCTGAATTCTACGAGTCCCTGTACACCACTAGACAGCCTTCGGTACCTGATTCCCTGGAGAGTTTCCTAGACTCCATTGCCATCGTTTGGTTCAATGATTTTCACCGCCAATATATGGATGTCCCCATCACTATTCGAGATATAGCTCAGGTGATTAAAAGCATGCCTGCGAGCAAGGCCCCGGGCCCGGATGGCCTGACTACGGCCTTTTACAAGACATACGCCGACGAATTAGCCCCTAAGCTCCACTCAGTTTTTGTTGAGGCTTTAGAGATAGGCTCCCTGCCTGAGTCGATGCGCGAAGCCTTAATTATAACACTGCTCAAACCGGATAAAGACTGCCAGGCCCTCGACTCATACCGACCCCTCTCCTTAATCAATGTTGATGCGAAGATATATGCCAAAATCATTGCGGACAGGCTACAGCCTTTGTTACCAATGGTAGCACTCCCAGATCAATCTGGATTTATACCTGGCCGAGCGACGTCTCATAATCTCAGGACGATATTTTCCGTTCTGCACTACTTGCATCCCTCTACACAGGCTGCAGTCGTTTTTTGGGACGCTACCAAAGCGTTTGACTCGCTCGAATGGCCCTACCTTTTTAGAATTTTGGGTAGGATGGGTTTCAGTCCACTCTTCATAAATTTGATTAAGTTGCTGTACGTTGAGCCCAGGGCTAGAGTAAGCGTGAATGGGCTTATATCCCAGCCATTTGCCATATCCCGTGGAACCAGACAGGGCTGTCCTTTATCCCCGTTATTATTTGCTATAGCAATGGAGCCCCTTGCCGCCCGAATTCGACAGCATCATACAGCGAGGGGGATAGGATTCAGTTCACGAAGCTTACTGATATCCCTATATGCAGATGATGTCACGCTATATGTCTCAATCCTGCTGTAAACCTAAACCCCCTGTTGCGCGAATTTGTTTGCTTTGAGGGCTTAGCTGGGATATCAATTAATTGGTCCAAGTCTGTAGTTTTTCCTCTAACTGACACCACGCAAGAATCGTCCTCTGACTACCCACTGCGCTGGGAATTGGACGCAGTAAAATACCTGGGGGTCTGGATAAGCCGCGATTTGCAGGAGTTATGGTCTCTAAATTTTGGCAGGGCAGTCGACTGGCTGGAGGGAAAGGTGGAAATCTGGAACAAACTCCCCCTTTCGCTGGTCGCGAGGATAGCTCTGGTGAAAATGGTGATCCTCCCCAAGTTTCTCTATTTATTTGTAAATATTCCTATACCACTGACTGCACACTTTCACACACGGGTGAGGTCGTTACTGCTGAAACTTGTGTGGGCTGGTGGCCAGGCTAGGACATCTTGGGCGTTGCTCACACTTCCACTGCGGCAGGGCGGTTTGGGGGCTCCTGACATGAAACTATACTCATTATGTGCGCAGGCGCAGTTCTTACACTTCTGGGCTTTTCCCACTCCCTTCCAGCCGCATGTTGCGGTGGAGATGGCTGCGGCGGCCCCCTCCCCTTTGACCGTGGCGATCTACGGCAAGGTGTCTCGCCCATCCAAAGATGTTGACACGGTGGAAATGCTGCGCTGGACATGGCGCGAACTGCGGAACAGAGCTAGACTTCCCCTGCTTTATGCGCCAGCAATTCCGCTGCGAGGCAATCCTATGATGCCCTGTTTGCGTGATGGTGGTGGCACTGTTACTCTGCGGGGACAGCCCTTACACACATTTGCTGACCTTTACCCTGATGGCACCTTTCGGGACCTAGGTTTGTGCGAGGAGGGACATCCTGAGTCTTTTTCTGATCTCTTTCTGTATCACTCGCTTAAGGCGTCCTGTAGGGCTCTGTGGCCTCAGTTCCCCGACGAGCCGCCGCAGCTCCTAGCTCTTCAGAATTTACTTTCGAAACCCTCCCCAAAGAATCTTGTGTCCCGCCTATACACCTGTATGCAGGATCAATCCCCTATCACTGTGCCTTCCTCAATGCAGGCATGGAATGCGGACTTTGTGGAGCCTCTGACGGAGGAGCAATGGGAGTTCTGCTGCAGGCAACTTATGATGTTATCACCCAATTACAGGCTAAGATTGGTACATTTTAAGTTTCTGCACAGATACTATCGCACGCCGATATCACTCCACCGAATGGGTCTTAGAGAGGACTCTGCGTGTTGGAAATGCGGCTGCGAGAATGCCTCTTTTCTACATGTGGCATGGAGTTGCCCTAAACTGGAGGAGTACTGGCTTGACGTTTTCACTGCCATTAATCAGATACTTCACAGGTCAGACGCACCGTCCCCGCTCCTGGGGCTGCTGGGTTGGGTTCATGACACATTGCCCAAACACAGAAAGTTACATGCGCTACTGCTCCTTTACGCCAAAAGACTGGTTGCGGTGCACTGGGGTAGGCGTGCGCTGCCTACGTTTGCTGCATGGGTTAGAGATGTGACGTACGGCAACACACAACTTGAACGCTACTGGGAATTGATGCCTTCTGCCTCCCGACCTAAAGACATCTGGGAGCCACTAACGCAGTGGACACGGGAGCGCGCAACCTCCTCTAACTCTGAACAATCGATACCAGGTGCGATATCTGATGATATGGGCTGATCTCACTTTGTCCTGTATTTGTATTCTACTGTGGTGCTGGGCCCTGGGAGGTGGCTGTATTCCATGTGAACGCTCTAGATATGATGGGGTTCTGCGAGTGGCTTTGCACCTGTGTATATGCAAGTTCTGTTCAGTCTATCCTGTAGTCTATGCCCCCTCCCCCCGGCACGTGTGGACTTCTCTCATTCCTTCGCTCAGACATGATCCCCTATGCTAGTATGCTTTCTGCTGATGCCTATGTGAACGCCCTGCTACGCCCTGCCCAGAGACTTTGATCTTTTCTTATAATTGACCTTATGCCCGTTTGTGCCTTTTTTTCTCCTCTGCACCAGAGTTGGGTTCTGTTGTTGTTTTTTGGGGAGGGTGGGGGGGGGGGCAATGGCCGGTAGACATCGCTGGATTTGAGATGTTTGTTTTCTGCTTCTAGAGTGAACGCATTTGTACTTTTGATCCACTTTCCTTTCCTCACCACCTATGCACTGCATGTCTATCGACCTGAAAACTGTAAGCACTATTGATTTATTGCTGTTGCATATGCTCACTGTTGATGTACCTGGGATGCTACTGCTGCTCCTCCACTGCATGCTATCTGGTGAATCTCGTCGTTTATGATGCTATTCGATTTGATAGCGGCCAGCCTCTGGGATGTCGGCGTGACGCTGTGTAGCTGTAATGTGTCTTCAATAAATACTTAAAAAAAAAAAAAAAAAATAGTGCCTGCAAAAAGTTCATTTCTGGAGGAGGGACAACATGAAGCTTGCTTACAGCACGCTGCAATGCTAGTGAGGTTTCTCAGGTCAGGGTACAGCAAGTTCCAGAATTGAGCACCTAGAAACCGGATCAACCTCACCCTGTGTTTCTTACAACTGAACCTGAGTTATAGAATTACATTTCCTTTCCAAATCACATTTTTGGCAGAGTACGTAGGCTGTGAATGCCTTTGGAACGTATTTGGGTCCCGAGCATTGAAGACAAGAGTTTTTAAAAAATATTTTTGCTCCAGAGGCAGCCAGGGTAAGGTTATTGAAAACAGAAATCTGTTCTGATTTCTTCCAATTAATGAAGCCTTGCTGCTTCATTTAGAATGTACTTTTGCTTTGCTAGTGCTTTCTTGTGGACACGAATGTAGTACATGTTACCATAGTCAAATCTCGATAAAACACAGGAGTTCAGGGCTGGGATGGGCACTCTGAGGAACATTTCTTCTGTAACCCTCCTGGTCAACCAAGCCCTCGTAAAAGCAAAGCCACTTTATGCATGTTTCATCGACCTCAAAGCGGCCTTTGATAAGGTCTCAAGAGCCAAGCTATGGGCCTAAACGTACAACTGGGGGGTCCCAGCTAAGTTGCTAGAGGCCACAATCAACCTGTACTCTCAAATATGCGTTCAGATCAGGAAAGGAGATGGGCGCAGCATTACTAAGAAGATCCAAACACTCAAAGGGTTAAAACAAGGGTGTGTGCTGGCACGCTGCCTCTTCAACATATACACTGCTGATCTGGACGAGCACCTTCGGTCAATTCAATCTGACCCTCCGAAACTTGCCACAATACCCATCCCCAGCCTTCAATATGCGGATGACATCATTTTACTAGCGCAAACGCCAGTTGGATTGCAACGACTAATTACCAAACTTGGAGCTTATACCATCTCGGTCCAACTAACCATCAATCACCAAAAAACAAAGGTGATTTGGTTTAACTAACACCATAAAGCCGACCGCACATTCACTTGGACCTTGGAAAGGCGATCTTTGACCAAGGTGGACTCATACAAATACCTAGGCTTCCAAATTGATCGCAAACTTACCTATAAGACACATCTGCACCAAGGTCGCACAAAATCTCAACAGCTGCAGTTTGCCTTCAAAATCTTAAAAATCAAGCTTGTAGGCGGCGCCACAGGTCACCTATTAAAGGTCATAGCAGCAAAATTCTTGCCCTCCATCTCATACGGCACAGAAATCTTGAACGGCAAGGACGCCACGAGCTTGAACTTAGCACAATCAATTATTTTCAAGAAACTGTTTGCAATCCCCCGCCATATTCCGCAAGCTCAAATCCGACTTGAATATGGCCTAAGAAATCAGATCCTGATAGACAAGGCGCATTAGTCAAGTACTACTGGAGGATTCGGGACGCAGAGGAGAACGCACTCACCCAATATTGTTGGGTAGAAATCGAAAAGCAAGCCAGACTCAAAAATTCAATCTTTGAAGCTCTGAAGGCTTCGCTCTTGGCATTGAAGTTAGAGGAGCCCTGGCTTACTGCCTCTACCTACCCCGGCTTCAAATCTGTGGTTAACAAAGCCATAAAACGGAATTCTTTATCATTAGATAAAACAGCCCTAGCAAAAGAAAAACATGCCTGGTCCGTGATACAGACATACCAGAGGTTGCAACCCCAACTTTATTTGCTAGACCATTTCCTGCATCAGAAAAAGCATTTTTTCACGCTACTAAGGCTTGGGTCTTATCCATCAAAGGACCTAACCTCCAAATGGAAATACGCATGGCAAACAAAGGAATGTCACCTGTGCGGAGCGTGGAACGAGTCTTTATTGCATCTAATATGCATCTGTCCCGCTCTAATAGAAACGCGCAAAATGGGCCTTCGGGAGGTTTTCAGGAAGGAACAAATAAGAACTTGCAGAGCAGCAGTGATTCATTGTCTTAGGGGCTCATCTATCCCACAGTCCTGCATAGCCATAAACTTTTTTTAAAATGCGTCAAAAGAACTGGCCTATGCAGAACCTGCTAATCAACTCATACAGTGCTAGAACATTTGGCTTTGAAATCCCTTGGCAGCCTTGTTTAAGTGTTAATTCTTTTTTAAAATATTGCCTTTTCATACCTTTTTTAATAATAACAACAATGTATACTTCTGCATGTTTTACCTATGGTGGCTTTCCCACCCTTTAATGATTTTTTTAATGAAATCAAATAAAAGAATATTTGAATACTTCCACAGGAGTTCATTCAAGGAAATATACTAATGGATTAATACTTTTAGGCTCTTTACCACCTGGGTAAGGATTTGGGGGAGCTTTGAGTTCATTTAACCAAAGGAATGGAAAGCTGTAATATCTGAAGCGTTGCTTGCTTTTTGGGTCCTAGTTGTTGCACCATTCAGGAACAAGTAACTGTCTTTCTTTCCCACAATGTGTGTTAGCTGTTTTACTCTGTTGTCTGAAGAAACACATTGTATGTGTAGTTTAATGTCTGCATACATATGAAACTCAAGATTATTCTGTGCTAATATCTGAGTGAGCTTTGGATGCCTCGAGTTTGTGTAAGATTGTTACAATTCTGGGATGCCTTCTTATTAGAAATGGGATTTCTGATTGGCTGGGGCAAGCGCATAAGCTAGGCAGAAACCACCACTCTGGTCAGGGCAAGGAAGTTACACACCGAGGATAACCCCTGCTCCCCCCTTGGGAGCTTGGCAGAGCAGTCAGGCTTATCCCAGAGGCAATGTGTAAATCATTTGCGCAACACACACAGCCGCCACACAAGGTTATATAAAAAAATAGCCTTTGTATTACTCATGAACACATTAGATCCTAATCAAAAATATACACTGTGCCACCTGGCACTTGGCAATACTTTACAGGGGATTATATACTAGGACAGGGCCAATCAGGCCGCTGTCAGAACCATCGGCCCTGGAAAATAATAAAACAACCAGTAATTACTTAGCTCAAACACATTATGCATCAGTCGCAATTAGGCATAAACACATTAGGCCTGAACACTAGGCATAAACACATTATGCATAACCTCTTAGGCATAAACATTATTGTGCATCACATTACACTGACAAAGTGCACACATTAGGTATTATCATAATCTGCAGTGCAGAGTGTCTAACTACCTATAGAGTGCACACACCACATCCCATCAACAGCCTAATTCCATCAGGGCGCAGAATAAAATGTTACATCCCTTCAACAGGGTGTCAGGGAATACCCTGGTCCCCTGTACACAGTAGTGAATGTTTGTGCCCCCACCAGGCCACTGCCTCAACCAAGTATGGGCACATGCAAGAGGGGAGGCATACACCACGTCCTCTGGCAGGATGACCTCACAGGGTCCCCCGCGTATCTTATAATGGGGTGCAGCAGCCCATGAACAAGTGGAGCTGTTGTGGTTACCTGCCGCTCCTCCTCAAGAGTGAAACGTCATGCCCCCAATGTGCCTCTTGCAAGGGCAGCTGCCCACTACCACCAGGGGCAGCTGCTCTATTTGGCATTAATAGTGTCCCTGAAAGGTCCACACTGGGACTGGGGCCTGCTAAAGTGGGCTCCTCTATTGGCAGTATCCCGCCCAACTCTGGAGACCCAAACTCACCAGGGCTTCCCTTCCAGGATGGTCTCACGGGCCCGTGGGGCTCGCTTGCTTCCCCTACGCCCCTGGCAACGCATTCGGGGTAGCCAGACTACCCTCGCTGGGGGGACAGAATGGCATCTCCTTGCTGTGGGAGACTCCGACTCTCCTGCCGACTCCGCCCCCAGGCAGGCACAGAGTTTGCCTGACTTCTAGCGGTCCTGCTCCTAATAATATTGGCGCTCCTGCTGTGATGCTGAGGATCTCCCTGTCCCGGAATCCTCGTTCTTCTTGCGCGATTTGGGCAGCTCTGGCCATGCAGCAGAGCACTGCTGTGCAGTGCTCCTTTTAGCTAGCCGTTCCTCCTCGCAGGTGCGGCAGCCAATCCTCTTGCTGGCATCACTTCTTCCTGCCACGGGGCCCCGCCCACAACAAGGACAGACGCCTGACTTCCGGCCGTCGCGTTGGGGCTGCTCTTGCCTTATCCAGAGTAAGAGCCCACTCTCACGAGCTCAGCGGGCAGAAGTGGCCACCAGAGTCAAGCGCTCTTCGGGGTTGAGGACACCGCACATTTCTCCCCCCCCTTTCAACAACCTCCTTGGCATGAATGTAGAGCGAAGCGCCTCCTGCCTTCTCTTTCCCACAGAGGGCAGAAAAGCGGGGCGTTCATCAGCGCTGGATGAAAAAGGGGCACAATATGCTGGAGCGCTCAGCCCGGTGCTAAGTCTGCAAGGTCCTGCAGGGCAGAGTTGGGCCAAGGCAGGCCAGCTCACAGGGTCCCTAGCAGCCCAGCACATCTGGCACAGTCACAGTAGTGGTTCCCTGCCAGTACAGAAATCCTTTTGGTCCCATGCAGTCTCTTCTGTTCCCGTTCAGCTCCAGCAGCCTGACGGCCGCAGGCTTCAGGTAAGCACCCTGGGGACAGAGCCAGCATTGTGGAAGGCAGGCACAGTCCCATTCAGTCCCAGGGGCTACTCCTCCCACCACTCCAAATTCAGATTGGCATATTCAGCCTAGTGCTGACTCACCCAGCCCCTGTCACTCCAGAGCCAGACATGCAATATGCATCAGGCAGTCACAAAGACACACAGCACACAGAAATGCCCCCTTCTAAAAGTGCCATTTCTAAAATAGTGGTAATAAATCTGCGAACACCATTGCGCAGCATTTATTAAAACCATTTCAAACATACCAAACTTGGCCACTCTACTCCTCTCAGATCAGGAATTACCACTGAAACATTTCTCTGGGAATCCCCAATGCATCCTATGAGAGGGTAGCCTCACAGTAGTGAGAAACCAAAATTGCTGTTTGTCTCTACCAGGACATGCCAAACAGTTAAGGCACATGTCCTACCTTTTACCTACAATGCACCCTGCCCATATGGCGCTAGGGCCTACCTTAGGGGTGACTGATATGTAGTAAAAGGGGAGTCACAGACGTGGCACTCACTTTATGTGCCATGTCACAGCAGCAGTAAACTGTGCATGGAGGCCCTGCAATGGCAGAGGCCTGAGACAGGTTTGAAAGGCTACTCTGATGGGTGGCGCAATCAGTGCTGCAAGCCCACGAGTAGCATTTAATTTACTGGCCCTTGGTATCTGGGATACAGCTTTACAAGGGACTGATAGGTAAATTAAATTAGCCAAACAGGTGTAGACCAATCTTAACATGTTTTACTATACAGAGTACATTCACTTTACACTGGACAGCAGTGATAAAGTGCCCAGAGTCCTAAAACTACCAACATCAGGTCAGAAAAAATATCAGGAGGAAGGCAAAAAGTTCAGGGATGACCCTGCGAAAAGGGCCAAGTCCAACACTTCTGTTCAACAAGGTGAAATACTCCGCATCACGTTTCTGCTTATCATTAAAAAAAATACACATATAAGATGACTCAATCTTCCTGATTTATGAGAACATGCCCCAAGTTGTAGCATGGCAATTCTGCTGCAAACCAATGTTTACTTCTAAAGTGGAGTACACACTAATTTATTGAAATGTAAACACAACACCAACCCTGGCCAGCTGAAGAGTGGGAAAAATCTGGGTAATACTACTGTACCACTTCCACATATTTAATGTACAAATGCAAAGTATTCCTCGCAAGCAACAGCTGCTGAAACCAATTCATTGTGTATGATGGGTGGCAGGGTGTGCTGCCCTCATCAGGGAGGGAGTGAACAGGTACATCTCGGATAACGTCAACTGGATAGTAAAGAAATAAACCCTCCTGTCCATTGTTCAAAAGGATCTCAATGGAGAGAGAAAACTGCTCAGAATGATGTAAAAGATGGAGACTTGCATTTAAGGCACTCAATCTTGCCCACCTGCAATTCAAAAGAAATTAGTACAAACAAGTGTTTCTAAAACGAAATCCTCCTTCCTCAAAGCTCAGCTAGATTAGGCAAAAAGCTATCCATGAAACTTTTCAGGATTAGACAACAAACCTATCCTTTCACCAACCCTGTTATAAACTATTCACCTGAGAGATGTGTGAAGTTCTAGAATGTCTTCACTGGCAAGATCAAGAAGACAGAACAGTTTCTGACTACTGAATCTACTGGCATTCTCCCAAATTCCACATCACTGCATGGCTTTCTCACATAGGTCCTCTTTAGTATGAAGCCCACTACCAACTTCTCTGATACCTTCGTTCCTAGTCTCCCCTACCTGGACTTAGATAATCAACTCATCTCTGTTACAAGATGAAGTGAAATCAGGTAAGATTACTCAACTCGTGGAGCTGAACAAAAAGACTTGAACAATTTTCGCCCGGTGACCAACCTACATTTCCTCACTAAATAGAAAAATGTGCACTAGCTCAATTCGATCAGCACATTGTAGACTTTGACTTACTATTTGAGTTCCAATTGGATTTTAGAGCTGGGTGCTGTATAAAAACTGCCATTCTCAATATAATGGATGAGGACAAGGGGAAATACTGTCTACTTATTCTGCTTGATCTTTCCTCAGCCTTTGAACAAGTCAAGAGCAACATTCTTCTCAACGCTTTAAATCAAGTATTGTGGATTGATGGCACTAGAACTGAACTGGTTTTCCTCATGCCTCAACAACGTCTGTCAAAAGGTAAACTAAAGGACTCCTTGTCAACACCTGCCCTGGTAAGTCAGGGGGTTACCTAAGGCTACATACTTCCACCACACCATTCAACGTGTATATGGAGCCCCTTCCACCGATACTCCAACAAGCCAATACTGCATACCATCTGTATGCGGATTCCACACAGCGTTACTTAAAAATCTCCTATTTAGAGCTTGAACTTAACCTAAATAGCTCTCTAAAAAATGTGTTCAATCATGGCTATTGGTCAATCACTTACAGCTAAACGCTTCAAAGACAGAATTCCTCCTCATTTCTCCCGCACAATGCTCTCCGTATTGACTGTACCACATTCCTTGGAATACCACTGGATAAAAACCTAAACATGCTGTGCGTAATGAATGCCTGCATTCCAGAGTTGGCTATGTGGAATGCTGGCACAGAGGGGAAGTAAAAGTTTTGGGGACTGGCAGTTTTCTGCCAGCTCCCGGTGTTGTCTGATCAATCAAACTTACCTACACTATCAGATTAATCCTTTTCAGTGGCGACGAATTCAAGGAATCTGCGCGTGACAGACTTATTAGTGCTGTGACTGCGTGCGACTGGTGCTGAAGGCTAATGCGGTTTCCTCTGGAACTGCTGTGGAAGCAGTTGGCTGTATTAGAACCTTTCCCCTGCCTTGATCTCTGGTAAGAATCAGAGCCTGCTACCATGCTGGTGGCATGCCTTGGTTGCATCTGTGCTTTAATAATCTGAAAGAGACACGTTAGTGATAAATTCCTTACCTTAGGATATCCCCAGGCGTCAGACTGGATCCGGAAAGTTTTCTGCTTAGCAGTACCTCTGCGCGTCAGTAGGTGACATCCTGCGGCTCCGCGTCATCGGCGCCGAGATGACGTCACGGAGAGTACCTAGGCGCCACCCTTGCGCCCTGACGCCAGTTCTTTCTTTTTCTGCGCTGAAAGTGCAGATCCGGATTGAGCACATACTTGAGTTAATTTTTGACTACTTTTTTGAGACTTTTTGTCTCCCCCTCTTGTCTCCTCGTAGGAATGCCCGGCTTTAAGTCTTGTGGGTCGTGCCGCCGTAACATGTTGGTGGCGGACCCCACGATGTGTGCCTCTACTGCCTAGAGAACAACCATGACTCACGGGACTGTCAAGATTATCAGGCCATGGCCCGAAGGCCTTGCGGGAGTGGCACTCCTCTCAGCACCGCTCCGAGTCTAGCCGCTGCCGTCACTCCTCGAAGTCGAAGAAGCGTGTTCGCTCTCTGACGTCCCCCCCTCGCTCCCGGGGGGCGGACGAGGGAGACAGGGGCTCCGCCCCTGCGGTTTCTCTGGAGCCGGGGAGTCCCGCCTACCCGCTATACCCGGGTCCATCGGTGACTCCCGAACAGATGCAAGAGTTTCTTGCTGCCATGGACTACCTTTTTAGGCCCCGGGCTCCCTCCGGCACACATTTGGGAACCGCGTCCAGATCCTGTTGGCCCGGCGGCACCGCCACCGGTGCCAGACCCAGCGCCAGAGGATCCCGTGCAGCTGGCTCCGGCCCCGGCACCGCCCTTGCCTCCGGCCCCAGCAGCGCCCCTGGCTCCGCCGCAGGTGCCGCTCTGGGTGCCGTTTATCTCACCCCTGCCCCGGTTCTCGGACCATTTTGTTTCGGCCTCGGATCCGCATTTGGATATGGCGCCGGCTTTGCCCCGACCCGCGCCGTTCCCGATGCCGCTTGCTCCCGCTCCAGCCCTGCCGTCGCAGCTGGCTCCCTCTACTCCGGAGCCGGATGAGGACTGGGATGGCTCCGAGGACCCCCTTGCCCGGCAGTGTGACTCCGAGCAGGATAGGGTGGACGACCTTTCAAGATGCGGGCGAGCTTGATGTGTCTTCTGACCCGGGGTTTGCCTCTTCACCTACTATGGAGGAGGGCGCTTCCTACACCGTAGTGCTGCGTCGAGCTGCGGAGGCTCTCTATCTCGACCTCCCTATGGTGGCCCTTAAGACCAATCTCCTTACGAGGTGCTCCAGACGGCGTCCACGTCGTTGGAGCCGCTGCTCCCTTTCAATGAGGCTCTCACCGAAGTCCTCTTGGGCACTTGGTTGCGACCGGCCTCGGGGCGCCGGTTGATAAAAACATCGCCAGGCGTCACTCCCGGCGTATGGTGATCCTGCCTTCTTGACCACTCACCACTCACCCCACGCCTGAGAGCCTGGTCATTCAGGCCTTGTGCAGAGTGCTTTTCCCACGGCTACGCCGGAGAAGGACTCTAAGAGGCTAGACCAATTTGGCAAGAGGTTGTTCTCGGCCAGCTTGGGGTTGCAGTCGGTTAACACCGCCTGCTTATTGGGCCGTTACTCCCACGCAGTGTGGGATACGGTAGCTGAGGTTTGCCTCAGTGTTCTGAGGAGGTCCAGGCTGTCCTTTCCCTAGCGATTGCGGTGGGAAAGGACGCGGCAAGGTTTGCCATCAGGTGTGGACTAGACACCGCTGATTCGTTGGGCAGGGCGATTTCCAAGACTATGGCGTTGCGGTGCCACGCCTGGTTGCGTTCCACTGGGTTTTCACCCGATGTCCAGGGCTTGCTCATGGACATGCCTTTTGATGGCTCCCACCTTCTTTGAGATAAGGCCGACAATGCACAGGAGCACTTTAAAGACTCTCGGGCACGACCAAGGGGCAGATTTACAAGCCCCTTGCGCCACTTTTGCGTCATTTTTAACATGGGGAAAGTGACGCAAAAGTGGCGCAAGGGCCTTGTAAATAAGCCCTCAAGTCTTTGGGCCTTTACACAAAGAACCCTGCCACGGATGGATTTTGTTCCTTTCGTGGCCAGGGCAAGAGCACCCAAGCACGCTCCTCCAACAAGCCTGTGCAGAACCAGCCTCAGCGCTGCCGTGGATTCCCAGGGCGGGGGAGGTAACCAGCGCGCGGGTCAATCCACCTCCACCTCCGCTGCTTCCGCTTCTAAGCCTTCCTAATCCGAGCTTCAGGGAGCCCCTCACGCCGGCGGGTGGCAGGGTCCGCCACCACCTCCACCACTGGTGCGAAATTACATCAGACAAGTGGGTGCTGCAGATAATCTGCCATGGTTACCCGCTCCCCTTTCTGTCCTCCCCTCCAGCCATGCCACCTTGGTACCATTGCATGTCGGGGATCATTTGGCTCTTCTCCGCCATTAAGTTACTGCCCTCTTGGAAAAGGGGGCCATCAAGTGCATTCCCGGTCAGGAAGTAGGGAGTGGTTGTTGTTCCCACTAGTTTCTGGTCCCAAAGAAGGACAAGGGGGGCCTGCGTGCCATCTTGGACCTCCGGGACGTCAATCGCTTCCTTCGGAAGGAGAAGTTCAAGATGCTGACTCTGGCCTAGGTCCTGGCTACCCTGGAGACTGGATGGTGGCGTTGGACTTGCAGGATGCTTATTTTCACATCCCTGTCCTGCCGATCCATCGGCGCTACCTGCGGTTCACGGTGTTCTGGGAGCATTTTCAGTTTGCCGTGCTCCCCTTTGGCCTTACCAGTGCCCCTCGGGTGTTCACGAAGGTGATGGCGGTGGTCGCAGCTCATCTGCGCAGGTCAGGGGTGTCAGTCTTCCCCTACCTTTACGACTGGCTGTTGAAGGCGGGCTTGCCCCAGGCGGTGGTCAACCACCTCCAGACTACGGCTAACTTCCTGCATTTGCTGGGGTTCTCCATCAACGTGCCGAAGTTGCACCTGAGTCCCTCTAAGAAGCTCCCCTTCATCGGAGCGGGTCTGGATTCAATGCTGTTTCGGGTTTATCCTCCCGAGCGGCGAGTCTCGGATATTCAGGCTATGATTACGCTTTTTCAGCCTCTATCCCGGGTATCAGTCAGGATGACCCTCCGGCTTCTGGGCCTGATGGCCTCCTGCATCCTGCTGGTAACACATGCCAGGTGGCATATGCGGGCTCTGCAGTGGGACCTGAAGTTCAAGTGGGCACAGCATCAGGGGAACCTGTCTGACCACGTCCAGACCTCGGAGGGCGCTGCGCGACAGTTGCAGTGGTGGCTCACGATTGGGTCAGTGGCAGATCCCTCTCCCTTCCCCAACCGGAGCACACAGTTGACACCTTTCGATCTTCCTCCCGAAGTCTGTCATGTCATTCTGGCAGCCAGGCGGCCCTCCTCTAAGACGGTATACGCCTGCCGGTGGAGCAAGTTTGTGGCATGGTGTTCAGCGGAAACTGTGGATCCCCTTTCTGCCCCTCTTTCCGAGGTTCTTTTGTTCCTTCTTTCTTTGGCCCAGCATGGCTGTGCTCTCGGCCGTATCAAAGGTTATCTTTCGGCATTTCGGCCTTTCTACGGCTTCCTGATCAGCCTTCTCTTTTTAAGTCCCTGGTGGTTAACCGTTTTCTGAAAGGCATTACACACACGTTCCCTCCAGTGCCGTTCATCATGCCTCAATGGGACTTGATTATAAGAAGAGGCCTACCACCATATAGGTTGCTAGGACTACAGTGCGCACAACTTTTAGTGATTTCAAAACATTCATGCAAAAAAAAATTAAATTCATCAATTTGTATATTTTATATATTTTCAAATGTTGAACAAACGATTCAATGTAATATTCATTACAACAAATCATATTATGCTTGTAATATACATTTCTGTTTAAGTATCATAAACAACAACCCAATGCATTTCGGGACGTTCTTGTCCCTTCGTCAGGGGTTCCAGTTGTAAACTGAAAAAACAAGGAAACAATATATAAACGATGCCGTATCACATATTTAAAGTAGACTCTTGATTAACCCTATCAGACATTAAGTATTGAATTAGGGTTGATGCGTGAATTCTTTAGTTTAACTCACGGCGAGTGAGATATTCAAGTTGACGTAGCTGTTGCGTCACTGTGCCACTCTGGGCATCGAATTATTTTGTTTCCTTGATCAAATTATATATTTTATCTGCATCTTCAGGAGTGTATGATTTGGTTGGTGCCCTATTTTCTGTAATTGTAGAGATGCTCTCAAACGACATTTTACTTGGTGCTGACGCTCAATTTTTGGCAGAAGTAGTATGATTAAATGTAGATGAATCGTGTGCATGTGCGACATTCATCTACATTTAATCAATGGGACTTGAACCTTGTCTTAACGTTTCTGATGTGTGCTCCCTTTGAGCCCCTTCATAACTGTCCTTTGCGTCTTCTCACTCTCAAGACTGCTTTCCTGCTAGCTATCACCTCTGCCAGAAGGTGAGTGAGCTCCAGGCTCTTTCTTCTAAACCTCCTTTCCTTTCTGTTTATCCGGACAAGGTGGTTCTGAGGACTCGTCCTTCTTTCTTGCCAAAGGTTGTCACGCCCTTCCACATCGGGCAGACCATCACTTTGCACACCTTCTTTCCACCTTCGCATCCTTTAAGGAAAGAGGAGAGGCTCCACTGTCTGGACCCAAAACGTGCACTCGCATTCTATCTGCAGCGTACACAGCAGTTCTGGGTGGATGATCAGCTTTTTGTTGGCTACATAGGCACCAAAAAAGGTCGGGCTGTGCACAAATGGACTATCTCCCGGTGGGTTGTTCTGTGCATCAAAGCATGTTACTCCTTGGCCAAGAAGGAGCCTTCCTGTGGGGCTGCATGCCAATTCGACCAGGGCGACTGCAGTCACTACTGCCTTGGTATGATGAGTTACCTTGCAGGACATTTGTCAGGCAGCACGTGGTCCTCGCTGCACACGTTTACCAAACACTACTGCCTTGACATTCGGATCCGGAGAGACGGCTTCTTTTGCCATTCAATACTCCGGGACTTTTTGGTGTCATCTTGTCCGCAGACCCACCACCGGGGTTGGTATTGCTGGGGTATCTATTCTAAGGTAAGGAATCTATCACTAACTTGTGTCTTTCAGATGCACAAGTTACTACTTGTGTAACAATATATCTGTAAGAGACATTAGTTAGTGATAGATTCCTTACCGCCCCACCCATCCTCCCCGTTCTGTGGACTGATTACTAGGGTTAAGGTCATCCCCTTTCAGATATCTTGTTTTATGCACCAATTGTCAGTATCTTGTATGGCTCTGCGTTTCGGCGCAGAATAGTTGTGTCCAGAACTGACGTCAGCGCGCATGGGTGGCGCCTAAGTACTCTCCGTGACCTCACCTCGGCGCCTACGACGCCAGTGATGGACGCGGAGCCGCAGGACGCCACCAACTGACGTGGAGAGGTACTGCTAAGCAGAAACCTTTCCGGATCCAGCCTGACGCCTGGGGATATTCTAAGGTAAGGAATCTATCACTAACTAATGTCTCTTACTGATATATCGTTACACAAGTAGTAACTTGTGCTTTAGGATTTGACTGGTACCTTGGGCACGAGCACAGGCAACCCTCAACAGCACGAGGAGCATTGGAATCGAGCGTGAGCAGCGCATCTTCTATAATAATTTCAGCCGCAAACCTACACACACACATCATCACATCGGCAAAGTTAGTGGCCATCTTCAATTGGGAAGCCTTTTCATTGAAGTAACAGGTTGTGTGTTGGTGCACACAGCGTTTTATTGACAGAATCCTTTTAAAAGTGCCTCTCTCTTCCTGTTTGATCATACAGTGACAGGCGCACCTCAATTAGCTGTGTGTGCATCAGCCTGTTACACATCATTGGCGCATTTGGAGTGTGATTCACTGCTGGAATTTGGTCATGGCAAACCTGTGCCATCAAGGTCATTCGCCTTATCTTGTGTATATATACCTCAATTTGTAAGGTGTTCTGACCACTAGCAACGAGTTTTCAGCACAATTTGCAACATGGAAAAAATATCTCCACCTCCATCATTTTTTTCTGTTCCTGGCAGTCCACCTAGGGCATGGGTATGATGGCATGAAGCATTCGAAGCTTACTTGGAAAACATTGAGGGGGATACTTTTCCTTCAACAACAAAAAAACAAAGGGGCTTTATTGGTGTACAATCTGGGTGCTGAATGGAGAAGTGTACTCAGAACTCTTCTGATGGAAACAGTGTTGATCCGTGTTGGCTCTGAGGAGAATGACGATGCTGCTGTAGTTGATGAGTATGCCTCCATAGCCTATACTTTGAACAAAAGATGTAATCCCTAAAAGAAAGTGGTACTAGAACGTCACAAGTTCTTGCAGCGCTGTCAGGCTTCTGGAGAACCTGTTGATGACTTTGTAGCCATGCTACGCACTTTGGCTACAATATGCAACTACTGTGACCTCAGGGATGAAATCATATGTGACCAGTTGGTCGTTTTCATATGTGACCAGTTGATCGAAAAAATGAACAAGAAAGTTCAGGAACATCGGTTGTCGACAGAAGATCCCAGTTTGGAAGCAGCACTAGCCATCGCAAGGAGTATGGAACAGTCCCAACATTGTATGAAGGAGATAAGTGGGAGTGGCATGAAGAGCAAGGTGAAACTAGTAGATACAGAAGGTGTAAAAAAACACTGGAAAACCTCGTACAAGTGTTGGTTGGGTAATGTCAAAACAGCCTGGGAGCATGCTGAATTATTGTGTTTCAGGTTTGGGGGTGGGGGTGGGGGAGGGGGGGGACACGTGAGCAGTGCAAAGTTTTGTCATGCTACCAATATTGTGTGTTTCAAGTGTGGAAAAAGGGGCCATTTCGCCAGAGTGTGCAGGTCATATGAATGTCAGAAAGGGCGTAGTGACACAGGGGTAGTAAAGTCCATTGAGGAAGATATGTACGATAATGATGAAAAAAATGTGGTATTGATGTTATTCCCATCTTCGGATGGTGAGATTGAACACCTGTGCATAGTGTTAAGAAAAGGAAACCTCCTGTTTGTGACATTACCATTATCAATGAAAAAGTGAGAGCGATTACTTTTCACGTTGATTGGTGAAAATGATTTCGCCAGGTTGTGTGTTCCAGGTTTGAGTGAGTCACAGGTTAAAGTTTTTGCATAAGGGTGTAAAAAGGTGGAGTTATTGGGTCAGTTTGAAACTAAATTGAGTTTTGATGGCAAAAGATGAAGGGTGTTTCTAACCTGTAGAGGTGGAATGAGTAAGGGGACTTCGGTATAATTCTCGATCCCAACCATCCTGAATTAGGGGCTGATTAGGATAGCGGTGAATCCGCATCCTCCGGGCCGGTGGAAGCCACCGCTGGCCTGGAGGATGAGGATTCACCACCGCGGCCACAGGAAACACCCACCGCCAGATTAGGATGGCGGTGGGACCAGCGGCGGACGGCAGGTCTGTCCGCCGCTGATCCGCGGGTTGTGGAGGGCTATTTGGTGGCGGTGTCTGCAAGACACCGTCAGCCAAATTACGATGTGCAGGGAAACATGCTTTTCCACTGCGGCTTTTCCGCCGTGGAAAAGCATGTGGTCTTTGGTGTTTGGGGGCCCGTTGCGGGCCCCCAGGGTGTCGGGGGTGAGGGGTGTACATGGGGGGTACCTATGGTACCCCCCAGCATTTACACGCACAAAGCGGCAGGCACCGTGCGGTGCCAGCCGCTTTGTGCATGTAAATATCAAACATGCATTTTTAACCTTGCGTCGGGTGCTGCTTCAAGCAGCACCCGCCGCAAGGTTAAAGATACGGGATGTGACCGCCAGGGTGGCGGTCACATCCTAATTGCACCGGAGGGACCGCCGCTGCCCCTGCAGACGGTCCCTCCACCTCGGGGGTGGCGGACAGACGCAGGTCCGTCCGCCATCCTAATAGGCCCCTTAGTTTTGTTTAGACAATGCCTATTAGAATTGTGTAACAGTGAGGTGTGTAATGTGGATGAATGTAGCTGTGTATCCAAATATCCTAATGCTTACACCGATACGCTTGGTAGGTTGAAAGGATTTTGGCATCGTATTGCGATGAAAGAAAATGCTGTACCGAAGGTGCATAAATTGAGGAGTGTACCTATTAATTTGAGGGAAGAGCTGAAGTCAGAGTTAGACAAGTTACACAAGTTGGGTATTATCAAACTCATCGAGGTGTCAGAATGGTTTGCCCCTGGTATATTGAAACACAAATCAGATAAGTATTTGCGCTTGTGCATTGATTTACATGATTTGAACTCTAATACCTAGGTTGGCTGCCAACCACTCCCAAACATTAACAAACTTTTGTCTACATTGAAGGATGCCACTGTATTTACTACATTAGACATGTTGGCAGCCTATCACCAAGTGGAGATGAGTGAAGAGTCCAGATATCTGATGTCCTTTGTGACACCCAAAGGAGCTTATCACTATAGACGTATGCCATTTAGGTTAGCTTCGGCATGGTCTGTATTTCAGAGGTTGATGAACAATCTGTTCAAGGATGTGTCCGGAATACTATGTTTTCAGGACAATATTTTAGTTTATAGAAAGGATGGGTGTGAACATGAGGGATTTGAGAAGAAGTTGAAGATTCTAGAAGTGTCTGGTTTGACTTTCAAAAGAGAGAAGTGTACATTTTGTTGTAATTATTTGGAACATCATGTGCCAAGTAAAGGGACTAGGCGAAGATTAAGATTCTGAAAGCGATTGAGAGGGCTCCTGCGCCTTGTGATAAAGAGAAGCTTCAGTCTTTCCTAGGTCTGGCCGAGTACTATGGCAACTTTGTGAAAGACTTTGCTGGTAATACTGCATTTTTGCATGAGTTATTAAAGAAGAATTCAAAGTACGAGTAGACTGGAGAGTTCGTTTTTGATGTGATTCAGAAAGAAATTCTTCCTGCCCAACCCCACAAGCCATTTGACACACATAACTTGTGCATCTCTAGTAATGCCAGTAACCATGGTTTAGGTGTTAGTTGATGCAGAAAAGAGGGGGGATGATAAAGAAGAGACTGTTGCTTTTGCACTTTGTGGAGTTAAACCAACTTACTCCAGCATAGAGAACAAAGCCATAGATTTGTGGTGGGGGTTCATTAGTTTAAGAAATTTTTTGTGGGGCGACCAATTCATCCTCCATACTGATCACAAACCGCTGGTGGGCTGATTCAATACAAGCAATGGTGGTAGGGCAACCCAGTGTATTGCTATGTGGCAATACTGCAATTCCCTGTGTGCTGCTGACCTGCGTTTTGGACCCACCTGCTGCTGCCCTTGACTGTTCCACCATTTCTACCAGCCGACGGGAGGGCTGCAACCTTGGCTCAGGCTCCCGTGATCTCGCCGCAAGCTGGGGTAAAGAACTACACTTCCCAGCCTGCCCCATTGATCTCTCACTGGCGCCCTGCACTGCGTTATCATTAGAGCGCCAGGAGGCGCCTTAAAAACTGTAGAGCGCTCCCGCGACACGGGTTCCCTGTGCGCTGCTGACCTGTGTTTTGGACCCACGTGCTGCTGCCCTTGACTGTTCCACCATTTCTAGCAGCCGACGGGAGGGCTGCAACCTTGGCTCAGGCTCCCGTGATCTCGCCGCAACCTGGGGTAAAGAACTACACTTCCCAGCCTGCCCCATTGATCTCTCACTGGCGCCCTGCATTTGTCACGCTCTGGGGTCGCTTATTCGGCCTGGAGATGAGATACCGGAGTCTACCCCGTTGGAGGACAGGCTTCTTACAGAGCACATGCCCAAAAAAGCGACCTCATGCGTCTACCGTAAGCTCATTAATAATTTACCAGACCCGACTTTGAAATTAAAGGACAAATGGATTGCGGAGGTGGGAGAACTAGACGAGTGGGACTGGCAGACCGCACTGTCCTCCCCTAGGGAGGTAGCTATCCCCTCCAGACTTCGCCTAGTGCAATTAAAAATACTGCATCAGGTCTACTATACTAGAGTCACGTTGCACGCAATTGGGAGAGCTGACCATAAATATTGTTTGCGGGGCTTTGGGGAGGAAGGGACATTCGTTCACACCATTTGGAACTGTCCATACATAGCGGAGAACTGGAATAAAGTAATGAGGACTATGTCGCAGGAAGTCACTGACTCAATAATACCGGACCCTAAGTGCTGCCTTTTGAATATTTGGGAACCCAATGATCTCACTCACTCCTCCCAGGACTGGATGACATTGGGAATAATGTATGCAAAGAGAAATACAGCTAAATATTGGGGATCTCAGACATTACCGACACTTAAGGACTGGTGTGCAGACCTTGAACACGCAATGCTGGCAGAACGAACAGTGTATTTGAACCGAAAGTGCCCGCAGAAGTGGGTCAGGATTTGGAGTGCATGGAATGATTACAGGGGGTATATATGCGACCCTCCGACGATGTTGAGCGACAGTGATTCTGAGTGAAGGGGCAGGAATGGGGACGACGTGGGGGAGACAAATAATGTATCAATGTGATTCGCTGGATATGACTCCTATCGTATGATTCTGTATTAAGACTTTGTATATGCCTATTTCTGTGTATGCACGAAAAGAATGCAAATGTACCCAAAAGGTTGTTTTGATTTCTAATAAAAAAGAAAAGAAAAAAAAACAGTAGAGCGTTCCCGAGACGCAATTAGAAGAGCATGTGTCACCAAGACAAAGTAGTGTGTCTAAAAACCACATGAATGGTTGTATTCAAAACATCTCCGATGACATATTAATAAGTGAGTCTGATTCATTTTCACAGCCCCCGCAGAAAAAGCACAAGACCCCATCCTGTTCTGACAGCACTTGTATCGTAAAGGGCCCTACCATGAAGGACAAAAACCCCTCAGACGCAACCACAACCATTATAACAAAACCCACTTATCATGGGGAAAAAAAGACAACAGTGAGGAAAGGTTCCTACAGAGGGAAAGAGGACTCTTCAAAGAGGTTAGAGGTGCTAACTAGCGATCTAAAGAGACTCTTTACCTTGGTGGAATGGTTGGATCTTTACTTAAAAGTGAGTCTGGACCAAGTTCGGGCTAGACTGACACTTATTGAGGATCATGTGTCCCCAGATAATGGAAAAAATATCGATCCCGTACTCGATGCCCAAGAGTTAAGGGAGGATAACAAGGGAAATTCCATGCAGATTAGAAATAGCCGATCCCCGCCGAACATCCACTCCAATCCTAAGGATAGCGAGCCCTTCTCAAAAAACCTACCTACGAAAACAGCTAGCATCACAAATCCTGTATTGGTTTCTACCTACAAGAACACTTTATCGACCCCTCTCATTGATGATAGGCATGGGGGCATAGTTTGCCATCAAAAACACACAGCCAAACATCTTTATCTTCCTCCTTGCAGGCCCAACAACAAGCACTACACTTCCCATTGGTCCAAAACCGGGCTCACTTAATGCCAGATTCAGTACTCGATCTCCCACCACGTGCAACACCTTATGTAATCGTGTTAGCAAACGTGCCACCTAAGGGACCAGTAGAGAGCGAATCTTGGGAATCACTAAGGAATAAAGCCCTGTATTGGTTGGGTAAGAAGACGGGTTTAGATGCCAAACTGTTCGAAGAATTTAAGATGGCGAGAAAGGTTCAGTGGGTGGGCAGTACCAGGAAATCATTGTCCGGGGACTGCATAGTACTCACATTCAGATCTCCCATGCTGGTCAAGAACATTCTTTGAGGGGCTGGGAATCACACTTTAGCAGCAGGCTTGATTAACATCCTCCCACAGGGTTTTTTCTACCCTCCACGCTTTAACCATTTTAACCTGCCGGTGACTAGACATATTGTTCCAACCCCAATCCACTACTGTGGCGTTCCAACCTTTAACCGATATAATTTGTTATCTGGGTTGGAAGGCAATGATTGACTGGACAAACACAACCTCATAAAACTAGGTTCACAGGAACTCGGGACTGTCTCGCACAAGAAGAATAACTTTAACCACTCTCCCTCCATTAATTCTGTCATTCAAAATGAGGCAGGTAAGAGTAAGGGTAATAAGGAGAATCTAAACCATATGCCCATTGTTGGAACTCCAAGTTTGATACCACCTGTCCCTAGTACCACGAATAATAGAGGGATTAAACTTACCACAAATTTTAGCCAATGTGAAGGACCCATTAAGCAAAGCCTCGGGAGCCCCACACCCACGCCTGACTTAGAGTTAAAAATTGTTTTTTGGAACATAGCTGGACTACGTTCGAAACTAATGAATGATATCTGGCTGCAATTTGCAGGTCTTCTTAACGTCCTCTGTCTCCAGGAGACCTGGGCCACGGCCCCCTTACATATAAAGGGCTACAAAACTTTTTTCTCTAGCGCGCTCCCCTCTGCCTTCGGGAGAGCCAAAGGTGGCTTGTCAATCTTCATTTCAAATCTTCTAGCAATTAAGAAAATTGTGTCCTATAAAATCGAACCTAACTTCCAAATAATAACACTAGATTTAAATCGTCATGATAACCATGTTCTGGTTAACTTCTATAATAATCTTCACCAGACCGATCTAATAGCCATCTTAAAAGAAATAACGTTCTACCTACAGGACTTAAAAAATAAGTCTGATAAAAATTTTATAATCATTGGGGGGGCGATTTTAATCTCACTCTATGTTCTCAAATTAACAATCGTAACTGTGGCCTTCTAGATGAAAATGGAATCTCAATAACTCATTTCTCTCATACAAACACGGGAGAGCAATTAAACGAGGTAGTATGTGCTTTGGATCTGGGGTTGGCAAATGAATTGGTGGTACCCTCAGTTCCCCTAACTAAAACCTATAATGGGAGGGGAGCATTTAGTACTATAGATTTTATATTTGTCTCCGTCACTGCAGCGCCCCGCATTGTTAATTTTAGGGAAACATCCTTTACCACGCAACTTTTACCACGCAGTACATTTACGACGCAACTTTTACAACGCAAACCATTACAACGCATTGCGCTGGGGGGCGCTCTAGGATAGGGAATAGGTTTAATTTACTATCCAACACCTTCCCTACTATCCACGGGGACTGGAGTTGGAATAGTAAATTAAACAATTCACTATCCAGCGCCCCAAAGCACTATAAAGGCATCAGTTGTAAAAAACGCGTTATAAAGGCATGCGTGGTAAAAGCATGCGTTGTAATGTCATACATCCTTAATTTTAATATCCACGATAATTCCACCAGCGACCACTTTCCAATCAGCATAACAGTATTATTACCAACTAATCTACACAAGCGGAACCTTGTGAAAATTTATGGACAAGGAACTCTACGCATGGAAAGACCGAACGGATATTCGCTTAGATGGGAAAAGACTGACCCGCTTGTAATAACTACTAAAGTAGTAAGAAATTCCCTACAATCAGTAAATAATTGATTGGATCTTAACACCACTGATGCCGAGATTTTTAAGAGCTTTTCTAATATAATAACAACAGTAAATGTAGCCCTTCAAAGGGAATTAAAGGTAAGGTCGGCAAAAAGTAAAGAATGGTTTAATAAAACCTGTATGAAAGCTCACTCTAATTTAAAACGGGCCCTTCATAAAGTGCCGAGGGATAAGCAGGAAATTGCCCACTGCAGAAGGGAATATAACAAGGCCATAAAAACCAGGAAAGCAGAACTAAAAAAAGATCTCTGGACCCAATTGCACAGTAGCTGTACCACCAAAAACAACACTGCTTTTTGGAAAGTTATCAGATCACCCTTTCTTTCAGATAATACCAACAATGCCACCATAGACATAGCTATTGACGAGTCGGCATGGGTTCATCATTTTCTGGGAATATTTGGCCTTCTGTCACAGGCTCAGTAAGCTCCCTCTAATAAAGAGAATGTAACTCTGCCCCCATCCAACTCTGCCTTCCCTATCCCTTGGGGGATATCTAACTGGGAAGTAGAAACGGCCCTCCTAGTGAGTAAAGGTGGAAAGGCCCCAGGACCGGATGGGGTTCCAGTGGACCTTTATAAGTATAACATGGACCTGTGGACCCCGATACTGACAAGAGTTCAGGAGGCATCCTGTGCCATGGGCCTCCCAGACTCTTGGTCGGATTCAATCCTGGTCCCAATTTTCAAAAAGGGAGACCGTAACCTCCCATCCTGTTACAGACCGATATCCCTTCTAGATTCCCTGGGGAAGGTGGCAGGCCGCGTCATTCCTAATCGTCTGCAGACATGGGCCACAGATAATAGAAAACTCTCTGATCTACAATTTGGATTTAGAGAAGGTCTTGGCACTATAGATCAAGTGCTCAATCTGTCCCTCCTAGTGGGCAAGTATGTAACGGCCAAACGTGGGAATCTCTATATGGCGTATGTTGATCTGACAGCAGCCTTTGACTGCGTTAGTCACTCCAAGCTATGGGACATTTTAGCGGATATGGAGGTTGAGCCCCCGTTAATACATTTTTTACGGGAATTATACACCAACGCCACTGCTAGGGTCAGGTTCGGCAACAAGGGGGAACTCACGGCCTCATTCAGAGTAGAGAGGGGAGTCAGGCAAGGCTGCATCCTGGCCCCCTTTCTTTTCACCCTTTACACAAACGGGTTGGAACTTGCCATGTTACAGGGGTGCCAGGACCTACCCTTAATTAAAGGACGACCAATACCGGCCCAACTGTATGCTGATGACGCCGTGATCCTAGCACGCACACCCATAGAACTCCAATGTGCTGTGATAAGATACCATCGTTATATGGCCGACCTTGACCCTAAAATAAGTATTAAAAACATTCATTATGTCCATAGGTAATATATGCAAGAAAGCTAGGGATATCTTTGTTGAAAATACAAAACTTGAGATGACAAAAACCTACCCCTACTTAGGCGTCTTGATGGACGAGAAATTTTCATGGAGACAGGCCATAGAGGCAAGAAAGCTGCTTTTTATGAGGGCCACAACAGCTTTGGTTGAATTTACACAGAGGCTAGGTAGAAGACCCCCGATGGAACTGATTCAAATCTACCGGGCAAAATGTACTAGTGTAGCACCTATGGAGCAGCTCTTTGGGGACATGGAAATATTGAAGCACTACAAAAAGTTGAGAACTGTTTTCTAAGATTTTTACTTGCCATCCCTCGAAGTTCTTCAACCTATAATTGCCATCTAGAGCTTGGCCTTACTTATATAACTGACATAGTCAAGCTCCAACCGATGCTTTTGTGGTACCGCATTTGGTCTTCTGACACTGCAGCTGTCAGTCGAGGGCTTCTAGAGGACTGTTTTTTTTTTAATTTAATTTTTTTAATTCTTTTTATTGTTTTTCGAAACAAAAACATGGTACACTTGTAGTCATACACAGGTTCACGTTTGTCAACATCGATTAGTATACATATCATTAGGCAGCTGTAGATATATTGACAGGCATAGATCAGAATAGACAGTACTGTCTTTGCTATGTGGGGGGACATACAGTATCAAATTGGACAGTGGGGTGGCCTATACAAGGATGACAAAAAACCAGAGACATAAAATTCGCAACCCACCATGTACTAAGGGTCAGCCTCCCATTATTATAATCAGAGGAAAAAATATCACAACATGGACAATGCATGTGAGCAGGCTCATTTTCCCACTCAGTGGAGACAACACCTTCATTCCCTTGGGAACCAGTTCGAGTGTGGGAGGGCAAATAGCAATGCAATGGTGTGGTTCTGAAAATCTGGACCCTGTTGTTTTTCCGGTATCGAGGTCCAATACCCGTGTCACAAAACCTCAACGTACCATGACGATTTTGGTGTCTATGAACCGATAATGATTAGGACATCATTCATATGTATTTGCGTCACAATCAAGGGTTGCCAACACCCCAAAATCGTAGTTTCCGTCCCAATCCCTTAGACTCCATTTTGTGAACGGCATCCATCTTACATCTTGCCCTCATGTTAAGTCAATTAAAGGTCGAGCTTGATCAAAAGGGACACGTCCACCTTCCCTGACTTCCCCCTGACCTGTCCCAACTGACTCCATTGCCTTAAGCCAAACCTGTTTGGGCAGCTCCTCGCCCAGTGGCCGAATACGATAACATCAATACATAACATTCCACAAACCATTCACTACATACAGACCATGCTTTCTACAAACACGCACCTGTCCACGTTCCTTGTTTATGGCCAGTTTTATGACTGGGTTGTACCTTTCTTTATTGGTGTTTCATCGATATCTGATGGGAGTTCCAGGCCTAACCGGGTAATCTATCAACGAACTGGACATCTAAAATATGGGCTTGCTTACATGACTTCGCTCTTTGTATTATTGTAGAAATATGTGTATAGCCATATCATAAACTCAAGAATTCTTGCTTGGAGCTATATATTTTGTATATAAGGAGACGGCTGGTTCTGTAAAAACGAACAGTCTCCCTAGAACCTACTCTCCGTGTGGTGTACTTCTGGGACACGTGTTACTTGGTAGCTACCAATAAAACTTGATCTTTGACCGTAACTAGAAGACTCAGTGTTTCTGTGGTCCGGAACAAGGGAGAACTCAGAGGTCTTCGGGTGTTACCCCCTGGCACCACCGGGTTCCTAAAAACCCGGCACCTCAGTTGGCGCCCAACTCGGGGCGATATCAAGCGGTGACGGTCCAAGCCAGATGTTCGTGAGGAGCTTCGTGTGAAAATTCCGGACGACGGCCAGCCACTTCAGCGACCCCTGTATGTCGACGTGGTTCCGAAGGTCTTTGCTGCGAGGTTCCCCGCGTCCCGACGGCTACGAAGGACTGCTGCCCTGACTATCGCCTTGTTTTGGACCCAGTGATCCTTGGTAGAGCGAAACGATAGACGAGTCCTCTAGCGACATCACAGATCTTCAAATACTTCAGTTAAGTATAAGTGGAGCGTCTCCCAGTCCTTAGTTTGTCCTTAGTTTTTGGTATCCTTGAGATACGCTTTGATTTGGTACTTGCAAGCCCCAAAGCCGAAGGACTCGTGTATTCACGAGAAATATCGTAACAGATAATCCTTTGAAGTTTGAAGCTAGACTAGTGAGCGAAGAAGCCTGGTTTTAGCAGACTTGGAAACTTGTTTTGTCTTGGTTGTAGTAAGGACTCCCGATTAGAGGATTCTTGTCCGGTTCCTCCAATTGGAACTCCAACGTATGAGCTCTATGTAAAGCACGGCGTAGGTCCTATAACATATAACGAAGTGTGGATAAAATACACCCGCAAGGATGGTGTTTTAAAGTGGCCCCAATACGGTAGTTTCGACCCAGAAATATTAGATAACTTAGAGGTCAAGCTGTTCAAGGAAAAAGCCCGGCCGGCGATGTTTGACTCTTTTCGCTTATGGCGCAAAGAAGCCAAACAGAAAGGAATAAAATTAGCAAAAAAGAATAAAAGAGGTATGTCGATGGTGCAAGCTGCCGTCGCATACAGAGATAACGAGGAAGAGCAGGAAAGCGAACAGATGCTTAGGAGCAAGAAACTAGTGATAGATAAATGTTACCCGATGCTGCCAAATAAGGGACAAGGTCAAAAGGAAGGATCCGAGAAAGATCCATTAATGTCCCACTTATTAAATTCGCCCCCACCCTATGCACAAAATGCCACAGCACCTCCGCAACCTTTAGTTGCACCTCTGGTAGCTGTTATATAGGCTCCTTTACCGCACTCACCGGCTACTCTTCAGCTGGCTCCTGTTTCTCTGGCGCAGCCTCCTCAAGGCTCACCGATCACATCTACTTCTCCTACTGTTCCTTCTAAAATTTCGCCTAGCGTACCTTCTAGTCTCTCTGATACTCGTTCTACGAACATTTCTGTTTCTACTTTGCGTGACTCTGTACTACCACCAGTTATTCCTCCACTTTCACCTTCCGTCTGGCATAAAATGGCCAGCATTGTTACTAACTTTCCTTCACCACTTTTTCGGTCGCCTAAAACGACCCCTAACACGGAACGAAGACAATTACGAAGCCAAATGCCCGATTATCAGGAAAGGGAATCATTGAATAAGCTAGCACGGAATTGGGCTATTGACACCGCAAGATATGATGTAGAGTCTGTCATGAACGTTTTCCGTCAATGGGATGAACCAACGCAAAGATACGTGTTTGAGCAGATGTGTGTTTTTCTGTGTGAGGATTTGGAAGATAATGGTCAGAAGAGCAACCAGCAAGAGTTGTGTAGTGTACGATTTAAATTTGGGGAGGGTATGATAGTTGGTCCCGACGTTGAAAAAGCAGTTAAGATATTATTATCACATCGAAGTACGGGTGGTAATTCTGGGTCATCCTCTGACCGTGGTACATCTAGTAGGAAAAGAGCACGACAGTACCTCATGAGAGAGGTTCCTCCGGTCTGGAGGGAAGGTGACGCAACTGCAGTTCCACCGGTTCTGCCTCATTTCCAGCGTGTATGGGTACATGTCCCCTGGAAAAGATCCGAAGTTCTAGCACTCAAGCAGACACTACCCGATCCCCGTAAAAACCCGACTGGGTATTATAAGGAGTTGTCCCAAACTGCAAGCTCATGTATAATGAATTTAGCGGATATAGACATGTTGTTTGGGAACGTTGTTCCACATCCTTTATGGAGTAAAATACGTCATACGGATCATGACCAAAAACTTAGGTGACTCGTGGGCGAACATTGCGATTACAGATGCTAGACAAGTCGGTGGTTTCAAGCCTGAGCCGTTAATAGCTGAACTTCCTGGTAGAATTATTGCGTACATGAAGACAATTATGCCTGAAGTACGCGTAAACTGGGACAAGCTATCCGCGTGCAAGCAGAAGAAAGACGAGAATGTGTCTGACTTTTTCACAAGATTTGAGGAAACTTTCACTGACCATAGTGGTCAGGATATGGCTACCGAGGGTGGCCAAAGATTGTTTGTAGACAAGTTTGTACACAATCTGCTTCCCGAACTGTGTGCTAAACTAAAAGATTCAGAGAGTGCTTGGGCTGTCTCTACGTCAGCGCAGATTTTAGCAACAGCTCAGTACTACGAAAACAGGCGCAAAGACGAGCTAGATAAGGCAGACAAAAAGACGAAAGATTTAAAAACTAAAGTTCTTCTCCAACAGGCCTATCCGCCTCGTATGGTTAGCCAGCCCAATTATCAACAGAATCAGCAGTATTCTAGAGACGCGCAAGGAAACGAGTTTTCCCATCAGCGTGTTCCGTATAGCCCGAATCAATGTGCGTATTGCAAGGAAGAGGGTCACTTCAAAAGTAATTGTCCGGCTCTTGCGCGACGCTTAAACGGTGTTTCAGGTGTAAGGGGGAGAGGTGTTCAACATGCCCCCAGAGGTAGGGGCCGTGGAAATTTCTCCCAGAACACAGTTTCTTTTCCGCCTCAGAATTCCATGAATAGCTTTGACCAACAGAATAACGCATCGTCTAGGTCAGCTCAGTACTATGCTGACGACTATTACACCGAACACGACAATGAGGGTAACGATCGCTAGGACAGCCATGGACAAAGAGAGGGAGTTGTTTCAGTTCCAGTAGATCAGGATGGACCTTATGTCGAGGTAATTACCTCAGGAGTGTCAGAGCCATTTCTGCTGGATACTGGTGCTACAAAAAGTTCTATTATGCACTCAAAACTTCCTGGCGCACCTTTGTCTGGCGAAATGAATGTCTCAGTAGGTTTCTCTGGCGCCCCTGTTAGAAACCCGATCTCTAGTCCTATATCCCTTTCTGTTGGCCCCTGTGAATTAGAAGCACCCCTCATTCTTACAACAGGTTGCGGTGAAAATTTGTTAGGATTGGATTTGCTAAAGAGGTTGTATGCGACTTTGTACTGTTCTCCCTCGGGAGTACAACTTACTTTAGGGAAAAAAGTCATTTCTCCAATGTACTTGTCAAAAGAAGGTATTCCAACTGAATTGTCATCACTTCCTGATATACTGTGGGCTAATGGTTCCAATGATGTAGGTCGTTTGGAGATAGCACCGTATGTCATAACTTTGAAAGCCAACGTCAGATTGCCACGTATTCCCCAATACAAAATATCTAACGAATGCGAGAGGGCGTTGTTAACGATCGTTTATGATTTGATCGATAAAGATGTTATCGAAGAAACAACAGGTAACGTTTGTAACAGTCCAGTTTTACCGGTCTTAAAACGTACTGATCCTTCACAGCCCCCTGTGTATAGGTTTGTGATTGACCTCCGAGAAGTAAATAAGGTAGTTATCCCGCAGTTTCCAGTCGTCCCCGACATTACTGCTTTATTGACAATGGTTCCAGCTTCAGCAGCCTGGTTCTCGGTGATTGACCTAAAGAACGCTTTCTTCAGCATCCCGATCGCCGAAGAGAGTAGAGACCTTTTCGGCTTCAATTTAGGAGGACGAAGCTTCCGCTTCAAGTGCGCTCCTCAAGGCTACTGCGAAAGCCCATCAATATTCAGTCAGGCTCTGAAAACACAACTAGACACAATTGTGCTACCAGATGGGTCAACTTTGGTCCAGTACGTAGACGATCTACTGATCGCTGCAGACACTGAAGAGATTTGCAAGGAAGCTACGTTGTCGCTATTGCGTCACTTATGTGACATGAAGCACAAAGTCTCCCTTTCCAAACTGCAATTTTGTCGACAAGAAGTGACCTACCTAGGTCACATCTTGTCGAAGGAGGGAAGGAGACTGACACCAGAAAGAATACAGGCAATTACAGAACTAAGTGCCCCAAGGACACAGAGAGAAGTTCGAGCCTTCTTGGGCATTACATCGTACTGTAGACAATGGATACCGAATTTCTCACTACTAGCCAAACCCTTGCTGGCACTACTCCGCAAAGACACGCCTAATCCTATGCCTTGGTCTGAAGATTGTCAGACGAGTTTCCACGAGTTGCGTGATGCATTGTGTTCGGCTCCTGTGTTGGGAAACCCCAACTACAGTAAGCCTTTTACATTGTATGTCCACGAAAAAGAAGGTTATGCATTATCAGTCTTAACGCAACACTTTGGGGACAAACAGCGCCCATGCGCGTATTTTTCGGCAACTCTGGATCCTGTGGCTAAGGCACTGCCAAGTTGTCTGAGAGCAACCGCCGCAGCAGCTGTCTGCATTCGACAGTCTGCTGGATTAGTCATGAATAACACTCTGATCGTTATGGTTCCGCATGCAGTAGACATTTTGCTAAACAGGACAAAGACACAACATCTTACTAGCGCTCGACTATCCAGTTACGAACTTACCCTGCTAGCAAGTCACATCCACATAAAGAGGTGTGATACACTCAACCCCGCTACGTTATTACCCATCCTGACAGAGACAGACAAGATTGACAAACATGACTGCTGTTTCAGGACAGAAGAAGAGACAAAAGGGAGAGTAGACTTACAGGACACTCCCCTTCCCGAATGCAATGATACTTTATGGGTTGATGGTTCATGTTTCAAGTTGCCGAATGGTGATACGACTACAGCATATGCCGTAACGACATTACACACCATTGTAGAGACTGCACGTATTTCCCACGATTCTGCACAAGCCGCAGAACTTATAGCGCTTACCAGAGCATGTGTGCTGGCGAAAGGAAAGCGAGTGAATGTGTACACTGACAGCCAATATGCCTTTGGCGTGGCTCACAGTTTTGGGAGATTGTGGCGTGAACGTGGGTTCCTTACGTCCCATGGTGCAAAGATACAACATGGCCAGCTAGTCAGTGAGCTCCTTGAGTCACTCACCTTGCCCCTACAAGTCGCCATTATAAAATGCAGTGCACACAAAAAGATTCAGGATGATGTTGGCCGCGGGAATGCATTTGCAGATGAGGTTGCGAAAGAAACTGCAAGGAACACAATGAGTCGGATGTATGTTATGGGTCCCGCTAGATGGATTGCTGATGTGGGAATGTGTGAGGACACCATTGAAAGCGTAAAATCGATACAAGCCGAGGCCACTGAGAACGAGGTGAATGAATGGAGAGAAAGCACAGGTAGATTGGATGCGAATGGTTGTTGGGTCGAACTATCAGAACACCAGCGATGGCTATTACCTAATGCATACGTACTTGCAGTAGTAACAATGGCTCACGGAATGGCGCACATCAGTTCGAAAGGAATATGTAAACTATTGGCCCCAGTATGGCAGAATAGCAATATCCCAAAATATGCAGAGAATGTGGTCAAAAACTGTATGGTGTGTTTGAAGTACAATCCCGGTAGGGGAACCCCAACTCCAGCTGGTCACTTTGCGCCTCCAACGTATCCGTTCGAGGTTTTGCAGCTCGATTTCATCCACATGGAGAGGTGCAACAATCTAAAGTATGTGCTCGTTATTGTCTGCGCCTTTTCGAGGTGGGTGGAAGCGTACCCCCTTAAGGACAACACCGCCTTATCAACTGCCAAAGCCCTTGTCAAAGAGTTCTTCCCGAGGTTCGGTATGCCTAGAATTGTCTGGAGTGATAACGGAAGTGAATTCGTAGGATGCGTGATGAAGAGAGTGTGTGAGTGTTTAGGCATCCACCAAAAATTCCACGCTGCAAATCACCCCCAATCAGCTGGATTAGTAGAGTGCTACAATGGCACTCTAAAACTCAAACTAGCCAAGATCCAAGCCAGTACAGGTCTTAAATGGCCTGACGCCTTGCCTCTAGCACTTTTGTCAACCAGGATGACTGTCCACTCCAGATTAGGACTTAGCCCCCATGAGATCGTGTTTGGCCGCCCAGCCAACGTCTGGGGCGTGCCAAGACCCAAGAAACTAAGCGAGATAGAACACCCCGTACTGCTTGACTATTTGTGCGAATTGACAACTAAATTGCGTGTTTTACACCAACAGGTTCACAGTTCCTCTCCACCAGCCTCTGACGATCCAGGTCACCTCATCGAACCCGGCTCGTGGGTTTTGGTGCGAAATTTCCAGCGCACCAACAACGGACAGCCGAGGTGGACCGGACCGCACCTAGTGCTGCTTTCAACGAGATCTGCTGTTCGGGTGGAAGGCAAGAAGAACTGGGTACATGGGACCCACTGTAAACGGGTCCCTCTACCCCTTCCATACGACCGGTGGGTCAACAAAGGACTTGCCGACTCTGAGACAGAATCCGTACCTCGCTTCATCCCTTTCAGCGATGCACGTTTGAAAGAAACTAGTACCGAAAAGGAGAGTGATCATATTTTACAAGGACTTGTGCCACCGTCTATGCAATTGGACACTACCGAACCTGAGACGTTGTTTGAAGACCACACCATACCTGGGAAACGACGGTACGACCTACGGTCTAAACAAAGAGACTAATAAATGATTGATCCAATGTGATTTCCCTTTTCCCCTAAGAACTATTTTTGGATTTTTCAGCTCTCTCGTCCCAGGGGAACAAGCTCATTTTTGATTTTTTTCGAACCGCCATCCGGTTCTGCTGCTAGGGTCGCGGTTGAAGTCTAGGGAGTGCAACTGGGAAGTTCTAGGTCCACGGTTCTGATTGGTCCACGGGAGTTACCCCGGACTGAGCAGAGCGCGCTCCCTGGGAGAATCAATCAACCACCGCGGGCAGCAACTAGAGGATGGAGTTTCCAAGGGTAGAGAGACCTATCAGACCCACGAACTTCGAAAAACAGTTATGCACGATACTGTCCAAAAGAAGATTCCTGATACTATGTGTTTTAATGTTATGTAGCATACTTGTGTTTTTTACTGGTTATACTCTGTTCGTATTTAAAGTTACCTTTTCGAATGACACCCAGCCACCACCGCCTCCCACTATTTCTCCACACTACTTTCACCCTCTACCTGAACACGAGTCTGCCCGAAGACTCGAATTTGTAAACAACTCTTTCATTCAGCTCCTACACCAACACCAGTCCATAATGAACACATCAAACTGTTGGATATGCGGACTTATGCCACACACAACCGATAAGGGGATCCCATACTTCATTTTGCCATTCAGCTACTATGGTTCTCTGTGGGCTTTCCAGACCATGTTCCTATTCGCCCTAGAACCATACCCGACCCGTTCCACTGCGAGCGATTCCAGTAACAAGGCACTAATTGCAGGAATAAGAAATATGAGTAGGGATATCGGCACATATCTGACAATCCCCAAAGATGAACTCAGTCCCTACACCCGTTGGAATGTGACTAAACATGGGGTTTACCTGGTCAAGAGCCAGGCAGCAAAGAAATCCCGCCCAGTTTGGATAGTGCCCCACCGAGGTCACTTATGCTTACAGGGTATTGGTAGGGACCCCACAGCACAGTTAGGAAAGAGCATTTGCACGGAAACATATGTATTTGCTTCCCGAACTTCCCCTATACTCTTGGCAGCCAAAGGCACGTATTTCGTTTGCCACGACCAAGCCTACACGTGGTTGCCCCCTGATTTCTCAGGTACATGTTTTATCTCATTTCTGCTGCCTCCCACCTACACGGCCAGAGCAGATTACCATCGGACAAGGACAGCTAGGGGTGTCGTGAGTAAAGACGACACCGCGGGTCAGGAATTCGCTGACTTAGCGAAGGGTTTTCTGCCATTTTGGGGGCCTATGGTGAACAGCAGAAATATTCGCCAGTTATCGAGGATAGTTGAATCCGCCGTGATTACTACGGCCGGAGCCCTTGGCAATCTGACAACCGAGCTTCAGTCGGATCGACTTATGACCCTTCAGAACCGAATTGCCTTGGACATCATACTCGCCGATCGTGGTGGTGTGTGTAGAGTCATCCAATCCAGTAGTTGCATATTCATCCCTGATAACGCACCGACAGTATACCAGGCCATCTCCAAGCTACACGAAATATCTGGTTCCCTTCACGTTGAGAAAGGGGATTGGTCCCTGCAGGGGTGGGTCTGGGAGCTGATCACTGCCTGGGGATGGAAAACCTTGATCTTCATCGGGATGATCTTGGCACTTCTGTTCATGTTTTGCCTGTGTATACAGTGTGCTCCTGCACCATGTGGCCTCTGTGCTACCTCGTGTGTACGGAAGCCTGTGTCACAGGACGAGCTGAGTAACAGAATGATGCTACAGCAACATCTCCACGAATTTCTTCATACCGATTTGGACTCAGATTAGCATGAGTTATTGCCTTATATGAGGGCAAAAGGAGGGTCTGTGGTTCTGAAAATCTGGACCCTGTTGTTTTCCCGGTATCGAGGACCAATACCCGTGTCACAAAACCTCAACGTACCATGACGATTTTGATGTCTATGAACCGAAAATGATTAGGACATCATTCCTATGTATTTGCGTCACAATCAAGGGTTGCCAACACCCCAAAATCGTAGTTTCCGTCCCAATCCCTTAGACTCCATTTTGTGAACGGCATCCATCTTACATCTTGCCCTCATGTTAAGTCAATTAAAGGTCGAGCTTGATCAAAAGGGACACGTCCACTTTCCCTGACTTCCCCCTGACCTGTCCCAACTGACTCCATTGCCTTAAGCCAAACCTGTTTGGGCAGCTCCTCGCCCAGTGGCCGAATACGATAACATCAATACATAACATTCCACAAACCATTCACTACATACAGACCATGCTTTCTACAAACATGCACCTGTCCACGTTCCTTGTTTATGGCCAGTTTTATGACTGGGTTGTACCTTTCTTTATTGGTGTTTCATCGATATCTGATGGGAGTTCCAGGCCTAACCGGGTAATCTATCAACGAACTGGACATCTAAAATATGGGCTTGCTTACATGACTTCGCTCTTTGTATTATTGTAGAAATATGTGTATAGCCATATCATAAACTCAAGAATTCTTGCTTGGAGCTATATATTTTGTGTATAAGGAGACGGCTGGTTCTGTAAAAACGAACAGTCTCCCGAGAACCTACTCTCCGTGTGGTGTACTTCTGGGACACGTGTTACTTGGTAGCTACCAATAAAACTTGATCTTTGACCGTAACTAGAAGACTCAGTGTTTCTGTGGTCCGGAACAAGGGAGAACTCAGAGGTCTTCGGGTGTTACCCCCTGGCACCACCGGGTTCCTAAAAACCCGGCACCTCAATGGGGCCCATATATCTCTAGGCCTGGAATTTACAGGTAGCAGCTCCCCATAAGTCGTGAGCTGCTCTTGACAATAGATTAAGTCATCAATCCATACCTTCAACTTAGGTGCCCTTCCTCTGCCCCATCTACACGCCACTCTTCTCTTTGCTAGCAACAGTGCCAGTGCCACAAACCTGTGGTGTGCTGCTCGTATCGGTTCGGTGTATCCCAGCAGTGCGAGTGTTGGTGATGGTCAATATGGGTATCTGTCATTTCAGAGAGCGCAAGAATTTGGGGCTCCGCCGGGAAGTCCGGAGTTAAAGAGCAAAATTCTTGTCGGAGGCGGATATACAAAAAGGTGTCAAGTGGCGACTGCAGTATGTCTTGAAATATATGTGCCAGGGTGGGAAACCTCCCCTCGTGATACAGGTCCCCCCATGTCTTAATCTTTGTGCGTTCTAAAAATTCGTGAAAGAGAACCTCCTGTAGGAGGGGTAATTTCGGATGGTATGTCAGCGGCAAGAGTGGTGAGTAAAGCATGGGTACATCCAGTCGTTTACTTATTTGTGCCCAAGCAGCGATCATGCAGGTTACCGTTGTTGGTGTCTCAGCTCTGCTAGGGGGCGGCGTGTACAGCGCACTGTCTATGGGAACCGGTAGTGCAAGCCAGTGTTGCGCAGCCACCTGCGGCATATATCGCGGTTGGTGTATCCAAAAATAGGCATAGTGCGCCTGCGCACTGTAATAATATAATTCAAAGTTGGGGATACCAAACCCCCCTTGGGAGTACGGCCTTGTGAGGACATTCCACTGGAGTCTCGTGCTCTTCCCTCCCCACACCAGCCGTATTAGTTCGGATCGCAGCTGTTTAAAGAAATAAGCCCCTGGATGATACGGAATATTTAGAAAGAGGTACAGCAGTTGGGGCAATACTACCATTTTAATCAGAGACGCGCGTCCCACCATGGATAGGGTAAGTGTAATCCAGCGTGAGACGTTATCTGTGATGCGGACCAGCGTAGCCCCGTAATTAAGACGCACAAGGTCGTCCCTATTGCGAGTGATATGGATACCAAGGTACTTCAGTTCATCCTCACACCACGCCAGTGGATAATCCATTGGAAATCGACCAGTCACCGCAGTAAGAGGGAATATGCAAGACTTACTCCAGTTCATTTGCACACCCGAGAGTCTACCAAAAACTATGAACTCCCGAAGGACTGGGTTCAAATTCTGCTGGGGATTACGGATATAGAGCGTGATATCATCAGCGTAAAGAGATACTAGTATCTGTCTCAGAGTACACTGCAGCGCTCTGTCTTTATGGTGTTGTCACAGTTTTGCCGCAAGCGGTTCGACTGCTATCGCGAAAAGCAAAGGCGACAGGGGGCAGCCCTGCCTCGTGGCTCTCGTGACTGAAAAAGTCTGGGAAATCTTACCATTAATGGTCACCCTCGCCACTTGTGCGCAATATAACAGTCTAATCCAAGAAAGGAAAATGGGAGGGAACCCCATGCGCATCATCACTCCAAACACGAAGTCCCATTCGATCGAATCGAAGGCCTTCGTGACGTCTAAAAAGATCTCTGCCAGCGATAGCTCCTCTGAGACATTATTTAGGACTGCGAAAAAGGTTCTTAGGTTGTGGGACGTTGCTCTCCCTGGCACAAAGCCCGACTGGTTGGGCAGGATCAAGGCCTCCATAAGGAGTTTAATTCGCGTGGCTATGAGTTTAGCAAGGATTTTAACATCACAATTAAGCAGCGAGAGGGGTCTGTCGGAATCACAGTGCTGTGCCGGCTTCCCGGGTTTCAAGACGGAAGTGATGAGGGCCTCTCTCATGGAGGGGGGAGATGACCACGTCCAACGCGTCCTCATATACCTCCCGCAAGATGGGGGCCATCAAATCTATGTATGTTTTATAAAATTCTACCGGTATGCCATCTGTCCCGGTGGCCTTACCGGACTGCATATGCATGATTGCCTCCCGCACTTCATCCAATTCGAACGGAGCACTCAAAAAACGTTGTTGTGCGTCGCTCAGCCACCCCAAGGTAATATCATCCAGGTAGGTATCTAGCTCTAGCGTACCCGATCGTGTGGTTGTGTATAATTTAGTATAGTGTGCTGTAAAGGAATGGGCGGCAAATCTTTTTCATATCTGGGACCTTCCATTTGGAATACTCTTCCATTGATTCTTAGGCAGGAAATGAATCACCTGAAATTCAGGAAAGCCCTAAAAACCTGGCTGTTTAACATCTAAATTCCTGATTTTCTCAATGCACGGAATCATCAGCGCCGGGAAACCCTTTGTTGGGTAGCTGTAGCGCTTTAAAAATGAAATAAATAAATAAATAAATAAATAAAGGCATTCAACATATTAGCTGTGTCTCTGTACACCAGCCCATCTGGGCCTGTCAATTCCAGTATCACATTGGAACCACGGCGTGTCTAATTGTTTCAGCCAGTGCCTTACCCGGCCTCTCTACCTCCCCGTAGCGGCGGGCCTTCCAGTATTTCCCCCGAAAGTGCGACTCTCTACGGGCCGCATTAGTGTACTCCGAGAGCTTACCCCGAATTTGAGATTGAATGGCCAGATCAGGCGAAAGAACCAGCGAGCTCTCCAAGGACTTGAGCTCCGTTTCAAGTGTCTGCAATGTGTGCATAATGTCTTTTAGAACACCAGCCCCCTTCGAAATACAATAGCCCCTCAAGGTGACTTTAAACGCCTCCCAAATAGTTTCCACTTTGGCAATTGAATCCTTATTTCGGGCAAAGAAATTCAAGATCTCTTCGCGAAGCTCCTCTTGGAACACAGCGTCTAGTAATATGGTAGGCTGCATTCTCCAACTAGGACTTGCAGGGCCAAGCTCCGCCGAAGATAGAGAGAGCTTCACTGGCGAGTGGTCTGAATAGGTCCTGGCCAAATGCTGCACCCCAGATACCATAGGACACAATGCTGGTGACAGAAATATATAGTCTAAGCGCGCCCAAGACGCCTTATGTGCAGTAAAGTGGGTTCCCTCAAGATCAGAAGGATGAAAATGTCTCCAGGCATCTACCAGATCATATTCCGCAAATGTGGTGTGCAATACCTTACGTGCTCTAGTGTAATGATGGGGGGAGGGGTGCGACCTATCAACGGTCGGGTCACATGCCACGTTGAAGTCACCACCCCATATGATGTGTTTGGACCCAATGTCTATAATAGCAGCCCACAGGTCCGTATAGAACTGCGGGTCATCCGTATTCGATCCATAGCAGCATGCCAACGTGACAGAGTCATGTCCCAGTCGACCCCAAGCCAAACAATATCTCCCCTGTGTATCGCAGCGTGTACCAGCCAGAGTGAATGGAATGAGTTTCTTGATAAGGATAGCAGTGCCCCTCGCATAAGACGAAAAGGATGAGAATACCCTGTGTTCTGCCCATTTACTAGCAAATGTATTAGTATGCTGTGGGTTGATGTGCGTTTCTTGCAAAAATGCCACACTGGCCCGATGCCTGTCCAGGTAAGCCAACATTTGGCACCTCTTGCGTGGGTCTCCCAACCCCCGAACATTCCACGTAACAAAATTCAGGTAATCTCCATGCCCAGAAGACATAAGCCGCAAGTCTACCATTCACGTAAGTCACCAAGTGATAGTGACTGCCAGCCCCTAGATGTGCCTCATCTATAGCGTCAGAGTCCCTACAACGCATGTGCCATCCCCACCACAATAGGAACCCACAGCAGCCTGTAAAGAGAAAACAATCATGGTGCATAACATCTACGTGTACCTTACATCCAACATCCAGAACCAAACTCTTAACATTTGCTTGAAAACTGAGATTCAGCAACATATGTCTCCCTACCCATGAATGCGGCCAAACCTCGTCTGAACCCCTCACCCACCACCCCCTCCCCCCTTGCAACCGAAACAACTCACCCCCAATTACCCCCAGTCCTCCCTCCTCCCACTGAAGCAACCCAATCTTGCAAGAATACTCTTCCCTCCCCCCCTCCCTACACCCAGACAAAAACAGCACCACCATCCAGGTGGCATAATCCAACATGGGGGAATACCCTTAGGGGGCAACACTAGTCAGCTTCACAGCCACCCCACCCCCATTGGCCCAACTGGGACGTACCCCCTGGGCACGTATCGGGGGGAGTGGGGCCCGGATTACATTACCACTGGAACAACCGGTACAGTTCCAGACATCTTGCCAAGTGATTGTCTGTAGGTCTCTGCTGCACTATGAGTCTCACGTGGCCGATCATGAGTGTTCGGCCATTTCCAGCGAGCGTAACTATGCTATTGTTCCTCTTCGGCTTCCTGTGCATCATCTTGTTGTGCAGCCCCTCGCCCTCCACCACCACTTTGAGTTCTCTTCACTGTACGAAGAAAGTCTTCAACATGTTGAGGGTTTGCAAAGAAACGTTGCTTTCCCTGATGCGTCACCCTAAGTTTCGCAGGATACAGTAACGCATAGTCGATCTGCGCAGCACAGAGTTTTTTCTTCACTTCAATAAACTTGCGCCGCTCCTCCTGGACAATCGGGGTGAAGTCTGGATAGATCGAGAATGGGACTCCCTCGTAAGACAGGTTCTGCTTCGTTCTTGCGGCGCGCAGTGCTACATCTCGATCACGATAATTTAGTAAGCGCATGATAATGGGCCTTGGTTAGCTCCCAGGTGGCGGTCTCGGGCCGAGAGATCTCTGTGCTCGCTCTACAATAAATTGCGTGGAGAAGGCATCCGAGCCAATGGCAGCCAACAGCATTTTCTCTACATAGTCCTCTGTTGGACCCGGTCCTTTGGGCAGGTTTACCCCGTGACTTTTTGCTTTTTCCTAGCCTGTTTTTGGAACCTGGATTGGTGATTGTAGGCCTCTGCGCACTTTTTCACTGTGGTACAGTGTAAAGTGCGTGTGCTTTCTGTGTATGGATGGTGAGTGACCTGCCCTCCCATAGGAATGAATGGGGAATATGTATGCCCATGGTAGATTCCTGATGCATGGGGAGTGCAGGGGCGAGTTTGATATGTATGAACTCGTGAGAATGAATGCTGCAGAATGGTGTATGCGGCATGGCGGTATCTAGTCCAGAAGCGCCACTTTTAGAAGTTGGCATAATTGTGTAGTGAGTCTGCTAGCACGTGATTGGCTGATGGGCCTGGCCCAGGCATGCCTGGGCCTGTTGGTAGATGGACTGTCTGGAGGAGGGGGTCTGAGTCAAGCCGTAGATGAAAGGCCCCCCATCTGCTGTTAGGGGGGAGTGGAAAGAGCTCTGGTGGTGCCAGGCTGTGTCTGTCGGCCCACCCTGGATGACTCTCCCTCCCGATGGCCCCCTGTCACCTCTGACCTGAGGCTGACAGGCGAGGGAAACCAGATACTCCCAGAGCTTAGGGCTCACCTACACAAAGACTTCTAAAGACTTCAAAGCTTTTTCTGTGGATAAGAAGGGGCTCTGCCCCTTCCAAAATGTTCTTGTTTTCTGACTTGAATCTGCCAGGGGCATGCTGATGCTTGGACTCAGGGAATCCCTGAGTCCTGCCCAGCCCCTGGACTCCTGATGGACTTTCCTGGATTCCTGGGGGACCCCTCTGCCGTGCCTGGGCTGATGGGGAGACTTAGCTTTGCCCCCCTGGGAAGCTCTGGGGCTTTGGCAGCATGAAGGAGCTGCATTTTTCTGTGGATAGCGCTGGAACCGTATTTCTAGCGCCTGGAGGCGCTGAGCTTCCCCCTGAGCGCTCTGCCTGTTTGCTAGCGCTATGGAGCACTTGATTTCCCCCTAGCGCGTAGGAGCGCTTTATCCTTGGCCATAGCGCTTAGGAGCGCTTTATTGTGTTCTAGCGCTGGGGGGCGCTTGGTGGGCTTTGGCCGGTGCCCCCCCGGCATTTGCCTCCCCGTCACTGCCGCCGCCCGGGCTTGGAAGCGCCGGCGGAACCGAAGGCGCCGCGCTCTCATTGGCTGAGAGAGCCGAGCCCCCTCACCAACGCCGCGACGGGATAGGCCCGTGCGGCGCAGCGTCATGGCCCCTGTCGGGCCGTGATTGGAGGAGGAGAGGAGACTCGTCATCGGGGCCGCGACGGGATTGGCTGGTCGAGGCGGCCCCGGGAAGAAAGGAGAAGGCGCGGGAGATGGCGGCCGTTCGCGGGGCTCCTCTCGGCTGAGGGAGCCCCGAGGAGAAGAGGCGGCCGGTTGACAGGGCTCCCGTGTGCCGAGGGAGCCCTGCAGAGAGGGAGACCGGACTTGCTAGGAGGCGGCGAGAGTGAGCCGCCGCCCAGCAGAGAAGCCGCCGTCCGGAGGAGCCCGCCCAAGAAAGCCCAGTGAGTCGGAAGGGCTGGGGAGGGCTCCGTGCAGCTGCTGTTGGTGCCGGAGAGCGGCACCTGGGCGGGAGTGGAGGTAGGGCGGCCCCAGCTGACAGTGGGCCGCCCCCAGGTCGACGGAGCCTGAGGCTCCAAAGCTCCTGTTCATTTTGAGAGCGCCGGGAGGCGCAGGGGGCATGTCGTAATCCTGAGTCCCCCGAGTGGGACTCCAATGGAGTGGGTGACGCCCCTACGAGCCCTGAGAGGCTCCAACGCAAGCCATATTTGTTTAAGGAGTCTAGATGGCTCCTGGGACACCTCGGGGCATATTGTCGATGCCCGTCCCCTCCTGGGCTTGTGTAGTTCTGGTGCCAGTGAGAGCACCATGGTTGTTTAAGAGCCCCAGAAGGCTCCAACGTTGGGCATGTGATGCCCAGAGCCTGTGTGGCTCCAACGTCTGTGTAGTGTTGCCCAGAGCCTGTGTGGCTCCTACAGTTTGGCGCAGTTTGCACCTGAGGGCCAGTGAGGGCCCTGGCGCAGTTTTGATGATTCTCCAGCTGTCCAGCAATTAGTGGGCAGCTGCACCGTTTAGGCGCAATTTGAGGAGAGAGTCCCTGTGTGGGACAGCGAGGGCACCGTGGTGCCAGGCCTACCCAGCTGTGGAGCACTTAGTGCCAGCTGCTACGTTTAGGCCCTTGTGAGTGTTCCCAGGGGCCCAGCAAGTAGTGGGCCCCTGCATCGTTTAGGCCCCTGACACTGAGACTCAGGGCGTCTGAGCCCCAACAAGGCCAGTTGGCCTAGGGACTGCCACAGGTGGTGGCTTATGTAGATTGTGCGCAATTGTATGGTTATTGCACCTCTGAATGCATTTCCTTGCATCATGTTTTATTCCTGCACCTCTGAATGTTTTAGACATCATGTGACCTTTGCGCTACTGTATTATGCTGGTACCTCTGAATGTAATTTTATTACATCATGTGCGCTATTCTTAACACCGCTGAATGTGTAGGTTTATACATTATGTGTTTCTCTTTAGTACTCCTCTGAATGTATATTTATGCATCATGGGTAACGTGTTCTTTCTTAGACCCCTAAATGCTGTGTGATACTTAGGTGGTTGTTCTTTTAGTACAGGTGGTCCTAGTGAGGTCCTGGTCCCCTGCGTGACAGTCTCCCAAGGAGTTTAGGGTTGCGTAGGTGGTACTTACCTGTTCCCAGTAGTTACTGGATGTGATCTATAACTGTTACTTTGTGTTACAGTGAAGTTTATATACTTTTATTCTAATTTCTGACAAGTATTTCTATATCTGCAAAGTGTTGATTCAGACAGTGCCCCATGTGGCCCTGTCTTGTAAATAATCCCTTGTGAATATTGCCGTGCCAGTTGGCACAATGTACATGTGTAATTTCTATCTGATATGTTTTGACAATACAAAAGTTATTTTAATATAACCTTGTGTGGAGTCTCTTTTGTGGTGTACCTAGTATGTTGTTGCTGGTGTGCGCTGACGCAAATGCTTTACACATCGCCTCCGAGTTTAGCCTAGACTGCTCGCGCCATGCTACCTAGAGGGTGAGCAGGGGTTATCTTGGCGTGTGACTTCCTTGCCCTGACTGGAATGGTGGTTTCGGCCTGGCTTTGGCGTCAGCCTTAGCCTACCCGAAATAGCCGGTTTCCAACATCCTCCATCCGCCCAGTGTTCGTGGACTCCGGCACGCCAGTAACGCAAATATTATTGCGCCGACTGCGGGCTTCTAAATCCTCATTCTTTGCTGCAATCACTCGTAGGAGTTTGTCCATCCTGGCTAATTACGTTGTGTGTCCAGCAGTGGTATCGTCATTTTCCAAGATGCGCCTCTCAGTGTCCTTAATGTGTTCTTCATGCACATCCAATTTGTGCGCTATGGCGGCCATCCTGGATGACTTCCTGTCTACCTTGCCCACCACCGGGGCGAACCCTTGCCACATCTCCTGGAGTATCTGCTGCGTGTCCATTTCCTTAGAGGGAACACTGCTGCCTGGTGTATACGTACTGCTCGTCTCGCTGTCCTCTAGGTTAGGCCTGGTTGATTTTTTTGCCGCCTCAAAATTGAGTTTGGGCTGCCGAGTGTCTGGTTTGCCCATAATGCTGCCGACAGTGGAACCCCAGGGTACGCCGCTGATTCGCCAGTACTGGCCGTCCACAGGATCTATAGTGCAGTGTCCCCCGCTTGTATCGTACCTGTGTTAACACAACTACGACTCCAATGAGCTTCAGAATCACCTGGCCTCAGAGTCTCCGGGGACACCCCTGCATACTCTGCCGTCACGATCCCCTGTTCAATGGCAGCTACACAACACTAATAGTGTATCCAGAGTCCAAGCACACTGCACCATCCAGCACCAATAGTGAGAGAAGCGACCAGGGAGGCCACAATGCTCGGCACTGCCGCCGCGTCATCCCAGGCCCTCAGGCGCTGTCAGTAAAGCACTGAGAGTCCCCTCTGTGCTGCGTGCACTCCAACAATGCCTGGCCGTGCAGAAGCTCTCAGCCTTGCTGCCTTGGCAGGCAGGGCACCACACCTGTGCAGCCAGGCCCTTCAACTTTGCATGCCTCCCCGGGCGTCGGTCCCAGCCCGTGCAGTAATCAGTCGCCTCGTACCTCAAGCAGGATCAGGCTCCCCGCATCGTGCATTCCGGCAGCCTCAGTCCGGTCTGTTGTAAACGCCCGGGGTGCCCGGGAATCGGCAGGTTTGCGCCCAGCTCCTCTCCACGGGCGTGGCATAGGGCCTCGTGTGAAGCCGTGGTCTTTCCTGGACATTGCCGCCTGGGGCGCCACTCCTCCCAGCTCCGGTGATACCGCCGGTCAACTCTTCACCAAGGCTGCGTTGGCGGACGCAGGGCCCGATCGGCCCAGGAATCGTACCGATGCTTGTAGGCAGTGCGACCTACGCTGTGGCCCCCATTTAGACCTTTATTCCTCCGGTTGTGAAGGATAAATTAAGAATTTTGAATCCGGGCAGCCGGAGCCTCACACGAGCGCGGCCATTCAGCTTGTGCGCCCTCTAGTGCCCCCTTCTAGAGGACTGTCTCTCTCTTGAAAATGGGTGTAAAATTAAATGGCTAAAAATCCATGTATGATTTAGGATTGGAAAAATACTACCAGTCTCCAATACCAATAACTGAAATACCTAGAAAAGAATTCAAGAAATTATGCTTGACCCACTTGGAGCAACTCGGGCTCGCTAATGAGGCAAGTAAATCCTCTATCCAACATGCGCTATTAATACAAACTACTGTGGCCATTCAGCCTTACTTAACGTTTGAGCTAAATGCTTACGAAAGATTTTTGCTGACCCGCTTTAGGTGGAATATGTTCCATCATTTAGTCTCTTTTCCAGAGGTGAATATCTGGGCAAAATATCCAACAATTTTCCCTTGCAACGAAACTTCTACACAATCAACCATGCATACAGTCTATTTTGTAAATTTTATAAGGAGCCTAGGACTCGTTGGTTGATTCCGCTATTAAAACATTTGGAATTAAGGAGATGTCATCCTGCCTACCTTGCTTTGCAATTACTGGATTATTTGAAACAACAGTGATCCCATACATAAAACAATATTAAAAGAAAAATGAATATAGACACAGTGGATCTATATTAATTTGACATGTCCAGCCGGACAGAGGTCTCAATCTTTACTTAATCCAGAATGAAATACAAAACAATTTTCTTCAACCATTCTACGTTGTGGGGCACAAGCCTGTACCCAAGCACAAACAAATTAATACAGTGAGGAAACAAGGAACAGAACAGGGCTATTAGGCAAAAGCTGCGGATTTCTGTAGTTTACAATAAGACTGAAAATTCAGAAAGGAAGGCACCTTTACATATACATGACACATGGTATACGTTCTGTATAGGGTGCACATAAAGGTCGACGGCGTTTCGATCCCACTAAGTAATCATGGGGATCATCATCAGGACATTGAGTATAGCCTAATAATTATAAGCCTCTATTGCCTAGAAAAGGGGAAAAAGACAAGGAAAGCAAAGAAATAGTAAGTCATATGAAAGGTTTTAGGAATAATAGTCCTCAAGGTGGTGATATGCATGCCTAAATTACCTAGTGGAGAGTACAAGTTGAGTGTGGAGCCCGAAGTGTGGACAGAGACTATTCAGAGTGACATGAGGGCGAACCACACTGGTACCGGGAGGACGGTGTCAATTAGGGTGAACACATGTTTTGACTACCGGAAGGCAAGCTAGATTAATCGTGAGGACGAACCATTGCAAGGACACGGCGTGTGGTATGTCCAGGAGAGGCTGGATTTACACTATTTCTGTGTGGAGAGGGTGAAGGTGGGAAAATGTCATGAGAGACAGACACGTGTAGACCTGCCAGGAGGCAAGCATCACTCAATGATAATCAAGGGTGGGAGGACTCAAAGGGTGAGTTACTCTAATAAACGGGTGAAGAATGGCGCAGTGAGTGTGGGAAGTGGCAGATAATAATACCTATGGCGCGGTGAGGATAATTAAAAAACAAATAGAGACGGCGCAGGTTAAAAACTGAATCGGCGCAGTGATGAATTGTGCAGGCGGCCGGTGCTTACCTAGGGGAGGGAACCCTGGCACGCTCGTAAGGACGAGCTGGAGGGGAGTGTAATGGTATCCAGGCAGGTTCCGCAGGAGCGTCAGGAATCCGAAGATAATTCCACAGCCTTCCCCTACGGCCTTCCGACTCTATCAAACACTAGAGTATCGAGAGACTCGCCAGGGGAAAACAGGGAGACAAAACAAGGAAAGGTGGGGGCGAAACAAAAGAAGACTTGACTGTGATCTTCTCCTTGAATAGGACAACCCACTGTGAGGAATTCAGGAGAACGTCGTGCTGCAAGAAATATATGTTATCTAACAACAGCTTCTTATTATACACAAGCCTTATGTTTTCCTATATCAAGATGACCTACCACCAATGTTTTGTCTGATGTTCAAGACAGGAGTACAGGAGGGATCGGAATCTGTCTTGGGCTAAAACTATAGTAATGAAACAAGATTGAGTGATAATTCTTTTTCAACAATAAACGTATTCTGTAATTCTTAACCAAAATACCCTTACTTGTTCTGATGCAAAAGACTGTCCACGTATGCAGTACTCCACAGTACACTAGACAAGCATGAAATTGCCAACATCAGCACAGAGCATTGGAATCTACAGAACAAAACATATGGATGAGAACCAAGGATATCAAACTTCTTGAATAATAATTAAGCAGCGCACAGCGCTGTTACCGTGATTCTGTGAAGAGTAGGTGATATCTTGCAACTTGAATTGAATCCACGCAAGTGTCCCCAAGCACAGTATAACACGGGCCCAGAATGGATGATAAGGGGTTAGCTGTATATCAGTCAAGTACTGAATGGGAGGGAAATTAACTGGAGACGCCTAAGGCGGAGGAAAACCCAGCCAAAAAAGGTGAATGGGGAGCAAATAACCTAAATACCTAAAATAAGGAAAAAATCCTCCCAGGCCACCCGGCCAGACAGCGGAGACAAGCCCGGCCGTCTGACGGAGTAGCTGAGAGAAGGTATTGGAAGGAAAGGAACACTGCTAAACCCGACAGCGGAGACCAAGCCCGGCCGTCAGGTGGAGCAACACCCAAACAGGAAAATGGGGGAGAGACTTGTCGCCCGGCTGGACGGCTGAGACCAAGCCCGGCCGTCGGGCGGAGCAACTAACGTGACTGGGAGCAGAGCACAGCGCCCGGCCGGACGACGGGGACAAAGCCCGGCCGTCGGGCGGAGCAAGTAACGTGAAGGGGAGTTGAACAATAGCGCCCGGCCGGACGACGGGGACAAAGCCCGGCCGTCGGGCGGAGCAAGGGAAGGGGAGAGGAGATAACAAGCTCCAACAGAGAGGCAAGCGGGAGCGTAGCAAAACCCTTTCAGAGCACGAAGGGGAGAAACTTCCTTCTAGATACACTAACGAAGGAGGACAGAAACCGGAAGTCAGGCGCTAGTAACAGGACGGAACAGGAAACATGGAGCTAGACGCAAGAACGTAAAGCGTCGCTCCCAGGGCTCACTACTGATTTATAGTGGCTTGCTCTTAAAGGGACAGTATATTGTTCTTCTCGGGGCATTCTCGGTGTATGTATCTCGGGCATGACAGTATACTCCCCCCACAAAAGCCTTCCCCTGCTTTGGGCTTGTCTGGATGCTTCTGATGGAATAATCGTATCAGACGAGGTGCATGTACATTTGACACGGGTTCCCATGTCCGCTCCTCTATTCCATAACCCTTCCAATGGATCAAATATTGAAGTTGTCGCCCTACAGTTCGGGAATCTAAGATTGCCTCCACCTCATACTCCTCCGAGTCCTGAAGAACCACAGGGGCAGGTCTTAAGGGTAATCGGGTACCCGGTTCAACCGGCTTCAACAGCGAAACATGGAACACGGGGTGGATTCTGAACGAAGGGGGAAGTTCCAACTCCATGGCCACCGGATTGATCATCTTCACCACCTTATAAGGGCCAATGTACTTGGGGTTGAACTTGCGTGGACCTCCTAGAGCTATGTGTTTAGTGGAGAGCCACACTGCATCACCTGGCGTGTAAATGGGTTCTAACCTCCTGTGTAAGTTGGCCCCTTCTGTGTACCTCACCTTTGCCATCTCAAGACAGTCTAATGCATTCTTCTGTACTATTTGTAGTCTCTCCAATCTGTCAGAGGCAGCGGGAGTGGAACAATCAATAGGGATCCCTGAAGGTAACAACTTTGGGTGATACCCATTGCATAGCCTGTTCCTGCAACTCTTGAGATGGTAGAACCACTCCCCCCTGGACACAAACCAATCCACCCCTCACAGACGATTCTCGGGATCCCACCAAGGACATCATGTCCACTGCGGCCTGACTACTCTGAACCTGGGCTATGAAATCCACTTCAGTTGACATACCACCTATGATGCTGGGTCTGGGAATAATGTAAGGCCGTTCTACAACCTCTGTGGGGGAATCAAACCCTAACCGTGATAGGGCGTCTGCCTTGCCATTTCTTCTTCTTGGTCTGAATTGAACTGTGAAATCATACTCACTGAAGAATTGTGACCATCGCAATTGTCTCATAGAAAGGGCCTTGGCGGACCTAATGTATTGTAGGTTGCGGTGATCTGTATATACCACCGCCGGATGTTTGGCCCCTAGTAGATACTGCCTCCATTCTTCGAATGCCTTTTTTATGGCTAGAAGTTCCTTATCTCCTACTGCATGGTTGTATTCAGCAGGGGTGAACTTATGTGAATAATAAGCCACAGGATGGCACTCGCCCGTTCTTGTATCAATTTGGGACAGTACTCCTCCCACAGCCACCTGCGAAGCATCCACCTCTACTATGAAAGGAAAGGCTGGATCGGGATGTCGCAGAACTGGGGCACTGGTAAAAGCCGTTTTCAGAAGACGAAAAGAAGTCTCAGCCTCTGGGGACCACACAAAAGGAACTCCTTTCTTCAACAAAGCTGTGATGGGCACCACAAGTGTAGAAAAATCTTGTATAAATCGTCTGTAGAAATTAGCCAGACCCAAAAAACTCTGAATCTCTTTCACTGTACGAGGAGCTGGCCACGCCAATACTGCTTCCACCTTGGTGGAATCCATACGAAGGCCCCAAGGAGAAATGACATACCCCAAAAAAGGAGTTTCTTGTGTATGAAAGGTGCATTTCTCTAGCTTGCAATACAAGCGATTTTCCAGTAATCGTTCTAGTACATTGTGTACATGCTGTACATGTTCCACCATAGATTGAGAAAAAATCAAAAGATCATCTATATAAGCAATGACATAAACGTCCAGCATCTCCTTCAACACTTCATTTATGAAAAACTGAAATGCTGCAGGAGCATTGCAAAGCCCAAAGGGCATCACGAGATACTCAAAAAGACCGAATTTGGTACAAAAAGCGGTCTGCCATTCATCTCCCTCCTTGACCCTCACAAGATGGTATGCGCCACGTAAGTCTAGCTTGGTGAAGAATTGGGCATTGCGGATTCGGTCAAGGAGAGAGGCGATCAGAGGTAGTGGGTATCTATTCTTTATCGTGACGTTGTTCAACTTTCTATAGTCGATACAACAACGAAGACCCCCTTCCCTCTTGGGTATGAAAAAGAGAGATGACGAAGCTGGAGAACGGGAAGGTCTGATGAAGCCCTTTTCGAGCATGGTATCCAAATATTCCCGTAAGTACACATTCTCTTTTTCTGTAAGAGCGTACACCCTACTACATGGAATTCTGGCCCCTGTTTCTAGGTCAATTCGACAGTCATAAACCCTATGCGGAGGGAGAATGTCGGCTTCTCTGACATCAAAGACTGTCTGCAAGTCGTGATAACAAGATGGTAGTTCTGGATCACCCTTTTTACTTGTGAGCTCACGGGGTACCTTGTCAACTGAGGCTCCTACCGCTTGTGTCCCTGTATCTTTGGGAAAAGTTATCCTAGAGGTTTCCCAGTTTATATCAGGATTTTGGGATCTCAACCAAGGAATACCCAGGAGCACCGGAAATTGTGGGGAACAGATAAGATCAAATCTTATTTCTTCGTGATGTTCTGGCTCATTGGTCATGTGTAGGAATGAGGTATGATGAGTTACTGGACCTGATACAAGTGAGCTGCCATCTATCGTGGTAACATGACTGGCTATCTCTTTCTTAGTACAGGGTATCATGTTCTCTTTGGCCCACTCCTCGTCCATATAATTCCCTGATGCACCAGAATCCACCATTACTAACACATGTAATCCGACATCTCCATGAGATAAAAGCGCTGCCACATAGAGATGATTGGTGGGAGAGCGATTGTAATCTGAGGAAGAGACTGTCAATCCAGACCTACCCGGAATCCTTGTCTCACAGGATTCCAGGCTTCCTAGTTTCCCGAATACCTAGGGTTTGTGGGTTTAATGGGACAATCCTTCAAAAAATGCCCTGCCTTCCCACAATACAAACAGAGTCTAAGTGTCCGTCTTCTCTGCCTTTCCTCTGGCGTAAGTGGTCCCCTCACTATGCCTATCTGCATAGGCTCACTCTCTTCACTGGGTTTTTCCACTACACTCTTCCTTTCTCTAAGAGGCAAATATCTTGCTTCATGTTTACCCCTCTCTTTCTTTCTTTCCTGGATGCGATGATCAATCTTGACCACCAAGTCAATCAAATCAGTACAAGAGGTAGGTAAATCCACGATCTGTGAGAGAGCATCCTTTAAGTCGTCTCTTAAGCCCTTATAAAACATGGTACTGCGTTTCTCTTCTGGCCAGTTGGACTCTACTACTAGCCTACGAAAGGAGGTAATATAGGCTACAAGATCTTGGTTGCCTTGTTTCAGACTCAATAATTCTGTATCTGATGAATGGGTGTAGACATGTCTGTCGAACAATTTACAAAACTCCCTCCTGAAAGCAGTGTAGCTATGTAAAAGGGGATCATCTCTGTCAACTAACGGTATGGCCCAATCCGCAGCTGCCCCACTGAGATAGGAAATCACAAAGGCCACCTTCGCCTGCTCAGATGGAAAACAATTAGCCTTACAGGAAAAATGAAGATGACACTGACTAAGAAACGCTGCACACCTGGCTGCGTCTCCTGCGTATCTTTCAGGGGGTGCTAGTGGTATGGAAGGAGGCGTGGTAACCTGAACTACTGAGGGACCTCCCCCCGTGGCCCCTGCTGTTTGTTGTCGTTGGAATGTGTCTACCCTAGATATCAACGCCTGAGTTTCGGCCTGTAAGTTCCCTAGCATACCAGCGACATCGGCCAGGGAAACGGTCTCCAGATCCATGACGCTCGGGCAGAACAAACCACGTGGGCTTTACGTTCTGTAATGGTATCCAGGCAGGTTCCGCAGGAGCGTCAGGAATCCGAAGATAATTCCACAGCCTTCCCCTACGGCCTTCCGACTCTATCAAACACTAGAGTATCGAGAGACTCGCCAGGGGAAAACAGGGAGACAAAACAAGGAAAGGTGGGGGCGAAACAAAAGAAGACTTGACTGTGATATTCTCCTTGAATAGGACAACCCACTGTGAGGAATTCAGGAGAACGTCGTGCTGCAAGAAATATATGTTATCTAACAACAGCTTCTTATTATACACAAGCCTTATGTTTTCCTATATCAAGATGACCTAACACCAATGTTTTGTCTGATGTTCAAGACAGGAGTACAGGAGGGATCGGAATCTGTCTTGGGCTAAAACTATAGTAATGAAACAAGATTGAGTGATAATTCTTTTTCAACAATAAACTTATTCTGTAATTCTTAACCAAAATACCCTCACTTGTTTTGATGCAAAAGACTGTCCATGTATGCAGTACTCCACAGTACACTAGACAAGCATGAAATTGCCAACATCAGCACAGAGCAATGGAATCTACAGAACAAAACATATGGATGAGAACCAAGGATATCAAACTTCTTGAATAATAATTAAGCAGCGCACAGCGCTGTTACCGTGATTCTGTGAAGAGTAGGTGATATCTTGCAACTTGAATTGAATCCACGCAAGTGTCCCCAAGCACAGTATAACACGGGCCCAGAATGGATGATAAGGGGTTAGCTGTATATCAGTCAAGTACTGAATGGGAGGGAAATTAACTGGAGACGCCTAAGGCGGAGGAAAGCCCAGCCAAAAAAGGTGAATGGGGAGCAAATAACCTAAATACCTAAAATAAGGAAAAAACCCTCCCAGGCCACCCGGCCAGACAGCGGAGACAAGCCCGGCCGTCTGACGGAGTAGCTGAGAGAAGGTATTGGAAGGAAAGAAACACTGCTAAACCCGACAGCGGAGACCAAGCCCGGCCGTCAGGTGGAGCAACACCCAAACAGGAAAATGGGGGAGAGACTTGTCGCCCGGCTGGACGGCGGAGACCAAGCCCGGCCGTCGGGCGGAGCAACTAACGTGACTGGGAGCAGAGCACAGCGCCCGGCCGGACGACGGGGACAAAGCCCGGCCGTCGGGCGGAGCAAGTAACGTGAAGGGGAGTTGAACAATAGCGCCCGGCCGGACGACGGGGACAAAGCCCGGCCGTCGGGCGGAGCAAGGGAAGGGGAGAGGAGATAACAAGCTCCAACAGAGAGGCAAGCGGGAGCGTAGCAAAACCCTTTCAGAGCACGAAGGGGAGAAACTTCCTTCTAGATACACTAACGAAGGAGGACAGAAACCGGAAGTCAGGCGCTAGTAACAGGACAGAACAGGAAAGATGGAGCTAGACGCAAGAACGTAAAGCGTCGCTCCCAGGTCTCACTACTGATTTATAGTGGCTTGCTCTTAAAGGGACAGTATATTGTTCTTCTCGGGGCATTCTCGGTGTATATATCTCGGGGCATGACAGGGAGATGGTAGGACGGGCTGCCCTAGGGATCGGAAAAAACAAGGTTTTACACGATGTACCGGTGAACTGTAAACTGCTAAGGAGACCCTGGTGATCAAGGTTCTTACCGGAGTCATCAGCCTTGAGGAGACGCGTCAATTGGATAAAGATCGCGTGGCAGTAGGGATGGGAAACCTAAAGGAATATACGGCCATCAGTTAGCTGGGGCGGGTCTCCAATGCAGAGAGTAAAACAATCAGGGGCTACAGGGGGAAATTGTCTTACCGGATCAGTCGGTGTAATTCCCTTCCTGACGATGCAGAGAACTGTCTCGGGAGTGGTTCTCCATAAAGTAGATGGGAGGAGACTAGCGATTGGTTGAGGAACTTCGGGATTGAGGCATGGAAATAAAAGAGGGGTTGGAAGTGGAGTGGAATAAGGCAGCCATCTTGGAGGGGAGAATTGCATCAGTAAATAGGCAACAGTGGTGGGTTCGCGCAACCCGAAATATATTACTGGCTTTAGTCACATAGGGACCACCTGCTCAAGACATTGGCTAGTTCTAGGTATAGAAACAGCCCCTGGAGAACTTACAAAATTGGGTGAAATCATTAAAAACATAGAAAAACAAATTAGTGAGAATAATACTGTTCCGGAAGCCAAAAAACTTCTAGATAAAGTTGAGAAAACTGTACTTGAATTCCACCGCATTGAACAAAATAAAAAAATCTAACAAAGTAAAGAAAGACATCAAATCATTTACTCCAGAACGAACCTACCCCTATCTCCACAAGGACTTCCATACAAATCGAAACTTCAACCAAAATCCCCAGAACCCGAGACCCTGGGGTCGTTTTAATAGAAGAAATACTGTTGTTGGATTTACTGACTAATCAGCCGAATCTTCTGACAACTCGGACTCAGGGGAGGGAACTAGCGTCCCTACACATAATCAAAATACCCATTTTTTAGAGAGAGGCGGCCCAGAACCCCCCAAGAGGGGTCGAGTAAAACAACAACCAAGATGGTACAACCCCCCAGGGGAGAGACAAACCAGACAGAAATTTTACCAGTGGTAACAGACACTGATACTGTGGACATGAGCATCCCTTTGTTTAACTTATCTAACCACATCCTCTCTAGCCAAGAAATTTCAATTTTAAGTAAACGTTTATCCTTTGTGCCCACTACCTATCCCAATTTCCTAGACCTCCAATCTGAATTACTTGGGTTCTTTAGGACGATCAGACTGTGGGCGTTCTTCAACCAGAACCCAACACAACCCAGAATTGCCATTACACCCTTTAGACGTCCATCCACTTTCTCCCCTACATCTAACATGATCCCCAAAGAGATCATTACATTTGAGAAAGTTATACTTAAAGAAACTTCTGATCTGGCGAAGACACATCTATTTATCCCATATAACATCTCGCTAGATGAAAAAATGGCAATCTACTCCTTACAAAATAACAACCGCCTTATCATTAAGCCAGCAGACAAGGGTGGGGGTATAGTTTTGCAAAATATTGACGACTATAAAACTGAGCTATTCCGTCAAGTTTCCAACACAGATCACTATAATCGATTACCAACCAATCCCACCAGAGAGCTACAAAAACTTATCAAACAAATCACCACAGAGGCACACGAAATTGGCTACTTAAGCAAACATGAATTTTATTTTCTCAATGTGACCAATCCCAGGATCCCTGTTATCTACACCCTCCCCAAGATCCATAAAAAACTTGATACTCCCCCAGGTAGGCCTATTGTGTCTGGCTGTGGGTCTGTCCTTGAACCACTTGGAAACTATGTTAACTTCTTTTTGAAGGATTTTGTTCCTGGTACTGCTTGCTTTATCAGAGACAGCATGTATATGATAAACTTAATTGAGAATCACCCTTTTGACCCCGAGAATGAGACTCTATGTACTCTGGACGTGGAGTCTCTTTATACGAACATTCCTCAAAGAGAATCACTCATGGTCATGGAGAATATACTTGACAGCAGACCACGACCACACACGGTGCCCACACTATTCATTATGCAACTCCTAGAGATTTGCCTCACTTAGAACTTTTTCATGTTTGATAATCAATACTACCAACAAGTCCGGGGGACCTCCATGGGCGCTATTTTCGCACCGACCCTGGCTATCCTTAACATAGATTGGCTAGAATGCAATACCATCCTCCCTGCCACTAACCCATTCCACCAAGGGATATTAACGTGGAAACGCTATATAAATAACATTTTTCTCATCTGGGGTGCGCCAGTTGATGCCCTTACAGTCTTCCTGCATTGGCTGAACAACAACTGTAATGGCCTCACCTTCACTCTTACACATAGCAAAGTCAGTATCCCCTTTCTTGACCTCTGCATCCAACACAAAGAAGACCTGCTTTACACCTCCTTATTTCGCAAACCAACTGAGAGAAATAGATTACTCAGCTACAGCAGTTGCCATCTTAGAGCCCTGAGAGACAGTCTGCCATATTCTCAGTTTCTGAGACTTAGAAGGAACTGTTTCCAAAAAACTGACTACTTTAATGAGGCCAACATACTCGCAGCTTAACTGCGGTTCAGGGGCTACGCACGCCGTCTGATAAAAAATGCAATGAAAAGGGCTTGGTACTGCCCGCGCGAGACCTTGATTGAGCCCAAACCTAAGAAATCCACTGAGAAATTGGTATGTGTCACTACATTCTCCATGGCCTCCAATAAAATCCGCAAGAGTATAACGAAAAACTGGCATATCTTAAATTCTGGTATTCTTGATCTGGAAATGCCTATTTTTGCATTCAAAAAGAGCAAAAACCTAAAAAATCAACTAGTGAGGGCAGCTCTCCCAGCAGAATCTACTCCTAATACCACACTGAATGATCTTTGGTCACTACCGCCCTTGAGGGGTCATGCAAAATGTGGTACCTGTGTTGTATGTGATTTCACAATTGACTGTAAGGAATTTACTTTTACAGATGTGAGAAACGAGTTAAAAACATTCACAAACTGTAATAGCTGTAATCTCGTTTATAGCATTTTCTGTCCATGTAATTTGATCTATGTGGGACAAACTAAACAAAAAATCAAACTACGGATCTCGCAACACCGGAGTAGGATCAGATGCAAAACAGCTAATGCTCCCCTGGTTGAACATTTCAATGACAAAGGACACAGTGAAAATGATGTCTGTTGGACTGTGATCAACCAAGTAATCCTACCCCCCAGAGGCGGTGACCTTACAAAACTACTAAACAAAGAGGAATTGAAGTGGATCATCAAAACGGACAGCCTGAACTTCGGTTTGAACCTACAAGAAGACTGGACCACTTTGATCTAATCCCAGAACCTTTATACATAGACTGGTTTTCTCCCTTGCCTGAATTTTATACTTATTTCATTTAATTATGAAACTTGAACATAACAATGTTGCCTTCTCTAATGGAAATTAGATGTATAAATACTATGTCCTTTTACTTTCCTTACTCATCCTTATTCCTTTAATCATCACGCTAACTCACTGCGCGAACCCACCACTGTTGCTATTTACTGATGCAATTCTCCCCTCCAAGATGGCTGCCCTATTCCACTCCACTTCCAACCCCTCTTTTATTTCTATGGCTCAATCCCGAAGTTCCTCAACCAATCGCTAGTCTCCTCCCATCTACTTTATGGGGATTCACTCCCGAGACAGTTCTCTGCATCGTCAGGAAGGGAATTACACCGACTGATCCGGTAAGACAATTTCCCCCTGTAGCCCCTGATTGTTTTACTCTCTGCATTGGTGACCCGCCCCAGCTAACTGATGGCCGTATATTCCTTTAGGTTTCCCATCCCTACTGCCACGCGATCTTTATCCAATTGACGCGTCTCCTTAAGGCTGCTGACTCCGGTAAGAACCTTGATCACCCGGGTCTCCTTAGCAGTTTACAGTTCACCGGTACATCGTGTAAAACCTTGTTTTTTCCGATCCCTAGGGCAGCCCGTCCTACCATCTTCCTTCCAGCTCGTCCTTACGAGCTTGCCAGGGTTCCCTCCCCTAGGTAAGCCCCGGCCGCCTGCACAATTCTTCACTGCGCCGATTCAGTTTTTAACCTGCACCGTCTCTATATGTTTTTTAATTATCCTCACCGCGCCATAGGTATTATTATCTGCCACTTCCCACACTCACTGCGCCATTCTTCACCCATTTATTAGAGTAACTCACCCCTTGAGTCCTCCCACCCTTGATTATCATTGAGTGATGCTTGCCTCCTGGCAGGTCTAAACGTGTCTGTCTCTCATGACATTTTCCCACCTTCACCCTCTCCACTCGGAACTAGTGTAAGTCCAGCCTCTCCTGGACATACCACACGACGTGTCCTTGCAATGGTTCGTCCTCACGATTAATCTAGCTTGCCTTCCGGTAGTCAAAACATGTGTTCACCCTAATTGACACCGTCCTCCCGGTACCAGTGTGGTTCGCCCTCATGTCACTCTGAATAGTCTCTGATCCACACTCCGGGCTCCACACTCAACTTGTACTCTCCACTAGGTAATTTAGGCATGCATATCACCACCTTGAGCACTATTATTACTAAAACCTTTCATATGACTTACTATTTCTTTGCTTTCCTTGTCTTTTTCCCCTTTTCTAGGCAATAGAGGCTTATAATTATTAGGCTATACTGTTATGTTATGTTATGTTAAATGATACTTTTTAAGCGCGCTAACACCCGAGGGTTTCTTGGCGCTTGCTGGAGGGACATATAGGGTGAAAACAGAAAAAGTTATCCAGAAAGAGTGAACAGAAAAGTCTTAAGGAGTTTCCTGAACTGAAGAAGGGAGTTGCTGGATTTAATGGCCAGGGGAAAGGAGTTCCAAAGTTTGGGGGCCAGAAAAGCAAATCGACGACCTCCAAATTTGTTGAGTTTGAATTTGGGGATAACAACCAAGTGAAGGGAAGCTGAGCGGAGGGAACGTGCTGGTTGATACAAAGTGACCAAGGATTTTAAAAAGACAGGACAGGAACAATGAAGGGATTTGAATACCATGCAGCCCATCTTAAAGGCTGCTCTCTCCTTCACTGGCAGCCAATGAAGCTTGCGGAGCAGAAGCTTCGCAGATTGCCACCTAGGGATCTTAAATATGAGGCGGGCTGCCTGGTTCTGTACGACCTGGAGGCGGTGCAAGAGGAATCGCGGAAGTGCGTGGTAGAGGGAATTAGAGAAGTCGAGGCGCGATATGACAAGGGACATGACGACCTGACAGAGAGCCGCATGTGGGAGTAGGTGCCTGATCTTCCGGATTTTTCGAAGTTGGAACATGCACGAAGAGATCGTGGCACCCACTTGAGCTTTGAGTGACAATTCAGCGTCGATCGTCACCCCCAAACTCCTAACGGCCTTAAGTGGTGTAGGGGGGGGACCCAGGTCGGGGGGCCAGAACTGCGGACCCCAATGTGCAGCACTGGAGCCAGGGAGAAGTAGCTCAGTCTTTCCAGGGTTAAGTTTTAACTGGTTCAGATTCATCCATTGTTGGATATGAGTCATAACGGCGTGAAAGTTGTTAGTTGCCTGGGGAGAATCGAGTGGGAAGACGAGCTGCAGATCATCTGCATAATTGAAGACGGTAACGTCCCAATTATGGAGGGAGTGGATTAGGGGGCGAAGATAGAGATTAAATAATAACTGGGAAAGCGAAGAACCTTGGGGGACACCGCAAGTGATGGGGGATTTTGATGCAGTGAAGGGGCCTAGGCGTACAGCTTGTGATCTTCCTGTCAGGAATGATTCCACCCACCTAAGGGCTAAGCCCTGAATGCCAGCCTGTCCGACACGGTGGAGAAGGATGTCATGATCCACCGTGTCGAACGCGGCAGACAGGTCCAAAAGGACCAAGGCCTGTGGTCTCTTGGCATCTGCATTCCCTCTCAGAGTATCCATAACTGCCAGGATGACAGCTTCCGTGGAATGGGCCGGCCTAAAGCCGGCCTGATTGAACTCAAGGAAGCAAGAACTCTCGATGAAATTAGAGAGACACCAGGTGACATGGGCTTCGAGGAGTTTTGACAGATAAGGCAGCAAGGATATTGGGCGATAGTTAGAGGGTTCAGCAGCGTCAGCCCCTGGTTTTTTCAGGAGCGGCACAAGAGTGGCTTCCTTGAAGGAGCTGGGGACTGTGCCAGAGGTGAGGGAAGCATTCAGAAGGGGTAGTATACATTCAGGCAGCTTAAGGCAAACATCACGTAGTACCGCAGGAGGACAATGGTCGTCCGGGGAGCCAGATTTTACACGGATGGCTAATTTCACTAAGGTAGGGGGGTCTAGGGTGGGAAGCAGAGTGAGAGATGATGGATTATCCAGGAGAGCCTCCAAGAATAATGACGGCTGTGGGGCAGGGATGATAGAATCTTTTATTTTGATGATCTTCTCGATAAAAAAGAGATTGAGGGCCTCGCAGGTCTCTTTAGTCGGGGTTTGGGCTGGGAGGGTCCTGTCGTCCGTGGTCAGTTCATTCATGATCCTGAACACCTCACGGGATTTATTAGTGGCTGAGAGAATTCTATCGGAGATATGCTCCGATTTAGCTGAAAGGATAGCTGATTTATATTCTCTCCGAGCTGTTACATATTTCTGTCTGGATAGCAGGGAGTAATCCCGCTTCCAGATACGTTCCAGTTGACGTACCTCAAGTTTTGTTTTCTTGAGGTTGTCAGAGAACCACCGGTTGGCATTAGGATGTCTAGTGCAAGGGAACTTAATTACTGGGGCAAATTGATCGCTAGCCCCTTTTAGCCAGCTACGGATGTTAGTATCGATCCTATTAACATCATCGAGAGGGGAGGTGATCGGACGAGTGGAGGCCAAGGTGGCTAAAAATCCCTTGGAGTCATAGTTATTCCATTTGCGTGCAGAGCCGCCAGCCATCAAGGGGGCCTTGGCTCGCCCACTGAGAGTGATGGTCGTATCGACTATATAGTGGTCTGACCACACGCATGGAGATGTAGAAGGTGGTGAGAGGGATAGATTCAAGGTCCAGACCTGATCTAGTATATGGCCTTTTACATGCGTGGGTGAGGCAACATGCTGACTCATGTTCAAACTTGTTAGGGTCTCGTATAGTGCTGTGGCTTGTGCCCCAGCATTGGCATCATTGAACCAATGATTAAAATCCCCAAATAGGGCGAAACTAGAAAGTGATGGCAAAAGGGCAGTCAGGTGTTCGCATAGTTTCTCGGCAAAATCCGGCATGGGTCGAGGAGGGCGATATAGAAGGGCGAAGGAGAAAGCCCCGGCTTCCATCCCCAGGTTAATAATCAGATTCTCTACTTGTGGAAGTGCGAATGATGATGAGGAGATGAGATGGAATCGTTTAGATATAATGGCCGCTACCCCCCCACCGGGGTGGTCGGCAATACGGTCAGCATGGAGAATAAAATAATCTGGGGAAAGGGCTGCTAGGATGTCAGGGAGGGAGTCCTCCGTAAGCCAAGACTCGGTCAGCAAGAGTAGGTCAGGATTTTCTTGTATCAACAAGGTGAAAATATCTGCCTGATGTCTGACCATTGAGCGGGTGTTTAAAAATAGTACCCGGATGGTATTGTGGTTCTGTGCGGGGGCGGTCGGAGGGATAGGGTGATCGTATTGGGGGGGGGGGATTGCATAAGATACCAAATGTGGTGAGTTTTCCCATAGTGACTAAGGGGAGAGCCAGTCCAGGTGAGTTGAAATCCCTCAATTGCCTGGCGGTATATGAGGTGATGTGGCTAGCCTCCCCTGCCCCTTGCCCCTGCCGGCCGCGGACGGGCGCAGACGGGCTTAAATCTGGCGCAACTCCGGCGCGCCTACGACGCGCCCGCTGGGCTCGTCCGCTGCGCTGACACATGATGGACGTTTAAGTAGGGAAATGACGAGGGGGTGTGGCGAGTATCGCCGCCCAACCCTACCCAAGATGGCGCCCACGGGCGTTGAGGAGCACCGGCAAGCGGTCCGGCCACAGCGGATGGGTTGGCTGCTAAAGAGAAGGTAAGTGATTTAAAACGCTGCTAGTAATCAGCAGGACGAATAGTGGAAGTGCGATTAAAAATAGTGTCAACCGCTCGTGATCAGCGGGACAAAGGTCAGGGAAGTGAATTGCACCGCTAGTAGTCAGCGGGAAGACAGGAATTAAAATTAAAATTGAATGGCAGTCGCGCTCCAGCAGTCGTGTGCAAGCCCTCTGCCACTGGGCTGCCAGCGATCACTGGAGGAGAGAGGAGGCAAGTCCTAAGTAGGGAAATGACGAGGGGGGTGTGGCGAGTATCGCCGCCCAACCCTACCCAAGATGGCGCCCACGGGCGCTGAGGAGCACCGGCAAGCGGTCCGGCCACAGCGGATGGGTTGGCTGCTAAAGAGAAGGTAAGTGATTTAAAACGCTGCTAGTAATCAGCAGGACGAATAGTGGAAGTGCGATTAAAAATAGTGTCAACCGCTCGTGATCAGCGGGACAAAGGTCAGGGAAGTGAATTGCACCGCTTGTAGTCAGCGGGGAGACAGGAATTAAAATTAAAATTGAATGGCAGTCGCGCTCCAGCAGTCGTGTGCAAGCCCTCTGCCACTGGGCTGCCAGCGATCAATGTCCTGATGATGATACCCATGATTACTTAGTGGGATCGAAACGCCGTCGACCTTTATGTGCACCCTATACAGAACGTATACCATGTGTCATGTATATGTAAAGGTGCTTTCTGAATTTTCTGTCTTATTGTAAACTACAGAAATCCGCAGCGTTTGCCTAATAGCCCTGTTCTGTTCCTTGTTTCCTCACTGTATTAATTTGTTGTGCTTGGGTACAGGCTTGTGCCCCACAATGTAGAATAGTTGAAGAAAATTGGTTTGTCTTTAATTCTGGATTAAGTAAAGATTGAGACCTCTGTCCGGCTGGACATGTCAAATTAATATAGATCCACTGTGTCTATATTAATTTTTCTTTGAATATTGTTTTATGCATGGGACCACTGTTGTTTCAAATAATCATGCTTCCCGAAGTCCTGTGCTGATTCGCTTGGGTTCCCTTGTTGACCTTAAACATAACTTGCAATTACTGGAGACTTCATTTATTGCGGAAAACATTGCTAGATTTTTGAAGTTTTGTGTTAAACACAGGGCAAACTTATGTTAGCGAAATTAATTGTATAGGATTATTTTTAATTAAGGACATTTGAAATACCATGAACTACGTTTAATGTCCATAATGATATATACTGCTGCACCTCATCAACTGGAGAATGTATCATAATTTTTAATTGTTATCCCTTTGGATTTTAACATTTTTAATTCTTCATTTTAAGCGATTTTATTATGAAATTGTACTTTTATGGTTTTCTAATGTTGAACACCGAATAAAGAAGTTTTGACTTGACTACTGCATGCAGGAATATCAGTATAAGATGCAATTTGTTCCTGGTATTCACAGTTTTGCAGTGGCCGCGATTACCGATAGAAGTTGAGGTGGATGCAGATATCGATGGTGAGGATGATTTCCATTTACCATATTCAACGTTGTATCCATACTACTTATCAGAAAATTACATTTACCCAATGCATTTCGGGTCATATGTGTGACCCTTCCTCAGGGGTCTAGAGAGAAAGAAACTGTTACATATTGAGTGTGAGAAGTTGGCCTGATATATGATATTTCCAATTCTGGAACCACCTTGTATCAGTCCAAATATCCCCTTATGGTGTCTGGTTGTAAGTCAACCTTATAGACAAGCTATCTTAATGGTAGCATAGACTAAGCAGCCTTAAAGGCTTAACTCAAGAGGTCGTGTTAAGCAAGCTGTTTTACCAATCACAATCCTGAAATATCAAATGAAAGGACACCACACAAGTATATATTATAAAAATATATGTATTTATTACTCACAATAATCCCCAGTACTCTTTATGAATAAAGGGGCACAAGCGTTAAATCAAAAGCAGAGTATAACATACAAAGTTGCACAATTATGGATGAGGGCGAGGGGCCACTCAGACCATATACTAAACAAGTGGTATAAGAGATACCAATCGAACAGTGGTTAGGCCTAGGGCCTAAGGAATCGCTGGGAGCAGTCGGGACAAGCAATGCTGAAGTCGGGAAAAGCCCGCGGGATTCGGGTGCAGCGCTGAAAGCGCACGCATGCACCAATGTTAGTCAATGGTGCGTAAAAGTTACACAAATAGAGTTTAAGGACACTTTCGCTGAACCTAGAAGGACAAAACTTAAGACACAGACCCTAGAGGTGTGTACCAGTGTGGGAACACCGGCGTTGCAATGTTACCTCACCCACAGGAGGCGGGTGCACAGGGTCGAAGTAGTGTCGGGTTTCGTCACGCTGGTTCTTGGTGCTTGAAGCTGAAGAGGCTGCAGGCGCTGTGAAGGAGAAGTGTCCGTGGGATCCAAGATTGGATCGAAGTCGAAAAGTACCTGAAAGCAGAGGGGACAGAGTCTGGGTCACTCAGCAGTGACCAGGGTGGAACCAGGACGGAACCAGGCAATGTCGGGCGCAATCAGGTGGTTGTCGAGGCGCTTCTCTCCGCTGTCACGTGGGCTCTGGGGCATCTGCGACGTCCAGGAGCGGGTCACGATCTGTCCCACGTAGGCTCTCGCCGTCGGCACTGTCGGCTTCAACATTGGAGCAAACAACACTTGGCAAAAGCAATCCACGCGAAACCGGGAGATTGCGTCTCACTCGAACCAGGAGGGTCAGAGTGGGGGCTCCTTTTCAGGGGAGCTGGTGCAAATCTGGAGCAACCAGATTCGCAAGTCGTATTTCAAGTTTCGTCGGCACAGGGGCCACAAGCCGGCTGGCAAGTGACTGGGCCAACGCGTTGAGCCAAAAGAAGCAGAAGGGCCCCACGCAGCACTCGTCAAGTGTAGAGGGGTGAACTTCGGTGCAAGAGTGGCTCAGGGTTGGGGCTTCTCAAGCCCCGGTGTACAGCTTCGAGGGTCACTCGTGGGCTGCACGGTCAGCGTCTCGTGGTCTTTCCAAGATGGCGTGCCCCACGCTTCCGGTCGCCTCCACGGGTCTCAGCTCTGCAGGGACTGTGGATCGGGCTGTTAGAAGGCAGGCAAGCTTGATCTCGTCGATCTCTGTCGCTCGAGTTCCGGCGGGAACTGCAACAAAGCAGACGTTGAGGTGCTGGATGGTGCCTGTTTGCACAGGGTGGTCACTCCTTGGCCACAAGGGAGATTCTTCAGTCTTCTACGTTGAGTAGGATGTCGAAGGGTCCAGAGTTTCGTTTCTTATGTTTCATCAGGATAATCTGAAGTGCATTGGCACTGCTCCCACTCTTATTCGAATCTGGGGGGCTGGATTACCTGCTAGGTCCCCTCCTATGGGTGGGACCCAGGAAGGGAGTGGATACACCCCTTTCCTTTGATCCAGGCCGCGCTGGGACTGGGGCTGGTGTGCCCCAGAACCGGTTTGACCGGATTATGCAAGGGGAAGCCTTGTGCTCCCCATGCAGTGTCTGGTTTCTTTCAAACCTCCCTGCTGCAATCCACTATCTCCTGTCTGGGGGGGTGTAACACCTCCCTGCGACAGGAAACCCTTTGTCCAGGCCCCTTTGGCTGAGGTTCGGTCAGCTTCAGGGCGTCAGACTTGTGTCTGTGGCAGAAGCATCCATTTTGTGGGTCTGAGGCCCTTTTAGAAATTAACCGCATTTAAGTAAAGTAACATGTGTTACCCCTCTAGAGGGGTGGAATGCTATCCCCGTCGCCAGAACTGGCGAGGGGATAGTATTCCAAATCGTATGACACCTTACACGACATGTTTTGATAAAGCCAAACCAAAGTTGCTATATAACCGCGAGGATTATAATGCACTTAATAGTATATGGTATGGCATTATCCTGAAACAGCTTAGGGATTTGCTCCGGACGGCTGCAGACAGGCTCAGCTCATGCAAGAGCTCCATCTCACATTAAACAACGCACTCTGCCTCCAGGATTGATGAGGCCTTCCATAGGAGTGGCTCACAGGTTTATATGTGTCCAGATATAGGTTTAGATATAGGTATACTATATCTAAGCAAGGGGTGACTACACCACCTTACCCCAGCTGAGTGATCAGCCAGTTGTGTCAATTTAAGAACCAGCCAGGGGTGGCAAAAGATATGCTGCAGCCCCTGGTAGGCCTTGGTGGCACCTATGCCCTGAGCACCTATAGTGCATGGTACAGGGGCTGACAAGGAGTCCATTTCCAATTGTGGTATGTACCTAGGGTACATGGAATCCATTTTACAGAAAGAGCAGATAGCCTGGGGCCCTGATTAGCAGGGAACCAGGCCAACTAAGTCAAAAACCAGCTAAACACAGGGCAAAAAATCTGGGGTAACCATAGTCAGGTAGCCACCTTCCTACATTGAGCTAGTCTCTTAAAAAGTGTGAAACAATAAAGATTTCAATTCTCAAACAATTGCAGTTTTAAATTCATAACCGTTCAAGACTTTTAGTCATCGTGTTGTCACTTGCTCTGTCTGTGCGCTAGATATTAAACTCGATTACTCCACAGTTTAATTTCTCAAGCAATAGGCAACAGCTATTACGTTCTAAGCGTTCGGGAAATTCGCATGTCCAATATTACAGCCAACTCTATCTGAGCGCTAAGAGTTCTATAGGTTAAGCTCACTTACTTCGAGTGTAATTTCCTACGGTTCCCCATGTTACTCCTGTTGGTTCCAATGTATCGGAACTTTGGATAAATGGCAACCATTGTTTCTTTCTATTTATTGTGTAATGTGATTGGTGGAGTTGATAAGGAATACAGTTTGAAAACAGAACTAACCAAGAGTGCACGGAAGGATTTTCTTTTCATTCAAGGGAATGTACCCACATATCTCCTGGTGTTAATTTATTACATGTCCAAGTGGACGAATTGGAGTTTGTCAGTAGTATTGCTTCTAAGGCAGAGTTCTTCAATCTGTGGGCCATACCAGGGGGGGCGAGCACTCCGCTCCAATCTTACCTTTGTTTGGAGAACTCTGGTATGGCTGGAGGGGGGTGCGAGGGGAAATCGATGGGGCTCGACGTGCCCGTTCTTTTGTCTGGGTAACTCTCCCAGGAGGGGGTGCCTGCACTGCAGCTTCAGCTGCAGTGCAGGCAAGGAGTCTCCTCTGCTAAAAACGAAAGCAAACAAACAGACACGCTTTCGGTTTTGGCAGAGGAGACCCCTTGCCTCCCACTGCAGCTGAAGCATTTCAGCTCTAAGAATTAACCCCCTCCTGGGAGAGTTAGCTCTTCCCAGAAAGGAAAAGTTTCCAGAGAAGTTTTAAGACAGCCCAGGGCCCCAGTCTTTCAAGGGGGGGGGGGGAGTGGTGAAAAAGCCAGCTCTGTTCTACAGAGTCTTGCCCTCATGACCTTGAGCAATTTTTAAACACAATGTTGTAAATAGCATTTTTCTATCATTCATATTTAATGTGCAACAGTCTATTACAGACATTTTGCAGACAAAATGTGTTATACAAGGAAGCCATAGTTGATGCTTTTTTTCATTTTATGCAACTAACATCCATTGACAAAGCCTATTTTCATAGATTATTGTAGGTCTAATGTTACTGGATGCAATGATAGAAACAGCAAAATACCAGTTGGTGCACATTATGCACAGTACATATTTTTAGCTTCAGTGTTTTAAGACACACCCTTAATTACATCAGACAGGCCCCTTGGAGAGACCCCCAGTTTTTTCATCCCACTTAAAGCCTTGGAAACAACACCATGTCACAGTCACTTGAGGTCCTGGCACTGTGCATCATGCATGACTCATGACTTCCAAGTTTTCAGATTGCCTATGTGCAGGGGCATAGTGAACCCTCCCCCAGCAAGGGTTGAGTTCTTGATGGGTCTCTTCTGTCTGCAACTCTGCAGACAAAGGCTTAGCTTATAATTAATGTGAAATGGGGGGTGAGTGAATAAGTGAAGGAATGGATGGATTAGTGAAAGTATGAATGGATGAGTGAAGGGGTGAATGGAAGGATGAGAGAAAGGAAGAACAGATGAGTGAATGAGTGGAAGGATGGATGAGAGAAAGGGTAAATAAATAGATGTATGGGTGGAATGGTGGATGTATGGGTGGAATGGTGGATGTATGGGTGGAATGGTGGGTGGAATGGTGGATGTATGGGTGAAATGGTGGATGTATGGGTAAAAGGGTGGATGGATGAGTGAAAGGATGGATAGATGAGTGAAAGGGTGGATGGATAATGAGTGAAAGAGTGGGTGGATAATGAGAGAAAGGATGGATGAATGCATGAGTGGAAGGATGGATGATGGTAAATAGATGTATGTATGGGTGGAAGGGTAGATGGATGGGTAAAAGGGTGGATGGATCAGTGAAATGGTGGATGGATCAATGAAAGGGTGGATGATGGATGAGTCAATGGGTAGATGGATGAGAGAAATGATGGATGGATTGATGTATTGATAAGTGAAAGGGTGAATGAATGAATAGATAGATGGATGGATGAGTGAAAGGGTGAATGTAAGGATGGATGAGTGAGTGAGAGGTGGGTAGATGGACAAAAGGATGGAAGAGTGAAAGGGTGGATGAGCAAAATCTTGGAATCAGGGACTTATATCCATCTCACCAACTGAACCAAGATTTTGACCTCATGAACGGCCCAGCCCAGCGCCATCAGGCTAAATTCATGGGACACCCTACGACATACCCATATTTCCCCACTATGCCTTTGCATAATCACAATGAAAGGCCATATTTCAGCACCAATTGTAACTTAAATTTTGGTCACAATGAGTGGAGGCCTACATACAACATCCCAACCTATAATCGGTTTGAATACGCCTTCTCAAATTTAGAAGACCAGGACTGACTGGGGATAAAGGGAAGTAGTGGTGAATGCCAAGATGAAAGCATTGATAATGTGGAACATCCACCCTCGGTATCAATTATTTCATCCCAGGAGACATCAGCACAACGCCATATTACCACATCTGCAACCACACATGAGGTTATATTTCCCACACCAATCAACCTCACGCAGAGTACAGTTAAGAATGTTAGAAGTAAACCAATTAGACATAGTAACCACTGTGACCTATCCATTCTTACCTGGAATGTGGCAGGGGTGGAGTCAAGACTGTCGAACCCAGAATGGGCTCAGTTACTGGATGGTAAAGACATTATCATGTTCCAGGAGACTTGGGCTGTGGAGAATTTATATATTGAGGGCTACCGTTGCTTCAGCGTGACAGCTCCCAAGCCTGACTCAGGACGTGCAGTGGGAGGCTTGTTCATTGGCATTAAGATATTGGCCGGTGGCACAATCACAGACCTTTCAAGAGGAAACCCGAATATACAGATTTTAGAGTTCAAGCGAAAGACCCGGATTTATTTAATCAATTTTTACAATAATGACTTCTGTTCTGCACCTAATAAAAACTTTGAAGCACTCTCTAAGACTTTACGAAACCTGGAAACCAGTTCTGAAACTGGGGAGGAAACAGGGTTTCTTTTTGGGCGGGATTTTAATGCAAACATTTCTAAGAATCACAGAATTGAGGATAGAAACCACCCAGATCAAGTTGAACGAAGGGGTATTGAAGTTGCTCATATACTCTCAGTAATGCTATGGACACAAGCCACATCCCCAGTGTACCTCATGCTCCAACGTTCGGAGGGCGGGACTGTTCCTCCACAATTGATTTTATTTTTATGTCTCCCCATTTATCAGACTGTGTGATAAAATCTACAGTGGTAGAAACCTCGTTTGTTGATCATAATCCCCTCACTGTGATGTTAAAATTAGGTCCTAATCAGGTATATGCCAACTTAAACAGGGCAAGAGATATTACACCCACAGGTGACGGCTTGCGCCTGAAATGGAGGGGAGTCGACAGCGGGGCCATACTAGAAAGTGTAAATAGGGAACATCCTAAGCTATTTATTTCTTGCCTAACTACGGATGGGAACTGTCTCAGGATAATTGATGATTTTGTAAACTGTGCTCAGCAATAAAAACCTCTCTGTCAGTCCCATTACCAAAAGGGCGGAAAGAACCCAGGTGGTTTGACTCTGCCTGTTCACTAGCAAATAGGGAACTGCGCAGGGCATTAACCACTAAACCAAGGTGCTTAGTAGATGTTCAAGCAGCCAGGAAATTCTACAAATTTAAGATAGCCGAAAGGAAGGCTGCATTACTAACAGAACAATGGGAGTCACTGGTTGGGAGCGCTAAATTGAAAAACAGCGGCCCTTTTTGGGCAGCTGTCAGAAAAACACGCGAAATGGGCAAACAACTAACCCCAATCAGTTGCAACATAACCAGCAACTCTTGGGAGGCCCATTTCTCCAAAATATATGCCGCCGCACCTGAAGAATCATCTAGCCTTCCCCGTGGTCAGCTTCAAGGCTTAGAAATAGGCCTCTATGAGGTGGAGACAGTCATTAAAGAAAGCCTTGGAAACAAGGCGCCAGGCCCTGACGGCCTACCGATAGATATAATTAAGCATAGCCCGGGCCTATGGGCACCAATCCTCCTCAATGTTTTTAACAGCCTTCCCACAGTTCCCATGCCCACTACTTGGGCTACCAGCACCATAGTCCCAATTTTTAAAAAGGGTGAGAGATCGGACCCAGTGAACTATCGTCCGATTTCTCTTTTGGATAATACCTTAAAAATCTTGGGGCGAATAATCTATAATAGGGTGGTAGAGTGGACTGAAGATACGGGTCTACTGGACCCGTGCCAGATGGGATTCAGAAGCAGGGTGGGGACGGTCGAGCAATGCTTGAATCTGAAACTGATCATTGACAAGTATAGCATCGCACGATCGTCCCCTATCTACCTTGCGTTCATGGATCTCTCATCCGCTTTCGATCTAGTGAACAGATCCAAACTTTGGGCAATTCTTTTGAATTACGGACTGGATGAGGCTCTTGTTAATTTCCTGGCATACCTCCACACCGACCTCAAAGCACAAGTCAGGATTGGGGCCGGTGGAGAAGCATCTGGACCCATCAACATCGGCAGAGGGGTAAGACAGGGGTGCGTTTCAGCACCCCTGCTGTTTATTATCTACATTAATGGTCTAAAACAAGTGACTAGTGACGTACCAACTATCCAGGGGCAACCATTGCCAGTTTTATTATACACTGACGATGCGGTCTTGATGGGACGAACACCAAATGCCCTTCGCCTACTTGTTAAAGGTTTTGTCCAACACATGGAGGGCTTAGACCTGCGCGTCAATTTAAAAAAATCTTTTATTATGCCGTGTGGCCCTGGGAAACGCAAGTTCAATACTATACACATAGGGACAGATAAATTAGAATCTGTATCCACATTCCCGTATCTTGGTTTGGTTTTCGCTGCAAACGGCTCATGGAGTAGGCATATGACCCACGCCATGGGCAAGTTCTCGAAAGCCAACAACTCTATTTCGAGCCTGTCCCGACCAAAGAAAATAGGTGCCACCAGAGCTATTTTAAAAAAATTTAACCTGCAGTGCCTACCAGTAGCCACATACGGGGCCGAGATTTGGGGTTTGAGGAAAAGCCCCAGTATTCAGCGAGAAGAAGGTCGATTCTGTAGGAGAATACTGGGTGCCCCAATCTCATCCTCCGAATTGATCTGCCATGAGGAACTTAACCTCCCCTACGTATGTGATTTTATTAGATCAAGACCAGCTCTCTTCTGGATTAGGATCTGGAGGAATAATTCAGCCAGTTTAACACAAAACATCATATAAGACTGTCTTAAATGTGATCATGGCACTTCGATCCCCTGGCTCGCGGGAGTTTTAAAAACACTGAGCAACGTGAACAGGGAAGACCTTTTCTCCGATCCTAGTAAGATTAAACTTAAAGATAAAACTGAGGTCAAACAAGCACTGTATGCACTTTATAGCTCAGAACGAATGGAAAGGGAAATTCTCAAATCAACTGTTGTGACTTACCAGAGAAATGATTTTAGTAGGAGAAACCTCGCACAATACCTCACCCTACCCATGACCAACTGGGAGAGATCATTGCTGTTTTGGTTAAGGGCGGGCTCAATAAAATTTTTGTTGGGCTTTCCCCTGGGCTATCAGCACTCAACAGATTATAACCCATGCCCGTGTGATGGTATTAGTAATCAGAATGATTTGCACTTTCTATTTTTCTGTAAATTTTATTTAAAATATATTAACTGGTTTTTAACTCCGTATTTTACGAAACATAAACCCCTTTCGTTAGGGGAGTCCTACTCAATGTTACTTTCCCTGGATACAGTTGAATTAATTTACCGCACTAGCACTTTTTTGAGACTTATAATACGTGTACGTAAAACGATGGAAAACCCCTGAAAATAGTCTTATGAGAAATGTATTCGATTTTAACAATTCATGAATTTTGTAAATTTGATTTTTGCTGTGTAAATGTATGTTTTTATTGTGGTACTTTTATGAATTTCATGAAATTCGAATAAAGGTCTTTTGAACTTGAACTTTGAAGTGAAGGAATGGGTGAATGGCTGGATGGATTAGTGAAAGTATGAATGGATGAGTGAAGGGGTGAATGGAAGGATGAGAGAAAGGAAGAACAGATGAGTGAATGAGTGGAAGGATGGATGAGAGAAAAGGTAAATAAATAGATGTATGGGTGGAATGGTGGATGTATGGGTGGAATGGTGGATGTATGGGTGGAATGGTGGATGTATGGGTGGAATGGTGGATGTATGGGTAAAAGGGTGAATGGATGAGTGAAAGGATAGATAGATGAGTGAAAGGGTGGATGGATAATGAGTGAAAGGGTGGGTGGATAATGTGAGAAAGGATGGATGAATGCATGAGTGGAAGGATGGATGAGGGTAAATAGATGTATGTATGGGTGGAAGGGTAGATGGATGGGTAAAAGGGTAGATGGATCAGTGAAATGGTGGATGGATCAATGAAAGGGTGGATGATGGATGAGTCAATGGGTAGATGGATGAGAGAAATGATGGATGGATTGATGTATTGATAGGTGAAAGGGTGAATGAATGGATAGATGGATGGATGAGTGAAAGGGTGAATGTAAGGATGGATGAGTGAGTGAGAGGAGGGTAGATGGACAAAAGAATGGAAGAGTGAAAGGGTGGATGAGTGGTCAATGGATGGATTCATGAGTGGATGAGTAAATGGATGAGTGGGTGGATGGGTGAAGGGTGGATAGAAGGATGGGTGGCTAAGTGAAAGGGGAATGGAGAGAAAAAGGGAGGATGGATAGATGGATGGGTGAAAACATGGATGGATGATTGGCAGAATGGATGGGCAAATGTGTGCATGGATGAGTGAAAAGAAGAACATAAAGATGGATAAGTCAAAGAATGCATACATGAGTGAAAGGGAGGGTGGAGAGCAGGAAGAAAGGATGGACGGATGAGTGACTGGGTGGATGGATGAGTAAGTGAAAGGATGGCTGGATGGGTGAAAGGGTAAATGGTTGGATGGATGAGTGAATGGATAAGTGAAAGGATAGCTTGGGTGAAAGCGTAAATGGTTGGATGGATGAGTGAATGGATGGATGGGTGGAAGAGTGGATGGATTAGTGAAAGGATGGATTGGATGGATGAGTGAAAGAGTAGATAGAGGGATGGATGAGTGAAATTACGGATGGAAGGATAGATGATGGATAGGTTTGCAAACGGTTGAAAAGGTTTGGATATGGATGGGACACAGATGGAAGGACAGACGGAATGGTGAAAGACTGAATGATGAATGAAAGAATTAATAGATGACAGAATGTACATGATAAATGGGGAGGGTTGTGATGACTTACTTAGCTTTCTTGGTGCCATAAGAGCTGTAGTTCAGAGTGGGAGGTATTTAAATTGTCTGGCTACTCCCTTGCCTATGTGTTACTATTCTGTATTCTGTGTGCTCATGTGTGGGATCTATGCATCATGCATATGACATTTTGCGTGACATCCAACTGGTACTTGAATGCGAAGCCCCCAAAAGCAAAGTCAGGTTCCATATTTTAAGTTCCACTTAATGAAACACCCACAATGTGTTCCCTATAGTGGGTTCATCACAACAATCCTCCCTTTAGTTCACTTATGAATGGTGCTTTACTTTTTTTATTTATTTTTTTAAGTTTTATTGGCAGGAGTTAACAACTCAAACAATGCATACATGGTAATAATACATCAGACAAAAATGAAAAGAAGAGAAAGAAAAAAACATATTCAAGTTCATTACAATATAGAAAGAAAAACAAATCGATTAAATACTGGTCATAAGACAGGGACATTGCCTATAGGCATGAGTGGGGAGCAAATAACTAATCCTATAATTACTGTTTCTCGAATAATTAATTAATCCAATCTTCAACCGGTGCCCAAATCCTAGATGCTATCTCCCTCCTCCTTCTACCCTTTAAAGAAAAAACTGACATTTCAAGCCTATGGATAGCTAGTAATCTAGCTCGCCAGTTCATGAAAGTAGGAGCTTCAGGGGACAGCCACTGAGAAGTTATGCAAAGCTGAATCTGGGAAATGGCTATAAACAAAAAGGCTAATATGTATTGTGAATTCACTTCTTCATTAGTCCCCTCATCCACTCCAAGTATCACCAGTTTTGGTGACAGACTGAGGTTAATCTTGAGCGTAGAGTTAATAAAGCGCTCGACGTCTGACAAAAAAACAGAAAGAGATGGGCAAGTGTAAAACATATGGATGGAGTCAGCCGCATACAAACCACACCTAGCACAAGAATCCCCCTTTCCACTACCCCATTTTGAAATCTTGGCAGGCGTATAATATAGGTCTAACATTGCCATATAGCTTTGAGTTCTGAGAGTCCTAGAAACCAAAACTTCACTAGCGAGTTCCAAAGCTGGTGTTAAATCCGTGCCCGTCTTCCCAAACTTGGCATCCCACTTGACACCCTGTACTAATAGATCATCAGGGAGAATGGATAATAAATATTGATACAACACACCTATTTTACTTCTTTTTTTAATTAATTCTATAACGGGAAGTTTACCTAATAAAGAAGGTGTGCCCCTTAAAGATTTATGTATAAAACTTTGTATCTGAAGATATTTGAAAAAATATCGTGGTGAAAACTTGAATTTATCCTTTAAAGCAACATAAGAGAGAAGTTGACCATCCCTAACTAAATCCCCTATAACCCGAGTCCCAAACGCTTGCCATCTGATCATCGTTTGATCCTGGAATATACCAGGCAAAAGCCAAACAGCTTTAAAGGGAGTAAAAATATTCAAATTGGGAATACATAGCTTCCGCCTGATTTTCCGCCAAATAGCAGTCATAGCCATTATAACCTTGAACCGCGTTCTCTTATAGTAACTTGGTTCAATTACTTCCAGTAAAATACCCTTAGCCTCACCGCCTAGGCCAATCTCAAAAATAGTTGGCTGATTACATAAAGGCACAACTGCCTTATCTCGAAGCAATGGTACGCCCAGAGTCTGAACCATAGCTGCCGAATAATAAAATAAAAGATTTGGTACTGACCAACCACCCCGAGCCCGGTGAAGGCACATAAACTTAGCTGCGCGGCGTGACCGCCTATTTCCCCACAAAAATCTATTACAAATCCTATCTGCCTTGCTAAGACTGCCTTGTGTTAATTCTAGGGGGATCGTCCTAAACAAATATAAAAACTTTGGAAGAACAACCATTTTAGGAACACTGCATCGCCCATATAAAGAAAGATGAAGGTTGTCTAATCGTTCTAATTTGATATTAACTGCCTCTACCACCGGAAGAATATTTAAATCCGAAATAGCTTCTACTTTGGCAGTTATGCATACCCCAAGATATATAGCTTCTGTAACAACTGGGGCATCAGAGATTGGCATATCGGGTGTCTGAATTACTTGGGTTTTAGCTACGTTTAATTTGTACCCTGACACTACTCCGAAACACTCGGCCAAGGTCTTAAGTGCTTTAAATGCAGAAGAAACATCTGATGTTAAAACAACTATATCGTCTGCATACGCTAGAGTGGAATACGTCGTTCCGCCAGCCCTTATTGGCATTATGTTCTGGTTACCCTCTATCTTACTCAAGAACGGATCGATATAAAGGGCAAATAATAGGGGTGAGCACGGACACCCTTGCCGTGTGCCCCTACTTATAACAAAAGAGCTGGTCTGTTGCCCAGAAATACGGAGTGCAGCTTTTGGGAAAGAGTGCAATGCCCGAATTGCTTGAATAAATTCAATACTGAATCCCTTCCACTGAAGCACAGCCCACAAGAACCCCCAGGAGACCCTGTCGAACGCCTTCTCGGCGTCCAATAGGATCACCCCGAGGGGAGAGGCCGTGACCTGTGCCCAATCTAAAAGAGCTATCACCCGTCTAATGTGGTCTGACGTGTCACGCCCAGGGATAAAACCATGCTGGCGTAGCGAGACCAGAGGCGTGATCACTCGAGCTAATCTGACTGCCAAGATTTTAGAATACATTTTTGAGTCGCTGTTTTTTAACGATATGGGTCGGAGAGATGAGGGTAAAAGCTCCGGCTTGCCTTTCTTCTTAAAGAGGAGACTATAGTAGTGTCTTTCCAAGACTCAGGAACAATACCCTTCTGCGCGGCTCTGAGCACATTAAGCAAATCTATCAGAATCTCCCCCAGAAATGCCTTAAAGAACTCAAGAGGCACAGCATCTGGACCGCAAGCTTTGCCATTCGCTAAGGACTTCCCAGCGAGTTCTACCTCATCCCATTGAATAGGAGTTGATAACAATTCGCTCTGCTCTCGAGATAGCTTAGCGGTGTCAATTCCCAGTAACAAGTCCTCGATTTCCTTCTCTATAGAAGGACTTGAGATATCCTCACTATACAAATTAGGGTAGTAATTTAGGAACACACCATTTACACCCTCCTGTGTATCATGAACTATCCCCATCTGATCTTGGATTGTTCTATAACCTGACTCTGTACACTTTGCTGCTGTAGTCTCTTGGAGAGGACCCTACCAGAATTCTCCCAAAACTCGTACATCTTTGTACGATATTGAAGATATTTTGTGGCAAGATCCTGTCCAAAAAACTCCAGAAGTCTGGCTTTCATGATTGCAATTTCCTGTTGACAAAATTCAATGTTATGGCCATGCTTGATTTTACCAGCGAGTTCTATTTCAGCATCTCTTAACTCCTTCACACGGCTCTTAATCATCTCTTGCTCTGCCTTCCACTTATGGGAGGAAAAACTTTTAGTTTCTCCCCGCAGCCCTGCTTTCAGGGTGTCCCAAACAATCTGATCAGAAGCAATACCCCTATTAATGTTTAAAAATTCAACTAACCACTCCCTAATATGAGTACAATAGGCCTCGTCGAACAGCAATTTTCTTTCGAATGTCCACTCACGTGGAGGTTTTCTAATCCGTGGCCATGCACATTCTACTATCAATGGATTATGGTCCGATAAGATTCGTGGGGGCGAAAAAATAGAAGAAGCAGCTCCCACCTGCTCTGAAATAAAAACATAACATAACCTAACATGTTTATTATGAGGAGCCGAATAATAAGTGTATCCCTCATCTAATTTATTATGTAAGAACCATACGTCTATGATTCCGTGCTCCTGAAGTAAGGTCTGAAGTGCTTTATAAACTTTCGGCTTCCTGCCACCATAGTTGACATTATTAACAAAATCAAAGTCACTTGGAATATTGATATTTATATTCCCACAAAACAAGAGTGGGCTAGGCCACAGAGCTAACTCAACATTTAAAAACTGAAACACCTCCGGATCATCAACATTGGAACCATAAGCAGTACATACCGTTAGTAATCTATCATTAATTAGAAAATCAGCAATAACCCACCTCCCCATTCGATCTTCCCGAATCCTTTTACATACACCTACCCCCCGCTTCATAAGAATAGACACCCCTCTTATCGTAGATGATTGCTTAGAACAAGCTATGAGATCAAACCCCGGTATCTTCAGACAATCCCGCCTTCCCCAAGGTATGTGTGTCTCCTGGATACATAGAATATCAAGATACATACAGCCTGATTCATGAAGCGAAATAGCGCCCGCAATGGCTGCGAAAACGCAATTGCGGGTGCAAAACACGGAATCGGCATTCAAGTACGAAATAGCGAAATCGCTAAAAAATAATAGCGAGCGGAATAGCGATTACGCTGTAATAGTCGCAGACTCCGGGAAGTCGAGCATTAGCGATACTGAAATAGCGACCAACCACGGAATCTGCGAATTGAATAGCGAAACGCAATATTGTCTCAATCGGCATTCATGAAAGAAATACATTAGCGAAAAAGCGCTAAATCGCACATTTGCGCGGCGCAATTTAAGGACAACTCAAAGCAGGTGGTAACCATAAAAGCCATGATTAACCAAAATTTGAAAAACTGTTAGCCAATCACCAACAGGTCCAGGCCTGACCAATCACACATAAGGACATTCAGCAGCAGCAATAGGCGTTCCACAATGCCTGGGATGTACATGGTGGTGAGGCGGCGAAGGCTACAGCGAGCAGCACGGAGGAGACGCATGAGGCAGGCAAGGATTTACCGTCAGCGGGTCACCTTGCTGGGGCAAACCAGAGAACAGATTTATGCTAAATACAGGCTGAATGGGGAAATGATCACCTGGCTGATACAAGAACTCGACCCCATCATGCAGCACCCAACAAGGCGAAACAATTCTGTGCCCACACATGTGCAGGTATTGTGCAGCCTGCACCTCCTGGCATCCGGCAGTTTCCAGGGCATAGTAGCCGCTGCTGGGGGGATATCCCAGCCCACCATGTCACGCTACCTCCACACTTTTGTTGACGCCATGCTCAGCCAGCTCCACCGGCACATCACATTTCCCACGAGCCAACAGGATTTGGACCTCACAAAACTACAATTTTATAATGTTGCCCATTTTCCCCATGTCCTTGGCTGCATAGACTGTACCCACGTCACCATCTGCCCACCAGCTGGCACGGAGTATATGTACCGCAACAGGAAGTCGTACCACTCCCTCAACATACAGATGGTCTGCAATGCCAAGACCATCATCACTGACATTGTGGCCCAGTACCCAGGGAGTACCCATGACTCCTTTATCTTCAGGCACAGCGGACTCCACACACGACTGATCAGGGGAGAGTTTGGGGAAGGACACCTACTTGGTAAGTACACTTTGTCGACAATGTCACATTGCTATGAAGTAACTGCGCTGCACAGGCAATCAACATCTGCTCCTCTCATTCAGGTGACAGTGGCTACGCCCTACGGGAATACCTCCTGACCCCTTACCTCAACCCTGCCACACCTCAGCAACGCCGCTACAATGTTGCGCACATCCGGACAAGGAACTGTATTGAAATGACATTTGGCCTGCTCAAGAGCAGGTTCCGTATACTGCACAAGACAGGTGGGGCCATGTATTACAGTCCTGCAGCGTGCTGCCGCATTGTGGCTGTCTGTGCAATGCTTCATAACATTGCAACCAAGCGCCGGATACCAGTTGACATCTCAGGCAGTGAATCTGAGGGGGACGACCGGCCACCAGCACATGCGCACCATGCACGCGGGGAGAACCCAGCTGAAGGCCACAGACGTCGCAACCACATCACAGCTAACAATTTCTAGCCCACCCCCTTCCCCCACCCCACATATCACAATTGCATGCAAACTGTAATGATTACACAAGGCGTATGTGTGCAGCAAAATAAATGTATTTGTTTGAATCACAAAAAAAAAGGGTCATGGTAACAACTATTTACAAAATGCAGTATTCATGCATACTGCATGAGACGGTTCATGGCAGGCTTAGCTTCAGCCTGCGCCTGTGTCCCTGACACAATGTCATTGGCGCCTCGGGCGCACAATTCCCAGGCGCCTGTGAGGCTCTTCCTCATCCTGGGCAGCTGTACCAGGCGTAGCCCTGGTGCTGCGCCTAGGTGGGGGGGCCTGCGTGGCAGAGTGGCTGCTGACACTGGAGGCACCCTCACTCGCATCATCTCCCCCCACAATGGCCGGTAGCACAGGTGCATGCAGTGCGGTGACGGCGGTGGTCAAGTGCTCCAGCACCCGGGTAATGTCCTCGCAGCACTGGACCAGTTGGTGCTGCTGGGTCAACGAGCGCCGCGCAAGCTGGGTGGTGGCATTTGCCGAGACATAATTGGAGCGACTATAGGTGGACAGCCGGCTCAGCAGTTGGTGGTGGCGCCTGCTTGCAACACTGCGGTGCTTCACCAGCGCTGCAGTGTTGTCCTCCATAGCCGACGTCATGCGGTCCATGGCCGCCGTCATGCGGTCCATCCTCTCGCCGACTCCCGCCACATTGCGGCCTATCTTATGCAGCTGGAGCTGGATGGCTCCTTGCTGCTGGGACTGGCGCTGGTGTATGCGGAGCATGCGCCGCTCCACGCTCATGCAGGCATGGAGATGCCCATTGCCCCGCCTGCTGTTGGGCCGCTGTGTAGCGGATGTGGCTGGCCCAGATCTTATTGGACGTGCTGCAGGTGTTGTAGCAGCTGGTGTTGCAGGTGCGGCAGGCACTGGAGGCACATTGGTGGGGTGCCTGGCTCTGGCAGCCGGTGGGCCTGCAGATGTTGCAGCAGCAGAGGCGGGGGGCCTGGCCTTGGCAGCCGGTGGGCCTGCAGATGTTGCAGCAGCAGAGGCGGGGGGCCTGGCCTTGGCAGCCGGTGGGCCTGCAGGTGTTGCAGCAGGTAAGGTGGGGGGCCTGGCTGCTGGTGTTGGCGCTGCCGCAGGGGCTGGTGGCTGGGTATCAGGTAGGGATTCCTCCTCCTGGGCCTCCTCATCGATCAGCAGCCTCTCGCTGTCACTGCTATCACCCGCACCTGTGAGGGTAAGTGGATATTCATTAGGTGCATGTGACTGTCAGACGTGCAGATGTTACATGCATGCTGGGTGTCATTCCCTGGGTGGCTGTGTATTTGCGCACTTTGGAACCTTTCTGGCCGCATTGTGGTACTACTACATTGTGGACATACTACGTCTCCCACAATGCTTCAGGGCATTTCCTGATGCACAACATAGGCATGACTAAGGGCCAATGAGTGAGCCTATTTGGTCAGGGGCGGTCATAGGGGACAGGGTCGCAGTCGCATGCCACTTACCTTGGGTGTCTTGGGTGGGGCGGGAGGAGTCCAGAGGGGTCACGCCAACACACGCCTCCCTCTCCAAGGTGTCCTCTACCTGGTCCTCCAGGGGGGTGTTGGGTGGGACAGTCGGTCCACCACCTCCGGTGCCTGATGCCTCACCAAGGCTCTCCGCCACCCTCTCCTTGGCACGCCCTCGGAGGTCGTACCACCGCTTTTTAAGCTCCTCCAGAGACCTGTCCGCAACGCCCACAGAGTTGACGCTGGAGGCAATCCCCACCCAGATCCTCCTCTTCTCCTGCTCTGGGACCCTCCGGGAGTTGGCACCAAACAGCTGGTCGTGGTTGGCCACCACCCCTTCTATAAGGTTCTCCAGCTCCTGTTCGGAGAATTTCAGTTTGCGCTTGCGGCCAGCGCTGTTGCTGGGGCCTGGCTGGGGTTCGTCGGACATGGCGGTCGCTATTTCGGCGGGGTTGGGAGTCGCTAACGGCGGTTTAGCGGCAGCTTTCGGTCGTGAACACTCGACTGATAGCGTCACTGTGTTGTTTGGGGGTGGGATTTGGCTGCTTCCTGGTTGTGATGTCATCACGGTGCTCGTAATGCGTCTTCCCGTTTTCCAGATCCCGCGAGATTGCGACTCGCATTCCCGATCGCACGGGATTGCGAGTCGCTATCCCGTGCGATCAGGATTGCGAGTCGCTATCCCGAGCGCAGGTAGCCGGAAATAGCGATTTTCTGCGTTTTTTGTAGGTCGCTAACGGCTTTAGCGCCCGCGTGCGAGTCGCTATTTTTTCCCCGAAAAGTACATGAATGCCGTTTTGCGTTTCCTCAATAGCGAGTCGCTATTATTCGCTATTAGGGACACGCAAAACGGCCCGTACATGAATCAGGCTGTAAGTACCGTTCAAGACTGGATGTGGAGCCCAACCTGAGGATGGCAGTAGCAAAAATCCACCCTCAGATTGATAGTCTAAATGTGGCTAAACACCGGCACACCCGTCACATTCATGCTGGTGGTGTTATTATTAATCTATGTCCTGTGTAAAACAAAGCATCCTAGTAAAAAGAATTTGCGCACATTTTATTTTGGAAAATTATGTTTTGAGCTGTGTAACATGCCTCTGTCATTTCACCACACCCGCTCACAAACCTGCAGTTTACTAAACACTCTTATTGTGTTGAACATTATTTGCCGGATATGGCCCATAATATGTGCGTGGCAGTCGATCATGTAGTGTACCAGATTCCAGAAATTTCTGTCAGGTGGTGGGGGGCCCAACATCTAAAAAAATTCAGCTGGGGGGGCTCAACCTAAAAAAGTTTGAAGACCTCTGTTCTAAGGTGATCATAAAACATTTTAAAGGAACTTGTATTAAGGAAGACTTTCCGTAGTTATTGGTGACAGATAATGGTACCCAATTAGTGTCCTAAGAAATGAACGCCTTTCTGGAGGTGAATGGCATCAAGCATGTAAAGACTTCTCTGTACCATCCCTGTAGCAATGGTCTTGTGGAGAGGGTCAACCAAGTGATTAAAGATCAGCTCCCACCAGCGTTAATCAATGGAATGGATTGGGGAAAAGGTAATCCAGGACATGTTGTGGGCTATGAGAACAGTTAGATTTGGGGGTCTCTAGTTGGCAGAGGTAGGTACCACTGTCCAAATAGGGACCCTTGCTTCTAGTCAGGGTAAGGAGGATACACTCTTTAGATAACCCTTATTCACCCCCTTGGTAGCTTGGCACGAGCAGTCAGGCTTATCAAAGGCAATGTATAAAGTATTTGTACCAACACTCATAGTAACACAATAAAAACACCACAAATGGACTCCACAACAGTTTAGAAAAATAAAAGGTATTTAATCTAAACTACACAAGACCAAAACGACAAAAATCCAACATACACAGTTCAAGAATATGGTTTCAAAAGAGTTCTTAAGCTTCGTGAAAATAATCCACAGTTGAGTCACGTTTTAGCCAACAGTACCTTTAGATGCGACAAAAGTTCCAAGTGAATGCTGCAGTGTTGAAAAACAAGCGATGCGTCACTCCTGTGACCCTGGGGAGGCGATGTGACAGCCCCGCTGCACGCAGCGTACGTGTTGCAATGAGTCCAGTCTGTATGCTGAGGGAGGCGATACCTTGTGTGGATTCCGGTGCGCAGGTTTCGTAGGAAGCGTCTCGCAAACGTACGAAGCAGCGATCTTCGGGACAGTGACAATCTCAGATGCGGCGGCGATGCGCAGCGTCGATCTTCTCCTCTCGCGGCCCCTCGATGGGAATGGCTCTGTGGCGACTCTCGCAGCGACGTGATGCGGTCCGCAAGCAAGCGGTGCGACAATCTCACCCAGCGACGACAGGCTCTGCGACGATACTCGCAGCGATGGTAAACGTCCCGCACAGGACTGGTACGTTCCGCAAGTGAAGGATGCGTCTTTTCTTGCAGCGGCAACAGGCACTGGGACGATCTCGGCCTTCGCGGCGGCAGAAATTTCCTTGCACTGTCGGGGATGCGCTCCGCAAGCCAGCGATGCATGAAACTTTGCAGAAAGTCTTTAGTATCTTCTTTTCCAGCTTCTCAACAACAGGTACAACTTCCAGAGGCACCACAACAGGCCCAAGCCCACTAGGTAGGACAGAACTCTCTCAGTACAGTTCAGGGAAGCTGGGGGTGAAGTCCTTTTGTTTCTGGGACTTCTTAACAGGGAGCCAGCTCTACTCAGGCCCTTGGAGATCTCTTCAAGCAAGGGGACACAGCACAAAGCAAAGTCCTTCCCCTCTCCTTGGCAGCAAAGCAACTGCAGGTCAGCCCACAAACACACAGCAGGACAGTCCTTCCTCTTCAGTCTTCCAGCTTTCTCCTTGGCAGAGGTTCCTTGTTGATTCCAGGATGATCAAAGTGTTTGTTTCCTTTGTGCAGGAGGGCTTTGAGCCCGGTCTGAACCAGTTCTGGGTGTTCCTTGATCACTTTGTTTTCCTGGCTTCTCCTTTCCTTTCAGAGAGAGGGGCAGGGTCGTCAGCCACACAGCAGGAGGTGGTGCCAGCATTGTGGAAAGCAGGCACAGCCCTATTCAGGCCCAGGTGCTACCCCCTCCCACCACTCTAGATGCAGATGGAGCTATTCAGCCCAGGGATGGCCCACTCAGCCTCTGGGAGCCACCCAGCAGCCTGCCTTCACAAACCAGACAGTCACATCACAAACAGGCCAAGGCACACAGAAGGGTCGGACAAGAGAACAGCCACTTTCTAAAAGTGCTGTTCTCAAACACAGGATTTAAAAAACACCTTTCCTAAAAGATGTGTTATTAAATTCTGCATCCAGGGATACCAGACTTTTATGTCCTATCATGTTCCTATGGGAAGATATGCAGGTAAACATTATACTTCGCATTCCCCATTTTAGCCTATAGGCTAGATAGCCTTGCAATAGTGAAAAACTATTGCAAGGCTATCTAGCTATAATTCACTAACAGACACTGCACCCTACCCAAGGGGGTACCCTGAGTCTTCCATAGGGGTGTCCAATGTGTACAGAAAGGGAAGGGTTAGGCCTGGTGAGGGGGACACTGGCCAGGTTGACATGGCAGTTCACAGACTGCACACAGGCACTGCGGTGGCAGGCCTGAGACACCATTTTAGGGCTACTCATGTGGGTGGCACAATCAGTGCTGCAGGGCCACTAGTAGCATTTGACGTACCCGCCCTGGCACAATTAGTGTACTTTACTAGGGACTTCTTGGTAATACAAATATGCGAATCATGGATAACCAATTACAGTAACAATTTACTCAAGGAGCACTTGCACTTTCATACTGATCAGCAGTGGCAAAGTGCCCAAAGCATCTAAACCAGCAAAAACGAAATCCAGCACAGAATCAAAAATACAGGAGGTAGAGGCAAAAAGATAGGGGAAAACCACGCCAAGGATGTCAGGTCTAACAAGAACTACTCCCCATTTTAGTACAGGTATGTGTCCCTTGCCTTGTTGAAGGGTAGGGTTAAGAGTATGCGTTTGAACAGCGAATGGATTGGAAGGACAACTGTGGATTGCGAGAAAGGGGGAAGAATGTTGGATGGGCGGAGCTGTGTACAGGAGAAGTATAGTCCTACGTTTGATGTTGGTCTCAGGAGGCGCTGTGACCACAAATGGGTCCCCGAAATACCTGCCAACTGAAATCCGATACATTTTCAAAGTGGCTTGCGTTTCTTACAAAGCACTGCATCTTGGGACCCCTACATACCTTGCCTGCAAATTCACCTTCTGCTGAAACAACCGTAACAAAGCCACCTTTTCACTCTAAGCAAAATTAGCTTTCCTTTCTGACACACACATTCACCAATCGAATGTCGGGCTACCTCAGTGACCTCATTTGGTCAGCAATGACAAACAAACCACTTTCTCCAAGACTAAACCCACACTCTTCATTCAGTCGTACAGAATCACACCCCTGATTCACCTGCAATTGTTTCAATCATATAATGTGGAGGATAAAAAAGTACTGTGATACAAAAATATTGCGGCCAAAAATAATGACTTTACATACTTACTGTAAAAAGTAAAATGATATTGACTAACAGAATACTGTGGGCAAAAACTACTGAAAATACATAAGTAATTAAAATGAATTAAAAATGAATAAATTAAGCTACAAAATGTGTTAAAATATATATAAACAATACACATGTTAAAGAAATGTAATAACATAAAAACAAATTAAATCTAACTTCTAATAAGAAACAAAAAAATGAACATACCAATACTAAAAAATAAATATTGCAATTCAATTAAAATGTAATTCCAAAATATACATAGACGAAAATAAATTGGATACAAATACATAATAAATAAAAAAAGTCAAAATAGAATTATTAAATCCTAAAAATAAATATATTACTAAAAGTAAAAAATTTCAAACAATAGAACACCCATAAATTAGAGAACATAAAATTAATTTATAAAATTAAAATAGATAAATAATACCAAATACAGATAGACGTACTAAAATACATATATTTTTTAAAAACCATTCAGGAAAAAAACTAATTATTAAAAGAAATAAAAATACATAATATTAAAAACAAAGAAAATAATTAGGTGTAATTCAAATTTAATAATATATGTTTAAAAGTCCATACAAAAAAAGGTATAAAAAAAACCACACATGAATCAAAAAACTTAATTTACTACTCTACGTCTAATCTAAGCTACAGTAGGTAAAGTATTTCATGCTGGAGAGTTCAGATTTACTATTCCCACTCCAAACTTAGAAACAGTGAGGAAATTGACGGACTTTGGAGGGATTAGATTTACTTTTACCACTCCCATTGTGAAAAACAGTAAGAAAAACATTTCACTTTTGAGTGTTCATGTTTAATATTACAACTTCAAACTGAGCAACAGTAAAAAAAAGTATGGACTGCGGAGGGTTCAGCTTTATTATTTCCACTCCAGTGTAAGCTACAGTAAGGAAAGTGGACTTAAATGTGATCAAACTATTCCTCATCCAACCGGACCAGCAGCAGAGAACGTTTAAACCTATAAACAGAAAAACCACATTTACTATTCCCAAATTTAAATAATAACTTACACAGAATTAAAAACGAAAAAAGAATATAAATATACATACAAATTGCAATAATAAAGTAAACAAATATTCCCTCTACAAACATAACAAGCACAATGTATAAAGTAATGTCAAAAAATATAAATAGAAATAACACTGAAAATATGAGAACATTAAAAATCCGTTTTAATATTTTCATTAAAAAATTAATTATTGACAAAACATAAAACTTGAAACGTATTTAAAAACTGTATGCATATATGAATACATTTAAAATAAACAAAATGTACACAAAATGTTTAAAACCAATATAAATGTAAACATTTAAATTGCACAATTATGAAACAGTGTTACCAATTACTAATAAATCAAATTTCAAATTAACAAAATTTTTAGAAATAATACTAACACCCACTTCCCTGCAACCAAACTACAAACAAATAAAGTAAAAATTAGAATGTATCAAATATAAACACATAGGGCCTCATTACGATGTCGGCCAGTAAGCTTGTGACCTCTCGGAGGCTTACCAACCGACACCGTAGGTTTACAGTCCAACCGCCGAATTTCAATGTCGGCGGTCGGAGTGTAAAGTGACCGGTCAATCTGACTGTGTTCCCATGGGCTTAAGAGCCCGCCCAGTTGGATACCTAACACAATCTCTTAAGGGCGGAGTTTCCGCCGCCGGGATTATGATGTCAGTTTATGACAGCCTTTCCATGACGGGCTTTCTGACATGGAAAGGCTGTTGGAAAGTGATTTTGGGTACCCCATCCCTCCGCGGCCTATGGTTGAGGGAACCTATGGAGCCCCCCTGAAAATCCCTACACTTTGTGGCAGGCACTGTGAGGTGCCTGTCACACGGTTCCGGGATTTACACAAACTCCCATTTCTCTATGGGAGTTTGTGCTGCAGATGGGAAATAGGAGTTTGCCACCGCATCATATGCAGTCGTTTTGTAATCCGGTGCTCGGAACCACCGACCTATGGTCAGTCGGTCCCCACACAGAGGTGTGTCGGTCGAGGGCAACTCAGACATCATAATAGGGCCCAAAAAATAATGAAACGAATACCAGTAATATTAAACCTATATAGAACAATATAAAAAAAACGAATATTCCAAAAAAACATTCCAAAAGTATTTGAATAATTGCACAATTAATAACTACATTAACAAAATAAAAACAATTATTTTAAACCATAATTAATTAAAATACCACAAACATATTTGCCTACAAACCCAGCTACCAACCCACCAGAAAACCCAAAATATAAAAAAGGATTATCAATACAATATACACAAACATTACACTAAAAGCATTATACTAATCACTAAATAAAAAATAAATGTAACACTTCAATAAAGAAATAGACATTTACATAACGAAAAGTAATTAATTCAGTGTCTCAGTTTAACTAATTATATTTTAATAAATTAACAATTTAAAAAAAATACTTAAACATATCTATTTAAAAACAAACCTGATCCTAATCCCCAAACTCAACCCACAAATGAATGAAAAAACATACATTTAATTAAATCTTCTTTAAATATTTTACCAGCCCCCCTAAAAAATAAACTTCAATAAAAGATTAACAAATAAATAACATTAAAATAACAACTTCTCGTTCAGGTGTACATGCTTACCTGTATGCTCAGCAGTATGGTGCTGTTCAATGTGGGGGTGACTTTTCGGGAGTCATGATGTTGCCACACACTGGAATAGGTGGTATAGAAGTGCCCTCTGTAAACTGCCCCCTTCTCAAGAGGAAAAAGCGAAAGACAAAAAAAACTTCCTTGCTGAAAAAAGACTTCAAAAGATAGAATAAGTGTGCCCAGGGTGTGTAATCCAAATGCTGCTGGTGGGCCTGCAGCACTGGTTGTGCCACCCACAGAAGCAGCCTTGTAAAATGTGTCTAAGGTCTGCAATTGCAAAGCCTGCATGCAGTCTGGTACTGTCATGCTGACTGGGCAAGTGCACCAACTTCCCAGTCCCTAAACCTTCCCTTTTCTTCATATCAGTCACCCCTATGGTAGGCCCTAGGGCAGGGTGCATTGTAAGTATAAGGTAGGACAAGCCCTGATGTGTGTGGCATGTCATAATAGTGAATTACAGCCGTTTTCGTTTTTCACTATTGCAAGACTACCTGTTCTCCATAGGCCAGAATGGGCTGTTAGTGTTATTACATTTTAAAATCCTAACTGTCTCAGAGAACATGGTAGAAATTCGAGTTTAGTATGCCTGAACTCAGAATAATAAAATACATCTTTTAGTAAAGTTTAATATTCTGTGCTTGCAAATTCCACTTTTAGAAAGTAGGTATTTGCTGGTCTAACCATTCAAACCTGCCTCTGCTAATTTGTATATTCCTATGTCTGGTTTTGTGAGTGACAGGGCTGGGGAATTCCAGGAGACAGGCTGAATCACCCAGTGGTGAATAGAGAGATCTGCATCTAGCTGGGAGGGAGAAGTTGCACCTGAACCTTGAATAGGGCTATGCCTGCCTTCCACAATGCTGGCTCCACCCCCGTGGGAGCGACTGATGTCTCTGCCTTGCACACTGAAAGAAGAGAAGGAGTCCTGTAAACAAAGTGCTCCAGGACTGCACTTGCCTTCCACAATGCTGGCTCCACCTCCTGTGGGCCGTCTAATGTGCCTGCCCTGCACTGTGAAAGGAAAGGAGAAGTCTGGTAAACATAGTGCTTCAGAACTGGTTTGGACTGGGCAAAGGCCCCTCTCCCCTCAGAGAACAAAGGATTTTGGGGTATAAATATTAGATCACTCTGGACTACAAGAAGAAACCTTTACTGAGGAGAGGAACTTGAAGAAACTGAGGAGAGACTATTCCCAAGCTGAAGTGCTGCTTGGGGAATTGGCCTGCAGTGGTTGCCTTACTGCCAAAGGAAGGAGAAAGAAACTTTGTGTACTTTGCTTTCAACTTGTGAAGGATCTCCAAGGACTTGGAAAAGAGCTTGCCTCCTGCTGAAGTGTCAGGGACAACAGACTTCACCCCCAGCTCCCCAGAGTTCTTTTGGAAGTGCCTGCTGCTGTTTTTGGCCTTCTGAGGAACTGCGTGTTGCAAGGAGCTGGAAGCACGACTCAACGAAAAGAAGTGCGTCGCCGTCGCTGTGCCTGCCATCGCAACTCCGAAGGAGGGTGTCGCCGCTGGTACTGTCGCACTGCACAGCATCAGAGAGAAGCATGCCGCAACAAAGAGGAAGTGTGTCGCCATCGCTGCTGCCGTCGCAACTCCAAAGGAGGGTGTCGCCGCTGGGGCTGTCGCACTGCACCGCATCAGGAGAAGAATCTCGCAACGAGGTTGGAGCGTGTCGCCATTGCTGTGCCTGCGTTGCAACTCCGAAGGAGGGTGTCGTCGCTGGAACGATCGCATTGCACCGCATCGACCAAGAGCACCTCGCATCCCCGAGAAGCGCGCTGCCGGAGCTGCTGCCGTCGCATCTTGGATGTCGCTGCTGTAGTTGTCGCATCGAGCAGAAGCTTCACGCATTGTGGGAGAAGAGCGTCGCCGCTGGAGCTGCTGCCGTCGCATCTTGGATGTCCCTGCTGTAGTCCACGGATCGAACAGAGAGCTTCTAGGATCCCCGAGAAGCGTGTCGCATCTGGAAGATCTTTGCGTCTTTATTTCTTTTGCACCTGACTTTGCCACATATCCCATCGCTGTGACATTGCTTGTCGTGGAAGCGCAATGCAACTTAAGGTACATTGACGCAGAGTGTCGCATCTAAGAACTGAACTGAACTAAGCTTAAATCTACCATCTTGCAGCCAAGATGGCCGCAGCTTAGTAGAGCTCCGTGACCCTGTTAGCTTCCCCGTGAAACCTGACTACTTCTCCTGCCCGTAAATAACATAACTGCAGCAATTTGGAAACCGGAGCGTCTCCGCTCCCGAAAGAGCCTACCCACGTCGCGGTGCGCCCCACCACTGCACAGATCCACAGCCACGTGGCTCTCGGCCTGCGGCAACCGCCGGAGCCGGGGACTACAGTGCACAGGAGACCGGAGCGGCTGGGAGGACGCCTCACTCTGGTGGCGCGGGGCCAGTAACGGGCAGCGGGACATTAGCAGAGGGAGAGGCAGCACTCTGGTAATGGGGGCAGGCACAACCAGGCCTGAACTGAGGCGGTAGTGTAGGAGACGATCGGAGACACCCCCGGCGGCCTCGAGGCCGTGGTGCAGCTAAGTGGAAGCGCAATCAGAGCCCCACTGCCAATAGCGGCCCCCAGCGTGGCACGGGAAAACACGGACCATAGGAGCAGCGGAGATTGCCCGGTGTTGCAGCCACTTAACAGCCGTAAGTGCCAGGCGCCAGAAAGGAGCCCGAGGGACATCAGTACACGAGACGTCACAGAACAGCCGCTGCGTCGTACGGGCGCGATAGGCAGCAGAGGGGACTCTAAGGCCAGAGACTGACCAGAACAGCGCATACCAGCACAGGAGGGTGCTAAGCGGGATTATCCGGCTCCGGCCCAGGGACAGCACCACCGAAGTGGGGGACGGCGCGGAACTCAAGTCCTACATTGCTACCCGTCAGCCCCACACATTCCAAATTTACAGTGCGTCACGACGAGGCATAATGGGCGGCAGGGGGCCGAGAGTGCAGCAAGCTCCCCGGCTAAAGAAATATGCCTACAACAAAGATGGCGCTGACTCGGCAAAAGGGGACGCACCGCAACCATCCAACCAAGCGTCCCGCAGCCCTGGCGCCACCGGAGAGATCACCCTCAAGGATGTGATGGCGACGCTACAGACGATGCAGACCTCCAGGGGTACTATCTCTGCGGACATTTTTTTCCATGCGAGCTGACCTCGCTAAAGTGTCGGACCGACTGGGGGAAGTGGAGAAAACAACGACAGGGCTCTCGGCGGACACGGCGGACTTACAGACTAGAGTGCGCAAACTGGAGCAGGATAACACCACGCTGAAAACAAAGCTGGACGAGCAGTAAGGTAGATCCCGGCGCAATAATGTATGCCTGGTTTGCGTACCGGAGACGGCCAGGGCCCTGCCCTTGACCTCTTCGTGGAGGACATATCAAAAACCAGCTTCAGCCGAGGGGTCTCTCTAATTACTTCTCGGTGGAGCAAGCTCATCGTGTCCCGGGAGGCAAACCTTGCCAAGGTAATCCACTGCGTCCGATTTTGGCACGCATTTCTAACTTTCGGGACCGTGACGCAATATTGCAAGCCGCACGGATTGCCCCACCGATCAAAAACGAGAATTCGGAAGTCACATTTTACCCCGATTACACAGCGGCAGTGGCCCAACAGCGGAGCAGCTTCACAGAGGTGAAGAGGGAGCTCCGCGCCAGAGAAATCAAATACTCCATGATTTTCCCAGCGAGGCTACGTGTAGAATCCGAAGGGAAGACATGGTTCTTGGAATCCCCTGGGGAAGCAAGAGAATGGCTGGAGGCCGGCACGAGGACCCAGGCATCGAGGTAACACATGCAATGATTTGGACGACGGAGGGCACCGCGCGGAGAATGGACACTGAGGAATGTTGTAACTGGCAAAGTCGAATCCCGCACAGACTACGGACAGAAGTTGCAACCGGAGTCCTGGAGGAACTGTCATACTCTATGAACGCGACCCATAAGTAGGCTCTACTGAGGGAGGCGGGGGGAACGTTGGAACTGAACTCTACGGAGGCATATGGCAGACGCTGCCGGTCAGCAAATGAAGACTGCAGCAGGTAGGAACTATCAAACCCAAGCGCACTGACGGGACTAACCTCCTATAAGGGGACTTCGTAAGTGTCAACGGGGTCTAACCCCCACATGTTATGCAAATCACTAGGGTACAAATGCGCTCTGCTCAGTTGGGGAGGTGGACGGTTCTAAATCCGCCGGGCAGGGAGGCAGGGTGGGGGGCAGGGGTTTTATGTAATGTTAAGTTTCTGCAAATTTGTTTACAGGTTACAGTTCCACAGTCACTCCTCAACACGACACATATGAATACAAGGGCACTGGGTGCATACGCTGACAAGGGGGCCGCATGGCAACATCCACCACATAACCGCCATGTTAAGCGGCGAAGCAATGGGTCCTGACCCCCAGACACCACGAATGGTCACCCCTCCTCTGTCAGTCATATCCTGGAATGTGAACGGGGTGGGGCACAAAATTAAAAGGGGATTGTTCCTGCAATATCTAAAGAGGAACCCATGATGGTATTACTTCAGGAAACACATTTCACGGGGCTGGCCTGTAAGGCACTGAACCGCTGCGGGCTTAAGATGGCCGCACGTGCAGAATTCTCCGCCAGATCCAGAGGGGTGGGTATCCTAATTCATAAAAGCTCTCCGCTGGTGATCACGAAAACATGGGCGGATGACATGGGGCACTTTGCCGCACTTACTTGTCAATGGGAGGGGCGCCTCTACAATATGGTCTCTGTATACATCCCACCGACACTTCACCAGTCAGCTTTCCACGATCTTGGGAAACTCTTGTTAGACTTACCGGAGGGCGAACTGGTCATAGGGGGGATCTAAATGCAGTATGTGACGCGGCCCTCGACCGTAACCCGCCCAGAGAGGAAAATAGGTCCAATCAGGCCCTCAGGGCCTTTCTTGATGCCATGGGCCTCACTGACATGTGGAGACTAAAGCACCCCATCGACCAACAATACACTTTTTACTCTGGAGCGCATAACAGTCTCTCACGTATAGACTACATACTGACATTAGCGATAGCCCCAGAGAAGGTCACAGAAATCGAACACTTAGCGAGGGGAATCTCCGACCACTCCCCGATACGCCTTACCTATACTACACAGCTCCATAGATGACAGAAAATCTACCCCCTATATCCGGGCTACCTACAGAACTGTAAAATTGCGAAGGCCCTAGTAACAGCCACTGACCACTACTTCACCGAAAATGCATAGACAGTAGATTCACCATGCATGCTTTGGGAGGCACACAAAAGAGTTATTCGGGTGCAAGCCATCTCGACTATCACCAGACAGTAGTGTAGTGTTGTCACTGGGTTACAGTATGTGGTCACAACTGCTTAACTTACATCGCCTCTGAAATAGGCCTTGACTTCTCGCGCCACGCAGCCTAGAAGGTGAGCAGGGGTATTTTAGGAGTGTAATCCCCTTGTCCTGACTAGAGGAGAGGGTCCCTATTTGTCACAAGTACCTACCTGTGCCAACTAGATACCCCCAAATCTAATAGTCTTCTTATAAGCACTATTTATTTTCTTCAGTGAGTTTCTCTTCCTGCAAGCACAACGTGCTTTGTTTTCTTTCTGCAGGCCATGTGCCATTTTTTTTTTTACACATCCTGTTTCTCTCTGGAGCCACGAAGAGCTTTGCTTACACTCAGCACGCTATGTGCACTTTTGGTTTTCAAGCAGCCAGGACAATGACTACCACGTCATAGGTCTCGCATTTAATTGCTTCAGCCCCCAGAACTACTTCAATGAGAAGCATGCCTGCTTCACATTTCAGGAACTTCTCATTGGCGGTACCTGCTTCATAGCTCCATAGCGATGCTTGCTACACGCCTTCACATCACTATAAGAGCTCCCTGGGTAAGCCCATTTTGTAGCATCAGTGCTACTTGTGAGGCATGCCTGCTGCACACCAGGCCTATCCTCCTAATGCCTGCTCTCTAGCACCAGAGTTTCTCACATGCATAACTGCATTTCAGAGCCAGGCTTGTCCGCCCTGACCCTTGTGCATTCCTGCTTCACCAGCACCAGGTTGCCTTGCAGACTCTGTTTCCACATCGGGTCTGCTCGAGGGGTCTGCCTGGTCTAAGAGCACTTGCCAAGACGTGTCTGTTTCTCCACATCAGGGCTACTTCCCCAGTACCCTTTGCAGCACAATACCAGTGAAACTCCTCTGGCATGCCTGTTCATAGCACCAGAGAAGCACAGCTGGCATGCCTGCTTCATAGCACCAGAGAAGCACAGCGGGCATGCCTGCTTCATAGCTTCAGAGAAGCACAGCGGGCATGCCTGCTTCATAGCTTCAGAGAAGCACAGCGGGCATGCCTGCTTCAGAGCACCAGAGAAGTACCACGGAAATGCCTGCTTCACAGAACCAGAACTGTTGCCCAGGTTTCTCTTGCGTCACTGTCACAGAGTTACTCCACCAGCATAACTTCTCCACAGCAATTGAACTGCCACACAGCATGCCTGTTTCATGGCCCAAGAGCTTCTCTCAAAGCCTGTTTTCTTAGTGATAACACCTGCATCCTTAGCAAGCCCGCATCACATTACACAGCTTCCAAGCACCAGGTCCTTCTTCCTGAGCAAGCATACCCCTGATGCTTCACAGCACTGAAGCTGCACACCGACATGCCTGCTTCAGAGCACTACAACGGAACACGTTGATGCGTGCTTACATAGCTCTGGACTTGCTTATGCACATGCCTGCTTCACAGCAGCAAATTTCCTAACGCTCTACTCTGGTCCATCACAGTACTGATGCTAGTGATTCTCAGCACCAAATCTGTCCATGGCTACCCACATGCACCTTAGTCCAGGTCTACTGCCCAGCTCTCCTGTGTAACAGTATTCAATTCAATTCAATTCAAAGTATCTTTATTTCGATATTTTCATCATAAAAGATAATACCATGCTAAAATACATCCTTAAAGCTTACAAATATAAAATGGCATTTAAAAAAAAAATTATGTACAATTTAAAACATACTGGAAATCTAAAATAGTGTTGCGAGTCCGTTTGTAGTGCAATCAGGTCACGACTCTACAAGGTAACTCCGCTATGTCCTGTTTGGCCCTCAGGATACAAGCCCATCCTAAAAATTTGGCAACGGCTATAACCGTCGGTGCACTCGTATCCGACCTAAGAATCCTTAGGGCCTCAGACCCTACCCTTATGAACATATTGCGGCAGATTGGTTTAAGCTATTTAGCCCGTGGTGCTACATAGGCCGGGCACTCAAAGAATATATGGGCGATAGACTCTTTGCGATCTGGGCACCAGCGACAGGAGTCAGACTCCTGGCCCTTCCATTTTTTTGTAAACACTCTCGTTGGCAAAGAGCAGTATTACATGTACACTAGTCAGGCCTGTTGCACAGCCTGGGGTTACTCTGTGGCTTGAGCGCTCCGCAGCATCAGGGCTTCCCATGCCTGTGCCTGTAAACAGCAGAGCAAAGCACCCTCCATGCCTGACAGTGCGCCTGGGCCACTCGCCAGCTTTCGTGAACTATTTGCATTACAACTTGCTTTGCCCTGGTTGCAGTGTTGGCACTTCATTAAAGTGTGTTTAGTGATTTGTCTAGTTCACTTTAATTCCACTGCCAGATAAGAATGGGGTTCCTTCCCATAAGTGAGCGAACTACACATTGGTGTTTATTAACCAATATCCAGCTCAAGTAACACTTTCTGTAAAATTCGAGACAAGCTTCGAAGAGAAGTAGTGGGAGCATACATTGGGCGGTGCCTGCAAGCCATCTTGTCGTGAAAGTCATTTGTATAGCTTCTCTGCCCCCCCGAAAACACTTCGACACTCTAAAAGTTAGTTTGAAAGTGTGTAGACGTGAAGAGATTTTATTTGTAAATGCTGTTAGATCTCTCAGGCAGCAAAAGAGTTCATTTTAGGGCTGGTTGGAGTCGAAGACCCCTGTGGGGAGAGGGGCTGGTACAATGGCTTCTCAGTTCTGCAATCACACAAGTGGTTCCCCACGATCACCAGAATAAACCCTCTTCAACGTCTGAGAATACTGTACGGAGCAGAGTATAGGTTTAATGTAGCGCTCGCTATGGAACGAGGGTTTTCTAGGTGCTAAGGCACCGGCCTCTGTGAATGGGCCATGAGTCGTGAGTGTGGTTCTTGTGGAACCCTAGCTACTAAGTAATGGGACGCAGTACAATACAAAGCAGGGTGGAGGAATAAAGTGAGGGGAACAAAGACTTGTTGGTAGAGTAGGGGGCACAATGCACATCCTGGCTTAGGAATGCTACACCAGTTTGACATCCCCTTTTTATCCCATCATCTGTTACCGCTCTATTGATGTTCCAAATATTTCTCAGTGTGACCAAATGTCTTCACAAGAGGACGACAACACCGCCCAATACTGGGTATCCTTTTTACAAACCATATTTTTATGAGTTCTGGTGCAATTGTCTTATCTGGAGAGTACGAAGACTGCAACTCCTAAAATGCACTACATTTATTAAAATGAAGCTCTGAGCTATAGAAATACAGTATGCGGCCCACATCACGCATGCGCAGACATCCTTCTGCCCTATGTGAGGTGTGACTTAGTAGGGCCCAAGAAGGTGAAGGTCTAGTGTGCCTCCTAACCTCTGAGAATTCACGTTTTTCTTCAAAGATTCGTTGACCGCATTCTGAAAATGTGGAATTCTGGAGCAACAGCAAGGGTTTGTTTACATGCTGTTGCTCAGAAAAGGAGGGTGTTATCCAAAGTATGCCACTGGCAAACAAGCGTTTGCAATGCAATAGGTCTCGATTTTCTTTTTAACTTTCACCTATTGGTATTGTAAATGACAATGCCTTTTATTAGTGAAGGTTTTTTTAAACGCATAAATAAAGGGCATTGTCATTTACAATGGCAATAGATCAAAATCTCGCAAATGCGAGCCCTATTGCATTGCCAATGCCTGTTTTTAATCTTCTGCTTTCCTCTTGTAAATTGTTGGCATGCATGCAACTCCATGCAGGCAGGGTGAACAGACTGAAGGAAGAAGGCAGGGGCGGGGACGAAGGGGCACGGATGGGGAAGTACAGAGCGGGGCAGGCGACCGCGAGATCTCCAAGGGAAACGCGGGGGAGGAGCGGGAGGGGGGACAGGGGTTCAGGGCGGGAAGTTTAGGAAAAGCAAGTAGTGGGCCGGGCTGTGACCAGGTATCCCTGAGCTGCTGACGCGCGAAGGGGGCGGTGAAAAGGTCTGAAAGTAACGGTCGGTGGGACAAGATCTACTCCGCTGGCTGCTGCGACACACCGGGTCCTCTGCCCCTCTGACGACGGCACCGGACATCTCGACGCCCCCCGCCCTGCCCCGGGTCCGTCAACAAACCGTCTCTTCGAGCGCAGAACAGCGGCAGCTCCCCCGGGACTGCCACAGCCTGTCAGTGAGGCGGAAAGAGGCCCGAGGCCGACAGAAAGGAGGGAGTCGCAGCCTCGGAGAGGAGAAGGCCTCAACCTGAACGAGGGCACCGCGAGGGAGCTGGTGAGCGCCGCCAAACCGGAGACAAGGGCCTTCAGGTACAGGTGGGCTGTTCAGTTCCCGCCCTCTGGGGCCACACCGGCAGACACACTCACCCTCAGCGCGCGACTACTCTCGTTCCTTGCAGGCGGGGGCGCCAGTGCGCGTCACAACGGACGTGCGAGCGCGTGCAGCGAAAGCGGCCATCTTAGAAGGTCAGACGAGGTCCAGGCTCGGAGCCCTCACAAGGCATCTATTTATCTCTTATAGTCCCAGAGCGCAAACCTCGTCAAAACTCCCGGAATCTTTACACGCCTAAAAGAGCTTCGCAAAGCAACGGAACGACTTTTTATTTTAACAGAGAGAGTACACAACTTTTTTACAGATCTTCACAGGGAAAGTTGGAGTCTATTTTCGATTCTTATTAGCACTGAAAGTAAAGAGCTCCTCCCATTTCAGAAGAGTGATTCACAAGAATCAGCATCACCCTTTGACCCTGCAGGAAGGGATATTTGGCGGTCATTTTACCCCACCTCACTTGAGTACAGCAATTTGGTGGATTGGTTGCTATTGTAGATTGGCAAAGAGATGAATCTAAATGCTCTCGCACCGTTTGACATGTCAGAGACCTGGAACCTGGGCCCCAGATGGCGAAAATGGATTAGAAAATTTGACAATCACGTGTCCCTCACAGGTGCACCTAAAAAAATGCAATTGAACTTACTGCTACACTGGGTTGGTCCTGAAGTGGATAATATCATAGACACGTTCACACAGGAGGAGAGAGAAGATGTCACAAAACTGAAGAAAGCCCTCAGTGCGTGCTTTGAACCGAGAAAGGACCTTCAGCACCTGCGTTACCAGTTCCATTCTGCAAAGCAAGGCCCAGATGAATCCATGGAGGGCTTTGTACTGCGCTTGAAAATTTTAGCATTAGATTGTGACTTTGATAAATATTCCACAGAAGAAGCAATCAAATCACAGGTAATCGTGGGGTGTGCATCTCCCACACTGCGAAATCAGCTGTTGGGGGAAACTACTAAGATAGCAGACAGTCAGCCGTGTGAGAGCATTCATGTGCAGTCAGATGCATTAAACATAAGCACCAAAGAGCACGTACACAATGACCAAGGAAATGAAGTGCAGGGGGCGCCACACTTGAGTAGATCGAAAACAAAGAAACCTGTTGCCCAATGTGACAGGTGTGGGGGCCAGTGGCCACATGATGGTCAGTGCCCTGCCATGGGCCACACATGTGGTTATTGTGGGAAGGAGAACCACTACCAGTCTGTGTGTAGGGCGAAAACAGCACCTGGCACCCTCTCCGGCAAAGCAGGAAGCAAGCCAAGCAAACAGGACGAGATTTCTGGCAAACCTACACAAGCCCAAAAATCCACAGAAAACCATGTGCAAAAACAGAAGCCTTGGCCATCACGCTCTTCGTCACCCGCTGAGGGATGGGTTGGTGGCATGCAATTTGGCAACAAAAAGGGTGGCCTCAGGCTTATAGTAAATGTAGCAAACAAGCCAATTGAATGTCTAATCAGCACAGGTTCTTCGATAAACGTTGTGGATTCAGTCACATACAGCAGTCTTTCCCCTCTGCCGCCCTTGAGAGCCACTAGAATGAAGATATATTCTGGTATGGGCTCATTGTTATCATGCAGAGGAAAGTTCGATGTCAAGCTGGCATTTGGAGATCGGGTGATAATGAGTGAAATGTACGTACTTGATGTGGAGGCTGTAGGTGGATACCTAATAGGAAATCCATCAATACAGGAGCTGAGGCTAGTGACATTTAAGTTTTAAGTTTTTTGGTTTGCCTGAAGTAAATGATCAACAGGAAGAGGACATTTAAGGCAGGCACACTGGCCTATTTCCCCTCGGGACAGCAAGTGGACGGAGGGAGGAAAGCTTAAGACACTTTTTGCCATAATTAAAAAAGAATGTGGAACACAATTTCACACTTTGCTTGGTATTATGGACGAATGTCTGTGTTGTATTGAATTTGAATAAAGATAGTTAAAGGCAAGAAGTTGTCTGCTGTGCTTACTACTGGCACCCTCAACCAAAGGTAAACAAAGATTAAGGTCTACAGGAAATATGATGTATTAAGGCGAGTGAGTAGCCCGTCCAAGGTCTTAGAGAAGTAGGTGTTCCGTTCTGACTAGACCAGTATTTTAATATCAAGCGTTGTAAAAGAGTTGGTAAAATCATCAAAGGCCTTTTTTAAATAATATAAAAAGCGTAAGAACTACAAGAAATCAATTCAACCTTATTTTAGAGTACCAAACTTTCCCTAACTGTCTAGGTAAGCAAGAGGGGGCATAATTGCTAAGTTCAAAAAGACTATAGAGGATTTTATATAAATACTTGTTACTGTATCAACTTCTGGCTATCCCAGAATCTCAGCACCTGAACAAATAAAAATGGATATTCTTCAATATTAAGGGGTTCATTAGGATAGCGGGCGGACTTAGTCGGGGGTATTAGGATGCGCCCGCCACAGTGGCGGGCGCATCCTGCATTTTTAGCATTGTGGCGGGCTGTGCTCTCAGCACCGCCTGCCACAATTCTAAAAATGCACGGATGCATTTGCATTAACAAAGCGGCAGGCACCCCGTGGTGCCTGCCGCTTTGTTAATGCAAATGCAGAGGGGTACCACAGGTACCCCCCGTGTGCACCCCCCACCTCTCCTTCACTCCAGGGGCCCGCAGGGGGCCCCCGAAGTGAAGACCGCATGCCTTTCCGTGGCGGCATCGCTGCCACGGAAAGGCATTGTTTTAAGCCTATCCTAATATGGCTGGCGGTGTCTAATAGACACCGCCACCATATAAACCCTTTTCCGCCCCGGCCGCAAGGCGACCAGGGCGGAAAAGCGTCCCCCGTCATAGTAATGTGGCGGGGGTAATGGGTGGCGGGCGGGCGGTGGCGAACCGCCCGACATCGTAATGGGCCCCTAAGTGTGCAACCCGAACAAGGCTCTCAATTCATAAGGGCTCAAAGTAGGAACGAGATTGAGCTCCTCTGGATGGGGGCGTAGTTGGGGGGAACTGTGGTCTAGAGGAAGTATTTTAGATATGTGCAGAAAAACTGCGCTAATCTACAATAACCCCATTTTGGGGAATTGTATTGAAAATACAAATCCAAGGGTAATGTGTAAACTATTCAACATCTGGTATAGTTGCCAAATTTCTGATCTTATTAGCTGAATGGAATGTTCATGGCCTTTTACTGTTGCTGGCTGTGTTTTTGTATGGATATTTTGAATTTTCTTTCTTTAAGGATTTTGTGTTTACTCTCTGGAGGTGTCTACTTGATTCCCTTAAATCCCAACCTGTCCGTCAAAAATAAGAGTGAAGGCCTGTGCCTTCCCCACTCTCCTTGTTACTTTAGGAAATCATTTTCTGCATGGTTGTGTTGGACTTTTTAGTACTATGTGCACATTCCCCCTGCTAACCAGCTGTACAGTGTCTGTGGTACCCTTTTTAACATGGTCGGGTTGGCATACTCCTAAATGGTTTATTTTACTTGCCTCTAAGTCCCTAGAATATTGTACAAAATGTATCTAGAACGTGGATGTTAAGTACCTTTAGAGGACTGCAGCAACTATTGTGCCAGCCACTACAGTGGTAGTGCAAACATGGATCAAGCCTAACATTGTAGCCTAATTAGCAGTGTCAAAACTGCAATTTGACTTCTCAATATAAGCCTTTGGACAGGTCAAAATGTCCCTGTTAACTATTAATATCACCCTATGTAGACCAAGGCATGATGCATGCTATTTAATACTAGGACATGTAGAAATGTTATGTTAACATGTCCGTAAAGTGCCTAGCACCCAAAAACTATGGCAGGCCTATCTCTGCTATGTAGAAAACCATAAAAAATATTGTATCTCGGGAATGGAATGAGCTAGAAAAATAAACAACAATTTGTGTTAGTTACGAAAAATCCAATTCAATAGTAAAGTCAGATTTGTAATAAATATTAAGCAAAAAGTTACCTTTACAAAATTACCCTTTATCTGCTCGAAGTTCCTGGAAGCTAAATTTACATTTGTTCTCCCACTTCTGCCAGCCAGTAGTTAGCATTTGAATAGTTGTGAAAAAGGTGCAAAAAGCCTCCCAGAAGCAAAAAAAATAGGCTTACCTGAATGGGCAGAGATTACTTCTCTGAACCTCCCAGAATATGAAGGTTGTTCTTTCAGTTACCTTTTCCTCTCATCCCATTCGCTAATTGATTTACTGCACCACTACTTAAAACCTTTCATCTAGTGCATCCAGGAGAATGGCAGAAAGATGAGGGCCATTTTTCCTATTTGTGTTGTCAGGGGCCATGGGCCAGATCCAGACCTTCTGCCTTTTCATCATCGTTGACGCTTATCCTCCGGTCCCTCCTCAGAGCCTACTCCCCAGTTTCTGTTCCAAGGCAGGTTGTATATTTGGTTTGACATGTGCATGCCATCAAATGGTTGGGATTTTGTCGCTTGTAGGTGGACTCTGTATTCTTTTTTCTGGCAGCTTAACTTTATTTCCAAGGCATGGGCTTTTTCTGGCTCTCTAGATGTCTAAGAGTGTCCAGCAGGGTAAGGCCCTATCGCTTCTAAGTATACCCCTTAAAGCAATATGTTGGACTAGTAGTGTCTCATGCACGTGAGAACTCTGGTGACTGGGTGGACACCAGACTCAAGGTGCCCAGTTGGTTTAGGCCATTTAGTCCAAGGTTGCCTCAAATTAGTTATAGCTTAGCTTAATAGTGCATTGGGTAGATTGTACTTCTGCTGTTCTTGGTTGAACTAGTGAAATAGTTTGTATACTGTTGGTTCCTTTTAATGCACACAAATGAGGGTTTCTACTTATGCAGTTAATCTTTAAAGCTGAGTTGCATATCAATAGGTAGACTTAAACTTGCATAGCAGTTTGAATGAAAGGATGCCTTTTGCTTAAGTGTACTATGCAGTACTCCTTTTTACTGGAAGCGCATGCATATGTACTGCAACAAAAAAAAGATTAGAGCGAAACTCTGGTCCCCAAGCACAACATTTGCACCACTCAAGAAGGCCATGTGGTAGACCCTTTGTAGCATGCTGCCCATCCACTATTATCTTCTGTACATTTTCAGGGGTATGAAGCAGTATATAAATACAATTACAATATGAGAGGAGGATTTGACTTTTTTAGGAAAGGCGTGGTTGGCTGCGGTATGCAAAAATTGTGGATACAGTGTGACCTAAATGAAGAGAAGATCTTTTGGAACAGTAGAGGGACTGATAGTTTGTGGACACTGGGACGCCTGGGACAAAAGGGACTGAGGTCTGCAGGAAGAGAATAGTGGTAAAAACTAATCGGAGACCGGTACAGGCACGTAAAGATGTGAATGGTCTGTAAAAGAACATACACTGTGGTCTGTAGATGGCAGATGGAAGTCTGCAAGGAGGCTCACCTCAGCCTGCCCATTCATTCATTGAACCGTCAGCTTTTCATCTTCACTCTCTGTTCTCCATTGGCATTTATCCTCCTAGCTCTGTCACATTAAACATTTGCCTTGTCCCTACATTGTATGCTCCATTCCCTGCCTTTTCCCTCCATTCATCATGCCTATTCTCCCCTAGTTGTATCTCTCCCTTAAGCAGTAACTCTTTGGACCTGCTTCAGATCCTATCCCTCCAACACCATCAGTTCTTTGTACCACTTTTTTTTTTTGGGGTAAAAACTTTTATTGAGCAATCAAATAAGGTTACAAGGATGGGCCTACAACCACACGGGCTGGCCGCTAAAATCAAGGCACAATGTAAAGATCATACGATCACTCCCGTGGTCAGGCACAGATCAGATACCAAATGTTACTCGAAGTATAGAACAGGACACAACAATTTTCTGTTATATACATATAAAAAACAACAAACCACAAAAAGGCGAATGCATACTAATCAAAGTCAGCCCAGAAGGCGGAGGGGAAACTCACTAATCAGGAAGACGGAATCACAATCGATAAGACTCGGCAAGGCGGGGGGGGGGACAGCGGGGAGGAAAGGCAAATCATAAAACAGCATAAGAAATCTCGGGAACACCAGCCTAGGGAGATAGGGTAACATCGGGTGCGTCAACCAAGGGAGGAGTACAAATATTTCCACGATATTCGTTCCACTGACCCCAAATCTTCGTCCACGCCCTGGGTCTGCCCCTAGCTACATAGACGGTCTTCTCGCGGAACATGGACCAGTCCATGTTGTCCTCCCACACCGAGACGTCGGGAGGTCTAGATGCGCCCCAGAGTTGCGCAATGTCTCGCTTTGCAACCATGTATCCCAAGGTCGCCCATCTGGTCTGGGCCACAGAATAGTCGGTGGGTTCCCACACATTCAACAGGCATCGTCGGGCCTCAGGCCGCAAGGCAATCCCAGTCACAACTGTCATCACCGCAAGTACTTCAGTCCAGTAGGCCGCCACCCCCGGGCACTCCCAAATAATATGTAGAAACGTCGCACTCATTCCACATCCACGTTTGCATAGACCATCCAGGGAAAAACCCATCACAACCAGACGCGGACCAGTAACATACACCCGGTGGAGGATCTTAAGCTGAACCAAACGGAGACGGGCAGGGATGGCGACCTCTTTCGGAGAAGAGTGCCGATTGCCAATCTTCGTCATCTAAGTCCAGCCCGTCGCCGACCCAAACCTCCCTAAGTCGGACAAGTAAGTCAGTGCGATTATTGATCAGCTTCTTGTAAATCAGGGAGATAGTGCTATCGGGAAGGTGGCCATCCAGAATGCGATCCTCGAGGGGAGAGGACTCGGGGAGGGCCACATCAGGAGTCAAAACAGAGGCCAGGGCGTGTCGGACCTGCAGATAACGAAAAAATTCCCTATCACTCAAGTCATATTCGGCCCGAAGGGCCTCAAAGGACTTCATTCTACCATTCACACAGACATCACCCACTGTACATATCCCAATCATATCCCAGCGGTCAAAGCCTTTAGTAGACCAGAGACATCCCAAACGCTCGGAAGCATAAAGCGGCGTCGCCAGTGTCAGACGATTCTCCCATCCCAGACTCACAGTCGCGGCGCGCCACACACTGACTGCAATCTTGGACGGGCCCATAAGATGGCGCCCAGCCGACCTGGAATAAAGCGCTCTAATAAAATCCCCTCCCGGCAGCTGGAGTCTGTCCATCTCAAAGGCCGGATCCCGACCCGGGGAATACATTGCATGGTTAATGGCCGATAGCTGGGTAGCCCAGTAATATCTCTTGATATCAGGGAGCGCCATGCCCCCGTCAAACCAAGGGATGGTAAGTTTCGCAAGGGCGATACGTGGACGCCCGTCCCAAATCAGCTGCCTTTGGAGACTCTCAATCTCTCGGAAATAGGTAGCGGGAACGTCATCATAGGAATTCTGAAGTGCGTACAGGAATCGTGGCAAAGACATCATTTTGAAAAGGGCAGCCCTGCCCAGAGGGGACAAGGGCAACTTACGCCAGCGAGCCACATCCAGTCGCAGTCTAAGAAGCGGGGGGAGGAGATTACGTTCAAACCGGAGTGAGGAGTCCAGCGTAATAAAGATCCCCAAATATTTGAAGCCAGACTGGATAACCTGGATAGGGAGTCTATCCAGCAACGGGGGCAGAACACCCGAAAGAACATACACACAGGACTTAGCCCAATTAATAACCAGACCAGAGTTAGCGCCAAACGAAGTAAGAACGTCAAATAGAACATTTAAAGATTTGCGCGGGGAAGTAAGATAAAGAAGAATGTCATCCACGTAAAGCGAGACGCGGTCCTCAAAATCTGGTGACCAACGGATCCCTTTGAGTGAAGGTTCCCATCGAAGCCACGCAGCTAATGGCTCCAAAGCAAGAGCAAAAAGTAGCGGAGACAAAGGGCACCCCTGTCTGGTCCCCCTACCAAGGCAAAAGGGAACAGAAACTCGACCGTTGACCACAACCTGCGCCAAGGGTTCGGCGTATAGTAACTTCACCCAACCAATAAATCCAGGGCCGAAACCAAATTTCTCAAGAGCTGCCCAAAGATAGGGCCACTCTATCGTATCAAAGGCCATCGAGGCATCAAGCGAAGCCAAAATGGATGGCTCCGTCAGAAGCCCCGCCCTCGCAATGGCTCCATGGAGACGACGCAGATTAAGAGCCGTGTTACGATGCGGGATAAAACCGGACTGGTCCGGATGAATCAAGCCGCTAATAACCGTCAGGAGGCGGGTAGCCAGGAGCTTAGCCAGAACCTTGGGCTCAACATTCAACAGGGAAATGGGCCTATAAGACGAACAAAGGTCCCGGGGTTTACCTTCCTTAGGAATAACAACGATCGTAGCCAGCCGCTGATCATATGGGAGAATACCCCGTTCCCGGGACTCCAAAAACATGGTACGAAGATAGGGCGCCACCCTATCAGGACGTAGCTTGTACAACTCAATTGGCTATCCATTCAGGCCCAAAGCCTTGCCCGAACGGAGTGAGCGAATGGCAGTCGCTATCGCGTCCGTGGAGAAAGGAGACTCCAAAGAGACTCGGTCTAAATCGGAGACACAGGGCAGAGCTATATCACGCAACAAGAGGCGAGAGTCATCCACATCCCGTTCAGACACAGGGGAATAAACCACACGAAAATAGTCTGCAAAACATTCCACTATTTCAGCCGGGTCAGTCACTCTCACACCATTCAAAGTCTGAATCACCGGTACCACACGATTCGCCCTCTCCTTCTTGTCCAACCACGCCAGCAATTTACCCGCTTTGTCCCCCACATCATACAAACGACCCTGTTGTTCCCGAAACATCATTTTAGCCGCGTCCGTAACCAGAGACCTATAAGCAAATTGTTTCAGACCCAGGGCGTGAAGTTTATCAGGAGTAACAGTCAATTCCAAGTCAGCCTCTTGTACCACTTTTTCATCCACTCCATGTCCTCTGTTTATCTCACACAGGCATTTAAGTGGGCTGTGAATGTAGGGGACTTATTCTTCTTTACACTAACTACTTTCACGGTCCCTCAAACCATCATCACAGTGGACATCATATAGGGTACAAGTTTTACCTCTGATATTGTCTAATGGATTGAAGTGTTTTGGTGGTAAGACGTCAGCATGGGTTATAGGCAGGGCACTGAAACCATGTGGCAGCGCAGACTATATTATTCAGCAAGAAAATGTAAATTAACATGGCACATAATATGGCAGTATTTGGTGATTTTGTAATTTTTACTCACAATAATGAAATACCTTATTAGTACCAGTTACCATCTAAATACAGCAATCAGCAACTGGAAGGTGACCAATTAATAGCTGATAATGGCTTGTCATTGCACATTACCATGTGGGAATCATACCGCTACCTAAAGGGCACGCTTTTTAAAATTGCACTCAGAATTGTTGTTGTTTTTAAAATTGGATAAAGTAATTGTATTAGGGGGTACTAGGTATTACTGATACCTGATACTGACGCGTTGCTCTCACGGTGAAGAGCTCCTTAGCAGTCTCTACCTAACTCTCTGCTCCAGCCAATCGCGAAGAGCGGGGGAGGAGAAAGGGGCGGGGAATTGCTCAAAAGACGGCTCAGAAGTGGGAGCGGGCACTGGGAATCATACCGCTACCTGAAGGGCGCGTTTTTTAGGGCTCGGCTATAACGTGCTGAAAGCGCGTTCTCGGCAGAGAACTATTGTCGGCGTCTCAGCAGTCTGAGACGCCGAAGGGAGACAAGACCTGGCCGCGCGCGGCATTTTTCCATAGGATAACGTTGTGCGCGCGGCCAGGTCTTGTCTCCATGGCAGGCCGGATGGCGTCGCGCGCCTCTGTGGAATGCAGGGGGAGTCTGCAGAGAGGCGCGCGGCGCTGATAACACGCTCCATGTGTTAGTTATTATTGTACTCAGTTTCATATCCGCTCCCCCTGTTTCTGTCCATTTCTTCGCAAACTCTGACACTTTGTCATGGACTATGATGGACGTCAGTTAGACATTTGCTGCCACTGCCTTTAAGGCGCCTGATTTCAGGGTTAAGACGACCGTGCCAGGAAAAGAAAAGTAAACAAGGTTTTATCAGTCCTGTTTACTTTCTGTAGTTTCTACATCTTGATCTGTCTTTCCTGTTATGTAATGCCTTTGGGTCGAATCCGCTATGTAACAACTGCAAAATAAACAAATGCATTAATTAAATAAACTGCACACTTTTGTTGCTGATAAGATACTCTCCCTTTCAGATTTCAGAAGCGCGCGTGTACCTACAGCCCGCCCACTCACAGCGCTGATGCTTTGCACTGAAGCCAGCACGCGCTGCCCGCCCGCCCCGGCGTCTCGCGCGCCCTGATCTATTTCCAAGGCCTCCGTAAATGGGTTCCATGCCAGCTGAGCGTGCGGCAGCATCCCCAGCCCCTGCGCCCTCTCTCCCCCTCTCATTCACCAGCCCCCCTCACCCCCTGGCCCCGCCCCCGGTGCCCTGCTAGGGCTTGGCCTGGTCGCTGCTGCTTTTAACCCACACGAGGTCAAGAGTTTAAGTAAGTGACAAGGGCTGCGAGCCAATTCTCAGAGCGGAAACGTGCAGCCTGTACACCAATCAGCCCGAGGAAGGGTGGGCCACGCAGGGGGTGGTGCAGCTGCACCACACACACAACACAAACAGAGGTGTGCAGGTGGCACGCTGCGCAGAAACAGGCAGGTACTACACAGTCATGCTGCAGCACACTGTACAAATGACACAAACACAGAGAGACGTGCAGCAGTCTCGCAGTACACAAACACAACAGGCTGCAGGCACACACAAACGTGCGTGCTGCAGCACACACTGTGTAAACACGAACACAGAGGCGCGCTGCAGGACATCAAACAGAAACACAGGAGTGTGCAGCAGGACACGCCACATGAAAGCACAATATGCACAACACAAATATAGAACACTAAACAACTGCACAGACGTGCAGCAGGCACGCTGCACAAAAACACAACAGGAACAACACAAACATGCTGTAGCACACTGTACAACAACACAAACACATAGAGGTGTGCAGCAGCACATGCTGTACAAAAACACAGCAGGCACAACACAATTATGCTGCAGCACACTGTATATACAACACAAACACACAGAACACTAAACATAATCACACAAAAGGCATGCAGAAGCACACTATACAGAAGCACAGGCATGCAACAGCACCGTATGCACAACTCCCCACACACACACAGATGTGCAGTAGCACCAGGTCTGGACTACGGTGCCCCCCTATACACCTGTGTTTGGCCTCACAGGCACAGTTTCAAATCACGGTGGGTCCACTCAGCCCTTCATATTTCCGAGGTCAATGAGTACCATTGAGGTGGGCAACAATAAACACTTATTATTCAGAGTGAATGCTGGCTTTACAATTACACGTTATGATATTCTCGAAGCAGTAGTCATGTTAAGCCAAATACAAATGTAGGACTACAAATCCCACAATGCATAGCAAACACCTGGCCTGCATGAGCCCCTTACATAGAGTCAGTAAACCTGAGCCCTTTGAGACACACGACTCAAACACACGAGAGCAGAGAAGCACACAGCATACACACAAAACAGGTTGCAGAGGCCAGTTCAACAGGAAACAGGCCAGGTTATGCAGCACCCTGTTATACAAAGGCACATGGCTGCCAAGTGGCCTCAAGTCATATATGGCACCTTTAGAAAGGCGTTGAAGCTGCCAGCACTTAGCATGCTGTTATATTTGAGACAACACCAGCAATGTTTATAAGTGAAACTACACTGATGACGTAGAAGTCAGGGCTGCCCAAGAATATCATATATCTGACATCTACAATACAAAAAAACTGCCATAGCTCTCAAGAGGTCACAGGTCATGTGTGACACCATAAGCCAAGCCTGATGTCTTAAGTAAAACATGTTATATTTGGAAATTGTATTTAAACTTGGAACATGGGCTCAAAAATCACAAAATGCTAAAAATGCTGCAGGATAAAATGAAAGGACCTGTTGAGGGTGTCAACAACACTGACAATGGATCCGGTATGTGCAAGGCCGGCTTTGCTGGAGATGATGCCATGCACACACAGACACCACCACTGCCGTACACACACGGACACCACCACTGCCATGCACACACGGACACCACCACTGCCATACACGCACGGACACCACCACTGCCATGCACACACGGACACCACCACTCCCATGCACAGACACGGACACCACCCGTGCTTAATTTGTAAAAAAAAGGGCTTTCATTTGGAAAAAATTAAGTGAAAGGGCACTCGTCAGGAGGCTACTGTATTTAGCCATACACATTACGCGACTTTGAGCTATTGGCATTGTAAATGACAATGACTTTTATTTATGTTTTATTTATGTTTTTGTTTTTAAAACATAAATAAAAGACCTTGTCATTTACAATGTCAAGACCTTAAACTCGCGTTCATTTACAATGCTAATAGCTCTAACTTTTGCAATGCCGAGACCGTTGCATTGTAAATGCTTGTTAAAATTGCACTCAGAATTGTTGTTGTTTTTAAAATTGGATAAAGTAATTGTATTAGGGGATACTAGTTATTACCGATACCTGATACTGACGCGTTGCTCTCATGGTGCAGAGCCCCTTAGCAGTCTCTACCTAACCCTCTGCTCCACCAATCACGAAGGGCGGGGGAGGAGACAGAGAATTTGTTTAAATGGTCACTTTGTCGCGGGAGCGCAGCAGACGCACGCAGCGGGTGCGCCTGCGGTGCGCCAAAGGCAAGCCCGTCTGCGTCCGGACAGGTCCAGGGGCCAGTATCTATGCCCAATTTACCAGCTATTCCGCTGAGGAACTTAGGTCCATGCGTCGTTCTGTCACCCCTCTTGCTTATGTAACAATCGCGCGTCTGAGGTCGCTAGGGATCTGCAGATCTCAGTCTGACCACCATGAGGTACCAAAGCACCCCATACATCCGTATAGGCAATCTATTCCTCCTCAAAACAAAACAACTAACCAAATGTTAAGGATACTCTATTTAAACACAAGATCATTAGTAAAACACCAACTAGATATCTTCACGTTACTATCAGGGGAGAAACCTGACATTTTGTTTTTAACCGAAATATGGCTGAAATCTGATTCCGCGCCTAATATTTTGGCGGCATTACCCAATGATTACTATATACTCCATGCATACCGTCCCGGCAAGACGGGAGGAGGAGTTGCTGCAATCATTCAGCATGACTACAAATTTACTACAATGATTCCTCTTGATCTTCCAGATGTAGATAATCTGGTTATTAAACTAGAATCTAAATACGGACCACTAATTTGCGTCCTGATTTACAGGCCTCCACAATATATGCCACATTTTCCTGTACAGCTGAGTGAGCAAATGGCCAATATCGCAACCAATTATACAAAAATTTTGCTAGTGGGTGATCTAAACTACTGGTCAAATGACCCGCGACAAGGGCCTCACTCCATAGAACTCACTGAGCTTTTCATTAATTAGAACTTTTGTCAGCATGTGACCTCAGCTACACATAACAAAGGTCACATTCTGGGTCAGGTCTGGTCAAATAATATTACTGTATCTTCTCTCACGATCCTATCCTGTCTTTGGTCGGACCATCATCTACTTCAGTTTTCAGTAACTATGGCCACAGACAATAAGACCCCCTTGGCTGAAGGAGGTATGATTAGGGCATGGGTTATCCTTAAATAAATCAGAATTTTTGAACACCCTGACCGATCTTCCAGTCTCATTAACCTCAGATCTGGACCTTCTAGACGCCAATATCTCAAGCTGGATATCGGCAGCTAGCAACTTACAAGTCCCACAAAAAAAAAACAGGCCTGTCGATCGGAGGCACATAAATGGTTCTCTACAGAACTAAAAGAGCAGAAACTTGCACTCCGCCAAAAAGAACGTAGGTGGCGACAAAACTATTCTAGTGAATCCGGACAGAGCTACTCCTTAGCACAGAAGGAATATAAAAAAGTTATTAGTATAGCCAAGGCTTCGCACTTCTCATCTAGAATTCTTAATTCATCCAATAAGTCAAGGGATATCTTTGCTATCGTTAATGAACTAGCCAACGCAGATAGAATTTTACCCTCTCCCATGCCTACTCAAGATCTCTGTAATTCCCTAAATAACTTTTTCTTGGATAAAATAGCCACTATTAAAGCAGGCATTCCTAATTCAAATACTAAGGATACCTCTGTCAACTTACCTATTAATCACTTTACCCTAGATGCCTTTCCAGCCATTAGTGATCAAGGTTTCCTGGACTTATTGTCTAAAGTGATATCTGGCTCCCCCCTGGATTGCTGTCCGTCCTATGTACTTAAGGATATATTTTCTACACTACCAACTGCTGCTATAACTCTTCCCAATGAGTCTTTCCTTCAGGGATATGTTCCTAAGGTGTTTAAAGATGCGATTGTGGTTCCTCTTTTAAAAAAGCCTGGAGCTGACCCTCTCAACCTATCTAATTATCACCCAATTTCCTTGCTCCCTTACTTGGTGAAAGTGTTGGAGGCACATGTGGCAAAATGCCTGTCTAATTTAATGGAACAATCTGGTTATTTAGACTCTCACCAGGCGGGTTTCCGCCCTGCACATTCAACGGAATCCGTGATACTGGCAGTATTGGATGACTTACATAAGAAATCGGATGAAGATATACCCCAGGCCCTGGTATTATTAGATCTATCAGCCACGTTTGACACGGTCGACCACACTATTTTGGTGGACCGTGTCAGACAGGCCGGCATCCGGGGCTGGCTTTAAAATGGATTAGTTCCTTTCTTAAAGACCGTACTCAATCTGTATGTCTGACCCCATTTACAGCCTCTAAGTTATACATATCATGTGGGGTTCCACAAGGTTCATCGCTTTCACCCCATTTATTTAATTTATATCTCCTCCCTTTGATTCGTAAACTGAAGGAAATGAATGTAACAACCTTTAATTATGCTGATGACCTTCAGCTAACCTTCACTATCGACAATTCACCTAGGTCAGTGGTTGTATTCCAGACCACCATGCTATTCATCCGTCAATGGATGGATCAAAATCATCTAAAGCTTAACCCTAAGACTGAGTTACTTCTGACCGGTAAAAGCAAGATTCTTTGGCGCCCACAGTACTGGCCGAAGGACCATGGTCCCTCACCAGTACCGTCTACGTCAGTAAAGAGCCTTGGGGTCATTATAGATAATGACTTATCACTAAAAAATCAAGTAGGCTCAGTGGTATCCAAGTGCTTCCTTCAACTACGAAAGATAAGGAAAATCAGCCGCATGCTTACCCATGCGGCCCTAGTTCAGGTGACGTTGGCCTTGGTATTATCGCACCTGGACTACGCAAATTCAATGTATGTGTCTTGTAAAGCGCACTGCTGCCCTGAGGCGTCGTGGCGCTGTAGACCCCTGGGGAACCCGTCCTGGCTATCCCTGTGAGATGGTCCCTACTGGGTATCTCCAAGGTGAAACCAGGCATCCCCGGCGAATGTGGGGGGCCGTTGTAGAGATGAGGCAAGCTAATGCCCAGAGTTGCCGAGTGTGATCCCTGGTTAGAGTAGGCACCGAGGCGAGAATTATCGAGTCCGCTGGCCCTGGTCCATGACCCTGCCGCGTTGGGAATTGAACCCTGGTCCCGGGCCGTTCTCTGCTTCCGGGTCTGCCGCCTCTAACCAGTGAGCCACACCACTCCACTCAATCTACTTAGGGCTGCCTCTATTTCTAATCAAGAGCCTTCAGATGGTCCAGAATCAGGCGGCCAGGCTAATCTTTCATCAGCCTAGATGGCAATCAGCCAGACCACTATTAAAAAAACGTCACTGGCTCCCGATACCTCAAAGGACAGAATTCAAGACTGGATGTCTAGTTCTCAAGTCACTCTACAGCAAGAGTCCTATTTTTATTAATACTCTTTTAAACAGGTACACTACCCCCCCCCCGTGTCCTTTGCTCAATGCATCTTCAGTTATTGAATACTCCTGCCTGCAAGCGGAAGCGACAAGGTGGACGACGGTTTGCGTATTTAGCCCCTAGACTCTGGAACTCACTTCCCCTGGAGATTCGCTCCTGTGTAGATTTACTTAGGTTCAGGAAACTACTTAAAACTCAGTTGTTTACAAATGCGCACGCTTAGCCTCCCTCTGATTTTGGTATGTTTCCAGTACCGCCATGAAACCCCTGGGTGTACGTGCGCTTTACAAGCAATTTGTAACATAACATGTGTGGCCCTTTTTCTTTGGAAAATATTGATCTGTTTGCTTTGAAAGCCAGTTTTGATGAAATATGCAGATTATGCAGTCAATGGTAGATTAAGTGCAAGTGCTGTTTATCCTTAATTGTGTGGAAAATACTGCAACAGCAGTAAAACATAATTCCAGCGGCCTTTAATGGGAACTGGATTAGAAGTCCTGGGTCACACAGTTATTAGCGGACACCAATTGCACCTGTTTTAGCCCTTTGTCACCATTGACCTACGGGTGTACCCAAAATACCCAGTATGTAATACTTTAGCATTTGATCCTCAAAGTTGTGAAAGAGCGAACCAAGCCTTACTCTAGAAGCGGTGTGGTAATAGAGAATCAGAACTCAAACAAATAGCATGCCATTATGAATGTATGAAGGTATTGCGCATGCGTTTATCACGCATGCCTTGGGAACGCCGCCATTAGAACAAACGCGTCTTTAGTATGCATTCGTCTGCACATAAGTTGGTATAACGACTTCCCATAGGGGAGTGCTAGATTTTGGAATAGTTTAATTTACTATTCCAACTCCAGTGTGCGCAGCAGCAGGGAAGGTCTTGGACTTTAATTCCAACACCAATCCATCAATGCGCCTCCCTTAAGAAAGTTGTTGTAACGACTTGTGTGCAGAACGAATGCATGCTAAAGATGCGTTCGCTCTGTTGCCAGAGCTGTGAAGGCACAGCGTGATTGACGCTTCTACCTAAAGGGCGTTTCCCGCCATTAATAAATGCTCAACCAATGCTTTCTACTAAAATAGAAAGTACTACTAACACAACACTGTATGTTCAGTGTCATAGCTTTAGTATCTACCTCGCTTTTTGAGGCACAACCTCGGTCTCCCAATTGACATAGGGAATGTGTTGTTCCCGCTAGGGAATCCGAAGCACTATGGCATAGTTTGGAGATGTGATTAGATTATAAGTAACCATCTTCTTTTTCTTCTTTTGATAACTGAAAGACACTTAGGGGCTGATTAAGAGTATGACAGTCCACAGACTTGCGGGAGCCCGGCGGTGGCGATCTCCCCATCACCCTATTGTAAGATGGGCGGTGGGACCGCTAAAGCCCCCAGGAAACAGCAGTGTTGCGGTGGTCAGGAGGCATCCATATGGTTGGGGAGACTGCCACGGTCCCTTCAAGCATATTAGGATGTTCCTCTCTGCCAGGGTTTAATTGGCGCGTCCATCTCCATGTAAACACGGGCAGAGAGAAAACAAAGATGGCCTTACATCACCCCCTTGTGCCTCACGTGCTGTGGATGCACACAGTGGGGCACAACATATACCTCCCTGTGTGCATGCATACTACTTCCTGCACACCCTTGGACTGTCCAGTCCATGTCGTTTAGGAACTGTTTTTGGCGTTCACATTGCGGTGCCTTCTTTTAGAAGGCACCACTGTGGGAAGGCCCAAAAAAAGCCCACCAGACAAGAGCAAACTCCTAATCTGGTGGGCAACATCATCACATGTTTGGTGGCACAGTGAACCCGGGGCCGCACAGCCAAACTCGTAATTGGGGCCTAAAAGTGGATCCGCGATGGAGGTCATGAGGCTACAAAGTCAAGAGATATGTTGATTGATTATATGTGATCCTCAGATGATTCCGCCTGACAGAAAATTGGAGTCTCTAGTTACAACCCAAGTCTATACACATGCCACCGGCACCGGAAACTACAGGGCAGGAACAAAGAGACTGGCCAGAATGGACTTGAAGGATGAAATATAAATTGAACACGTCTGAAGTGGATCCACCAGGCTAGCTGTAAACTTCAGGGTGAGTAGACTCTTCCAACTTTTCTCATTCACAAAGGACTGATTCTGGTGTTTCCATGTGGCCTGAATGGTCGAACAGTACAGTTTCACAGCAAGAATTATGAGATTCCATAACAGACAAACATGTGTCACTTACATCTTCCATCCCTTCTGGTGTAAAACAATTGGCATCTAGCAGACCCAACATGTTTACCTCGCAAATCAGCCGAAGGATTAATATACTTAGTAATTGGCTTAGTCCACCTCAAACCTCAGTGAATAGGAACAGAAATAAAACTGTGTTCTCAGTTTTTCCATTCTCCTTCCTTCCAGTCTACGTTCAAGCAGGAGGACTTGACACAGAAGTTCAACAAATGTGTAATCTCTGGGGACTCTTGCCAACTCATCTTGTAACTCCCCTTTTAAACCCCTTTGGTATAAGGTCATCTGAGTTTGTTCTACCCAAGTGGTTTCAGCAGCAATCTCCCAAATGTGTGTACAATAGGTCAGTACATCAGAATTTCACTTGATATTCCTCACTAGACGCCCTCTGTGGAAGCTTTACAGTCAGATCTCCCAATCATCTTCTTGACGTTTGCCAAGATATTGGGCTAATTGTTCAAACTAGGATTTAAGGTCACAACTTAGGAATTTGTCCAAGTCAGAGCGGCATTGGTCAAGGAACTATCTGCCACCCTACTTTAGATCTGTTAGCAGGAAATTATCAAAAGGAAAAATAAACCACCAGGCCAGCCAAAAACTACTTTAATCTCAAAGGATCTCCAGAATACTTAGAAGATGAAGGACTGATGGCAGGATGGATGTGCAATATGTTGCTTGGCCAATGGCCACATTCTCGCCCTTAACTGGTCCCAATTAAAGGGCTTACTCGTGAAGGGCAGGTCTACACCAGAATCCTTGATGGAAACCTTCAAAAAAAATGTTGCTGTCACAACCTGCTCAGGCCTGAATGCTTACCCATAATCTGATCTGGGTCTTCTGCTGTTTGGGTACTGTTACTGGAAACTACGATGTCACCACAAACTGGAATATGTGGTAGGCAAGTGACATTGATAAGCTGCCACCTTCTCAGGAGGAAAAAGTCAGAGGCTGGACGAGGACTTCAGAGGATAGAAGAAAACCAGGAATACAGAATCCACTAGTGGATTTCTTTGGGAACGAGGAGTCAAGATCAGCAAGTGGAGGCCGCGAGGAAACAAGTGCTAGGAATGCGGCTTTGTTGCAATGCACCCTCCAACCGGGCTGAGCCCTTTAAATACTAAAACATCATCAAATACCAGAACAGGAAACATAATGGATTGGGGAAGTGCAGAGGAAACAACGAGAAAAAGCCATAATGGAAAGAGAAAAGAAAACTTGAAGTGGACTGGCTGTAGAGTTGCCTTAAGAGGCAGCTGCAAACACTCTAGCAGGTGATTAGGAGAAGGGGCTAGGAGGCCTAGAGGAAATATCCCCAAGTAAGAGAAACTCAGCCTGCAGGTGCATGCTTCATACATCGTCTTCTAGGTCTGGGAAATGCCAGACCCTGCAAAGTGTTGCAGTTCTCAGATACAAGAGCAGCTGAGAAGCCGTGGATACACTTCTAAACTTAAAACAAATACAATATTTTTTAAAAACTCAGATGTTATATTCAGCGATATTACATAAAACATTAAACACCTCAATACTTTTAAATTATATATATATATATTTAGGGGGAGGAGACTCACGTGCTGGGTGGTATTTTACGCAGGAAGTAGATATTTGGGGGAGGACATGCCACAGTGAATGGGCGCTGAAGAAGGCTATATGAGCCGAAATGCATTCGCCGCCACTGGGAACCTGTGCATTAAATGAGCTGTTTGCCCTGAACTCCCTCTGGCCTCTGAGTTCTTCTTTCCGAGGGACTTCACCGTCATGTATCCTGCGCCTGCCAAACGACGTAGTACAGATGGCCCCGCTACACCCAAGTGTCCCGAAGCAAAGTTGGGCAACATGCTGCTTGCAGCACTTTCAATCCATCGAGGGATCGATAGCTTCGGTGACCGCCAGATTACACACGGCACCACTGGGGAGACATTGGTATTGTACCTACTTGGGAGCACAGTCCGCATTGACTGCCTCTGCCCAGCGGATCTACTGTGTACTTTCTCTGGCTGTAGCGGTACGAGGGACCAAGAAAGAACGGCCGTGGACATTCTCCGGTTTCACGGATGCGCGCCTGCCACCACCTACCTGTTTCCAGCACGAACCTACCGTTTAACTCACTCCTCCACGCCACCCACCCAGAATGACCGCTACAGTGCACTCTGAGACTTGTGGTTCCTTATTCCACATGAACTGCAAAGGGTGCGCCGACTGCTTTAGGGGGAGGAGACTCACGTGCTGGGTGGTATTTTACGCAGGAAGGAGATATTTGGGGTAGGACATGCCACAGTGAATGGGCGCTGAAGAAGGCTATATGAGCCGAAATGCATTCGCCGCCACTGGGAACCTGTGCATTAAACGAGCTGTTTGCCCTGAACTCCCTCTGGCCTCTGAGTTCTTCTTTCCGAGGGACTTCACCGTCATGTATCCTGCGCCTGCCAAACGACGTAGTACAGATGGCCCCGCTACACCCAAGTGTCCCGAAGCAAAGTTGGGGATTACGCTGCTTGCAGCACTTTCAATCCATCGAGGGATCGATAGCTTCGGTGACCGCCAGATTACACACGGCACCACTGGGGAGACATTGGTATTATACCTACTTGGGAGCACAGTCCGCATTGACTGCCTATGCCCAGCGGATCTACTGTGTGCTTTCTCTGGCTGTAGCAGTACCAGCGACCAAGAAAGAACGGCCGTGGACATTCTCCGGTTTCATGGATGCGCGCCTGCCACCACCTACCTGTTTCCAGCACGAACCTACCGTTTAACTCACTCCTCCACGCCACCCACCCGGAACGACCGCTACACTGCACTCTGGGACTTGTGGTTCCTTATTCCACATGAACTGCAAAGGGTGTGCCGACTGCTTTAGGGGGAGGAGACTCACGTGCTGGGTGGTATTTTACGCAGGAAGGAGATATTTGGGGGAGGACATGCCACAGTGAATGGGCGCTGAAGAAGGCTATATGAGCCGAAATGCATTCGCCGCCACTGGGAACCTGTGCATTAAACGAGCTGTTTGCCCTGAACTCCCTCTGGCCTCTGAGTTCTTCTTTCCGAGGGACTTCACCGTCATATATATATATATATATATATATATATATATATATATATATATATATATATATTTCTTGCCTATGATATGTCTGACAATATCACAATGTTTTTTACCAAAATGAATGCACCCCAATATTGTACGACAATATTAGGGTGAACACTATACAGTCATTATACAGATCTGTGGTCCTGTATGAGGGCACATTTCTAAGCACAAGGTCCTTTTTAGATCATATGAGATCCAACCAGCTCCCCTGCTGCTGGCAAGATGATATCCAAGAGCACAGCAAAGCAAGGATGCTGGTAACTAAAATTAAATGATTTGTTTACTCACATTAAAATGTCTCTTTGAAACATGTGGACATAACCAAATACAATAAGTCCTTTTTTTTTTTGTAAACAACTCCAATACAACAGAGAATATACTTTGCACGTAAACAAAAAATAGAAGCATCATGAGAAACAAGGATAAGAATCAAAAAGAGAACATGAAAATAAATGCAAAAGCAAGATAATGCGAAATTGTCTAAAGCTTAAGAGAACAACAAGAAAGAAAGGGGAAAAAAAGCAGAAAACTACCATAATAAATGCTTTCAAAGATACTAAAAACGAAGATAAAAATAGAAAAAGTAAAGGGATCAGATAATGTCATATGTAAAACTTACTGACTAAGATTTTAGACATTCAATTTGAAATGCCAGCAGCAGTCCAAGCTGTGATAGACCAGATTTTTTCCCCTCGTCTTTTAGACTTCAAAACCCTGGTGGCATAGATTGCTGTCTCGTGGTTATAAATGCCCAAGAAGCGGGCAAGCCACATTTGGAAGCTCGGGGGGTCGCTATCTTTCCAACGTGTGGCAAGTATAATTCGGTATAGAGCAGCTCCAAAGAAAAGAATAGCTTCCTCACTAGGGTTCAAATTTAGTGTACCATCATCCCAAGCATGCAAATAGTGGGAGACTCGGGCAAAGCTCGCCCAAAAACCTCCTCCCAAAATTCCCATATAATTTTTTGATACAATGTCAGCTTATTGCATTCATAGAACATATGTAGACGTTTGGCGGGTCCGCAGTTAAACCTAGGGCAGTGCTCATTGCTACTTTTCACCCATGAATACAATTTTGCTGGGGTATAATGAAGATTGTATATCGTTTTTTAGAGTTGTGCTTTTAGATTAGTGGAGAGTAATAATTGTGACATCAATACCAAAACCTTATCGATGTCTATGTCCAAAAATATAAGAGTAGCTGCGGAATTGCGAGCCCCCCTCTGTCACATGGCAGGGATAAGAATTTAAGCGATCTCCTAGTCTTGCCGTATTGCCAGATAAATTTAGAGATCTGGGAGTCGAGAATTTTAATAAAATTGTCTTCAACTAATAGAGGGATTGCGCGGAATAGATATAATATCTTAGGAAAGATAGTCATTTTTATATAATCCCCTCTCCCTATAATAAATAAATGGAGGCTATTTACTCTCGTTAGATCTTGTTTGATAGAGTTAATAAGTGGTTCATAGTTGATTTTAGTGATATTTTGAACCTCAGCGGATATGCAAACCCCTAAATATGTCGATTTTTTTGTTCTTCTGGCATCCATCCAGTGAATATTCTCTGTACATAGTACGACAGTTTTGCTTTTATTAAGAGAGTAGCCTGAATGAGACCCGAACTGATGCGTGATCGCCTCAATCTCAGTTATAGCTATATCGGGGTCTGGTGTTAAAATTGCTACGTCGTCAGCGTAGGCTCGTAGGCTAAAACTTTTGTTTCGAATAGTCCTGTCACCACTGGTTTGATTCTGGTGTTATTAAGGATTTTTAGTATCAGAGGGTTGATGTAGAGGGCAAATAAAATCAGGGAGCACGGGCAACCCTGCCTCGTTCCTCTTGAAATGTTGATACTGCCCGATTCGCACCCCATAATTTGGAGCTTAGCCTTTGGGTCAATATACATAGCTTTAACTGACTTAATAAAACTATGCCCAAAGTTGTAGTGTTCTAAAATAGCCCACATGAATTCCCATGACACTCTATCAAATGCCTTCTCGGCGTCGAGAAGAATCATTGACATCTGGCCGCCCGTTACTGACATAATATCAAATAGTGAGATTGCTCTACGGATATGGTCGGTGGTACCCTTCCCTGGAATAAAACCGTGCTGCCACGGGCTAACCAGATGCGCAATGACCCCCCTTAGCCGATTAGCCAAAATTTTTGCGTATAATTTTGAATCTGAATTTATCAGTGAGATCGGGCGGTATGATGAAGGGGAGTCGGTGGGTTTTCCCTTTTTGGCAAAAATGATAATATTGGTGTCTTTCCATGATGCGGGTGTATTTCCATTCCACTGTACCCCTTGAAATAAATCTAATAACAGAGGTAGTATAAGTTTACCTAGAATTTGGTATAGCTTCAGAGGTATCTTGTCGGGGCCTGCAGCCTTTCCCGAGGCTAGTTCTGCAAGTGCAATTTGAATCTCTGATATTGATATCTCTCTCTCCAGATATTTTTTAGTGGCATTATCTAGGCTGCTGTCTGAACAGGTTAGGAAGTCATTAAGAAATGTCTTTATATCTTCCTTGTTTGGGGTGATATCATTCTGATATAAATTCTGATAAAAGCCTTGAAAAACCTCCACTATTCCTTCTATTTGTGTGTGCTCTTTGTCGTTCACTTTTATGGATGAGATTGCATTGCAGGAAGCCTTTTGTCTTGTTTGTAGAGCTAGTTGTTTTCCAACCTTTTCCCCATTCTCATAAAGGTTAGTTTTGAGAACTAAGAGCTGACGAAGTAAGTTTGACCCATCTGTTTTTTGAGCAATTGATGTTGTATGAGCAGCTTCTAATCTCGCTAACTCCCCTACTTTCTTGGTATATTCAGTGGTCTGCTGTTTCTTGAGTCTGGCTATATAACTAATGGTTTCACCCATAAATGCAGCTTTAAAACAATCCCATACCACTTTTCTGAGAGCGCTGTAGCGATTAATATCAAAGTAGCCCTGAGCCCAATTCCTGATAAAATTAATATAATCTCTATTGACCAGGAGTTTCCTATCGAATGTCCATACTGAGGGTTTTCTGGTAGTACTGGTTAAATTTACAGTGAGAACCAGGGCGTTATGGTCAGAAATTAGCTTAGGATATTTGATAATAGTTGCTAGGCCCGAGATGTCTCTGGTAGTGAATATGTAATCAATTCTGGTGTATTTGCTATGGGTGTGTGAAAAGAATGTGTAGCCTGGTTCCCCTTGGAGTTTAAGAGACCAGATATCAACAAGGTTGTGGCTAGTTATAAGTGAGCTTATTGCCTTGAATACCCTCGGTTTACGACCTGAGTAGTTTGGTTGGCTAGGTCGTTAAGAATAGGGCCAAGTGTAATATTAAAATCTCCAGCAAAGATCAATGGGCCGGGCCACCCTGCCAGTTCTAATTCTAGGCTCTCAAACACTGATGGTTCGTCCAGATTTGAGCCATAGACTGAGCAAATGGTTAGCCCTAGAGCTAGCTCTACAATTACCCATCTACCATGTTGATCTAAGGCTTGGGGTATAGGCTTCCCTATATAGTTCTTGCCTAGTATAGCTACCCCCCGGGTATTTGTTGTTTGAGTTGTGGTTGCCAGAACGTTGTATCCCTGAATTTTAAGTAAAATTTGCTTTCCCCAAGGTAGGTCTTGAAGACATATAATATCTAAAGAATTACGCTTGATTATCTCGAAGAGCCGCCCACGCTTGTCTTTGTCATGTAGCCCTGCTACGTTCCAGCTACAGATAGTTATCCTCCCCATAAAGCTAAGAAGTTTGTTCCCTTGCTTATACTGATATTTATAATTGCATTGGAAAGCGTGTTTTTGTGATTCATCAGTTTAGTTCAGAATCTTTGGTATGGAGTTGTTTGCATTTTTAGTGTTTTGTTCCCCTTCCCACCCAGCCTCCCCCTACTCCCCTACCCAGCCCACCCACTCCCTCCCTCCCCCCTTTTTCCCAAATGAAGGCAAAAAGACTCCGTTGGAGTTTAATAAGTGATGGAGGTGCTACACGCTATCAGGTCCTAACCAATATGCTTACATTTTTTTTTTTTTTAAACAAAGAATTTAGGAAAAAGAACATAAAGGAGATCATTGTAGCGTAGAAATCATATATTATAGTACATGATACCGGGTGCTTATCATTCAGAATGCCTACCTGACTATCTCTGTGTTAGTAACCCACACCACGTGTTTATGCTAAACATTTGAAGGCCCACCACCAACCCCCCACGATATCAACATTTTTTTATAAGTAAAGAGTGTCCATATAGTTCCATATAATTTAGTAATCGCAGGCGGTCAGGCTGAAGTTAAAATCACTTCATCTAATATTCCACCTTCTGTTTTGTAAAGTTATTTTAGGCTATCAAGGTATTCCTGTGCAACAATCTCGGAGACAAAGAACCTTGTCTGACCCCATATATAACCTTGAGCCGTGCTGGATTGTTGAGGTACACTGTTGCCTTTTTGTCCTGGAAAGGTTTTATAAGTTTACTCAGCCTCCACCTTCTCTCAACCGTGGTATGGCAGAAATTGGGACGTGAAAAGTATGTAACACCTTTGGAGGTACGCTTAGCTTCGGGCCTGACCTTCTGAAACACAGCCTGTCTAAGCAGAAAATTGCCAAAATAAACTAGGATAGCCCTCGGGTATGCTCCGGGTTTAGCGGGGGTTTTTAGGGTGAGTGCCATGCGATGGGCGCGCTGTATTTCAATGTCCCAGTTCCATTGGAGAGCTGCGGCTGGGAATCACGGAGGAGGTTTATCACAAAGGTACGGGTGTTGTCCCCCTCCAATTTCTCCGGTACACCCAAAATGCGCAAGTTGTTTCTGCGCAGCCGATTTTCGAAATCCTCCAATTTCCATCTGATGTCCCCTGTTTGTGCTTCATTTGATTCAACCCGCTCTTGAATGGCCACAACTTTGGCCTCGTTAGCAAGGGTTCTTGCCTCAACCTCAGTCAGTCGGTCCCCAAAAGAGCTACATGTTTTTACCAGCTTCCGCACTACACCTTGTACTTTGCGGAGAGCTGCTTGCGCCCTGCGACCATCCTGCGAGGTCTCTTCGCGATGTGCAGCTATCGCCTGTAAGACCGCATCTATAGATGCAGGTGCTGGAGTGGTTAGAGCCATTGGAATTGCTGGGGTTAGCTGTTCAGTGTGAGTATGGTCCTAATCTAAACCTACCCCATGAGACTTATTCCCCTGCTTGCTGGCAGTTTTTTGTTTTGGTTTTACAGTAAGCGGTTCTGCTCCCGCATCAGTCAGGCTATCCGATTCGTCAGTTAGATATGAAGCCGAGGAGTCCCCCCATTCTGCTTCCAATTCTGCCTCGTCAGAGAAGGAAAAAAAATCACTGGCTTCTTTTTCATGGTCATTATGTACAGTGTTGGCTTTGTGGGGGTTGTCTGGAGCGTTAGTTGACCCCCATCCCCCCCCCCGCCCCCTTCCCCCTCGGTATTAGTATTGGACAAATCCTGGTCATTTTCCAAATCAGGGCTGAGGTTGGTGGTTATACATCCAGAAATGTCTTGCTCCCTTGTACAAGGACCAGCCTGCAGGAATGTTTGGTCGCTGGTTGAACCACATCATACACCTGTGCCAGCATCAGAGATCGCATCAAAACCGGGATCCCCCGCTATTATAGGGGGTATCTCATTGTCATACATTTCAACAATATTGCTATTAGTGCTAAGTATTGTTACAGAGCTCACCTCGGTGGTAGCCGGTGTCTGTGATGAAGTCGAGCTGCCTGCCACATTATCAGTGCCCCTAGAGCCTTCTGTATCGGTGATTCTATTTCCAATTATCGTCGTTAAGGAGGCCGGGCTGCTTGGAAGACGCGGAGCGGGACTGCTCGTGCTGCCAGCGTGTGAAACCTGACGCTTCCTCCCTTGGCCCGGAAGCGTATTGGAACCTCTCCGCATGAGTTCCACTACTGACGGCCCTGCGGCGTCCTTCCGTGTGTCTTTCTTCCGGGTCCCGACCCCCTTCTTGGAAGAGTCGAGCGCTGCCGAGGTCTCGATCCTGTGGAGCCGTGCGGATGCATCAGCCTTCTCCGCCTTCTCCTGTGCCGCCGTCAGTCTCTCTGTCCCACGGCGCTCAGCTGCCTCGCGTTGTGCTTGTCACGCGGCCCTCGCACGGGCGGCTGCCGACAGGACGGGTGGAGCAGTGACTTTGGAAGCCATCTCAGCTGGAGCTGGAGCTTGCATCCCTGAGCACTGGATCACTGTGGCCACTGTGAGGTGAGTGCAGCTGGCTTCAGGGTCCAACTTGTTTAGTGGTGTTGCTGGGTTTCGTAGAATATATTTAATGACAGCCCAGCCGATGTAAGAATAGCACGCCCAGATCGTATGTCGTGCAGAGGGGTTGAAATCCATTTGAATGCGCACAATTGTGTTGGTTAGTCTGCACCAGTTTGAGTGTCTTAATCACTCAAAGCTCGATCCCCCATGTCTCTGATCATTCCATAGATAGGAGTACTTCAAGTGGTGATCTTGGCGTGGTCGCTTGTTACTACATCCTTACAGCCGGTCATCATGTTAGCACTGTCAGAGTTCCTTCAGCATGACTGGTCGGGAACCTCGTGCGTGTGCACTGCGATCCGTGTCAGATCGCCATCTTGCCTCTCCCGCTACACAAACTCTCCGCCGACAACCTCCCTAGAGATACAATAAGTCCTAATAAATAAGCTTACAGCTGTGTACATGCTGAGTTCATCAGGAGGAACAGACGGATGGTCGGTTGGGCAGGTGTCTTTGGATGGAGGTTTTGATGCAACCTTACTAGACCTGCACATTGTTAGTGACTGGTTAGATGTTCTGCAAGAAACTCATTTCTTCCATTACTCAAGCTTTCAGCAGAGAGAAGAATTGTCATGTAGTTCCCACACATGTTGTCCGTTTTTTCCTCCAATTGTTTGTGGCATTGGGCTGTCAGTTTTTCATCATGGTCACTTGCTTCAGACTTGATATTAACACTTGTGAAGGAGGACTCTTTCCTGTACGGCCTACACCTCTACCAATTTAAGGGAGAATCCCAGGGACAGAAGATTCTGCAACAATATTTTCAATTCATGTAGATTAAGCTTCCTTTTCCAATGTAGCAAGCTATACACCTGAACCACTTGGGCATGTACTTTGTCACCTTCATCAAGGGGATACGAGAAAGGGCAAAGTTCATGGAGCCCGCAACTGAATGCATCTGTCAATTAGCCACTGACCTGCTTTGCTTTACAGAGTAGGAACCCCCAAAAGTCAATTGAGTTGTATCTTCAGGGGTCTGTGACCTGTGGCAGTGTCATGTGAAGGTTCTGTGATTCAGAGCACAATGAATACGTTATAAATGTCTCTCCCCAACAGGGCCTGTTCCACATCTCCTTCCATTTCCTCAATGCTAAGAAGTAGTTATACAAACCTGCCAATTCGGAGATTCCATCATTACGCCAGTGATGGATGGGTACCTTGACTCTCAAATGGCACAACCGGACTAATATTAGCCAATGATGCTATGTGTACCATGGATTTAGGAAGGGACACTGGCTGTTAAGTGTGGAGGAAGAAGATGGGCTGGATTAAGAGATTAGAAACAGCAGCTGGTGAACATACTATCAGAGAACTGGTAATAAGATGCCACAGTGCCTTTACACTAAGAGCTATGAAGTGTGTTGCACCTTCAAGTGTGGCATGGCCAATTTCCTACTTCCAGGCTTGACAGCCATCTGTGTTGTAGTGTGGGCCGGGCCTTGTTTGCGCACATTGTCATGTTAGCATAGGCTTATTAGAAGTTTAAACGCCATTTTACCTTTTGCTGCTTTTGCACACGACACTGCATATAACTATTGTTGTAAAGTTAGGCTGTGTGAATTACTTCACATGAGATTGGCTTGTTTTCGACATCCCTAGACTTACATCATGACCCTAGTCTGCACAGTGAGTGCTAAAGCCTCCAAGGTTATCATAACAAGGTAGTTGTTGTTCGGGCTGATCGGCTCACGTTTTAGACATAACATAGGTGCAGCTGCAAGTCAACGAAGATTCTGGCGCCTTTAATATTGCACTGTAGCCATGATTTCAGGCACTTGGAAGAATCCCGTTTTTCCAGAGAGACAGAGAGTTTTTGCAGATCCTGATGTGATACACTCCTGCTGATCTTAGAGGTATGGGGTCCCCCTCACAAGCCTAAGAGACCTTCTATATTTGATAAAACATAGTTCCTAGGTAGGGAGGGTGATGTACTAGGCGCTATAAGACCTGTTTTCACTATCATTGTAATATGATTTCTCCTTTTGTGTTTTATGGAATTGTAACAATGTTGATCAAATTATTTCTAATCATATGTCTGCTTATGTTAGCAAAAATACTGCATCTTAGAGCACGTTGTTAAAATAAATATTTTAACCTTTCCCGTGTCTCTTTTTACTCCTATTGTGGGCTGGTATGAGAGTATAACGAAACAGTGTTCTTGCTTCCTACCATTCCTGAGTATAACCTAAGTCGCATGTTGTGAGAAGTTGGTCTGATGTATGATATCCACAGTTCTGTGGGCACCTTGTATCAGTCCAAACAATCCCTTATGGTGGTGGTTGTAAGTCAACCTTATAGACAAGCTATCCTAGAGGTAGCATGGACTAAGCAGCCTTCAGGCTAAACTCAAGAGGGCATGTGAAGCCAGCTGTTTTACCATATGCAATCCTGTAATATCAAATGAAAGGACACCACACAAGTTATATATTATAAAAATATATGTATTTATTACTATAATAATCCTCTGTACTCTTTATGAGGGCAGAGGCACAAGCGTTTAAACAAAAGCACAGTTAAACATACACAAGTTGCAAAATTATGGATAGGGCCGATGGCCACTCAAACCATATATTAAAAAAGTGGTATAAGTATCACTTTACGAACAATGGTAAGGCCTAGGGCCTTGGGAATCGCTTGGACTACACTGGACTAACAGCAGTTAGGACGGGAGTAGCCAGCGGGAATCGGGTGCAGCGCTAAAAGCACACGCATGCACCAATGCAAAGCCAATGGTGCGTAAAAGTTACAAAGTTACTGTTTTAGAAGTCTTCCGACTGGGCTAGAACTTGGCCACTTAAAACTAGGACACTAGAGGTGTAAACCACTACAGGAGCACCGGCGTTCAATTGTTACCTCACCCACAGGAAGCGGGTGCATAGGTGCCAGAGTGTGTCGGGTTTCGTCGTGGAGTTCTATGGAGCCTGGAGATGAAGATGCTGCAGGCGGCCAGGAGAGAAGAGTCCGGTTGGATCCAAGGGTGAATCGAATATGTAGAGTACCTGAAAGCAGAGGGGACAGAGTGTGGGTCACTAGCCAGGGACCAGGATGGCACCAGGAAGGAACCAGGCGATGTCGGGTGCAATCAGGTGGTTGACGGGAAGCTTGACTCCGCTGCCACGTGGACTCTGGGGCATCGAGGATGACCGTGAGTGAATCACGAGCTGTCCCACGAAGGCTCTCACTGTCGGCGGTGTCGGTTTCCGGATCGGAGTCAACAGGCCTTGGCAAAGGCAACCCACGCAGGATTGGAAGATCGCTTCTTTCTCGGACCAGAAAGGTCAGAGGGGTTGCTCCTTTTCAGGGGAGCGAGGGCCAGTCTGGAGCAACCAGACCAGCAGAGTCAATTTGAAGGTTCGTCGTCGTAGAGGCCACTAGCCAACGGGCGAGTGACCGGACAGACGCGTCGAGCAGGAAAATGCAAAAGGGCCCCACGCAGCACTCGGTGAGTGTGGAGGGGTGCTCTTCGGTGCACGAGCTGCTCGAGGCTAGGGCTTCTCACACCCCAATGCACAGCTTCGAGGGTGCCTTGGGAGCTGCACGGTCAGCACTTCGCAGTCTTTTCAAGATGGCCGACCCCACACTTCAGGTCGCCTCCACGGGTCTCAGATTCGCTGGGACTGTGGATCGGGGTGTTGGAAGGCAGGAAAGCTGGGTCTTGTCGATCTCTGTCGCTCGAGTTCCGGCGGGAACTGCAACAAAGCAAACCGTTGGGCGCTGGATGGTGCCTGTTTGCACAGGGTGGTCACTCCTTGACCACCAGGGAGATTCTTCAGTCTTCTACGTCGAGTAGGATGTCGAAGGGTCCAGAGTTTCGTTTCATAAGTTTCAGTCAGGATAATCTGAGGTGCATTGGCACAGCTCCTACCTTTATTCCAAATCAAGGGGCTGGATTACCTGCTAGGTCCCTCCTATGGGTGGGACCCAGGAAGGGGGTGGTTACACCCCTTACCCTTTGTCTAGTTTCGCGCCAGAGCTGGGGCTGGAGTGCCCCAGAACCGGTTTGACTGGATTTTGCATGGGACACCTGGTGTGCCCCAGGCAGTGTCTAGTTTCTTTCAGCCCTCCCTGCTCCAATCCACTATCTCCTGTCTGGGGTGGTTTAGCACCTCCCTGTGACAGGAAACTCTTTGTCCAAGCCTCCCCTGTCAGCAGCAGGAGGTCAGACTTGTGTCGGGGCAGCAGCATCCCTTTTGTGATGCTGAGGCTCTGGTTAGGATTAACCACGTTTTAAGTAAAGTAACATGTCTTCTCCCTCTAGAAGGGTGGAATGCTACCCCCGTGGGGGTAGTATTCCAAAGTGTATGACACCTTACACGACATGTTTTGATAAAGCCAAACCAAAGTTAGCAATAACCGCGAGGATTATAATGCACTTAAGAGTATATGGTATGGCAGTATCCTGGAACAGCAGTAAGGAAATGGTTCCGAACGCTGCAGACAGGCTCAGCTCATGCTAGAGCACCATTTCACATAAAACCAAGCACTCTGCCTCCAGGATTGTTAAGGCCTGCCATAGGAGTGACTTATAGGTATATATGTGTCCAGATACAGCTTTAGATATAGGGATACTATATCTAAGCAAGGGGTGACTACACCACCTTGCCCCAGCTGAGTGATCAGCCAGTTGTGTCGATTTGACTGGCCAGCCAGGGGTGGCAAAAGATATGCTGCAGCCCCTGGTAGGCCTTGGATGCACCAATGCCCCGGGCACCTATAGTGCACTGTACAGGGGCTGATACGGTGTCCAGTACCAAATTGGTGATGTACCTATAGTACATGGATATTAATTTAGAGAGAGAACAGCAGGCTGTGGGTCTGATTAGCAGGCCCACAGCCACAATAAGTCGAAAACCAGTGAAGCAAAAAGCAAAACTTGGGGTGACCATAGGAAAGCAGACCCTACTCTCCTACACATGTTCTGGGTTGTCTAATCATTGGTTCCTTTGCTATAGGACGAAGAGCTAATGTGACACTGATGCTGGCTGGTTAGGGTTTCTAGGCACTGGGGTGAGTTTTTGGTACACCACAATTCACTGAGGTCCTGGGTCTCTGTGCACAGTTCTGTGTAGGAGCAGAATCCATGCAACATGGCACACCTAACGTTGTGGTATTAATTTGAGACTCTCAAGTAGTGCTTATATCTGTCCACAACCCCTCACTATTGTTTCCGTTTGACAGTGGTGACGGATAAACTTACCTACAGTTAAATAGGTCTTTTCAAGTTGATAATTTAAAAAGGTTTCTATTGGAGTTACTACACAGTTGCGCTACAGTACTGTGTATTGTTTTTTTCTCTTCTGTGTCGTTATGGGTGATGTTGAAATACCCCAGCATAGCTGGATGGCGGTCCGCAATCATTTGCGGACTTATAACGTTCCCTTGGAGGGCATGGCAGTTGTTTTGTAGTGAGTGCTGATGCCGCATTCCTGTTCGAGCTTTTCTACTCATGGGTTACTTTTCCTGCAGTGAATGCAGACAACAATACGTTTCATGTTTACACTCACACTGCCGTGCCTATGGAGTACACTCCATATAGGACACAGGAGATTCCGATTTCAGCATAGCAGCCCCCCCGCTCTTTAACAGCGGTTAGATTAGGTCCTTTGTCCATCCCAGGGGCTTCTTAGCCTGTTTTGGCTGGATTTACCCCGCACCCCCGTGCAGCAGCACTTTTCGTTGCTGAATCGAGGCCTCTTTATACCTCTGCTGTAGGGGTTATAAGGGCCTTGGTTCAATAAATTTCCCGCAACCTCCAGGGCGGGGCACCTGGAGCTGCGGCGCATCCAGTTGGCCCGAGCGGGATCAAGAATAGTCCCGTTATGGTTAATGCGATCATGGGCAAGTGTCCCCAAGATAAGGATGAAATGCCTTTTTGGCTTGCCGAGAAATTTGACCAACTGGAGGCAGTATTTCCTAATAAAACTCCCGTGGAGAAAGACAGGTTTTTTACAATTAGTTAGCAGAAAGACCTAGTACCAGAAGTGACTGATTTTACCACACGGGGTATGGTTTTTGTGGCGGTCTATACTAGGCAGACCCTCCAGCATTTCGCGATTTTGCGATTCACAAAATAATCGCAAAATCGGCTGAAAACCGCGATAGCCGCGATATTGACTATTTCGGCCGCAAAAAACAGGTCTCCTGACAGACATAAAAAATTATGCCTTTTAATTGGCTGTACGCGCATAAGTCACGACGTGAACTGCGCTGTACAGCCGTAATAGCAGGAAACAGGAGAGCGCCCGTATCTGAATTACAAAGAAGGGGCATTAGTAGCTGACTTTGTTTGTGCCGTCGGCGCCATTGAGCATTTAAATCCTAAAGGAGGCAGCGCCAAACAAGAACAACCATATCTTATTGTGAGTTAGCAAGCCAATCTTATTTATCAAGGAAGCATACCATGCATCCATGTGTGTTTACGGTTGAACATAACACGAGATGTTCATTAAACGCGCATACCGGCAGCGGCCAACCCGGTTCAATTACTGTTAAGCAGGGCTTGTACTTGAGTAGTTTAGAGCTACATGTGCGCTTCTCCTGCCTATGTTTCCAGTTGTTTTCCGATTTTTCCTATTCTCTTTTGCGATCAATCTTCATATAGTACATAATAGCAAAAGCAAAACAAGTGAACATTTAAAGCCACGCCCATTGACATGGGCAATACATGGTCATTTTGTTTTTCTAGAGGAGCAAGAGGAGCATGTGAAATGCGTACATTTTACGGCACTAAAAAGTTCCAGTCACCTGTCATTTCAGAGACTGCTTTTTTATCAACATACATATTTAGGACTTCCGCACTGCTTATGTGCTTTCTGTGGGTAATGCAATGTCAGTTACTAAGTTTATTTTAGCCTGCACGCTTAGGCAAAATAAACGGAGCTGGCTAATTTGTGGTGGTGTCTAGTGTACATCTGATTCAATCAAATCAACTTCAGACGCCGCACACTGAGCCAGTAATGTGCGTACCCACACGGGCAGCTTACAACCACCACGAATGTGTATGCTCTGTTTAGCAAATCATAATTCTGGAGTTACAGTGCCCAGCTGCACTTGCTAAAAGATGATGACTATAAAAACATTACCAGGCAAGAGACTCTGTGGTTACTTCGAAAATGCATGCACCTCCGTCAAACACAACCACAAAATAGATGGTATTTTTCCTGCATTACAGGAGAGGGTCTGAGCATTAATCAGTTAATGGGGCGGGATATGCGGGTAGTAGTTTGAGGCGGAAAGGTCTTTTAGCGCAGGTGTAAATCTTCACGTGTTTGCGAATGAAGTGGGAGTGCATTTCACGTGGCCCAATACAACCAATGCTTCTAAATGCAGAATTGGAGTAACTTTGTTGACACACTGAGGCACCCAAGTTCTTCTGGACAGGTATTTCGCCATTTGCACACGAGTTAGTCACAGCCTGAAAAAATATACTTTCACATCATTCTACCATCACCATTCTAAAAGTTAACAATATGCAGATGCAGACCAGTGGTAAAGAAAATGGCACTGCGCATACGAGGGCAGGCTGGAAACTGATAGCCCACTCCATGGCACTGCACAGCAGGCTGCAGACCAACAGCACAGCCCCAGGCACTGCATAGAACAGGGCAGACAGCAGGCAAATAGCTTACTCCATGGCACTGTACATACAAGGACAGGCAGCAGACAAATAGTACAGCCCATGGCACAGCACAATTGCAGACAGGCTGCCTACAAACAGCACTGCTCATGGCGATGCACATATGAAGACAGGCTGCAGACCAGTAGCACAGATCATGGCACTGCATATGCAAGGACACGCCAAGAAGTACCTAGGAGGCACTTTTTGAACGCCAACCCACCCCCAATCCCCCTCCTCCCATACCAAAAACAAAAGCTTGGAGAGGCTGGTGCCAAAGAAATATATATTGGAAGGTTAGGGGTTCGAATACAAATCCTATGGTAGACAGCACACACCGTCTGAACAATGCTGTGGGTGGCGTCACTGGAGGGTACCACAAGGCGACATTGCTAGAGCACCCTCACAGGGGATGACACGCTGGTAGCCCAGTCCTAGGCGCTGCCTCCCCCCACTTGTGTAATGCACTGTACAGACCCTCCAGGATTTGAGGCTGAAAATGAATGATTATGAGTAAAATAAAGTGCCGCAAAAATGCCACTAAATTTCCATATTTGTGCCGCTAAATTTCCATATTTGTGCCTCTAAATTTGCAAATCCATGCCGCTATATCCTTGGGGGTCTGAATAGGTGCTTCCGCACACCGTCCATGTCTGTCCTACCCTCAGTCATTAAACATGTTCAAGTCGTCCGGAGGCGGCTGTTGAATTGGGAATGAGACTCGTTGGAGTATTTGACGTAGGTTCCGATCTCATCCTTGCTAATGTTAAGGGAGATGCGGTAAGCTTCCAAGTGTCTAATGATTTGCGCGATGTCCCCGATGCAGAGAAGCCCCGCCAGTTACCAAAAATTATTACGGCGGCTTAGAAGACCATTGGCCATAATAGTTTAGGTGTTAAGCCTTTTGCCAAGGCATCGCAAAAGCAAACTCAGGTGGCGAAATCTGACAAAGATGATCACCCCATCGTTCCAAAACAGGATTGGAATAAGAATAAGAAAGAAGGGAAGCAGCAGCAGAAACAGGGGTCCCGCCCCGCTTCACCAATACCTGCGTCTACTGTGCACACTTCGCGACCGCGCTACTATTAAGACGCCTGATGGTTTTCAGGTTCCGGATCAACGATTCATCGGTCTCACCCACCAGCGGAGGAGACGGCGGCAGAGGACGGGGTGCGAAACAAGAGCAACCCAGGAAGACGGACGGTAAAGGCAAGCATAACCGACTCTCCATGTCAAAGACCCCAGTTTCAGAAAAAGAAAGTTGCTGCTTTAACAGCGAGTTATGCCATGGATAGTGAGAACACAGTTTCAGAACATGATGTTGGCGCTGACGCTGTTAGACAGCACGGCGGAAATTACCATAGTGCTGGAGGCGCTGCCTCCACTTCTGAAGGTGACAGCAACTGACACGTTCGTTGTTGTTGAGACAGCTGACACTAGAGTGGCTCCCCCTGAAAGACTTTTTGAAATTGACCTTTTAATTGAAGGTGACATACAAAGTACTATAAAAGGGGTATTTTGGGGGAATTTAACTACTACCTATGACATTTTGTTGGCGGAAGTCGACTGGCCCCCACCTTTTGTTTTAGCAGCTCCGCAAGGGGAGGAAGTAATCCTCCCTAGTTTCGGCACACAGTGCCGAAGGAGCAGGCTCTGCTTTTTGCGGAAGATTGGGCTAAAATGCTTGCAACGGCTTTGTACCGTACTCACTGTGGCTGGGACAAATTTTCCCCCCCGACATGAGATACCATTGCGGTATATGCCACAGCCTAGGCTTATTTAGATGTATATATTGTTCATTGCCCTTCCCTTCTCTCACTTACCCTCAGATCTGCACATTGCTGCAGATACCACTCCCTCCTGGGGCACCTGTATATAAACAGCATTTAACGATTGGTACGTTTGTGAACATGATATTCCATGTTCCACATGAATAAAATGTGTTCAATCTAAATAATAATGTTTCTAATTGCTTTAAAAGGTGTTGTTGATGTTTATATTTCTTTTCTCAAACTTGTGTCCACTGGGGCCATTTTTTCTTGTATCGTACCATACCCAGGTCCTAGTGACGTGTACCCCTTTATCTTGTAACTAAATACGTTAATGAGCATCTTTTGGTGAATAACAGGATTCAGTAGTCACAAAAAGATTATAGCTCCAGGTCAGCTGACCACAAGGTAAAAAACTCAAATATGCATGATTAAACCCAATGTAGACTCGAGGAAGTAGGGCATGGGCTCCCGTACTGGAACAGCGACTGTAGCAGCCTATACCAGTTAGGGATAAAATTAGGTGTTCAGAAACGTTCCACAGATTTAGATATGCATGAACGAACTCAATGGAGGTCATGGAATGAGGTGTAGAGAAAATTTCCAGAGATTTAGATATGCTTGAACTAACTCAATGGAGGTCATTGCCTGAGGATGTGTGACATTAGTCCAGAGTCCCTGATTCAGGAAGACAGCCGGGAATCAGGGGAGTGTGCTTATATTGAGTAATGGACATGCTGATAGCTACAGAAAGGGATGAAAGAATGACATATGCATTAATTATATGCTGGTTGGAAGTACACAGACTACCTCTACAGGTAGGGTAGCAGGTGCTGAGGGAGTAAGTGTATACTGATCGAGGGACTTGCTGATGGCTGCAGAAAGTGACCATAGAGAAAGGCATGGACTAACTCCATACATGCCAATCAACCAGATTCTGTCGGTAGGCTTCCGTTTTTTATTTTTTTAAACATACTCTCTTTTAATTTGGCAGTCTCTGGCTTGAAATTGCCCATGTTTCAGTAGAAGTCAATGGGTAAAATAAATCCCGATCATGTACTTTTAAGGTCGAGCCGGAGCCAGAGTGCCAGCGCTGCTCTGGGGATGATCCATGGTAGTTCAGTACAGGAGAGAAGCCCCACCCACTCCCCCGCTTATATTTTTCATCGGCTTGTGTCTTTGTCCTTCCTAAATGCCTTCTTCCGATTCCTAAATAGGCTTGTTAGTCCCTCCATAGTACGACCATGTCTTCATTTGTAACCTCCCATGGGTACTGGCCCCTTTACTTGAGTTGTTACACGGTCTCTGCGCCCTAAAAGATCACTCTGCATCATGGTTCACAGAGGATCTGAGAAATGAGAAACTCAAGTGTAAATGGCTGGAGGGTACCTGGAGGAAGAGCTATGGTGAAACCGAGAAAACACTGTATAAACGTAGTCTGCAAAATTACAAACAACTTATCTTTGCCGCTAAACAAAAGTATGTTTTGCGATCCGCATTATTATTATTATTATTATTTATATGGCGTACGAATCATCCCCAAAGGGATCTCTCGGCACCCAGGAAGCAGACAATGACATACTAAGTAAACGCCCTAAAATAGCCATGTTTTTAATTTCTTCTTAAAGGCCATGAATGAGGTACAAGATCGCAGGTCAGCTGGTAGCGCGTTCCAATGCTTGGGAGCAACATAAGAGAAGGCACGTCCCCCCATCCTAGCCTTTTTCATTCTAGGAATTTGGAGGAGCCTATGGCCACTAGATCTTAACTGCCTGATAGGAGTATACCAGAGTAATTTCCTCCTTAGATATTCCGGGCCTGGGCCCACCAGGGCCTTGAACGCCAGACACAGAAGTTTAAAAATTGCCCTTTTTCTCATTGGAAGCCAATGTAGCTCATTCAGTAATGGAAGAGAGGGGTACGTACAGGTTTATTCAGGGCTAGGCGTGCCGCTGTGTTTTGTATGACTTGAAGTTTGGAAAATAGGTCTTGCCTCATCCCCACCAGCAGGACATTCCCATAGTCAAGCCTGCTGACTAGGAGTGCCTGTAACAAAACCTTTCTGGTGGAGAGCGGGATCAAGGGAAAATTTTCTTTAGCATGCGAAGTATTCCAAAGCACTTGCTCGATAGTTTTTTCACATGCTGCTCCATGGAAAGCTTTGCGTCAAAAGGAACGGCCAAGTTTTTTGCCCGTTTTAGGTAAAGGGGCTTCACCCCACCAGTCCTTGGTCCATAACTGCTCGGCTTTCCCAAACAGGAGGATCTCAGTTTTATTTGAGTTTAATTGCAGAGAGTTATTTTTCATCCATACTGCAATTTTCATCATACATGATTTAAATTTATCTCTAGTTTCTCCCACGTGCTTCTCTATTGGAACAATAATCTGGGTGTCGTCTGCTTAAGAGATGGTATGAAAACCACATGATTTGATGACAGCGGCCAAAGACGACACGTAGACATTGAACAGGGTTGGACTTAGTACCGAGCCCTGAGGAACTCCCCTCTTCATGATTGTGGTCCTGGATACCAAGGTGTCTAGTTGTACGCATTGAGATCTTTCAGAGAGAAAGCTCTGTATCCAGTCCAGCGCACTCCCCATGACACCAATCTCCCGCAGTTTATCTAACAAGATCCTGTGAGAGATGGTGTCAAATGCCGCAGATAGATCCAAGAGAACCAACATAGTGGGGGCCCTTCGTCCAATAGCAGCCTGATCGTGTCCGACACCTCCGTTAGTGCGGACTCCGTGCTAAAACCCGCACGGAAACCCGATTGTAAGGGGTCCAGGAGATTATTATGTTCCAAATAATCTGTGGGCTGGCGGATCACCAGAGACTCAATAATTTTTGCGCATAATGGCAGAAGAGAAATAGGTCTGTAGTTGTGGAGGTCCTTATGGTCCCCCGAGGGTTTCTTGGGCAGAGGTTTAATAAATGCCTTTTTCCATTTTAACGAGAAAGAGGCAGATGAAAAGGACAGATTACAAATTTCCTTAATCGGATTTGCCAGTTCCACACCTAGGTCAGACTTGATATGAGGGGTGGCCACATCAGCTGGAGAGCCTGACTTGATGCGTTTTAATGAAAAGAGAACTTGTTCCCTCGTTATGGGGGTGAAGGACTTCAAATTAAAGTGGCAAGGCTTATCTGGCCCCGAAACCTTTACCATGCACTCCGAGTTTGAAATAAAGGAGTTATAGATGACATCTATTTTACTGGTAAAATACACAGCAAGTTCCTCGCAAAATTCTTGCGACGGGGGGCATGTGGAGTTAGTAACACTGGGGGAGGTAAATTCCTTAAGAACTCTGAAGAGTTCTTCATAGGAGCCCTTAGCTTCATCAATTCGAGAGGCTAGATGTGATCTTCTGGCTATATTACAATTTCTAAGATAAACCCTGTGTAATGTTTTATATGCCTGTCTATCTTCAGGTGACTTTGTTTTCCTCCATTTGCGTTCTTTAATTCTACATGCTGCTTTCTCCAGTTTCAAAGTATCCGAGTACCTAGGTACTGGGATGGGTCTTTCATATATAGTTTTAGTTTTGATGGGGGCGATGAGGTCAAAAACCCTATTCATCTGTGTCTCGAAGATGACTAAAGCTTCGTTCACATCCTTGCCCTCCTTGAGAGCTGAAGGGGAGAACAATAGCCCAAAAGCAGTAGGTGTTATTTTCCGCCATTGTCTACGACTAACTTTACGTCCTTGGGCTTGGACAGAACTTTTATAGGCAGGAAAAGAAAATCTTAATGCCATGTGATCCGACCAACTCACGGCCTGAGGTGGTTCAGTAATAAGGGTTAACATGTTAGTGAAGATGTTATTTAAAGTGTGGCCTGCTATATGAATAGGCTCATGGATTTTAGGTACAAGACCTAACGTGTCCATAGATGCCAAGAAATCTCGCGTGTCGCTGTTGATGGAGCTATCAAAATTAAAATCCCCAACCATGAAGAATTTATCAGCATATAGAGCATAGGGGGCATGGGTTTCCAGTAAGGTAGTCCTAAAGATCTTTTTGTTTTCTCCTGGTGGGCGATATACTACTGCCCCTGTTACCTTCTGACATTGGGCTAGTTCTAGAGAAAACATCAACAACTCCAGATTAGAAGTAGAAATAGTGTCCAGAATTTTTAGATTCAGAGTAGCGCGAGTGGCTATCATCAGCCCTCCTCCTCTCTTCCCTTCTCTCTCCAACCTCACTATCATGTATTCTGAGGGAAATGCAATTGCCAGGGAGGGTGCAGAATGTGCTTGCAACCAGGTTTCAGTAAATAAGCACATATCGGGCTTATGGACATCCAACAGGTCCCAAATTTCTGAGGCATGCTTGGGTATGGATCATTGATTTGGCAAAGAACTCAGCGAAAGAGCTATTCAGAACAGTCTCCCACCTGGTCTCACCAAGTCCAGCGAAAATTCAGCCCAACCAGGAACTTTGCGTAGACATCGCCAAGTTCTTCTTGACTAAAGTAGAGTCTATCTTCTGTGCCTGCAGAGGATTAAGGACAGGGGGGATGGAGGCAACTGCTGAGGAACTAAAATTAACAGTTCCCAATTGCACGTTTGAGAAATTCGTACCAGTGTCCCTTGAAGACATTCAAGAGCTCCTCACAGCAGCCAACTCAGGGTCACCCTACGACCCATGCCCAGTGGCAGTGGCCAAGCTGGCTCCGATCCCCATTGCATCGTTGCTACAATCAATTTTTAAGGGCATGTATGAATCGGGGAAGTTTTCTATATGTTGGAAATTAGCCTCTATCCTGCAAACAATTTCCGCCCTATCTCTAGGCTTCCTCTTCCAGCAAAACTAATAGAAAAAAACATGAACACACAACTCAGTACCTTTCTAGCAGAGACACAAGCTTTGGATTCCTCCCAATATGGTTTTAGGGAGGGCCAAAGTACTACGACTGCCCTAATTAAAGCTACAGATGAGATCAGGAGAACTGTGGATCAAGGGGGCAATGGAGCTTTGGTGTTGCTGGATTTGTCCGCTGCCTTTGATACGGTCCATCATGATATCTTGATGGACAGTCTAAAGGCATGCGGGATCCTCGGGAAGGCCTGGGATCTTTTAAGATCTTTTCTATCAGGTAGAAGACAAGCTGTGGCTCTTGGAGACTATCAATCTAAACCCTTTGTACTGCACTGTGGGGTGCCACAGGGCTCCTCCCTTAGCCCCACGCTTTTTAATGTTCGTGTTTCCTCGTTGGCACCGATAGTCACTGCGTTTGGATTTGGCCTGACATCATAGGCAGATGACACCCAAATTGTGGTGTCTTTGCTACCTGGAAACGAGGCAGGACTAGTCAATCAATTCCAGGAATGCATGTCATCAGTGGGGAGTTGGATGGCAGAGAACTGCCTAAAACTCAACACTGATAAAACTGAGGTTATGTTATTCGGCAACGATACTAATTTCTGGACTCCAAATTGCTTCGATGGGCTCACTCCCCTTGCCCACAAATAAGGTAAAAAACCTGGGTGTGATAATGGATTAAGGTCTTACCTTTAGTCAACAGCTTAATTCTGTACAATCAAAAACCTTCTATGTGATAAAAACAATCAGAAAAATATTGCAGTTCCTGCTCCCAAGTAGCTGGCAAACAGTAGTGACAAGTCTCGTAATGTTGAGATTGGACTACTGTAATAGTTTGTTCCTTAACGCTCAATAAAGGCTCCTGAATAAACTCCAAATACTACAGAATGCAGCAGCCAGACTGATCTCAGACACACCTTGATTTGAACCTATGACCAAGGACATTAAGAAACTACACTGGCTACCTGTAAAGAACCGAGTTTGCTTCAAAGCCCTTTGTTTAGTTTTCAAAGCACTGCACGGCTCAGGACCGAAATTATTTAAATCAGCACTTTTATTGGTACACACCGGGAAGGCATCTTCGTTCATCAGGAGCCAGGCTTGTCTCAGTACCACGCATAAACAAGCATTGAAAATGCAATAGGACTCGCCTTTGATTAAGTTAAAGCCATTTGCTTTGCTATACAATCCCATTAGCAAAGCAAATGGCTTTAACTTGATGAAAGGCGAGACCTATTGCATTTTTAATGCTTGTTTTTATGAGTAGGGGAGAGTTTGTACCCAATTGCTGCACAAGACTTAAAATGACCCCTCATTTTCTTCTGACGTAGTTACGCATTCCAAGCAGAAGACCTGAAATAGGAGTTATGAAAAACTTCTGTATGTATTTAACATATGAATGTATTTAATGTACAGTGCGGACCACTTTCATTTTAGCAGCCACGCTTATTTATTTATTTAATTAACAGCATGGCCCACTTTTACTTTAGCAGCCACGCTACAGAACCTTTTAAATTAATTAGTTTTTTTCACTCTGGATGAAAGCGCACCATTTGCGCTTTCACTTTAATGTTGGCCCGCCTCTTTCTTTAGACGCTTCTTGTTGTACCCTGCATAAGGCGAGCAGCGCCTAAAGAAAGGCGCTCGGCCACCATTAGAGTGGTCTCGCATTTGCGAGAGTTTGAGCTATTGGCATTAAAAATGGCAACGCCATTTATATATGTGTTGCTTTAAAAAACGCATAAATAAAAGGTATTGTCATTTACAATGCCAATAGCTTAAACACTCGCAGATGCGAGACCCATTGCATTGAAAATGCTTGTTTCTACAAGTTGCAGTTTCCGCAATGGAGAATTGTACACTCTGATAACGTATAGGGAAAGCAGCCTTGCTGAGCATGCTCACATTTTTTCTGATTGATTTTTCCCGCAGGGAAAATCATTTTTAGGTCTCGCAAGGGAGACCTATTGTCAGCGTGATGCCTCCCAAGGGAGACAGGCCGGGGCACGCGCTGTTCTGTGAACGCGCTTCCCAGAAACTGTGAACAGCAAGTCAGCCTCTCAATCGCGCGCGCACACACACACAGCCACACACACACACACAGCCACACTCACGCATGCACACACACGCAGGCACACACACGCACGCAGGCACACACACACGCAGGCACACACACACACACACGCAGGCACACACACACGCAGGCAGGCACCCCCCCTCCCTCTCCCTTACAACTAAGCCCCACCCGCCACACTCACCGGGCTCCAGGCTCCAGGCTCCGTCACGCGGGGCTTCCCTCACTGGCATCGACGGCCCCTGCTCCTCGTATGTGCATACAGCGTTTCTCAGCCTCCCCTGGGGCGGTACTTCCGTCTTCTGCCCTTCTCGTCCAGTCACTTTGTGGGCGCGGGCTTCCCGCAGAAGGCGGAAGTCCCGCCCCAGGGGAGGCTGAGAAACGCTGTAGGAGGAGTGCTGGAGTCTCTTGTTATAGATTTGGAAATGATGAGAGTTTTTGACGAACGGAGAGCCATCTATTTAAGTTTCATGACTACCTCCATGGAAATGGGTAGTAGTAGCTAGTAACTTAGTAACAACAAGCATTTACAATGCAATGGTTTCGCCTTTGGAATAGTTAGAGCTATTGGCATTGTAAATGACAAAATTTGTATTTATGTGTTGATTTTGAAAACAGATAAATAAATGGCATTGTCATTTACATTGCCATTAGCTTAATCTCTCGCAAATGTGAGACCTATTGTACCCTACGGACGAGCTATTACATGGACACTAGACACCACTGCCCACTTTTAAGCTTTTTCCACCCACGTCTTCCGGCCTACCTGTTGCCTCCACTCCACTTCAGTGTTGGCTCCTGCCCCACCGTGCCTCCTGCAAGATCCATCCTAGAGCATGAGGCTCCTCTGCTGAAGCTTTGTATGGAGGTCAAGGGTCGAAGCTTGCTCCAAAGACAGGCACAGACACCCATGCACAAACACATACAGCGGCACGCTGGTAAACCCGGCGCAGACATGGCTGCTCCCTCGGACTCACGCTGTGAATGAAAGCCAAGGGGTGGTTTGGTAGCTCGAGGCGGAGCTTCTGGGCACTTATAATCTCCGTGTATTTCCTGTAAGTAAATGGCACGCACGCACTTACACACACACATCCATCCGTTTCTGCATACACACACACACCATGATGTAAGCAGAAACGAAGGAACCCCACCCCTTCCTTAACTGGGCCTCTCCACAGATTGCAAATTTCAATATTCCCTTTCCTCCACTTTTTCCACATGTCAAAACTCTCCTAGGTTTTTCCCCTTTCCTCGTAAACATAATTATTTAGTGGTGTATTGGCCAAAGTCTCTATTTTCATTTGATATACGTTTACTGTGGTACAGGTACAAGAAAGAAGGCAGGCCTCTCTCCAAGCGAACCAATACTCTTAAGTAGCAGTCAGAAATCTGGTATAAATAGTAATTCTTCTGCAGCAGCAAGTTTGCTTTCCTCACTTAGCTAACTGCATAAAAATCACACAGTGTATTAACAGTTCCATCAACTCTGACTCCAGCTCCCAACCTTGCCAACACACCGAACAGGCTCTTCCAAATTGCGCACGCACACCTTTTAGCACGCACTCACTCATACAAGCATATATACATGAACACACACACACACAGATAGACATTCACACAGGCATACACATGCACTCCAGTCCTGCCAGAGACAAATGCACAACATTTGGAGGCTAAGAAACAAAACGTACCTGCTCCCTAATCTGACGGGTAGGTCAGTCCCACGGTTCTGGACAACAAACGAGCTTTCACCGAATCAGAAGCCGGAACAGAGTGTGAGGTACACCTTATTTCTCTGTTCCGATTTCTGATAGGATAAGACTACTCACACACCTCAGCAGCAAGCGCTTCCAGTGCCTAGCTTGCCGGATGGCCAAGCCCTCACCCACCTTATAAACATCTCCATTGCTTGTGACATCCTGTCTCGCGTTCACCACTTTCGGACCCTCACACCCCCTCAACACGCACACCGAAGCACCTATCACCACACGGCATCTCCAATCCCTCCCCCCTTCTTTTAAAGCTCACGTCGAGTCGCCCCCCCTCCCACCTGTCCTTTAAACCCACTGCTGTGCCCTCCAAGTTCCCTCACTTCTGTCATACGCCGCTCCTATCACCCCGTGTCGCAGCGACTAGGAATCCTGCCACCTCTGTTACCCTCACACATCAACGCTCCCATAGGTCTGCGTCTAAGCCAGCTAGCCTCGTTCTACCTCTACTAACCCTCATCAAATCTATTATATGTATCATCACTCCCAAGTAACAATGATTTTGGGATAGGGGCAAAGTTGAGTGCATCACGGGTACTTGCTTTATGATGATGGAAAAAATGGCCTATAATAAACACGTGGCAATGGCACCAGCTGTATTATCAAGCGGAGGAATGTTGGAATATGCGTGGCACGCTTCAGTCGCACATTGGTATTCCGCTCAGTGTTTCCTTTGCAATGTCAATATAAATACACTTACATATAAAATAATAATAACTTCTAAATGCCTAACACAACCACTAATCGTCGTTTCACCTGGTCTACCCCTCACACCAACTCACCCACCCCCATACTACCTCTGGTCTTTCACATACCATTAACACGCCTTGGAATAATAAACCACAACTTCTAGCAGCCTCTTCACTTCTCTGGGCCTACGTTATTGCTCCTTTTCTGCTCCTTATACCGGCTCTTTCAACATTCGTCCCACTGAGTCTTAAAACGTATCACCCTTTTCTCCCAACCTTCAAAGCCATCTTCAAACACTTCCAGCCTCCAAGCCATCTCTTCCCAATCTTGGGCGGACACTTTCCAGCGCCTAGAGGCTGTCATGTACACGACACAATTAGATATACGATTGCCCTCGCTTACCTACCATCTCCATCGCCTTCCTAACCACCAAACAAAACTAGGCGAGTTGTATAGTCACTAAGTTTGGGGATGGAGCTTCGGAATTCCCAACTATCTCTCTGGCATGGAATGTGAAAGTACATTACAGACAAGCAGGGCGCATGAGAGGGGCTTTAGGGGCACTAGAAAGGGAGAGCAGTACTGATGGGTGCGGGTACCAGGAGAGAATAAAACACAATATATGGTAAAACAACGCCGCTGAGGACTTTGAAAACACGGAGAGGGTCGCAGCGGCTAGGGGTGCGTTCCTGTCTGTGGGGATGTAAACATTCCTTGTGAAATCCGACACCCTCCTCACGATACCTACTAAAAGCACCTGGCTGTGCCAAACTAATTACTAAAACATATACTTATTTGGGAGGGGGGTGTAGGACGCCACCCCCCTTTCCCCCCCCCCACTCAGGAAGCTACGCCTTTCAACAAAATGGGAAGTACAATACTATCTGCACCTTAGGGTTGTTTAAGGCTTATCTCCGAGTGAGCGAGGCCTTCCGAGTTGCTGTGCCCCACTGAACCCTTAAGTTTTGGGGCGGTGGAAAGCAGCAGGGGCGCAGGACGCCTGGATACCTTTGCTCCCCCCAGAAGTGAACGGAGGCTGCACTCGGCTGCGCGCTGCCTTGGCGGTATTCTAACCAAGGAAGGAACGGGTGGGGACTGGTTTGAGGGGGTCGTCGTTACTTAAAGCCCATAAGATTCACCTTAACCCCCTCGAAAGCCCGATGTTCTGAGGAGTTTGACGCAAATAAAGAAAAGCTAGCGCTCACCTTATACCTTTCGGTCGCTTTCGCTTTCTTTCCTCCGGGTTCCTTTTTTCAGGCTCTTTAATGTCGCTATTTAATCCATTAAGTGCTCCCCCACGCCCCGGCAGAGTGAGGGAAAGAGAACGGAAACCCCCGGGCCCTCGCTTACCTCAAGAGCAGGCCCACGGACAGCGGGAGGGGGGCGGGCAGGCACACGGACAGCGGGAGGGGGCGGGCAAGCATGCGGACAGCGGAAGGGGGGCGGGCAGGCACACGGACAGCGGGAGGGGGCGGGCAAGCATGCGGACAGCGGGAGGGGGGCGGGCAGGCACACGGACAGCGGGAGGGGGGTCAGGAAACAGCCAGCGGGACAGGGAACAAGACGAACAATGAACACAAACATCGGGGAAAAAAAAGTACCCGCCCACAGTGGCCACGTCTTCATGACGTTGCGGAGAGGGAAAGAATCGGTGGAACGCCCACGAGTCGCCTCGCAGAATGACGGACGCCTCTGTTTCCCAATGGCTAGCGTCCATTTATGGAGCTAGCCAATGGGAAACAGAGGCGGGACGAACATCCGTACTGGTAAACAAAAGATTTCGCCTGCGCGAACCGCTGCTTGCGCAGCTTTTCGCCAGGCGAAACCTAAAAAAGGAGTATCACCACATAGAATCATAGATTCTGAATGGGATGTGTATTTGAGAAAAGGAAAATTTTTCCTTTTGTAAAAAAACCCCTCACTCACCAGCCTAGTGGTGACCTGCTTCATCATTGGTGTCCACCCTGATGACCGAGTGCCATCAGGGTGTGCTGCGACACCTGAACTACAGTGGAGTTGGTTGTTGTGAGTGATAAGTGCAAAAAATATGTTAAAAATTGTCCTGGTTCAACATTCCTCTCTGTATGCAGATTTGTCCATCACCACTAGACCACCGCCCTTGTCGGACGGTTTTATTATGATGGTGTCACACGACCTCAGTTCAGATAGGGCATTGTTTTCTGCTCTGCTCATATTTTGGAATTGGGACGTGACAGTCATTGCCTCAACATCGTGAACAACGCAGCACGATTCGCTGCAAAAGAAGTGCAACAAGACTGACAGACCACTTCCTTGAAGCACAGCACACTCCTAATGACATGATATGGACGATAATTGAACAGGTGAAACCAGGCCCAAACCTGCAAAGTCGCCTGTTCGAGAAGGAGCAGCGCTGGATCTATAGACTCTCCACGCATCTCACAGGGCTGAATGACAACATTACCTGGGCGTCTGTACTGTAAAACCATGAGAGCCTGATCATGTTTAACCTGAATAAATTCTGCCTCTTGTAGGTCAGATAGAATTCAGTACTGTCCCCTGCCCAGCCTCTAATACTGGTCACCAGTTGTACTTATTGCGAGGCTTTGGAACAGCTAGTGCTCATTTGGCGCACTCGCAGCCCATGTAGCAACTCCTGTATACCAGTGACCCTTTAGGCACCTTCATCTACTACTTATGACATGACCCCACTGGGTCTGTTCGAAAGAGCTCTCAATTGAACTCCCACCACTTGACTGCCAGTGTTAGTACCCTTGGCATAGCCATCCTCCAACTGACCCTCCCAGATAGTGCCAGCCTGCCGCCTTTCTACAATTCAAATCAAATCAAATCAAAACCAACTTTATTCGGTTTTTCATAATGATAGAAACACCATAAAAGTTCATAAAATACATTTTTACACATTGACTCAATTTATAAAAGCAGTTAAAAAACAAAATTTAAAAAAAACCAATTTGTAAAAACAAACTATTCTTAATGACTTGGCTTTTACTTATGTTCTTTGTGCTCAGTTCATACTTTTCAATATCAAAGATTAGAGCGATGACGTATGCAAAATTTAAGAAAGCGTGCAATCGCTTTTGCTATTAGTTCGTTTTCAAGATATTGTAACGCCAAGTATGCTGGGCGGCATTGGCGTAAGCCCCAATGTTTTAATATGGGCAGTAGCCAGTGCCTACGGGGTGCCATAAAAAATTTGCAAAATAATGTTGTGTGTATAGTTGACTGTTGTGATTGGGAATCGCAGGGGCATGGTAGTAGTTTTGATGACCAGTCATTCTGTATGGGAAAGGAAACCATTAAATGGAACATATTAAACCTAAAACGTGTCAGCCGCAGTTTTTCAAATTGGGTTACTCTATACATCAAATAGGGTTCAACAGGGAACACAGTTTGTACCAATAGACTCTGCTGGACAGAAGGTTTATGAATCTCTTTTAACAGGCGTACCTGGCGCAAATGTGCAAGGCATGCTTTTTTTAGGTCTAATTTGGAGATATTATTTAAAGATAGTGGGTCTGTAAAAAAGTGTTCATATCCCATATCTGTTAAAAGGGCTTTAACGTAAGCTGTCCATTTTATCCTTCTGTAATGATCAAGCGTCTGAATGTCTTGTATGATGGATCTTGTTAGGTGACATTGTTCAGTGACCCAAATTCGACGCCATAGCATTACAGGCTGGGCTTTTATAATGTCCTCTAAATAGTCTATGCCCAGCTCTACATGACAAGCATATGTAGAGGAATTTTTCGGTAATCCGAGTAGGAATCTTAAAAAGGAATTTTCTACTTTTTGTAGTTGAGTCACATTTGCGAAGCCCCATATCCCTGCCCCATAAGTAGCAGTACTGACGCATTTGGCATTGTATATTTTTAACATTTCTGGAGGTGGTTTCTGTCCCAATTTTTGTGCAAATGATCTCAATGCCATTGTTGCTCTTAAAAAGGATAATTTCCTGGCGTTGATTGCTGCCTTCCATTTAAATTTTTCGTCGATTACGATTCCCAAATATTGATATGTTGATGTTCTCTCCAACACTTCTCCTTTCACAAATAGTCTTTTGGGTTTTACACTCTTTTTCCCCGCATGCATAGTAAAAGTTTTTTTTACATTTAAAAACAAGTTCAGGCTCAGCATAAAGTCACAATATTTATCCAATGCTCGCTGTAATTCCACCGAGGTTCTAGCTAAGATGACCGCGTCGTCGACATATAACAAGGCAGGTATCTGCCGACGACCAACTGAGGGGAGATCTTTGCTTCCTTCCAGCATGGCGGCCTCAAGGCCATTTGTGTAAAGGGTAAATAGAAAGGGGGCCAGCACGCATCCCTGTCTGACCCCCTTTTCCACTCTAAAGCTTTCTGTCAGTTGTCCCTTTGTCCCGAATCGCACTCTACCTGTTGTTCCGGTGTAGAGTTCTCGAAGGAAATCCACAATAGGAGGATCAACTCCCATTGTAAGAATAATTCTCCACAGCCTTGAATGTATAACACAGTCAAAGGCTGCGGATAAGTCTACATACACCATATGGAACACAGTCCCCTTAGCCTCCACATATTTTCCTGCCAGTAAAGACAGGTTTAACGCTTGATCTACAGTACCTAACCCCTCTCGGAATCCATACTGTATTTCTGATGTTTTGTGTAGCTGACCACTCCTGGAGTCTCTCGAGAATGATCCGACCGGCGACCTTCCCAAGAGAGTCCAGGAGTGAAATGGGCCTGTAACAGGTTGGTGAATTTCGATCTCCCTTTTTAAAAATCTGGACGAGTACAGATGTTTTCCATGATTTTAACAGGCCTTCTTCTACAGTGGCATTTAGTACATTCGTCAAGAGCGGGGACCAAAGTTCTTCCTTATATTTAAAAATGTCAACAGGAACCCCGTCTGGCCCTGGGGACTTACCTGTTTTTGAGGACTTTAATGCTTTCTTTACCTCATCATGTGTGAAGTGCAAACTTAGTGGATAGGTGACTTGATTCAATGGATCCATATAATCCATACTATGTGATTTCCCTATACCAAAAACATTAGAATAGTGATTTACCCATTCGTTGTTGGTAATTGCAATGTCAATGGATGGTAAATCCTCTTTATCTGTGAGATATGGTGACCTTACTATTTGCCAGAACTCTGCGCTATCTTTAAGTTCCGAGCTTTTCCTAAGACGCTCCCATAGATCAGCTTTTATCTCTTGTTTTCTGATTTTCATCACTAGGGCGTATTCTTTTCTTAGGGTAATGATCTCCTCTCTGTCTCTTTTGTCCCTTCCGAGCGCTTTTTTTAGTTTTTAGTGTGCTTTGGTGCAGGCTGTATTAAACCAGCCTTTCTTCGCCTGGTTTTTTTGTTTGCAGGATCTAGTAAGTGCCTTCTTTATATTTTGTGAGATAGTATTGAAGCTGGTTATTACGTCGCTACATTTTGTCTCACACCCTAGGCAGATTAATATATCTTTTTTACATTCAGTAACTATTCCTACTGTGATTGCTTTTTAATCGATATTTCCCCACTTTAAGGTGTAGCCATTCAAAGAGCCCAACTCAAGATTTTGTTGATCTAATAATATCAATGTATCAGGGTCTTTTTGATTTTTTTGATCACTCAGGGCGATTATAATTGGGAAGTGATCGCTCAGAGGGTTTTTAGCTACTTCAAATAATTCTATATTTGGGCCTTTATGTATTGAGATCCAAACGTAGTCTATCATACTCATCAGTCCCCTTCCATTAAAGTTTGGTGTAAAGGGTACTCGGAAAGGCCTTGATTAATTTGCGAAGCCCAGTTCTAATTCTGTTAGGACCTCGTTCATTTTTTCACCCTCAATTGAATGTGTGAAGTGTGTTATCCTGTTGCCATCATCTTCCTCGATTCCACATTTATCAGTATTATTATTCCAGCATAAGTGGAGATTAAAGTCGCCGCCCCAAAGTACATGTTTTATTAGCATATTTCTCCTTTAAATCTTGTAAGATTAGAGAAATCTCTGAGAGGAGGTTGGTCAGATCGTTTAGTTTCTTGTTGTTATAAAAATTTACTATGATATATATCCTCTGTTTGGTTCTCTTTAGAATAATTATTTGATAGTTCTCTTTTAATTTCAGAGGAACAATTTCCTCATTGCATAGAGTATTTGCTATATAGATAATTAGGCCACCACTACTTCTTCCAGATGGAGATTTTTTAGCCGGGGAAAAAAAGGTCTTGTACCCAATTATATGTATTGGGTCAATGGCCCATGTTTCCTGGAGACAGATAACACTACTCGTGTTAACTTGATTCAGGAAGTTGGGGTTCGTCACTTTAGCCAGCAAGCCAGCTATATTCCAAAATGTTAGATGTATTAAAGAGGTGCTGCTATTATGACTAGGGGAAGTGGTTTTAATTGATACATTTTCCAGTGGTACAGCACTAGTTTTTAGTTGTAGTGAATTGGTCACATCGATTAATCCCATTTGGGTGAGAGGGATTAGAGTATGTTTATCAGATAAGTTTGCTGTATCCTTTTCCTCTCTATCTGGAATACTATCTATCACCTGCCCCTCTGAAGTTAATGTATACACAGTTGTCCCTTCAGAGTGGTCATTCTTTTGTCAATCATTAAAATCAAGAGTAGACAGTGCAGTAAACCTATTTTGGATTGGGATGCTATAGGAATTGCCTGGTGCAGCAGCAACTTGATGCCAACGAGGGTCCCTGTATTCTTTATGCGGCATTGTGGACAAATAAGGATGAGACATAAAATCAATCAATCAGGTCATTTGTAGAGCGCACTACTCACCCGTAGGGTCTCAAGGCGCTGGGAGGGGGGGGGGGGTGCCGCTACTGCTCGAACAGCCAAGTCTTGAGCTTCTTCCTGAAGGAGAGGTGGTCTTGGGTCAGGCGCAGATTGGTCGGAAGTGAGTTCCAGGTCTTGGCGGCCAGGTAGGAGAAGGATCTTCCTCCTGTTGTCGCTCTTCGGATGCGGGGGACGGCGGCGAGGGCGTGGTTGGTTGATCTGAGGAGGCGCTTGGGAGTGTAGAAGTTGATCCGGTTGTTGAGGTAGCTCGGGCCTTGGTCGTGTAGGGCTTTGTGCGCGTGGGTGAGGAGCCGGAAGGTGATTCTCTTGTTGACCGGGAGCCAGTGCAGATCTCTCAGGTGTCCGGAGATGTGGCTGCGACGGGGGATGTCGAGGATGAGTCTCGCCGAGGCGTTCTGGATCCGCTGGAGTCTCTTCTGGAGTTTGGCGGTGGTTCCGGCGTAGAGGGCGTTGCCGTAGTCCAGTCGGCTGGTGACGAGGGCCTGGGTGACCGTCTTCCTCGTCTCGGTGGGGATCCACCGGAAGATCTTACGTAGCATGCGCAGGATGTTGAAGCATGACGAGGAGACGGCGTTGACTTGTCTGGTCATGGAGAGGGAGGAGTCCAGTATGAAGCCCAGGTTGCGTGCGTGGTCCGTCGGTTTGGGTGCGGTGCCCAGGGCGGGGGGCCACCAGGAGTCGTCCCAGGCGGAGGGCGTGGAGCCCAGGATGAGGACCTCCGTCTTGTCTGAGTTCAGTTTCAGGCGGCTGGTCGTCATCCATTCGGCTACGTCTCTCATCCCTTCGTGCAGGTTGGCTCTGGCGGTGTCGGGGTCGTTGGTCAGGGAGAGGATCAGCTGGGTGTCGTCGGCGTAGGAGATGATGTTCAGGTTGTGTTTGCGTACGATGGCCGCGAGGGGGCTCATGTAGACGTTGAAGAGGGTGGGGCTCAGTGAGGATCCTTGAGGGACGCCGCAGATGACTTTGGTGGCCTCTGACTTGTACGGTGGTAGGCGGACTCTTTGTGTTCTTCCGTCGAGGAAGGAGGTGATCCATTCCAGTGCCTTCTCCTGGATTCCGATGTTGCTGAGGCGCTGTACTAGGGTGCGGTGGCAGACCGTGTCGAAAGCCGCGGAGAGGTCCAGGAGGATGAGGGCCGCTGTTTCTCCGTTGTCCATCAGGGTTCGAAGGTCGTCGGTGGCGGCGATGAGGGCGGTCTCGGTGCTGTGGTTCGCTCGGAAGCCGGACTGTGAGGGGTCGAGGGATCCATTCGTCTCGAGGAAGGCGGCCAGCTGTTTGTTGACGGTCTTCTCGATGACTTTGGCCGGGAACGGGAGGAGCGAGATGGGACGGTAGTTCTTGAGGTCGGTGGGGTTTGCTGTAGGTGTATCTGTGCTTGATGTCTTTGTGTAGGAGCATTCGGATAAGTGAATTTGGGATACTGATGTAGAAAGGGGGAGTTATTTTCTATCATTTGATAGTGATCAAAAAGAGGAGTAGCTAGATTAGATTTAGTTAAGCAAAGGTAGACTCGGCTGTTCCTATAGGTTAGAGGAAAGGAAAAGTTAAAAGTAAGACGACGGTCACAGGGAGGGATAAGGTAGTGCTCAATGGAGTGCTACCCTGGGTATCCAATATGTTGGTATTAATGGCCTCACACACCCTTGCGAGTGTCATGCTTCATCATTGGCGGTTGCTCCTCGTTGGGCAGCCGGTGCAATGCCCAACGGGCTCACCTCAAAGAGGGGCTCTTTAACGGAGATCTTTTTACCAACTGCCTAAGGGTGAAGTGCGAGTGAGGGGCCAGAGGAAAAGGGATAGTGTAAATACGTGGGTTAAAACGTGGCACAAGGTACCGGAGAGCAATTTATTCTGGTGGTCCCTTGCCACAAGTAAAAACAGCACTACTAAGTAAGATTAACAGTAAAATAGAGGTTTAAAAACAGCAGTTAAGATACAGGCGTCCATCCATAACCTATAGTGCAGGTCTCATATGTACTCACCTATAGGTCAAGGTGTCTAGGTGTCAACAGTACCCGGTAGGATTTACATCAAGGGGAAAGAACCATAGGGGTTTAAGGCTAAAAAGGGGGGGGGGAGAGGGGAGGGGGAAGGAAAACAAGCACAACAGCAAACGGTATAAAACATTTTACATGAATCATGTTTACACACTGTTGCTTAATGGTGTTGGGAGAGATGTTAATAATCAGCTCTGGTTAGGCAGCACTCCTCTGTCTCTGTGTTATGCTTTGTTGTCAGGCTCCATATCGGGTACAGTTTCAAAAAGCATTTTAAGACACATACTAAATATGGCTATGAAGGCTTCGTATTAAACCTCTATTTTACTGTTAATCTTACTTAGTAGTGCTGTGTCAAGTAGCAGTGTGATGTGGAGTCACCACTTAGTGGTCACGAATTTACCACTGGTATGTCACGATCTTTATGTCACTGCACCCACCACAGCACGACTTATTCACGGTCACTTGAAGGGAATTGTTGTAACTAAATCATGGTAATAATCTCTTTTGTCTCTCCAGGCAAGAGCTGTCCCATACAGGTAGTACAACTATTTTGAACTGATACTTTATAAGGTCATGTCCCACTTTTAGATAGATGTAACCACTAGGTCCTGAAGAATTGCCGCCAGTGTGCATAGGCGAGAAACATGTTGACCTCATGATATGTACTGTAGTCCTGAATCGTTACGTGGAACCCTAATTTTCCAGCGATCATAGGCTACTCACTGTTTTTACTTGTGGCAAGGGACCACCAGAATAAATTGCTCTCCGGTACCTTGTGCCACGTTTTAACCCACGTATTTACACTATCCGTTTTCCTCTGGCCCCTCACTCGCACTTCACCCTTAGGCAGTTGGTAAAAAGATCTCCGTTAAAAAGCCCCTCTTTGAGGTGAGCCCGTTGGGCATTGCACCGCCTGCCCAATGAGGAGCAACCGCCAATGATGAAGCATGACACTCGCAAGGGTGTGTGAGGCCATTAATACCAACATATTGGATACCCAGGGTAGCACTCCATTGAGCACTACCTTATCCCTCCCTGTGACCGTCGTCTTACTTTTAACTTTTCCTTTCCTCTAACCTATAGGAACAGCCGAGTCTACCTTTGCTTAACTTTGTCCCTTTGGGCTCTAACTGCGGCTGGACCTTCCATTCTGAGGTTTCTTGAATGGTAATTTGAGCCCTTGGATCTTGAATGAGATCCATCTCCCCTCAAATTTGATACATAGCTAGATTAGATCCCATGGTTGTGGGATTTGTAATCAAATGCCTATAAAAATATCCCACCGGGAGAAGAGTGGTATTAAATTCCCAGACCGAAGGTGAAGGGGCCCTTGCCAAGGTTTTCTCAGCCCATTGTGGGTTCTTAAAGCTTATGGAAATGCAGTCACCCTCGAATTTTTTCTTCAGGGGGCCTATCGATCCTACTCTCTGTACATTATTTATTTCTCCTGTGCATTCTATCGGAAAATTACAGTTTGCTATCAGCCAATGTAAGATCTTGTTTTTCAAAGAGGAAAAAGTTTCCTCCTGATTGTGTCTGAGTTTAGGAACATTAACCAAGACCAGTACATAAGGCACCACATTCAGGTGGCAAATTGATTTGTGAAGGAATCTGTCTTGAGTTGTATGGTGGATCATGTAATGGCCGAGGTTTGTGAGAAGTTGTGAAAATGGAATTCGATTGATTAGGTATCTTTGTCTTGTCATGAGATGGTGCTATCTTCTTTCCTGCGTTTACAGTTGTAGCCTGGTTGCTAGTAGTTATTAACCCTGGGCGTAGTGTGCGTAGTGGGGCTCCGCGGAGCTACGCGAAGTGGGCGCAAAACTACGCCCACCCGCGCACTCCGCGTAGCCCCACTACGCGCCGCCCGCCTCCCTCCCGCCCTCCCTAAATATGCAAATAAAAGGATTTAAAGGTTTTAAAAACACTTACCTGTCCGCCGCGTCCCCGGGGCTCCCTCTCCCGTCCCTGGAATCGCGCCGCCGCCATTTCGGATACTAATGCGCATGCGCGGCCGCCTTTTATTTGAATATTTATGGAGGGCGGGAGGGAGGCGGGTGGCGGCCGGCTACGCACCGTCTGCAGAGCGCGCGTAGTGCCGCCTGGCTACGCCCGCTACGCAAAATGCGTAGGAGACGGCACTACGCGCACTCCGTGCACGGAGCGTAGCTGGCCGCCCACCCTTAGTAGTTATGCTCGGGGTAGAACTACTTCCTATAACAGAATTATTTAAAGGACTTTCTCTGCTTGCAGAAACGACTGGTTTTCGTTGTAATTTTGTCGCCGTATCTACAGATGGAACAGCTTTTGCTTTTTGTTTGGAAGTGGTAGGTTTAATGATAGTTGTTTTTGCGGCTGTATTAGTGATTACAATGTCACTAGGAGCTTTTTTGTTGACAGCAATAAGTTCCTCTAGTTGTTTTTCAATACGGGCCAATCTGGATTCAAATGGTGACATAAAGATGGCCAAAAGGTCGCCAACTCTTTCTATTAATTGATCATTTTTTGTATTTTTTGTAGGTGCGTCAAGATTATCCACACGCACCTGAGTATTCCCCTGAATATCTTCAGTTGGTGCCCCTGTATGTATTGTTATTCCACTAGCAGTGGGATGTTTGGTTGTACCTTTTCTGATTACTGCTTTTGTTATATTACGTTGTTTTTCAACAGGAGGAAAAATGTAAAAATAAATGTAAATGTATTTGACTTATATAGCGCACGTATTACCCGAAGGTCTCAAGGCGCTTGCTTAGGGAACCCGTCCTGGTATTCCCCTGTGAGATACCCCGGCAGGGTATTCACAAGGTGAAAGCCAGGCATCCCGCCGCGAGGGGCCGTAGTGGAGATTAAGCAAGCTATTGCCCAGAGTCGCAGAGTGTGACCCCGTGAGTCAAGTAGGCACCGGAGCGAGAATTGTCGAGTCCGTGGAATTTTAGAGCCCGAGACCCGCCGAGGCGGGGAATCGAACCCTGGTCCATGGTCGATCTCAGCTTCCGGGTCTGCCGCCTCTAACCACTGAGCCACGCTTCTCCATCCAATATCGTTGATTGCTGAATCCGTTTTCGGATGGCACCCTCTTGACTGAGTCTTGTTAGCGGCACACTATTCTCTTCTACAATTTCCGGAGTATGATTTATATTTAGGTCTGGTGTCTTTTCTAGTTCATTGCTCGTGTCGGAGTCACACTCAATTAATGGATCTGTTGCAGATAAATTCATTTCATTAGGAATGGTGTGAAGGTCAGGTCGTATTTCTCGAGGGGAGCCCACTTGTAAGTCATTATGTTTTGCTGGAGTTTTTGCCAGCAAAATGTTGCCAAGAGAGGAGCGTTTAGTTTTTGATAGTTCTTGTGAAACCCTACGCTTGGCAACTTCTAGGTCTTGTGAGACTCTACGTTCAAGGAGTGAAATACTGAGATCAATAGCATCATTTGTTCTTGTAATGAAACTATCGATAGGGCCAATGATGGATGTACTGGCCGCAGCTGTCTTACTTCTACTTCCCCTGGTAGACATCACAGTATACGCGTAGATACTCGGGAGTAAAAGAAAAATTCAGTTGACTCTAATGATCTCAGAGCAAAGCAGTCCAATGTCAGAATAATATTGGCCCTATAGAGATTATTGTAAGGCTGATCACAATAATCACAAGCGGATTACAAAGTCAGATTTACCTACTTGATGACGAAGTAGTAATGTTAGGGGGGTGTACCCAACCCGACCTCCTCGTCCTCTGAGGGCCTCAGAGGGCCCGCCCTTTGCCCGGGCTTCGCTCCGCGCTTCGTGCCGCGCGCGTCCCGCGAGCGCGGGGAAGGTGCAGATTATGACGTAGGCGCTGGGGCCGTGGCTTCCGGGGAGAGCGGGCCAGGTGACTCAGATTGGCCTCGCAGGGACTCCTGGACAATGGAGTCCCTGCACTTATGCTCGCAGCCCCGTTGAGCCTCCGCAGCCCATGCTCACTCGCTGTCCTGGTGAAGCGGGTCCCGTGGAGCGGGACCGGCAAACAGTTACCGAAGCTGCAGGAAGGATGCTGGAATAATGACAAGCAGTCAGGGTGAGTCGGATGTTCCTCGCTCCACACGCTCAGTAAAACAGTGCAAACAGGTCCCACCAGATGGACGAGGGAGGGCCAGTAATCAAGGGTCCAGGGCGCTGGGGGCGTGGCTTCCGGGGAGAGCGGGCCAGGTGACTCAGATTGGCCTCGCAGGGACTCCTGGACAATGGAGTCCCTGCACTTATGCTCGCAGCCCCGTTGAGCCTCCGCAGCCCACGCTCACTCGCTGTCCTGGTGAAGCGGGTCCCGCGGGGCGGGACCGGCAAACAGTTACCGAAGCTGCAGGAAGGATGCTGGAATAATGACAAGCAGTCAGGGTGAGTCGGATGTTCCTCGCTCCACACGCTCAGTAAAACAGTGCAAACAGGTCCCTTTCTACAATTAATATACCAACCCTTAATCCTACCAACCGCACGTTACTATGCGGTAGCACCAGTGTATTTATCTCGCCATCTGCGAGAGCGGACGCTTTTTTCAACCACTTACTTTGTAGCCAATGATACTGACAAAGTTAGTACAAGTCGGGCTGCCAGTGTTTACATCCCTTGGCACAGCCCATCTTCCCTGGTAGTACCAGCCAATCGGCTTTCTGTAAACAATATATCAACCCTTAAGCCCACGACACGCCTGTTACTATGCGCTAGCACCAGTGTAACCATCTCGCCATTCGCGAGCGCTGACACTTCAATGAACATTTTAAAACCTCATGCTTTGCATCGAATGTAACTGAGGAAGTTTGTCCAAGCCGGGTTGCCATCTAACACACAGTCCCCGTTCCTGTAGCAACGCGCATACGCCCCCAGCCCAAGCCCCGACCACCCCCAGAAGCAACGACGCTCATAGCGAGCAGCCGGAGCACATGCCAGTGTAGCGGGGAGAGCAGGAGGGAACATAGGTAATCTGCCGTTTTGAGCTCAGCGAAACTGTAAGTACACACAATCTTTACATCCACAACCTCGATCGGCTCCATCACTACGGAGCAGGGATCCCGCGCTAGAGCCATGATCTAAGGACACGCCAGCAGCGTGTTTCAATAACTAACTCTGAACAACCTCTTTATCTCTTTACCCACCACAGAATACGTTTATTGCTGAGATAGTTCTTCCCTCTGCCCCACGATGTCTTAAGGACACCGATCAGGAGTAAGCCACACTAGTACAACTATATGTGTTTTATGTTCGTGTGTCTGTGTATGTCATAGTGATTAACTGGTACCTATGCACGCTATATATTCCCTACTCAAGTTCCTTATTGTGAGCATGGAGAGACACCCCACCTTGAGTATGGTAGTGCGTGACCTACATAATAATGTATTTTTCCACCTCACACACACCTATTGATCTGTGTGTCTGAGTGAGCTGACAGCTCAAATCCAGTATATGAATCTATATACAATGAACTAGCACTCCAATAAACTAGAGGTGACAATGCTTACGCCTTTCTGACAATTCATCATGTCTGGTGTGTTAATAGAATGGGATCCGCATGAAGCATGCAGACACGTGAGAGTCGACACTACGTTTCAGGCACGTAATCAAGTTTGATTGTGACTGCCATTTCGTTTTTCCTCCCACAGGTCTTTTTTCCTTTTTTCTCGCCTAGTTAGGCTTGAGCAAACACCAATTGCAGATTTTTGCAATTCTGGTACCAAGAATCTAGGATTGGATACACGTTAGAGGGTGTAGACCGTCCATTTTCTTGCACCTCGGTCCTGATGAAAACCTGGAAACTACCACACATAGGTTGAAACATGTAGACCACTCACTTAGATACTCATGGTCATAATCACCCACTAAGTATCTCAACTCCCTTTTTTAACATTGTCCAGTAGCTTGCGAATAAAGTTTTTTCAACCAAGTCATACCAGGACAATTTTTAACATATTATTTGCACTTATCACTCACAACAACCAGCTCCACTGTAGTTCAGGTGTCGCAGCACACCCTGATGGCACTCGGTCATCAGGGTGGACCCCAATGATGAAGCAGGTCACCACTAGGCTGGTGAGTGAGGGGTTTTTTACAAAAGGAAAAAATTTCCTTTTCTCAAATACACATCCCATTCAGAATCTATGATTCTCTGTGGTGATACTCCTTTTTTGTTACTAAGATACCTAGCCCAGGGGAATTGGAGTATACTCCCTTCACATAGCGTGATTAAATCCCTTACTCTCTCTCTTGTTATCACATATCTTGGCAGCGCACAGCTGCGAGAGTTTCAACAGTGCTCCATTACCAGTTATTGACACGACACTCCAGTCCACGATGGCAGAACACCAAGGCCTGTCATACTCGGCAGAGGAAGTAGATACGATTATGAGTAACCTGACGATGTTTGCAGATGCAAGCATCTCTCAAACAATCTCCCAGACTACAGATTGGGAAAAACTTTCAGAAATGAAACGTAATAGAATTAGAACGATCCTACATGGGACAATAATGAAGGAATATTTGACCAACAACATGGCACCGAAAGGACTGCTAGTAACCAACGTCCCACGAATCTTTCTGGATGATCCAATCTTTAGGATAGACTGGGCCCTCATTGCGTGGCATTGCACCCATGACTGGATTGTTCTAATACTAAAAACTGCACTACGCCTTTCAGAGGCAATCATGATAGCGATCCAAACCACTGAAAGCCACATAAAAACTAGCATTACAGGCTATAAAAAGAAACTGGAGGAACTTAAAAAGGAAATCAACGAATACAGGGATAATCTAACACAACAAAAAGTCCAGAAATTCCACACAGACCTAAAACGCTTCTCATGTGTGAAAGCCTATCCATACTCAGACCCGGACTACAAAGCACCTGTGGGACCGGACCCTGACTCTGATGCCTCAAGCAACACCTCAACCAGCAGCAATGGATCTTGTACCGGGAATATGCGACAAAGGCAAAGAGGTGGCTATAGGACCCAGCACCAATGGCTACAGTTTAACCAGCTACTATTCCAGGGACCTTACAACCAACAACAACAATACCCAATGTATGGCTGGCAACCACCCTTCCAACCACATACCTTCCAGCAGAACCAATTTCGCCCAACTTTTTTAGCCAGGGGCAGACGAGGAAGAGGAAGGAAAAAAACCTATGAACCATGTCCAATGGGAGGAAGACGACCCAGTCGGCAGCTACACCAGGAGCAGAGCAGGACCGAGCAATGCTAGGACCTAGTGACCAATCTATCCTCCAGACCACTCACTGACACGGAAAAGACGGTCCTCAATAAAGGACTGGGCTTTGTTCCCACTGCTCGCCTTGACAAGTTTAAACTACACTGCGAACTAGCAACCTTTTTCAGAAAACTAAGACTTAAGGCATTCCTTGAAAACAAGGGGATACAACCACGGTTGATAATCCCAATGAAACTGGTCTCAGAATTAAATCCACTTTTGTGCCGCCAACTCATACAGTCCCTGTGGAAGTAATCACATTTGAACAGGCGGTATATAACGATGTTGAGACAATGACTGTCACGTCCCAATTCCAAAATATGAGCAGAGCAGAAAACAATGCCCTATCTGAACTGAGGTCGTGTGACACCATCATAATAAAACCGGCCGACAAGGGCGGTGGTCTAGTGGTGATGGACAAATCTGCATACAGAGAGGAATGTCTACGACCCCTGAACGACACAAGGAACTCCAAAGACCTACAGACAGATCCCACGGAGGAGCTTCAAGCCGAAACCCTACAATTGGTAGGGACAGCTGAGATGTCGGGGAAAATATCGAAACAAGAAGCAGACTATCTATGCAAGTCAGAAGGAAAAACAACTTTACTTCTACATAGTACCTAAAATGCATAAATGCAAAATACCCCCCCCCCCCGGGTAGACCAATCGTATCGGGGATTGGCTCTTTGCTGGAACCCTTATCAAGATTCTGTGACTTTTTCCTAAAAACCATGGTTCAGTCTACATCAACATATCTACAAGACACCAAGAGTCTACTTAGACTCCTACAGGATATCAATGTGGATGAAAACACCATCCTTCTAAGCTTTGACAACCGAAAGCTTATACACAAGCATACCACAGGATGCGACCATAGCGGTTTTGGAGAAAATCCCTGAACAACAGCACATGGACCTTTAACACCCCTAAGGCATTCATACTCGAATGTGCCAGACTAGCATTGAAACACAACTACTTCAAATTTGAGGGCTCTCTGTACCTGCAAATAGGCGGAACGTCTATGGGAAGAGTTTTTGCCTCTAGTGTGGCTGGTCTGTATGTGTTTGATTTCGAGCAAAAATTCATCCTCACTTACCAGAACCCTTACGTGAATAACATAAGATTCTGGAAGAGGTATATAGACGATGTCCTTGCCATTTGACAAGGACCACTTGACACCCTAAAAGAATTCATCACATGGATTAATACGTGTGACCGAAATCTAAGATTCACGAATTGCTTTGACAAGGAACAAATGGTTTTTCTTGATATTGAGATCAGCAAGGACAATGATCGCCTGGTGACTAAAACACACTTCAAACCAACTGCAAAGAACAATCTTCTGAGATTCGAGAGCTTTCACCCGCGCCCTCTAAGGGAAAACCTCCCTTATGGCCAGTACTTGAGGCTTCGCAGAAATTGCAGCCAACTCACAGATTTTAAAGAACAAGCCACGGATCTCACCACTAAATTGAGGAAAAGAGGCTATCCATCAAGAATTATCCATAAATGTCAGAAACGGGCTAGAAACCAACCAAGGGAAGCACTCCTTGAAAACAAAACACCCACCAATGAAACAATCCCACTCACATGTGTCACAACCTACAACGCCATCTCAAATCAGATGAGCAGAAGTGTCAACAAACATTGGGCCATACTCAACACAGGCAATCTACACTGGGAGAAACCACTGTTCTCCTTTAAAAAAATCATACAGCCTGAAGGACACCCTGGTCAACACCAGGCCAAAAGAAGAAGAATCAAGCAACACCCACACTATCACAAAAACCTGGGGACTTCCAGCCATCATAGGACACTTTCGATGTGGCAACTGCAGTGTGTGCCACTTAACTAATAACACCAAGACACTCGCCCTGGAAGAAGGGAAAGTTTGGAAACAACTATCGCACACAAATTGCAACAGTAGCAATGTCATATACCTGATCAAGTGTACCTGCGGAAAGTCATATGTTGGTATGACAACTAGAAAGGTAAAACAGCGTATCAGTGAACATCGCAGCACGATCCGCTGCAAAGGAAGTGCAACAAGACTGACAGACAACTTCCTTGAAGCACAGCACACTCCTAATGACATGATATGGACGATAATTGAACAGGTGAAACCAGGCCCAAACCTGCAAAGTCGCCTGTGCGAGAAGGAGCAGCGCTGGATCTATAGACTGTCCACGCATCTCACAGGGCTGAATGACAACATTCCCTGGGCGTCTGTACTGTAAAACCTTGAGAGCCTGATCATGTTTAACCTGAAAAGATTCTACATCTTGTAGGTCAGATAGAATTCAGTACTGTCCCCCTGCCCAGCCTCTAATACTGGTCACCAATAGTACTTATTGCGAGGCTTTGGAACAGCTAGTGCTCATTTGGCGCACTCGCAGACCATGTAGCAACTCCTGTATACCAGTGACCCTTTAGGCACCTTCATCTACTACTTATGACATGACCCCACTGGGTCTGTTCGAAAGAGCTCTCCATTGAGCTCCCACCACTTGACTGCCAGTGTTAGTACCCTTGGCATAGCCATCCTCCAACTGACCCTCCCAGATAGTGCCAGCCTGCCGCCTTTCTACAATTAATATACCAACCCTTAATCCTACCAACCGCACGTTACTATGCGGTAGCACCAGTGTATTTATGTCACCATCTGCGAGAGCGGACGCTTTTTTCAACCACTTGCTTTGTAGCCAATGATACTGACAAAGTTAGTATAAGTCGGGCTGCCAGTGTTTACATCCCTTGGCACAGCCCATCTCTCCTGATAGTGCCAGCCAATCGGCTTTCTGTAAACAATATATCAACCCTTAAGCCCACGACACGCCTGTTACTATGCGCTAGCACCAGTGTAACCATCTGGCCATTATTGAGCGCTGACACTTCAATGAACATTTCAAAACCTCATGCTTCGCATCGAATGTAACTGATGAAGTTTGTCCAAGCCGGGTTGCCATCTAACACACAGTCACCGTTCCTGTAGCAACGCGCATACGCCCCCAGCCCAAGCCCCGCCCACCCCCGGAAGCAACGACGCTCATAGCGAGCAGCCGGAGCACACGCCAGTGTAGTGGGGAGAGCAGGAGGGAACATAGGTAATCTGCCGTTTTGAGCTCAGCGAAACTGTAAGTACACACAATCTTTACATCCACAGCCTCGATCGGCTCCATTACTTCGGAGCACGGATCCCGCACTAGAGCCATGATCTAAGGACACGCCAGCAACGTGTTTCAATAACTAACGCTGAACAACCCCTTTATCTCTTTACCCACCACAGAATACGTTTATTGCTGAGATAGTCCTTCCCTCTGCCTCACGATGTCTTAAGGACACCGATCAGGAGTAAGCCACACTAGTACGACTATATGTGTTTTATGTTCGTGTGTCTGTGTATGTCATAGTGATTAACTGGTACCTATGCACGCTATATATTCCCTACTCACGTTCCTTATTGTGAGCATGGAGAGTCACCCCACCTTGAGTATGGTAGTGCGTGACCTACATAATAATGTATTTTTCCACCTCACACACACCTATTGATCTGTGTGCCTGAGTGAGCTGACAGCTCAAATCCAGTATATGAATCTATATACGATGAACTAGCACTCCAATAAACTAGACATGACCATGCTTACGCCTTTCTGACAATTCATCATGTCTGGTGTGTTAATAGAATGGGATCCGCATGAAGCATGCAGACATGTGAGAGTCGACACTACGTTACAGGCACGTAATTAAGTTTGATTGTGACTGCCATTTCGTTTTTCCTCCCACAGGTCTTTTTTCCTTTTTTATCGCCTAGTTAGGTTTGAGCAAACACCAATTGCAGATTTTTGCAATTCTGGTACCAAGAATCTAGGATTGGATACACGTTAGAGGGTGTAGACCGTCCATTTTCTTGCACCTCGGTCCTGATGAAAACCTGGAAACTACCACACATAGGTTGAAACATGTAGACCACCCACATAGATACTCATGGTCATAATCACCCACTAAGTATCTCTACACCCTTTTTTAACATTGTCCAGTGGCTTGCGAATAAAGTTTTTTCAACCAAGTCATACCAGGACAATTTTTAACATATTTTTTGCACTTATCACTCACAACAACCAGCTCCACTGTAGTTCAGGTGTCGCAGCACACCCTGATGGCACTCGATCATCAGGGTGGACTCCAATGATGAAGCAGGACACCACTAGGCTGGTGAGTGAGGTTTTTTTTACAAAAGGAAAAATTTTCCTTTTCTCAAATACACATCCCATTCAGAATATATGATTCTCTGTGGTGATACTCATTTTTTGTTACTAAGATACATAGCCCAGGGGAATTGGAGTATTCTCCCTTCACATTCACATAGCGTGATTAAATCCCTTACTATATCTCTTGTTATCACACAGTAGTAGCTAGTAGCCTATTTTGCCGAGGTGGCGGGCAAGGAATCGAGCTCTGCGCTTCCCAGGCAAGTTGACCGGTGACATATGAACAGGACGATGAAGGTTCTTGACAGCGATGGGGTGCGAGCCTTTCCATTCGGCCACTCCACCTGCCGAGGGTAAGTGTCGTGCCAATACCGAGTTGTTTTTTATGCCTATTTTGAAAAAAACCCACCAATTTATCACTGAGCAAAGAGCAGTTCACCATCCAAAATCAGAACAAAAAGTCAAATGACAACTCCTTCAGCACACCCACCTTTTTCACTTGCAACACAAGAAAAAGGTCTTCCTAGATCGACATAATTTTACTTTCGCACAAACTTACACAAACCATTCCGTAAACTGTTCATGCGCTCTGCTAATCACACACAACCCCAACAACACATGCACTACACTATCAAACAATGGTTTCGGATTGCCGGTCTTCTCGACCCACACGCAGAGATGCCCAGAGAGCCTCAACAGAGGTGGTCAGTGCTAGAGATATTTCAATACCGCAATAGCTTGCTCGCGATATGAGGGGTATTTTTGACTGTGTAATGTAACAGAGGTGGTGGCTAAACGTGCTGTATGGTAAGTGGCAAGTGCTGCTCACCACACCTTTCTCACTAAACTAAATGATCTGAAATAACATTGGCACGTGAACAACATAATCTTTCTGCACTGTGCTTGGTGATTTCATTTCCTCCCTGACTTAAAGATAAGCTTGGGAGAGTCTGTGATGTCAAGTGGTGTCTTAGCCGCAGACTGTGACCTCAAGTACGTTTTTATACGTCACTTGTTAAGTATAAGTAGATAAGTAATTATGTATGCCCTTTTCCCCTCCGCATCTTTCGGAAGTCTCTCAAACTACAAGTCTCATACTTCCTGTCCTTTTCATCACTATTTTGACTTGTTCCTACTGCTTACACTTACTTTCACTTCCTACACTTCACCCCTGCCACAAGCACAGCACTGCATTTTCTTTTCCTTGGCGTTCTCAATATTTTGGCAGCTGTGCATTTCCTTCACACAGTTGCCATAGAATCAGAACTACAACCGGGACATATGTGTAGGGAGACCAGAATTTTAAAGCCAAAAACCGGGACATTTCACAAAAATAAAAGAGGGACTACCATTTTACTTCAAGCGATGAGAGTGCTCCTCAGTAGAGAATTCCTGAACAGGCATTAAGAACATATATAAAATGCAATTTTTAAGCCCAGTAGCTTGCCTGTTAATTAAAATGCTTTCTTGAAACAACTGCTAACAATCCCTGCTTTGTAAAACATAAAAAACACCTCCCACCGTTTTCAGTCGACCCTCTTTAAAAACAGGGACATGAGCTACATTTCTTGAAATTTGCTGGGATAGCTGGTGAAAAAATTGGATCGTCCGGGCAAAACGGGGACGCCTGGTCACCCTACATATGTGGCCATCACTGCGTGCTGCGTGAGAGGCCGAAGAAGGGATGGGCGTTTAGTCTGAACAGTTTTATGCCCCAGTGAAAAGTGTTGTATTTTGCTATTCTCAATGCAATGCTTGTCCACCACCATTGGAATGTTCATGTGATGTAGCTATCAGAATGTTGGTGATCTGCCTGAGGAGTTACAGTTGGCTGGGCTGAGCACGATTCTGGTTGCTCCTGGTGGGGTCTCCTATTGAGCTTGTTATTGACTATATCTCAACATCTCAATAAATCTACTTGAGAACTATCTACCTGCGTGGACTCAATTACTACATTATTTTTGGCGACGAGGATGGGATTTTATGCATATGTTATAGTCCTTTTGCAATGGCTCCTTTGTCTCATTTGCCCGCAGTGGGTTTTAGTCCCACCTGCTTATTTTTAATGTTTTGCGATGGGTTCCAGTCCCATTTACTTGCAGTGGGTATTAGTCCCATCTGTTTATTTTAAATGTTTTGCAATGGGTTCTAGTCCCATTTGCTTGCAGTGGGTTTTAGTCCCACCTGCTTATTTTAAATGTTTTGCGATGGGTTCCAGTCCCATTTACTTGCAGTGTGTTTTAGTCCCATCTGTTTATTTTAAATGTTTTGCGATGGGTTCCAGTCCCATTTACTTGCAGTGGGTTTTAGTCCCATCTGTTTATTTTCAATGTTTTGTGATGGGTCCCAGTCCCATTTGCTTGCAGTGGGTTTTAGTCCCACCTGCTCTATTTCAAAGTTTTTGCTATGGGTTCCCAGTCATACTCTGTCTTTTCAACCCTTTTTACAGGGATGTTATGCATAGGTTATAGTCCTTTTGCATTTGCATTTGTCCTTACTCAATCGTTCTGTTTAATGTTTGGAACATGTCATGGGTTTCTACTAAAAACACTGTCAGAAACTCCTGCTGCCAAGATCAACCCCAGAGCTCGGTATCAAGGTTCTTCATGAACACTACGGCACATCCTGAATGCTCCTAGACCTCTAAAGGCGACTCCTTTCACAGTGTTTAGGATACAAGACTCCTATAGTGTATTTAAAATGAAACTACAGAAACATAACATCTGAGAAGCTGTAATACTCCTAGAGAATAGGTTCAAATAATCACCATTGCACTGCAACATGGAAGGAAATGGGTGAAAGATAAACAGGACAATGCATCTCTGACTTTGATTACCTTAAGGGTTTTTATACTTCTCATCAAGAAGAGGTCAGCGTTTTTACTTGTGAAGTTAAGGACAAGACAATAGGGCCCAGTAGGGAAAATGTCAATGCCACTCTTTAGATTTTGCTTACAGACAGTTTTAGCTGTTTGTTTGCAAAAACCTGATGTGTACAATGCTGATACTATAAAGTGGGGTTTGGATCAGCCTATTGCTTATCGTTGGTTTGCTTTCCTGTCAATCTCATTTGCTTACTTCTCTTTTGATTGCTTTCCTTCCACCTCTTGTGTCTGTCCCTTTTTAGGTCTCGTCCATTCCATCCCGTAGGGATGGTAGGCGAGATTTATAGTAAGGTTACCGAAAAGTCTACCCAACTGCTGAACTCGTACAGTTCATGTGAGCCAGGCGCGTGCACAGGAATTTGCTCCCCCTGCCCCTCCCACAAAGCAAGACAATACAAGAACATCAAACGACCGCGGCCGCTCTGATTCCATTTGCCACCAGCCACTTCACGCGCTCCGCAGGTCATAAACAGGACCATCTGCTCGTGAATCGGAATGCTGGCATGGTTGCCCAGCCCCCCTCCCAGCACTGCCTTTCCTCTGCCATTCTATGGTTTCCAATACGTCTTACTAAAACCTAGTTATCTATGCTGAAGGATTTTTTTTTGGGGGGACTTGTTTGCATGTTTTGACGTGGCTGAGTGGGAAACAAATAGTTTCTCTTTTATTTTAGGAGCAACCTTTCAAATGTGTGTTCCTGCTATCCACGTGAGTTGGAAATTACGTAAAACATGCTATTTCTGGGAGAAGGGCGGTGGTTAGGCTTCGACTCTAGATTTCTTCTCCATGGTTTCTTACAACATTTAACAGTTTAACAGTAGCACTCTACCGCCCTCACTCTACCGCCGGCCTCACTCTACCACTCTACTGCCCTCACTCTACCACCCTTACTCTACCACTCTACCGCCCTCACTCTACCACTCTACCGGCCTCACTCTACCACTCTACCGGCCTCACTCTACCACTCTACCGGCCTCACTCTACCACCCTCACTCTACCACTCTACCGCCATCACGCCCTCACTCGACTGTCCTCACTCTACCACTCTCACTCTACCACTCTACTGCCCTCACTCTACCACTCTACCACCCTCATGCCCTCACTCTACCACCCTCACTCTACCACTCTCACTCTACCGCCCTCACACCCTCACTCTATCGCCCTCACTCTACTGCCCTCACTCTACCACTCTACCGCCCTCACTCTACTGCCCTCACTCTACCACTCTACCACCCTCACTCTACCGCCCTCACTCTACCGCCCTCACTCTACCACCCTCATTCTACTGCCCTCACTCTACCACCCTCATTCTACTGCCCTCACTCTACCGCCCTCACGCCTTCACTCTACTGCCCTCACTCTACCGCCCTCACACTACCACTCTACCACCCTCACTCTACCGCCCTCACTCTACCACTCTACCACCCTCACTCTACCGCCCTCACTCTACCGCCCTCACGCCCTCACTCTACCACTCTACCGCCCTCACTCTACCACTCTACCGCTCTCTCTACCGCCCTCACTCTACCACTCTACCGCCCTCACTCTACCACTCTACTGCCCTCACTCTAGCGCCCTCACTGTACCACTCTACCGCCCTCACTCTACCACTCTACCGCCCTCACACCCTCACTCTACCGCCCTCACTCAACCACCCTCACTCTACCGCCCTCACTCTACCGCCCTCACTCTACCACTCTACCGCCCTCACTCTACCACCCTCACGCTACGGCCCTCACTCTACCGCCCTCACTCTACCACTCTACCGCCCTCACGCTACCACTCTACCGCCCTCACTCTACCACTCTACCGCCCTCATTCTACCACTCTACCGCCCTCACTTTACCACTCTACCGCCCAAACGCCCTCACTCTACCGCCTTCATCCCCTCTCTACCGCCCTCACTCTACCACTCTACCGCCCTTACTCTACCACTCTACCGCCCTCACTCTACCACTCTACCGCCCTCACTCTACCACTCTACCGCCCTCACTCTACCACTCTACCGCCCTCACTCTACCACCCTCACTCTACCGCCCTCACTCTACCGCCCTCACTCTACCGCCCTCACTCTACCGCCCTCACTCTACCACTCTACCGCCCTCACTCTACCACCCTCACTCTACCACTCTACCGCCATCACGCCCTCACTCTACCGCACTCACTCTACCGCCCTCACTCTACCGCCCTCACTCTACCGCCCTCACTCTACCGCCCTCACTCTACTGCCCTCCCTCACTCTATCGCCCTATTTCCCTCTATCTATCTATCACCCTCCCTCTATCTATCTATCGCCTTCCCTCTATCTATCTATCGCATCACCACAGCATCACTCAGCACCACAACAGCATCACTCAGGGGCACAACAACATCACTATGCGCTACCACAGCATCACTGAACGCCACAGCATCACTCGTCACCACCACAACATCACTCAGCGCCATCACAGCATCAATCTGTGCAACCATTCAACAACAACTGGTTCAAATATGTTCTCTCAATGTTTCAAGCTTTATTACAAATGTCACAAAAAGATGTTAACATTTCACTTCTGTTCTTGGATTTTCGTCACAATAAAATACACTGAACATAATCTTCACAAAAGTTATTTCCAAAAGTTTAAGCTATTGCCATTATAAATTACATTAACTTTTATTTAAGTATTAATTATTTTAAAAAATGTAAAAGCCATTGTTATTTGTAATATCAATACATCTAAGTCACGTAAATACAACACATATTGCATTACAAATGCTATAGGTGTCACATTTGCGAAAGTTAAAACTATTGTAATTGTAAATGACAAAACTATTAATTTAGCTATTTTCAAAACCAACACATAAATACAAAATTTGTCATTTACAATATCAATAGCTCAAACTTTCCTAATGCGAGACCTATTGCATTGCAAATGCTTGTTCTCATGAATGAACCCCTGCCTTTACTCCCTCTTGAAGTTCAGTGGTATCCGTGGTATCCGTTCCTCTTTCAACCCTGGAAGGGGATTTAAACCAGCACATGTTCGACCACTTTCAGGGTGAGGAAGAGGTGCAAATACAATTCTGCTGAAAGCTGGCCCTAAACAGCTGGTCCAGCATTTTCCCAAGAATTCATTTAGGAAAGCGCAAGCGCAATTTTAGGTACTCGATTACTGGCAAGATAATGTCAGAGGGCGAGGGTTCATCTTCTCTCATGCTGTACGTTGACAGGTTTCTCATTTTCCTTTCTGAGCTCACATCCCCTTCCATGCATGTCCACGGACAAGGCAGAATACCTTTGTCGTTTGAAGAAAAAAACAAGCATTTGCAATGCAATAGGTCTCGCATTAGGAAAGTTTGAGCTATTGGTATTGTAAATGACAAATTTTGTATTTATGTGTTGGTTTTGAAAATAGCTAAATGAATAGCTTTGTCATTTACAATGCCAATAGTTTTAACTTTCGCAAATGTGACACCTATAGCATTTGTAATGCAATATGTGTTGTATTTACGTGCCTTAGATGTATTGATATAACAAATAACAATGGCTTATATTTTTTTTAATAATTAATACTTAAATAAAAGTTATTGTAATTTATAATGGTAATAGCTTAAACTTTTGTAAATAACTTTTGTGAAGATTATGTTCAGTGTATTTTATTGTGACGAAAATACAAGAACAGAAGTGAAATATTAACATCTTTTTGTGACTTTTATAATAAAGCTTCAAACATTGAGAGAACATATTTAAGCCAGTTGTTGTTGAATGGTTGCACAGATTGATGCTGTGGTGGCGCTGAGTGATGTTGTGGTGGCGACGAGTGATGCTGTGGCGTTCAGTGATGCTGTGGTAGCGCATAGTGATGTTGTGGTGGTGCTAAGTGATGTTGTGGTGATGCGATAGATAGAGTGAGGGCGATAGAGGGAGGGCGATAGATAGAGGGAGGGCGATAGATAGAGGGAGGGAGGGCGATAGATTCATAGAGGGAGGGTGATAGAGTGAGGGAGGGCGATAGAGTGAGGGAGGGCGATAGATAGAGTGGGGGTGATAGATAGAGTGAGGGCGATAGATAGAGTGAGGGCGATAGACAGAGTGAGGGCGATAGATAGACAGAGTGAGGGCGATAGATAGATAGACAGAGTGAGGGCGATAGATAGATAGACAGAGTGAGGGCGATCAATAGATAGATAGAGTGATGGTGATAGAGTGAGTGCGATAGACAGATAGAGTGAGGGCGATAGACAGATAGAGTGAGGGCGATACATAGAGTGAGGGCGATGGATAGATAGATAGAATGAGGGCGATAGATAGATAGTGAGGGCGATCGATAGATAGAGTGAGTGCGATAGATAGATAGACAGATAGAGTGAGGGTGATAGATAAATAGAGTGAGGGCAATCGATAGATAGAGTGATGGCGATAGAGTGAGTGCGATAGATATGATAGACAGATAGATAGTGAGGGCGATAGATAGATAGATAGCGATAGATAAAGAGAGTGAGGGCGATAGATAGATAGTGAGGGCGATCGATAGATAGAGTGAGTGCGATAAATAGACAGATAGAGTGAGGGCGATAGACAGATAGAGTGAGGGCGATAGATAGATAGACAGATAGAGTGAGGGTGATAGATAAATAGAGTGAGGGCAATCGATAGATAGAGTGATGGCGATAGAGTGAGTGCGATAGATAGATAGATAGCGATAGATAGATAGAGTGAGGGCGATAGATAGATAGACAGATAGATAGAGTGAGGGCGACAGATAGATAGAGTGAGGGCGATAGATAGAGTGAGGGCGATAGATAGATAGACAGATAGATAGAGTGAGGGCGATACATAGATAGAGTGAGGGCGATAGATAGATAGAGTGAGGGCGATAGATAGATAGAGTGAGGGTGTTAGAACCTGGGGTAGCCTGGCCTAGGGCAAGACATAAACTTCAGAGGCACAGTGTTAAGGTTGCAGACCACCCAAAAGTAAAACCACGCAACATCACACAAAAGAAAACGCTACACCAAAAATGTAGGAAAATAAGCACTGCTTTATAAAAATAATATTCTCCTTGGTTTAACTCTCAATATTCACACAGGAAAAATTTACATTTAGCTCAGGAGAAATTATAACACTGTTTGTCTGTGGAAAGAGAATTACAACTCAATACATGTAACTTGTAAATATGCTTAGTCTTTTACCATTACTGAATTACATTTTATGCAGATTCCCTTTTGGAGAAGAAAGCACAATACCTTTTAATCAGGACAATACTATAGTCTCCACTAAGGTGCTAACTTAAGTCATCCGCTTTACATCACTAGAGATCCTAGCATTTAATCAGGCATAGTTTCTACATAGGACCTACACTCTATCACTGGTCTCAGCAATTGCAATAACACGTTTAATCTACTATGCAAATTATCAATGACTTTCTGTATTTCATTACATTTAACAGGCACTATATCAATAACAGGCAGGCAATCTTCATACCTTCTTAGGCCAGCTAAATATGTATTTTATTTGTCTTTTGCTCCTCAGAGCTTCTATTCCACTCAGGGGGGGGGGGGGGGGCAACTGTCAAAAGTGAGAATTCACCCCTATGCTCAGAACTCCCCAGAGATAGAGAGCCCCACTCCTTACTGTAGCGTGGGGACGATGTTGTCCCAGTCCCCACGCGTCGCTGATGACTTCAGGCTCTCTCGAGGTCCCACCGGCCTCACTCCACTCCCTCCCGCCGATGTTCTTCAGAAAAGGGGGGAAGGGGGGGGCCGCTGGGGGTTTCAGGCCCTTCAGTAAGGGAGGGGGTCGTTGGGGGTTCCAGACACTCGCACCACAAAGCAAACGCGGGAGATAAGATCTCTACGCGAGCGCCGCCTCTCTCTTCAGACCGATCCCCTGCTCACTGGGCAAGCGCAGGGGATTAGCGGCTCTGAGGAAGCGCCGCCTCGCTTTCACTCGCTGGCCTACTCACGGAGCATGCGCGGGGAGCTAGCGACTCCACCACACTACCGCTGTAGACTCCGGGCCGCTTCCACATTCAGGCGCTCTCTTCCCTCCTCAGTCGCTATTCCTTCCAGGCGCTCTCTTCCCTCTTCAGTCGATGGGTCAACCAGCCCCTGTCTGCACTATCAGGATGAGGGCAACAAGCCCAGCCACCTCCTCAAGGCGATCGCGTCACCTTCCTCCCACGCCTCACCAGGATAGCGAGCACTCGGCAGCAAAGGCAGGTGAGGGGCAGATGGTGAGAGGGAAAGGCAATTTAAAGGCTGAGTTAATCCAAGCCCACTGGCACACACCAACCCCAGGGGGGCGATTAGCAGTCCTGGGGCAGATGGCAGTTCCTGGACAGGGGTTGGGGGTGAAAGAAGGCGCACTCCTTAATAAGTCTCACCAGCTGGGCAGAGGACTGCGCTCCGCAGCGCGGCAGTCTCCTTCTCCAGAAGCTGTCCCTGTATAATTTTAGACAAGGGGCCAGCTAGGCGCCCAGGGTCTCCAGTAACTTCCCACAGCGGGGCCAGGACAAGTAACCAACAGGGGAGAAGTGGGTTGAGCCAATAAGGCAGCTTCCCAGTCCAGGAGGTCAACCCTAAGCCTAACCTCTTCCCACTCTCAGCTACCACCTGTCCTCCAGCTGACTTCCACAGGTAGACAAAATGGCTGCCCCGCATTCCGCCTTTTATAGGCTGCCCTTCAATGGTCCAGCATGGACCAGAAGGTTCTGGAATGCCCTATGTTAAGCTATGGCCAAGTTCTAGGTGCGACAGTTGGGGCAGTTGGAAGCCACCATTTTGTGTGGTTCCAACTTTACTGTCAGAACAGGCCTCTGGGCCTGAGGTAAAAGATTATGGGGGGAAAAAGAACACCTATCCCCTTGACCAACACCTAAAAAAATAGTAGACACAAAAATAGTAAGGGTATGAGGGGCAAAAAGGGGACAAAATAAATAATAATGAGGAGGGACTGCGAAAAAAAATCCAGACAGGTCTAACAGAGGGCGATAGATAGATAGAGTGAGGGCGATAGATAGAGTGAGGGCGATAGATAGAGTGAGGGCGATAGATAGATAGCTAGAGTGAGGGCGATAGATAGATAGAGTGGGGGCGATAGATAGATAGATAGGAGTGAGAGCGATAGATAGATAGATAGATAGATAGATAGATAGATAGATAGATAGATAGATAGAGTGAGGGCGATAGATAGATAAAGTGAGGGCGATAGATAGATATTGAGGGCGAAAGATAAATAGATAAAGTGTGGGGCGATAGATAGAGTGGGGGCGATAGATAGATAGATAGTGATAGATAGATAGAATGAGGGCGATAGATGGAGGTGTAGAGAGAGAGGTAGAGAGAGGGGTGTAGAGAGAGAGAGCTGTAGAGAGAGATGTAGAGAGAGGGGTGTAGAGAGAGAGGGGTGCAGAGAGAGTGGGGTGCAGAGAGAGTGGGTTGCAGAGAGTGGGGTGCAGAGAGAGTGGGGTGCAGAGAGAGAGGGGTGCAGAGAGAGAGAGGGGTGCAGAGAGAGAGAGGGGTGCAGAGAGAGAGGGGTGTAGAGAGAGAAGGGTGTAGAAAGAGAGGGGTGTGGAGAGGGGTGTAGAGAGGGATGTAGAGAGAGAGGGGTGTAGAGAGAGACGGGTGTAGAGAGAGACGGGTGTAGAGAGACGGGTGTAGAGGGAGAGGGGTGTAGAGAGAGACGGGTGTAGAGAGAGACGGGTGTAGAGAGAGTGAGGGGTGTAGAGAGAGAGGGGTGTAGAAAGAGGGGTGTGGAGAGAAAGGGGGGTGTTGAGAGAGACAGGTGTAGAGAGAGGGGTGTAGAGAGAGGGTGTAGAGAGAGACAGGTGTAGAGAGAGGGGTGTAGAGAGAGGGGTGTAGAGAGAGGGGTGTAGAGAGAGGGGTGTAGAGAGAGGTGTAGAGAGAGGGGTGTAGAGAGAGGGGTGTAGCGAGAGGGGTGTAGCGAGAGAGAGAGGGGTGTAGAGAGAGAGAGGGGTGTAGAGAGAGAGGGGTGTAGAGAGAGGGGTGTAGAGAGAGGGGTGTAGAGAGAGGGGTGTAGAGAGAGAGGGGGGTGTAGAGAGAGATTGGGGTGTAAAGAGAGGGGGGTGTAGAGAGAGAGAGGGGTGTAGAGAGAGGGGTGTAGAGAGAGAGGGGTGTAGAGAGAGGGGGTAGAGAGAGGGGTGTAGAGCGAGAGAGAAGGGTGTAGAGAGGGGGTGTAGAGAGAAAGGGGTGTAGAGAGGTTGAGGGTGTGTGAGGTTGAGGGTGTGTGAGGTTAAGGGTGTGTGAGGGTGAGGGGGTGTGAGGGTGAGGGTGTGAGGGTGAGGAGGTGTGAGGTTGAGGGTGTGTGAGAGTAAGGGTGGGTGAGGGTGTGTGAGGGTGAGGGGGTGTAGGAGGGTGGATACCTGACTATGGTTACCCCAGATTTTGTGCCTTGTGTTTAGCTGGTTTTCGACTTAGGTGGCCTGGGACCCTGCTAATCAGGGCCCCAGGCTATCTGCTCTCGCTTTAAAATGGACTCCATGTACCCTAGGTGCATAGCTAATTGGATATTGGGTCACCTTATCAGCCCCTGTACAGTGTACTATAGGTACCCAGGGCATAGGTGCATCCAAGGCCTACCAGGGGCTGCAGCATATCTTTTGCCACCCCTGGCTGGCCATCCAAACTGATACAACTGGCTGATCACTCAGCTGGGGCAAGGTCGTGTAATCACCCCTTGTTAAGATATAGTATACCTATATCTAAACCTATATCTGGACACATATACACCTATAAGTCACTCCTATGGCAGGCCTTAACAATCCTGGAGGCAGAGTGCTTGGTTTTATGTGAGATGGTGCTCTAGCATGAGCTGAGCCTGTCTGCAGCTTTCGGAACCATGTCCTTATAGCTGTTCTGGGATATTGCCATACCATATACTCTTAGGTGCATTATAATCCTAGCGGTTATTGCTAACTTTGGTTTGGCTTTATCAAAACATGTCGCGTAAGGTGTCATACACTTTGGAATACTACCCCCTTGCCAGTTCTGGCGACGGGGGTAGCATTCCACCCTTCTAGAGGGCTAAGACATGTGGGTAACAGTAAATGCGGTAAAAACTAACCAGAGCCTCAGCATCACAAAATGGATGCTGCTGCCACAGACACAAGTCTGGCCTCCTGCTGCTGACCGAAACGTGGCAGGGGAGGCTTGGACAAAAGGTTTCCTGTCACAGGGAGGTGTTACACCACCCCAGACAGGAGATAGTGGATTGAGGCTGTGGTAAATAAATAATTAATTACCGGTACTATTTTTGACTATATATATATAATAACAGATAGCTCAATAAATAAGAGTCAAGATTCGAGGTAGCTGGAGTTTGCAGGTTTTAATATAGCATAAAGGACAGGAACAGGACAACCTGCACGGGAATAGGATGGCAGCTGCCGGGGGCAGGATCTGGAATGATAACCAACTTTTAATAACAGTGCACAAGTATATATAGTTAAACAAAATACATAGCATTCAGTACAGTAGGCGTAGCAGTGGGCGGGGTTTGTAGCAGTCGCGAAAGATAAGGCATGAAGTAGGTGTAACAAGAGGTGTGTACAAGGCGGATACATAGACATGTGATGCAAACGTAACAGAATATGTCATAAAAGGGGTGGAAACATGGAGGGGGCTACCTAAGGAGCCGGGACCTCTGACCTAGTGGTGCGCGCAAGCTGGCAATGACGTGTTACTAGGGAGAACTGGGGCTATGACTTCTGCACTAGAAGAGGAGACGAAAGTCTGGAGTGTCAGAGCGACATGTACCTAAAGCCTATCTAGTATCTAGTGTTTAGAGAACATGTTGATAGAATCCAAAAGATATCAGGGCAAAGGCTAACAGACACTAAGACTGGTGCATGCATAATCCTATATGTAGTGTGTGTGCGAGGAATATTAAATAATACTAATACAGTATTTCTCTTACATGGAGACATAAAGGCTAGACCATGACGGAAACTATTGATGCGATTCAGTAGCTTAGGAATGCAGAGAAGGAGGGCTGGACTGATAACTAGAATCATAACATACTCTTGGCAGACTAGGAGGCAGAGCCAGGCCGAGCCGGGCACTGCGAGGCAGGAAGTAAGTGAAGGGTCAGGGATGCAGGTGGGGGCTGTATCGCTCCTCGGAGAGGGTTCAGGAGACAGGAGCTGAATCTGAGTCCGGGCCCTTTTTGAGGCCTAGAAACGGGGACAATTCAATGAATTAACGTGCACACGGTAAAACGTGGCAACGTAGGTTTACATAGGCCTAATACTCGTAGCTTTCACGAGGACTGGAAACTGGCATACTAGAGATGGACACAACTGTAATTGCGTCTTTAATCGATCATAGGGAATACATGCATATCGATCATGCACATATAACATAACATGGGGAACACGTAGGCACATATAACATGGCAAAATTTACTTTTCCACATTCCCTCCTTGTGCCCTACGTTTCCATCAGGAAACATCTATATTCATGATACCATCTATTATTTCATACAGTATCATTTGCTCGTCTCGAATTGTCTTGGAACGGGATTTAGAACGGGACTTAGGACTAGGAATACATGATGTAGCACAAATGCCGCAAATCGCAGGGCCACATTGTATACAGAGGCAGCAACTGAATATGATCATTACTGCAATACCTAGGAATGACAATACTTTCCATCCCCAGGCAGATATGATACTCCAGAGCCAACCGGACCATGTCCAGGTGCCTGGATTCTGGTGTAACTGATGGGCAATTTTATGAAGTCTGGTTATAGCTGAATAAACAGACGGCGCGTTATTAGGAATGAAAATGCAGCAACTAGATCCGATGACTCTACATGCTCCTCCTCTATCGGCCAGTATGACGTCAAGAACGAGACGATTTTGGAGCACGACAAATCTCATAGCAGATTGCTCTTCGGTTAAGTTACCTAGAGCGGAAGTAGTCTCATTCACTACTGCTTCAAGGGTTCTGGTTAATCTACGTATTAACTTACTATTCTGGACAGGGCCTATAAAGAAGAAGAAACCTTTATTGAAATCTGTATACTGTTCTAGAGCAGTTTCAGTTTGATCGACAATTGGGGACTCAATCTCCCTTCTATGTCTGACGTGTACTAGATGTGTGTTTCTATGATAATCAGATGGGGCTAGAAAAACTGGTGGCAGTAGGAAGGCAATGTAACATGTTCCATCCCAATCGAGGGGCAGACGAACATATGCGGTCTGACCACACACAAAATAAGAATGACGTGAGGCTTTGAAAATAGATTTCCCACTGTCACTATACTCGACAGTAGTAGTACATTCACTATGTCCTACATGTGCGGAACCATTATTTCTGACACATAATTCGCCTTTGACTGGTAGTACTGAAATAGCAGGTAAGTCTGGAGTAGTATCAGACTGAACATTCAGGACCATAAAATTCGAAGAATAATTACATAAATTATAAACTTCATTTTCTAGATCTAACCCTGTTCTATGGGAGAGACCTTGCTTGTCTGAAAAACATGTTCTATTCAGAAGGGACATATCATTTGAAGATGACGTTAACATGGACCATGCTCCACACGAACCATTATGTGAAAACGGATAAGGAAAAAGTGGCAGAACTCCCTTCGGTGTCTGGAAAGGGGGGAGTCGACCACACACCCAACAATTAGTGGCATTGCTGGTCTGGTGTGAATAGTGTAACATTCTGATGAATGTGTTATTTCTCATAGCAAGACGATAGGATAACTCGTGAGGAGGCAGATCACTAAATGTGTGCTCTACTGTAGCATTAGAAAACTTATTTACATGAGAAATTGGAAAACATAAATGAAATGCATAACTTGTGCAGGTAACCATCAAACTTAGAAACAATAGAAAACTTAGAAAAACGATACATCGGATAGAGTTTTGACTAACTCTCTCACTATGGGGGTCTATCTCATACATGTCAGATACCTGTCTAACCGTTTCACCCGAGGGGGACTTAGACAATTAAACTGGCTGACTTATTTTACTAGACCGGAGCTTGTATTTATACTCCTGCTGCGGAGTTTCCTCTAACAGGGGAGGCTTTGAATCAAAGTTTGTAGCGGGACAGTCCTTGAGAATAGGGCAGTCTTTAGAATTCTGGCAGTCCTTTAAAATGGAACAGTCCAATGTTTTTATGCGACATCCATGGAATTTCTTGACGTGGGACAGGTGCACCCAGCCTTTGCGGCCTTCCAACTTCACGGCCGTGCGGGTGGTCAGAAGGACAAGTTGAGGTTGTTTCCAGCGAGGCTCCAGCGGACTTGAACGATCAAAGTTCCTTACAAAGACTAGGTCGCCTGGAATGACCTCATGCGGTTTCACTTCAGTATTGTCTGGAAATGCAGCGGCAACCTGTGAACGACAAGAGTGTAGGGCAGACATCAAGGAAGCTAGGTAATCTGTCAACATATTACTGGAAACATCTGTAATACTTCGGGGTCTAGGTGTACCCCACATATTTGGGGGGCGGCCGAATACGACCTCATAAGGGGACAGACCTGATCTGGAGTGTGCAACCATCCTCATGAAGAATAAAGCAACTGGCAGGGCTACTAGCCAGTCTACACCTTTCTCTTTACATGTCTTAGCAATACGGATTTTCAGGGTCTGATTATGTCTCTCTACGAGACCGGCTGCTTCAGGATGGCGTACACAATGGAACTTCCACTGGTACCCTAACAAAAGGGAAACATGCTTCATTAGCTCAGATGAGAATGGCTGGCCGTTATCAGAATACACGACCCTAGGGAGTCCATAACGGGGGAAGAATTCACGAACCAACTGCCTGGCAGTGGTCGCTGCTGTGTAATCTGGAACTGGATATGCCTCTGTCCATCTGGACAAAGCGCATACAACTACAAGGACATACTTGAAACCTCGACATCGCTCCATCTGGATATAATCCATCTGGAGGACTTCAAAAGGGTGGTCAGGAGGCTGAAATCCCCCTTGTTGCAGCGTCTGATTTCTATGTGTGGCTGGAACAGTGTCAATTCATAACCTGTTAAACGTGCAATTGTCAAGTGTTGAGTCTGTGTTCGGTTTAAAAGAACTTCCACGGAGTGTGGAACTTGTACTGTCAGGGAATGTCCTAATACTATGGAATCACTTTGTCTGATAGCTAGTGCTGTGGCTGCAACTGACTTGAGGCACGCAGGCAGAGCCTGGGCTACTGGATCTAATGTGCTCGAAAAATAAGCACAGGGCTTGTATTGTCCTGCTTGATCTTGTGTGAGAACAGATAATGCTGTACCTTCACGTTCTGTGACAAAAAGTGTAAAAGGCTTACTATAGTTCGGTGTTGCTAGAACAGGGGCTTGGCATAAGGCTTTCTTTAACTCATTAAAACTAAGTGTATGGTCCTGGGTCCAAGGGAGAACAGTCGATACGGCTGCCTCCTGTGTCGTTAACTGTATCAGTGGCTTAGCTAGAAATGCATACTGAGGAATCCATTGTCTGCAGTAAGAAGTGAGGCCAATAAAAGCTCGTACCTCCTTCTGTGTCTTAGGCTGTGGAAGACTCGCTATTAACTGGATACGATCTGGTGTCAACTGCCTACCCCACTTGGACAGCAAGTGGCCTAAGTAGATCACTTGTTGGACACAGAACTGGAGCTTCGAAGGGGACACCTTGTGCCCCATCTCGGCTAGGAAATACAGAACTGTAAGTGACGCTCGCTCGCAGTCACGCTCAGAACGGGCTGTGATCAGTAGATCATCGACATACTGGAGCAGGGCAGTGTCAGTTGGCATGTGAATATTGTCTAGTTGTCTTTTAAGTGCTTGACTGTAAGTACTAGGACTTTCTGTAAAACCTTGAGGAGCTCGTGTGAATTTATAGCTCCTTCCATTTAAACAAAAACCGAAAAGGTACTGGCTATCTGGATGAATCGGAACACTGAAAAATGCGTTCTTGAGGTCGATGACAGTAAAGAACGTGGCTTCGGAATCAATGGCTGTCAATAGGGATGAAATATCTGGGACTACTGGATACTGGGGTATGATACATTTATTAAGTTCTCGAAGGTCAATCACTAATCGATATACTGGAGGTGCATTTGGATCAGTACGTTTCATGACTGGAATGATAGGAGAGTTACATACATTGGAGTCAGTTTCTACAACCACTCCTTGAGCAATGAGCTCGTCAATAATTTTGGATAAGGCTGCTACAGCCTCAGGTGGCAATCTGTACTGTCTGATTCGTGGCAAGACTACACCTTGCTTGAGGGTCACACGATGGGGTGTGATGTGCATACATCCTACATCAGTTGGACCTTGCGCCCATAAATGCTGCGGTACATTAGACAATCTGGGATCAAAATCACGTAATACATAGTGACCTTTGAAGTCACGCAAAAACAAACGAACTCCCTCTGGGGAGCAACATATTACTGCACCTAATTCCTTCAATGTTTTAATGCCTAACAAATTTTCTGGACATGATTTCGTAAGTAACAAATTAGTAGTTCGGGACAATGGACCAACTTCTAGAGTAACTGGCTTTGATATCTCGTTTACAATAGGCTTTCCTGAAAATCCAAGGGAAACATTTCTAGAGCCTGAGAGCGGAGCCCCTGGAACCTCGTCATGACTGATAGTAGTCCTACTTGCCCCTGTATCAATCAAAAACTTTCTGTCTTTCCCTAATACTTGACTATGTACATAGGGACCCTCTTGATCTACAGGTATCTCGATGAGAGGCAAGCCTACCTCCCTCTCTAGGCTGTTTCATGAATACGGTTGATAATCTGGATACTCTGACTGGGCATACTGGTACATTTGCTGTGTAACATGCTGTGTTGCAGCTATAGGCTGCGGTGCTGGAACTATCTGTTGTGCATTCTGTGGTGACTGAGAAGTCTGTGAAACTTGTTCTTGTCTAGGCGGACGTGGTCTTTCTTTAGTTTTACCAGTGGCTATGTTGTGTTTCAGAACTGCACACTCCTTTATGAAATGACCTGGCTGTTTACAATAATTGCATGTCCCTTTAACGGGAGCTGCAGGATGACTGGCTTGATTCGGACCCCTCTTCTGACTGTCTTGTGGAACAGATTGTGCAACTAGTACTTTCATTTTCGTGTCTTTCATACGTCTCCTTTCGTGTTCTTGCTCTTCCCTGATTCTATTCTGGTGATACTGGAGCATCTGGAGCATCTGGGACGGGGTACTAGCTTGCCAAGTACTTTCGACTTTCAAAACTCGATTCTTAACTTGTGGGCTTGAATTCTCGACTAGTTTAGTAACAAAAAGATGAGGGTATGACTCGTTACCTGTCTTCAAACCACTGTTGATGATAAAGCATTTCTCGAATCTAGAATAAAAATCACTAGTATCTTCATCCTGTTTCTGTTTGCATGCTGAGATTGCATCCCAGTCTTCCTTTTTCGTGGCTAATAACCTAGGCAAAACCTGAATCAATAACTCTGGTAATTCTTTACATTTATCTCCAAGACCGGTACCTGGTACTCGTATCTTATCTTCAGCTTCTAGAACTGCCCAATCGATCTTTTTCTCTCCCACCTCCCATTCTTTTTCCTTGAGTTTCTCATATACCCCTGCGGGCAACAGGACCTTTAACATTTTAATAATATCTGGATACGTATATTCTCCCATACGGAGCAAATCTTTTAATTCTCGATGGAACCCTGCTGGATCTTCGTCGTGACAGGGAATTAATTTCTTCATCTCTAAGAGTTCCATCTTTGTGATCGGGGTATAAACAAACACTCGTTGCATTTCACCACCCTGTGTCCTAACTGGGTGTACTTCTCGTAACGGATGCTGTCTGTCTATGTAAAACGGTTTACTTTCTGGAGGTGAGACGTGAACAAAATGCGGGTTCAGAAACGTTCTATACTTGTGGCGCTGTTCTAGAATGACACTAATTAAATCGGTACCTAACCCTTTCCATTTATACTGGAGTAACTCGTTCAGAACATCATGTAACGGACCTGGATCAGAATGTTGACCCACATACAATGTAATAAGGTGCTGAATCATATACATACCCACCAGTCGCTGCTCGGCTGGGGGCAGTTTCAGAAACATTTGTGCCACTATTTCGTCTGGAAAAGTGGTAGAATCAGTAATCCATCGGACTGCTGATCGGGCTAGTTCTTGTTCATGCATGGTACTTAATTCACTATAACCGATTCGTGATTTCAAAATGTGATCGGTGGCTTGAAATACTTGTTCCAGAGAACCTTGTTCTGGTGCTGGATGATGGAAAACTTTCTTGTGTTCCGGACATAAATGTCGGTCTGGAAATCTAGATTTTCCTACATACGCTATTCTGGCGGTATTCTCGTCTTCTACTTCTTCAGTATCTGAATTACTTTCTTTCTCGCTTACTAGTGCTTCTTTGCGTTGTTCGTGTAACCTTATTATTTCTTTACGTATTTTCTTGTACATACTCTCTATACTACTGATGGTCCTGTGTTTACCCTCGGCTATATTATCACTCCACCTTGTCAGAACTTTCATTTCGGTCGGATCTTTAGTCGGACAATCTTGTTCCCTTATTAAGCAATTGATTAGAAACTTTAACAACATGAGCTGGGTCTCAGCTTTCCTGAGAGACATGATTTCGCCAACACTTTCTGGATCTTCTCCAGTACGGATGAAACGATACATTCTGTCTAGATCTTCTTTCATATTCGGTAGGGTGGCCAGATACTCGGTCACCCGTCTTACACGCAATGAATATAAAACCATATTATCCTCACCTGGGACTGGATCATAACAGCATTCGGTAAGAGCTCGCCTGATGTCTGCAACGGACTGATATTTGGGCGTACGCTGTAACGCACGTTCATGTAACTCGACTAACCCTATACGTTTATTTGGCGGCGGGGTGCCAGGAGGACCTCCTCCCGCGGCCCCTAAACTGGAATCGTCGACTGATACTCTTCGTGCTGGTAGAGTGACTGATGTAGCGGGAACTTGTACTATGGGCTGGACCGGGGGTACCGTAACAGGTGCTGTAACAGGTGCCCCGGTGGCTGGAGGAACAGGTATTACATTATTTACAGGAGCTGGCGGAGCAGGATTCGCATATTCTGGGACTGTGTCGTCCAAATAGGACGAGAGAAAAATATCAGCTGCGGTCGGTTTGTGACGTAGCTTAATCGGAACTAATGGCGGCGGGAAATTACATGGTGCTTCCGGGGTTGCTTTTGGCAAGCCCTCGGCAAGAAGAGGATACATTCCCTTAATGAGGGCATTTCTCTGTCTGTCTGACTGTTCGGCTTTAACTCGTTCACCTACTTCGATTAATTCCCTTTCTTGGGCTCTTTCTAAGGATTCTCTACTTAATTCTGACTTTCTGATTTCTTTTTCGGTTCTTTTATGAGATTCTTTGCGCCATAACTCGATGGCATCTTTCTGGGACTGTCTGGCTTTCTTTTTCCATAATACTTCTTCTACTCGCATGATGCACTCGGCATCCCATGTACCTGATACGGGCCATCTATACTTTTCCTCTAATTGTTTGGTGTACTCCACCCATAAGTCTAGATATAATATGGCCCTTATGCCATGCTTTTGATACATAAAATGACCTGGACTGTCCCTAGGCGGGACAGGAACTGCTTCTTCGAGCAGACCTTTTCTAGTTCTTAGCTGACGTAATTTTGAGAACAGAGTCATGACTAGACTGGAGTCTGGACACAATACAATACACAAGGAACACAATAATTACTTGAAAGAACAATTCATTCATACCACGACATTGAAAACACATGGAATAACATTTAAAATAACAGTTCGGACAAGATACTACCTGAAATACTGAGAACAGAACACATGAATTTTCTCGAGAACAGAACTTACTAGAACAGACTAGATGCACTGCTGAAACAGTATGAAACTTACCGGTCCCATAAAAGAGACACGTCAGGACCCGCATCCACCTAAGTGGACACTTCGTGTTGGATCTGTGTACCCAAACCCACGGACCAGAGACAAATTAATTGACCCTGTCTAGATACTACCCCAGCAACGGTACTCACCGGGCAGCAAGAACGGAAGGCCTCGGACTGGACTGGACTGCTACGACGACGGACGGACGAACTTCGGACTTCAGTTACAGGTGGGCCTCCGGATACCTCGGACCTTGGACTCTCGGCTTGGGCTCTGGTCGGGACTCGCCGCGTTCCTCCACCGCCTCGTCTGGACGCTGGACCGCAACCTCCGTCTCCTCCGTGGACCTGAGGGATACTTGAGGCAGAAATATCTGCCGCTGCGCAGGATGGTTCCGTCACGGCTGCAGAGGATCAGGGGGCCTGCGTGGCTTCTCCGGCGCGTGGGGAAAGGGCAAGTTCCTATTCGGGCGCCATTATGTGGTAAATAAATAATTAATTACCGGTACTATTTTTGACTAGATATATATAATAACAGATAGCTCAATAAATAAGAGTCAAGATTCGAGGTAGCTGGAGTTTGCAGGTTTTAATATAGCATAAAGGACAGGAACAGGACAACCTGCACGGGAATAGGATGGCAGCTGCCGGGGGCAGGATCTGGAATGATAACCAACTTTTAATAACAGTGCACAAGTATATATAGTTAAACAAAATACATAGCATTCAGTACAGTAGGCGTAGCAGTGGGCGGGGTTTGTAGCAGTCGCGAAAGATAAGGCATGAAGTAGGTGTAACAAGAGGTGTGTACAAGGCGGATACATAGACATGTGATGCAAACGTAACAGAATATGTCATAAAAGGGGTGGAAACATGGAGGGGGCTACCTAAGGAGCCGGGACCTCTGACCTAGTGGTGCGCGCAAGCTGGCAATGACGTGTTACTAGGGAGAACTGGGGCTATGACTTCTGCACTAGAAGAGGAGACGAAAGTCTGGAGTGTCAGAGCGACATGTACCTAAAGCCTATCTAGTATCTAGTGTTTAGAGAACATGTTGATAGAATCCAAAAGTTATCAGGGCAAAGGCTAACAGACACTAAGACTGGTGCATGCATAATCCTATATGTAGTGTGTGTGCGAGGAATATTAAATAATACTAATACAGTATTTCTCTTACATGGAGACATAAAGGCTAGACCATGACGGAAACTATTGATGCGATTCAGTAGCTTAGGAATGCAGAGAAGGAGGGCTGGACTGATAACTAGAATCATAACATACTCTTGGCAGACTAGGAGGCAGAGCCAGGCCGAGCCGGGCACTGCGAGGCAGGAAGTAAGTGAAGGGTCAGGGATGCAGGTGGGGGATGTATCGCTCCTCGGAGAGGGTTCAGGAGACAGGAGCTGAATCTGAGTCCGGGCCCTTTTTGAGGCCTAGAAACGGGGACAATTCAATGAATTAACGTGCACACGGTAAAACGTGGCAACGTAGGTTTACATAGGCCTAATACTCGTAGCTTTCACGAGGACTGGAAACTGGCATACTAGAGATGGACACAACTGTAATTGCGTCTTTAATCGATCATAGGGAATACATGCATATCGATCATGCACATATAACATAACATGGGGAACACGTAGGCACATATAACATGGCAAAATTTACTTTTCCACAAGGCAGGCAGGGCGAGTGAAACTAGACACTGCCTGAGGCATACAAGGTGTCCCATGCATAGCCCAGTTCAAACCGGTGCTGGGGCACTCCAGCCCCAGCTCTGGCGCGAAACTGGACAAAGGGAAAGGGGTGTAACCACCCCCTTCCTGGGTCCCACCCATAGGAGGGACCTAGCAGGTTATCCAGCTCCTTGATTTGGAATAAAGGTAGGAGCTGTGCCCCTAGACTTTAGATAATCCTGACTGAAACTTTGATACAGAACTCTGGACCCTTCGACATCCCACTCGACGTGGAAGACTGAAGAATCTCCCTTGTGGTCAAGGAGTGACCACCCTGTGCAAACAGGCACCATCCAGCGCCCAACGGTTTGCTTGTTGCAGCTCCATCCGGAGCTCGAACGACAGAGATCGACAAGAACCGGATTCCCAGACATCCAACAGCCCGATCCAGAGCCACAGCAAAGCTGAGACCCGTGGAGGCGACGTGAGACGTGGGACCGGCCATCTTGAAACGACTGCGAAGTGCTGACCGTGCAGCTCCTGAGGTATCCTCGAAGCTGTGCATTGGCGTTTGAGAAGCCCCAGCCCCGAGCAGCTCATGCACCGAAGATCACCCCTCCACACTCACCGAGTGCTGCGTGGGGCCCTTTTGCATTTTCCTGCTCAATGCGTCCGTCCGGTCACTTGCCCGTTGGGTAGTGGTCACTACGACGACGAATCTTTGAAACTACTCTGCTAGTCTGGTTGCTCCAGACTGGCCCTCGCTCCCCTGAAAAGGAGCCACCTCTCTGACCTTGCTGGTCCGAGTAAGAAGCGATCTGCAGTTCCTGCGTGGGTTGCATTTGCCAAGGCCTGTTGACTCCGATCCTGAAGCCGACACCGCCGACAGCGAGAGCCTTCGTGGGACAGCTCGTGATCCACTCCTGGTCATCCTCGGTGCCCCAGAGTCCACGTGGCATCGGAGACAAGCTTCTCGACAACCACCTGATTGCGCCAGACATCGCCTGGTTCCTTCCTGGTTCCATCCTGGTCACTGGCTAGTGACCCAGACTCTGTCCCCTCTGCTTTCAGGTACTGTACATCTTCGATCCACCCTTGGATCCAACCGGACTCTTCTCTTCTGGCCGCCTGCAGCATCTTCATCTCCAGGCTCCATAGATCTCCACGACGAAACCCGACACACTTTGGCACCTATGCACCCGCTTCCTGTGGGTGAGGTAACGATCTAACACCGGTGCTCCTGTAGTGGTTTACACCTCTAGTGTCCTAGTTTTAAGTGGCTAAGTTCTAGTCCAGTCGGAAGACTTCCAAAGCAGTAACTTTATAACTTTTACGCACCATTGACTTTGCATTGGTGCATGCGTGTGCTTTTAGCGCTGCACCCGAATCCCGCGGGCTACTCCCGTCCTAACTACAGTTAGTCCAGTGTAGTCCCAGCGATTCCCAAGGCCCTAGGCCTTACCATTGTTCGTAAAGCGGTTCTTATACCACTTATTTAATATATGGTTTGAGTGGCCACCGGACCTATCCATAATTGTGCAACTTTTGTATGTTTAACTGTGCTTTTGTTTAAACGCTTGTGCCTCTGCACTCATAAAGAGTACAGAGGATTATTCTAGTAATAAATACATATATTTTTATAATATATAACTTGTGTGGTGTCCTTTCATTTGATATTACAGGATTGCATATGGTAAAACAGCTGGCTTCACATGCCCTCTTGAGTTTAGCCTAAGACTGCTTAGTCCATGCTACCACTAGGATAGCTTGTCTATAAGGTTGACTTTACAACCACCACCATAAGGGATTATTTGGACTGATACAAGGTGCTCACTAGAATAGTGAACATCATTCATCAGGCCAACTTCTCACAGGGGGCGTGAGGGTGTGTAAGGTGTGAGGTGAGGGGGTGTGAGGGTGAGGATGTGAGGCAGTGGGAGGGTGAGGGGGTGTGAGGGTGAAAGGGTGTGTGTGAGGGTGAGGGTTTGTGAGGTTGAGGGGGTGTGAGAGAGGGGGTGTGAGGGGGAGGGGGAGGATGTGAGGGTAAGGGGCGTGGGCATGTGAGGGGGTGTGAGGGTGAGGTTGTGTGAGGGTGGGAGGGTGAGATGGTGTGTGAGGGTGAAAGGGTGTGTGAGGGTGAGTTGGAGAGGGTGAGTGAGGGTGTGTGAGGAGGGTGATGGTGAGGGGGTGTGAGGGTGTGGGGGTGATTTAGGGAAAAAAGCACTAAGAAAGAGTGAGGGTAAAATGCACTGAGAAAGAGTGGGAGGAGCACGAGCCGACGAAAGAGTGGGGGAGGGGATACTCGAGCAGACAAAAGAGTGGGGGGAAAAAGCACTAGCAGACGAAAGAGTGGGGGAAAATGCACGATCTGACGAAAGAGTGGAGAGAGATAATAAAGTAACAGACTGAGAGAGAATAAAGTAAAGTGTGAACCAGCCAGAGAGAGAATAAAGTAAAGCGTGAGCCAGCCAGAGAGAGAATGAAGTAAAGCGTGAGCCAGTGAAAAAGAGAAAAAGTAACGCTGGAGCCAGAGAGAAAAAAAAAGTAACACAGAAGCCAAAAAGAGAGGGGGAAAAAGTAACCGCCAGAGAGAGAGACACAAAAGTAAAGCTTGAGCCCGAGCGAGACAAAAGCAAAGTGTGGGCTGGAGAGAGACCGACACAAAAGTAATGCGTGAATGCTCAACTTCACTGCAAGCTTTATTCATTATAACACTGCTGTTTTTGATCTCTGATGTAATGGAACCTTTGGTGAAACACAAAGCACTATGAAATAAAAATTATCTTTGTACGTAAAGATAACGGATGTAGTCACATTTTCAGAGTAACATATTTCTAAACAAGATTGTACAAATCCAATTTTACAAGTACAGAACAAATGTTCAGACAAAAATCGGAACACGATCAGCCCAAATTTTTGAAAGAGACTAGCAGGTTCTGTGCGAAGCTGCTGGAGGAACGGTCTCTGGTCGTCCTGGGCGGGTGACGGACCAAGGAGCCTGAGGCGGGGGAGGAATAATAAATGTAAACAAGCATGCCGCGCGGCCGTGAAAGAGACACGGTGAAAGAGGTCGTGAAAGTGAAAGCAAGTGAAAGCCGTGACAGAGACACGGTGAAAGAGACACGGTGAAAGAGGCTGAGAAAGTGAAAGCAAGTGAAAGCCGTGACAGAGACACGATGAAAGAGGCCGTGAAAGTGAAAGCAAGTGAAAGCGATGACACTGCCGTGAGACGCGCTTTGTGGTGGGGAAGGGGCAGCTGTGAGAGGCGCCATGACGTAAGGCAGGAAAAGCAAAGGCGTGCATTCCTTTCAAGTCTGATGCGGGGGGCAGGGGAGCGGCAGCCTTTGAAGTCTGATGCCGAGACACAGACAAATGGTGGTGTGTGATGTGGCTGGCGATGTTGTGCACGCCAATAGCTCTCATGAACTGTACGCGATCGGCAGCTAGGTAGACTTTTCTATTCCGCTTACTATAATCTCGCCTATTAATCCCTGCGGGATAGAATAGGCGAGACCTAAAAATGATCTTGTACAAACATGTCCCTTGAGCAGTAAGACAAGGAAAGCACAGTAGCTAGGAGAACCAGTGAAACCAAAGAAGCGAAAATGCCGAGGATGTGTGTGTAGCACAAATTGCTTTACTGCTGACAGATTTCCCACTGTAACCATGGTTACAGTTACAGCCGCCTGTGCCTTCCTATCTCCCCTCTGTGCAGAGCGCACCGCGTGGCTACCTGTTTATTTACTCATCTTGGTACATTCTACCTGCAGGCCGTGGAGGAGGTGAACGCCAGGCTGTGCGAGCTATCTATACCCGGACAGCGAGGAGCATTTTGATATTGTGCTGATGACGAACAATCACGCCTAGGTAGGGGTGAGACTCAAACTCCATCAATCACTATGGTAAGTATAATAAATAGTCTTTTGTGGCTACTCTTAGCTGCCATGGTGATGGGATGTATTGCACTTTGCCCGTTGGCGCAGCTGTTTTTCTCTCTCTTTGGAGAAAACCTTCCTACGGCGAGACTGTTCATTTGCCTGTGTCAGCGCGAGAGCGACAGCCCACATTTCTTCAGCTTCCAGCAAACTTTTGAAGCCAAGTTCACCCCAGAATGAGTGGGCTTAACTTGTCAGGGGGAGCCTCACAGTCTAATCAAGGCTCCTGAAGGTGTTATTCCCCCTCCCCCAGCCTCACACAGCAGGATTATGTACAGTGTGCCAGACCTGTGAGGAGATATCAAACACCTTGCTTGCCACTCTGACAGGCACTGGGTTGCAGGATTGACTGCACAAACATTCACAGTAAGGAGGGAAGCTGTATGAGGTCATGTGCAGGAGGGCCTAGTGGATTCCAGGGTGAAGTGCAGACCTGGGAGGGAGCTCCTCACCCAATGGCTATGTTTAATACACTCTCCTTACCTCGTTGTTTTACTTGTAGCCCACATAAGTGCCTTGTAGAATACCCCGTGGAAAGACGGCCTTTTGCACAATATTTGTAGGAGGTTTCTAATTTTTTCAGAAACAGATAACTTTCAATTGAATATAACGTATTGTCTGTCTCAATGATGATACAAAATAAACCCACTCACACCCATTATAGCTAAGTAAAACAAGGAAAGAACGCGCGCACAAAAAACGCTCACCAGTCAGCCACTGTTTATTTTTGCATCTCACTTTCATTTTAAAGTGAAAGCGCGATGCAAAATTAAACATGCGGCCTGCTTTCCTTCTGTCGTGACGATTTCTTGTCTTTATGGGGCCATGTGTTTAAACACATGGCCCCATAAAGATAAGAAACCTTTTACTTCAGAAGGAAAGCAGGCGAGCCCGTCCAAGTGGGACGGCAGAAAAAGAGAAAAGTCCACGTCATTAAAAGCTCTTCTCCAATGGCTGGCCACCGTTTAGCATAAACGGTAATGGCAGCCAATGGAAAAGAGGGGCGGTGCTTAAGTCCCTTTCTCAAAAGTAACTTGATTACTATAAGTCTGGAGTCGAGGAGCGCATGCGCTCCAACGCCAGCCGAGACCTAAAAAAGTTTGATGGGGTGGCAGAATCTTTACCTACAGTGCGGCTAAAGCCTGGAATAACGTCCCTTTCCAACTAAGATGCATTACGAACCTTCTAGCCTTTATGAAAAGCCCAAAGACCTGGCTTTTTGTTCAGACTATTGTAATCTAAGTTTATACTTCCTTTTTGGGTCAAAGTTAGATTAATTTTTCAAAGTCGTTTTATTTGCTAAAAACTTTGTATGTCTGTTAAATGTACTTTTTATTTTGTTCTTTTAAGCCTTTTACAGTACAAGATTATAACTGCAATGTCTTCATTTGTGTTTTAAAAAAACGTTTTTGTAAATTCAACTGTGTTAAGGATCATTTTTGACATAATTTATCGTGCCACAAATATTTGTTTAGTAAATGTATGTTTTTTGCTAGTAAATGAATGTGAACCTGGCACAAGTTAAGTGACTGACTGTGAGAAACTGTGCTTACTTTTTGTCTCATTTATGCTTACATCGTGTGTAATATCACTGTATATTAGGAGTAAACTCAACTGATTTTGTTGCAGTAGAACTTCATTGACCGTGGCATTCTGCCATCCTTTTCTACCCCACTGTTCACAGAAGGCACTTGTGTATTTGGCTAAAGGCTTGCTTTTTAAGACAACCCTTTGTTTCTTATGGTATTGTAGATGTTTTTAATATATATAATTGCTCATTAAATTAATCAGCAATCTGGTCCAATTTTCTCAGTGATAACAACGTTTTAGTGCTAGATTGTGCGTAACTTTGTGATCGCTGTTGCCATTGTGATGAGTGGTGGGAAGCATGAGCTGCTAGTTTTATGGATGAGTTGGCCAGTGACAGCTCTCTAAAATGTCCACATCTACGGTTTAGCCGGATTAGATTGTACCTTTATCTGTACCCAGACAGCCCCTGCACGGTTTCTGGAGATTTTCTAGGGCGTTTTCTGAGATGTACTCTAGGCAAAATTGTACAGAACCGAAATTTGTTTTCATCTTTGTTCTTTAAATTACTTTCTTGGCACCCTGTAGTACCTTGAAGTTGGAATCCGAAAAGGAATGGTGACTCTTTAAGCATGTTATCTGAAAGCTTTTATGAATGGAATTCTTATTTATTTGCTTCACTATGAAATCTCTGGCTTCCTTCAAACTGGCTGGAAAAATCTGATGTTACGAATATCAAAATGACATCTCTAAATTTCTATGCTCCTTGCATTACAATGTGTATTTTTTGTGTTGAACATGGTTGGGCACTAAAAGAATCAATTAACCAATGAAACCAGCAGCAAGAGCTTCTCATCCTAATGGGAAATTTCTATACAAATACGATCTGTAGTTTACCACAATGCAGAAAAATATCCTTTTTTGGAAGGATTTTACAGAATGCGTTGTAGTTATTGTTGAATTGCTCATATTTTTGTAAATTAAGAGCATGGAATATGCTACATTTAGAAATGTAATGATTGTAAATATTGTTAAATGAAGCCTTCTGCAAATAAACATTTCCCACAGGAGGAGAATTTGGAAACGTTAGGCCTCATTTTCTATGTTATGTGAAATGTTTTTTTATGTTTTTCTCCTCTTGTTCTTCTGAGCAGATCGTATGGTATCCTGGTGTCGGGTCATAGTTGAAGATGGAATTAATGATTAGACAGTTTCCTTCTTGCCTTGTATTCATTAACAATACGTATGCTATACTGCATATTTCATCCGTTTAACACTGTGGAAACTAGACCTTGCAATTGAACGAAATGCCTTGATCTAACTAAAGAGTGTTTGACTTTCTGCTACAGTTATTCGATTTATGTTCAAATGACCCCTTTGCTTCGAACCCCCTGTTATGCATTCAGCTATACACATTTTTAAGCCCAATGTTGCATATGTTCTTGGGTCCTACAGAAAATTCGAAATTGACGAATAAGACCGATAAACACTTTGCCTTACTCACTGCCTGCATTTGTTCAAAAGTTCATCCATTGTCTGCAGGATAGTAGTATTTTTTATTTTGGTGTTTCTGGGCATATTTCACCGCAGACATTTGGTAATCTGAAACTGGTGCCATCTGACTTTTTCTTTATATTGCTGATTATCTAATAGTGGTTTGTTTTAATCGAAGGTATAAAAGAGTGTTCCATGCTAGTTATTGAAATATCAACACTAGAAAGCATTTGATTAATTTCCATTATTTGGTTTAATGCATTGACAACACTTACCTTAACCTGTTTGAATGGCAGGCCTAGAAGTATACTTGGGTTTACTGTAACCTAATTCACTGCTTTATATCTTGCAAGTAATAAGATGCTTCCCTCGTCTAGTTAAACGTTGTGGTGATTTTTCTACAGCAACCTGCTGTTGCAACATTCCACCCACTGAATATCGTTTGTTTACAACCACACACTTTTTTGGATATTAGATTCCCCATGTTAGACTAATGTTCTGATGTGTTACCTTTGCCTCAAATTGTAAAGCGCTCTGATATCCTTCAGGATCAAGTTCGCGCTACATAAAACGTTATAAATAAAATAAATAAACTAGTGCAGGACACCCCAGAGTAACAGCCGCGCTGTATAAACATAACATACATGTTATTTAGTCTTGATAAGCACTATTTTCTTCATTCAGTTTCTGTTCCTGCAAGCACGACATGCTTTGCTTACATTCAGCACACCATGCGCCATTTTTTTTTACACATCCTGTTTCTCTCTGGCGCCACACAGTGGTTTGCTTACACTCAGCACGCCATGCACACTTTCGGTTTTCAAGCAGCCAGGACAATGGCAGCCACTCCATAGGTCTCGCATTTAATTGCTTCAGCCCTCAGAGCTACTCCAACGAGAAGCATGCCTGCTTCACATTTCAGGAACTTCTCGTTGGCGGTGCCTGCTTCATACCTCCATAGCAATGCTTGCTACGTGCCTTCACATCACTATAAGAGCTCCCTAGGTAAGCCTGTTTCGTAGCGTCAGTGCTACTTGTGAGGCATGCCTGCTGCACACCAGTTATATCTTCCTAACGCCTGCTCCGTAGCACCAGAGCTTCTCACATGCATAACTGTATTTCAGAGCCAGCCTTGTCCTCCCCGCCCCTGTGCATTCCTGCTTCCCCAGCACCAGGGCTGCCTCGCAGGCTCTGTTTCCACATAGGGTCTGCTCGTGGGGTCTACCTGGTCCAAGAGCACTTGCCAAGACGTGTCTGTTTTTCCACATCAGGACTAATTCCCTGGTACCCCTTGCAGCGCAACACCAGAGAATTTCCTCTGACATGCCTGCTTCATAGCACCAGATAAGCACAGCAGGCATGCCTGCTTCATAGCTTCAGAGAAGCACAGCGGGCATGCCTGCTTCATAGCACCAGAGAAGCACCATGGACATGCCTGCTTCAGGGAACGAGAACTGTTGCTTAGGTAACTCTTGTGTCACTGTCACAGAGTTACTCCACCAGCATAACCACTCCACAGTGATGGAGCTGCCACACAGCATGCCTGTTTCAGGGCCCCAGAGCTTCAGTCGAAGCCTGCTTTATTTGTGATAACTCCTGTATCCTTAGCAAGCCTGCATCATATCACACAGCTTCCAAGCACCAGGTCCTTCTTCCTGTGCACTCATACCCCTGATGCTTCACAGCGCTGAAGCTGCAGTCCGACATGCCTGCGTCAGAGCACTAGAACGGAAGACACTGATGCTTGCTTACATAGCCTCGGACTTGCTTATACACATGCCTGCTTCACAGCACACGTTGATGCTTGCTTGCACAGCACCGGACTTGCTTACAGACATGCCTGCTTCCCAGCAGCAGATTTGCTAACGCGCTACTCTGGTCCATCTCAGTACTGCTGCTAGTGATTCTCAGCACCAAATCTGTCCATAGCTACCCACATGCACCTTAGACCAGGTCTACTGCCCAGCTCTCCTGTGTAACAGTATTACATGTACACTAGGCATGCCTGTTGCACAGCCTGGGGTTACTCTGTGGCCTGAGCGCTCCGCAGCATCTGGGCTTCCCATGCCTGTAAACAGCAGAGCAGTGCACCCTCCATGCCTGGGCCTGGGCCACTCGCCTGCTTTCGAGAACTACTTGCATTACAACTTGCCTTTTCCCTGGTTGCAGCTTTGGCACTTCATTAAAGTGTGTTTTGTGATTGGTCCAGTTCACTTTAATTCCACTGCCAGATAAGAAGGGGGTTCCTTCCCATAAGTGAGCGAACTACACATTGGTGTTTATTGACCAATACCCAGCTCAAGTAACACTTTCCATAAAATTCGAGACAAGCTTTGAAGAGAAGTAGTGGGAGCATGCACTGGGTGGTGCCTCCAAGCCATCTTGTAGTGAAAGTCATTTGTATAGCGCCTCTGCTCCCTCAAAACACATTGACGCTCTAACAGTTAGTTTAAAAGTGTGTAGATGTGAAGATCTTTTATTTGTGAATGCTGTTAGATCTCTCAGGCAGCAAAAGAGTTCCTTTTAGGGCTGGTTGGGGATGAAGACCTCTCTGCGTGTTGGGGTGGGGGGGGAGGAGAGGGTCTGGTAAGATGGCTACTCAGTTCTGCAATCACACAAGTGGTTCCCCACGATCACAGGAATAAACCCTCTTCAACGTCTGAGAACACTGTACCAAACAGAGTATGGGTTTCATGTAGCGCTCGCTATGGAACGAGGGTTTTCTAGGTGCTGAAGCACCAACCTCTGTGAATGGGCCATGGGTCGTGAGTGTGTTTTTAAGTCTTGTGCAACCCTAGCTACTAAATAATGGGATGCACGGGGGAATAAAGTGAGGGGAACAAAGACTTGCTAGTAGAGTAGGGGGCACAATGCACACCCGCCTGGCTTAGGAATGCTACGGAAGCTTGACATCGCCTTTTTATCCCATCATCTGTTACAGCTATATTGATGTTCCAAATATTTCTCAGTGTGAGCAAATGTCTCCACAAGAAAACTGGGAATCCTTTTTACAAACCATTTTTTCATGAGTTCTGGTGCAATTGACTTATTTGAAGCGTACGAAGACTGCAACTCCTACAATGCACTAGATTTTTAAAAATGAAGCTCTAAGCTATAGAAATACAGTATTCAGCCCACATCACGCATGCGAAGACATCCTTCTGCCCTATGTGAGGTGTGACTTAGTAGGGCCCAAGAAGGTGATGGTCTGGTGTGCCCCCTAACCTCTGAGAATTCACGTTTTTCTTCATAGATTCGTTGACAACATTCTGAAAATGTGAAATTCTGGAGCAACAGCAAGGGTTTGTTTACATACTGTTGCTCAAAAAAGGAGGGTGTCATCCAAAGTATGCCACTGGCAAACAAGCGTTTGCAATGCAATAGGTCTAGAATGTTTTCAACTTTCACCTTTTGGTATTGTAAATGACAATGCCTTTTATTATTGAAGGTTTTTTTAAACGCATAAATAAAAGGCATTGTCATTTACAATGGCAATAGCTCAAAATCTCGCAAATGCGATCCCTATTGCATTGCCAATGCTTGTTTTGTTAATATCCTGCTTTCCTCTTGAAAAGTGTTGGCATGAATGCGACTCCATGCAGGCAGGGTGAACAGACTGAGGGAAGAGAGCAGCAGCGGGGGCGGAGGGGCGCGGATGGGGAAGTACTGAGCGGGGCAGACGACCGCGAGATCTCCAATGGAAACGCGGGGGAGGAGCGGGAGGGGGGCGGGCAGCGGTTCAGGGCGGGAAGTTTCGGAAAAGCAAGCAGTGGACCGGGCTGTGGCCAGGGGTCCTTGAGACGTTGACGCGAGAAGGGGGCGGTGAAAAGGTGTTTAAAAGTAACGGTCGGTTGGTGAACGAGATCTAAATCTAAACAGCGACTAAAAAGTTCAAAATGATTGTGGAGTAATGAGGCTACTGCCTCGGTATCCAAAAACTCACCACTGTCAGAAGGAATCTGACAGACGAAAACAAGACAGCAGCTGAACGAGATCTTCGCCGCCGGCTGCTGAGACACACCGGGTCCTCTGACCCTCCGACGACGGCATCGGACATCCCGACGGCTCCCACCCTGTCCCGGGTCCGTCAACAAACCCGTCTTCTCGAACGCAGAACAGCGGCAGCTCCCACGGGACTGCCACAGCCTGTCAGTGAGGCGGAAAGAAGCTCGAGGCCGATAGAAAGGAGGGAGTCGCAGCCTCGGAGAGGAGAAGGCCTCACCTGAAGAGAGGCCCGCACGAGCTGCCACAACCCCGACGGCACAGTGAGGGAGCTGGTGACGCCGCCAAACCGGAGACAAGGGCCTTCAGGTACAGGTGGGCTGTTCAGTTCTCACCCTCCGGACACACCTGTGCACATCAGCGGCCATCTTAGAAGGTCAGGCGAGGTCCAGGCTCAGCCGCCCTCACATGTCGTCTATTCATCTCTTTTAGTCCCAGAGCGCAAACGTCGTCAATACTCCGGGAATCTTTACACAGTCCTGTCAAGCGTCACGCAACTGGTGTGACACTCACGCATATCAGTGCGGTGATCCGCATCACCGCACTGAATGCATTTGTCACGCATTTTGCCACCTGTGCCAGCGGCGCGCCAGCAGCTCCTGTGGCCTGGGCTCTAGTTCTGAGAGTTAATGCTGCAAACTGAAACCACAGACATCACTGCAGCAGCTCTGAGCTGAGCTTGAGCGGCGCAGCCGCGCTACAATGTATCTCAGTGTTCCCGTTGCCCTGGAAACTTGAGTCTGCAGGGGGGCCGGCCGGTGCCCGGCCTGCCCGCAGTCGATACAGCCTCAGAGCTGTCAATCACGGCACCAGGCGCAACAGGGCGCCAGGAATTAATCCGGATGTGCCGGCCTGGGTGGGCCGTCACATCCGGAGGAAGCAGGAACTAGTAAAGCGGCGGGTGATTTAGAGTGCAGGCAGCAGGGTGCGGGCGGCGCGCAGTCCTCACTCTCAAGCATGGCCACCCGCCGCGGCCCCCTGTGCAGCCCCCCAGCTAAAAACACAGAGCAGGGTCTCTGCAGCGCACCTGTGGCAGCGCCGCAGCCTGGTAGCTCAGCTGAGCCGGCCGCCGACAGACACAGGACACCGCTCTGGCCACCACCGTGACCAGGAAAGCAGCACAGCCGCCCAGCTCAAAGTAAGTGTCAGCCGACTTCATTATGGTTTTATTTTATATAATTTATGCATTTGCGCGGACTGTTTACCCCGGGGCGCCGTCAGCGCTTCACAAGACAGTCAATGACTTTGTCTGATAAAGGAGAAAATTACAAATACTACAATAAAGCAAAACGTTAATTTATATGAGGCAAAATAAAGTGTCAATCGTCAGCAAACAAAAATACACAGCAAACCGTGAAACGCGGTGCTTAATATTACAGGAGGAAAAAGTGGCATGCGTGCAAGTATAAAAACGTGTAAAGTAACAAGTGTAGAGCCTATATTAATAGTGTTCTAAATGGCAGATAGGCAGCAAGCACTCAAACACAAAGAAGAAACGCGGCAATGGTGTCACTTGTGCAATCTGAAGCAAAGAAAATGTACGAGGTAGCAAAGTGTGTTACAGGGAATAAGTGACGTGTCTGTGCATGTTACAAAAGAGTACCTAGACACAGGTAGAACTACGATAATACTGCAATAAATGGCAGACACGTTCAACAGCACAAGAACAAACATTACGTATGCAATGGTGGCACTCGTGCAAGTGTCTAAAGCAAACAAAATGAAGGAGGTAACAAAGTAGAAGGATAATACTGCAATAAATGGCAGACAGATTAACAGCACAAGAACAAACATTACGTAGGCAATCAATGGTGGCACTTGCTTGGTCTATATATTATGTACATATGGACTTTAAAAGAATATTATTTATTTTATGCAAATGCAATCTGTTGCATCCACTAAGTATTTTTGTATTTAAATGTGCAGGTGTCAGCATATGTACACAGAACTTTAATAAAGTACTGCTGCTGAAAAACGTAACTTGTATAATTTCATGGTTATGCATTTGTTTACAGTACAGCCCGGTTACAGGAGGGAGCAATAGGATTAGTCTCCTTCCATTGCTGGTGCTCTGCAACAGTTTCAAGTAGTTCTTGGAGTTTCTTGTTGCTCAATTGGCTGTAATTTCTGATATTTAAAAGTTTCCCTCTTCTTAAATGCATGATTTTTGCTCGCGAGAAAGTGTCACTCATAGTCGTTGAAATGTCACTCATAATTTCACTCAAATTTTTAAAATGTCACACATGGCAATCTGAAACCTTGGCAGCTATGTTTACACGCCTAAAAGATCTTCAGAAAGGAACGGAAGAACTGTTTATTTTAACAGAGAGTGGCAAAACGTTTTACAAATCCTAACAGGGAAAGTTGGCGTCTATCTTTAAAGCTATTTTGGGTTCAGATTAGCACTGAAAGCGAAGAGCTCTTGCCGTTTCAGAAGCGTGATTCACAAGAATAAGCATCACTCTTAGACCCCGCAGGAAGGGATATTTGGCGGTCATCTTTACCACCTCACTTAAGAACAACAATTTGGTGGATTGGTTGCTTTTGTAGATTGTCAAAGAGATGAATCTAAATGCTCTCGCACCGTTTGACATGTCAGAGACCTGGAACCTGGGCCCCAGATGGCGAAAATGGATTAGAAAATTTGACAATCTCGTGTCCCTCACAGGTGCATCTCAAAAAATGCAATTGAACTTACTGCTACACTGGGTTGGTCCTGAAGTGGATAATATCATAGACACGTTCTCACAGGAGGAGAGAGAAGATGTCACAAAACTGAAGAAAGCCCTCAGTGCGTGCTTTGAACCGAGAAAGGACCTTCAGCACCTGCGTTACCAGTTCCATTCTGCAAAGCAAGGCCCAGATGAATCCATGGAGGGCTTTGTCCTGCGTTTGAAAATTTTGGCATTAGATTGTGACTTTGATAAATATTCCACAGAAGAAGCAATCAAATCACAGGTAATCGTAGGGTGTGCATCTCCCACACTCCGAAATCAGCTGTTGGGGGAGACTACTAAGATAGTGAACAGTCAGCAGAGTGAAAGCATTCATGTGCAGTCAGATGCATTAAACATAAGCACCAAAGAGCATGTACACAATGACCAAGGAAATGAAGTGCAGGGGGCGCCACACTTGAGTAAATCGAAAACAAAGAAACCCGTTGCACAATGTGACAGGTGTGGGGGCCAGTGGCCACATGATGGTCAGTGCCCTGCCATGGGCAACACTTGTGCTCATTGTGGGAAGGAGAACCACTACCAGTCTGTGTGTAGGTCGAAAACAACACCTGACACCTGCTCTGGCAAAGCAGGAAGCAAACCAAGAAAACAGGACGAGATTTCTGGCAAACATACACAAGCCCAAAAATCCACAGACAACCACGTGCTAAAACAGAAGCCTTGGCCATCACGCTCTTCGTCACCCGCTGAGGGATGGGTTGGTGGCATGCAAACTCCCGGCCAAAAGGGTGGCCTCAGGCTTATAGTAAATGTAGCAAATAAGCCGATTGAATGTCTAATCAGCACAGGTTCTACGATAAACGTCATGGATTCTGTCACATACAGCAGTCTTTCTCCTCTGCCGCCCCTGAGAGCCACTAGAATGAAGATATATTCTCGTATGGGCCCATTGTTATCATGCAGTGGAAAGTTCGATGTCAAGCTGGCATTTGGAGATCGGGTGATAATGAGTGAAATGTACGTACTTAATGATTCGTGGGCTGTAGATGGATACCTAATAGGAAATCCATCAATAAAGGAGCTGAGGCTAGTGACATTTACGTTTATTGGTTTGCCTGAAGTAAATGATCAACAGGAAGTAAAGTAAAGTAAAGTCCACATTTGTAAAGCGCACAATCACCCGTAAGGGTCTCTAGGCGCTGGGGGGCCGTCGGGAAGATTAAGCGAGCTATTGCCCAGAGTCACATGGTGCTGGGCTAACCTGCCGCCGGAGCCGGGGATCGAACCGTGGTCCCCAGATTCCAGCGTCAGTCGCCCTGGCCGCGGCGCCACACCTCTCCCAGAGGACATTTAAGGCAGGCACACTGGCCTATTTCCCCTCAGGACAGGAAGTGGACAGAGGGAGGAAAGCTTAAGACACTTTTTGCCATAATTAAAAAAGAAAATGGAACACAATTTCACACTTTGCTCAGTATTATGGACCAATGTCTGTGTTGTGTTGAATTTGAATAAAGATAGTTAAAGGCAAGAAGTAGTCTGCTGTGCTTACTACTGGCACCCTCAACCAAAGGTAAACAAAGATTAAGGTCTACAGGAAATATGATGTATTAAGGCTAGTGTGGAGCCCGTCCAAGGTCTTAGAGAAGTAGGTGTGCCGTTCTGACTAGACCAGTATTTTAATATCAAGCGTTGTAAAAGAGTTGGTAAAATCATCAAAAGCCTTTTTTAAATAATATCATAAAAAGCGTAAGAACTATAAGAAATCAATTCAACCTTATTTTAGAGTGTACCAAACTTTTCCTAACTGTCTAGGTAAGCAAGAGGAGGCCTAATTGCTAAGTTCAAAAAGAGTATAGAGGACTTTATATTAAATATTTGTTACAGTATCAACTTCTGGCTATCCCAGAATCTCAGCACCTGAACAAATGAAAATGGGTATTCTACAATATTAACTGTGCAACCCGAACAAAGCTCTCAATTCATAAGGGCTCAAGAAAGTAGGAACGAGATTGAGCTCCTCTGGATGGGGATGGGGGCGTAGTTGGGGGGAACTGTGGTCTAGAGGAAGTATTTTAGATATGTGCAGTAAACAGTGCGCTAATCTACACTAACCCAATTTTGGGCATTTATTGAAAATACAAATCCAAGGGTAATGTGTAAACTGTATTCAACATCTGGTATTGTTGCCAAATTTCTGATCTTATTAGCGGAGTGGAATGTTCATGGCCTTTCACTGTTGGTGGCTGTGTTTTTGTATGGATATTTTGAATTTTCTTTCTTTAAGGATTTTGTGTTTATTCTCTGGAGGTGTCTACTTGATTCCCTTAAATCCCAACCTGTCCGTCAAAAACAAGAGTGAAGGCCTGTGCCTTCCCCACTGGGTCACCTCTCCTTGTTACTTTAGGAAATCATTTTCTGCATGGTTGTGTTGGACTTTTTAGTACTATGTGCACTTTCTCCCTGCTAACGAGCTGTAGAGTGTCTGTGCTACCCTGTTTAACATGGTCGGGTTGGCATACTCCTAAATGGTGTATTTTACTTGCCTCTAAGTCCCTAGAATATTGTACAAAATGTGTCTAGAACGTGGAGGTTAAGTGCCTTTAGAGGACTGCAGCACCTATTGTGCCAGCCACTACAGTTGTAGTCCAAACATGGCTCAAGCCTAACATTGTAGCCTAATTAGCAGTGTCAAAACTGCAATTTGACATCTCAAAATAGGCCTTTTGACAGGTCAAAATGTCCCCGTTAACTATTAATATCACCGTATGTAGACCAAGGCATGATGCATGCTATTTAATACTAGGACATGTAGAAATGTTATGTTAACATGTCCGTAAAGTGCCTAGCACCCAAAAACTATGGCAGGCCTATCTTTGCTATGTAGAAAACCATTAAAAATATTGTATCTCGGGAATGAGCTAGAAAAATGAACATCAATTTTTATTAGTTACGAAATATCCAATTCAATACTGAAGTCAGATTTGTAATAAATATTAAGCAAAAAGTTACCTCTACAAAATTACCCTTTATCTGCTCGAAGTTCCTGGAAGCTAAATGTACATTTGCTCTTCCATTTCTGCCAGCCAGTAGTTAGCATTTGAATAGTTGTGAAAAAGGTGCAAAAAGCCTCCCAGAAGCAAAAAAAAAATAGGTTTACCTGAATGGGCAGAGATGACTTCTCTGAACCTCCCAGAATATGAAGGTTGTTCTTTCAGTTACCTTTTCCTCTCATCCCATTCGCTAATTGATTTACTGCACCACTACTTAAAACATTTCATCTAGTGCATCCAGGAGAATGGCAGAAAGATGAGGGGCATTTTTCCTAGTTGGGTTGTCAGGGGCCATGGGCCAGATCCAGACCTTCTGCCTTTTCATCATCTTTGACGCTTATCCTCCTGTCCCTCCTCAGAGCCTACTCCCCAGTTTCTGATCCAAGGCAGGTTGTATATTTGGTTTGACCTGTGCATGCCATCAAATGGTTGGGATTTTGTCGCTTGTGGGTGGACTCTGTATTTGTTTTCTCTGGCAGCTTAACTTTGTTTCCAAGGCATGGGCTTTTCTAGCTCTCTAGATGTCTGAGTGTCCAGCAGGGTAAGGCCCTATCGCTTCTAAGTATACCCCATATAGCAATATGTTGGTGGACTAGTAGTGTCTCATGCAGGTGAGAACTCTGGTGACTGGGTGGACACCAAACACCAGACTCAAAGTGCCCAGTTGGTTTAGGCCATTTAGTCCAAGTTGCCTCAAATTAGTTATATCTTGTTAGCTTAATTTTTTTTTCATTTATTCAATCTTTATTTCGGCCATTGGCCATCAAAGATATACCATAAAACATATAAATCACTATAAAATCGACATACATAATCAATCACAGTGTAAAACCTTGAAGTTACAAACTCATAAAACTACATAAAAAAAACTGTAACCCTTAGAATTACAAGGGAGCCTGCATCTTCAAAATACGGGTACGAGTGTGCCAGACATTGGTGAGGAATTTTGCTAATACAAACACAGTTAAACTAGAGGCATCAGTTTTTAAAATTCTATACATTGGGAGATACTCCCTACAACCCAGATTTCTGATCAATGGTAGGAGCCAATGTTTCCTCGCTGCCTTGTAAGCTGGGCTGAACAGGACCACGTGTAAATCGCTTTCCTCCGCGGCTGCGCAAGCCGGGCACTGCTTGGTGGAGGGAGGTGATGACCAGGAGCTAGTAAAAGATCGTAGGGGCAATGTGCCATATCTCCATTGGAGGAACAGCTTCCTGGCCAGTACGGGGGAGATGGCATCTAGGACCCACTCCTGCCTATACGAGTCCTTGCTCTGCGTGAAAACAAAAGTTAGTGACCCTTCACACTGGCTATCTATGGCCGTAGCTAATTTTTGTTCATGATAGGCGGTGGCCAGAGTTCTTTTTGAGATATTTAATGAGGCATTGGCGGGGTTAGACCAAAGGTCGGGGAGCCCCAATACCATACAGGAGTTTCAGATATATTTTATCCAGGGGATCATTAGCACTTTCGGGTGGGTCAATAGCTCCATTAGTTCCGCCCTATAGGCAAGAAGTTCATCGCTACTCCACAGCCTTCGCCAGAAGGCTATGGGTCTCAAGCCTAGTTCTTCAGCTATGGGACGCAACCCCAGATCTAGCCTCAGGGGGAGGAGCGGGGTGCTGGGCGGAAGTGCAACTATCTGTCTAATGAATTTGTTCTCTGTTAAGGACAGACTGCGACAAGATGTATGTCCCCACAATTCCGCTCCATACATAGTAGCACCCCTGGCCTGCGCCTTATAGATCTGGATGAGCGACCCCAGTGGTCGGTATGTGGAGACATTCAACATCCGCGCGATGCCCCCTGTAGTCTGTATCAGTTTTAGATTGGCCCTGCTCTGGTGTGATCCCCAAGACATAGTTTCATTAAGAGTTACACCAAGGTAATCGAAGGTGGAAACTCTCTCGAGCCACGAGGCTCCCAATCGCGGATTCGGCCGCAATTTATGGCTTGGGTTCAGAACCATAAACTTAGTTTTGTCCGCGTTAATTTCTAAGCCCCTATCGGTGCAAAAGGCCACGAACGAATCGAGGATCCTCTGTATCCCCATTGGGGTTTTGGACAGCAGCAGGGTGTCGTCTGCAAACATGATTGCAGGCACCCTGCTGCCGTTCAATTTGGGGGCGTCAATGTATTCAGTGGCATTTAGGTGGACAATCACCCCGTTGACAAAGAGGCAGAACAGGGTCGGTACCAGCACGCAATCCTGTCTAACCCCTCGGTAACCGGGGAATCTATCCGTCAGAGCCCCGGACCTCCCGCACCTCACTCGAGCATAGTTTTTTATCATGTAATCTCTGCAAGATTATCAGGATGTCCGGGGGGACGCCCATCTCAGCCAAGACGCTCCACAATTTCCCTCTGGGCACCAGATCGAAAGCGGCCCGCAGATCCACAAAAATTGTGTATAGGCTGCCGCCCTCGAATATCGCTGCCCTCCAGTAGATAATATTCAATCGGAAAACCTGGTCCACTGTGGAAACTCCCTTCCTGAATCCCGCCTGGTACGGGCTGAGGACGCCCGACTCTTCTGCCCAATCTTGGAGCCTGTTCAACAATACCCTACCAAACAGCTTCTGTGCCACATCGATTAGACTGATTGGTCTGTAGTTGGCTGGGAGAAGTGGCAAGCCCTTTTTGAAAATAGGGACCACCTCCGCCCCCAGCCAAGTACTGGGGATTTCCCTGCCGTTAAGAACTCCATTAAACAGCGTGGCAAGGTAGGGCGCCCAAACATTGGGCTCCTGCTTAAACAGGTCCCCGGGTAGGCCGTCCAACCCTGGCGCCTTCCCCGAGGTTAATCCTGCTATTGCATCCCTAACCTCGCCCAGTGTTATTGGATCTCCCTTATAGTCGGGCCAACCAGCACCGGTGTCAATGGTGGATTCTCCCGGTTCAGAGCTATAGAGAGATTCAAAATGTGCCTGCCACACCTCTGGTGCAATGTTTGGCTCAATTGCCGAATGGAGATTCCCTGACCCCCCGCTCACTATTCTCCAAAACATTCGGTGATCTTTTGTCGCTAGGAACTTAGTGAGCTCTTCCCATTGATTCTCTTCCCATTCAATTTTTGCGTGGGCAATGAGTTTTTTATATGCCCATCTGCGTTCTCTTAGCTGTTCCCCGCTTAAACCCTCCTTGATTGCTTTAAGGAGTTCCCCCTTTGCCCTTCTGCAGGCTGTGTTATACCATGAGGATTTATATGACTGCCCCCTCCTCGAATTCTGCACGTCACTAAAGAGGACGGGAGCCGCAGCCTTTACAAGGTCCTCGTGGGCCTGATATAGTTTGACCTGTGAGTCTTTGTTACCCACCTCTGTAGCCAAGTCTCCCACAGATTCCAGAATGGGGATTATCCCTGCATAAAGCCTCGGGAGTTTCTACTCACTTGAGGCCAGTTGTTCCCACCTGATTCTTCTCCTGTTGTTTTCCAGTAGAAGTTCAGGTTTAGTCCCCTCCCCAGACGTTACAGAGGTTCGACGGCCGGGGTGGATGAGGTCAAGTTCGAGGGCATTATGATCACTGTCTAGCCTTTCCATAACCCTAAAGTCCCGGATAGCTGGCCAGTTCGCTATCTGTACCAGGACATAATCCAAGCGAGATTCCCTTCCCACTCTATTATATGTGGTTCTGCTGGGTATGTCAGATCTAATACGCCCATTGCAGGCTCTAATTCCAAACCTTAGGGTGAGGGCTGTGATCTGCAATGCTACAGGAGTCCATGCCCTCGGGGGAGGAGCTTCTACCGAGGGCACTGACCACCTAACCTCTTCTTCCATTGGGAAACCCTCTAATAGGCCTGGCAATGGCTCGAAATGGGAATTTAAGTCCCCTCCCACTACATAGGGTAGATCTCTAGGTAGTTCAGATAGATAATCCGAAAGTTTATCTATGGTGGAAGATTCCCTGGCAATTCCAACTGGCCTAGAGTAAATATTTATTAGGGCAAGTTTCGCTTGATTTGGCCAGGACAGAAGGACCACAAGGATGTCGTTGGAAGGGGCCGGTAACCGTGTAGCCTCACAGCCTAGGTGGGATGCCACCCAGGTTGTGAGCCCGCCTGATGGGCGTCCTTTGCCCTCCCACCTGGCCGGGATAAAAAATGACTGATAACCTCGGTGTCCATATTCTTCCCTTGCCCAAGTCTCCTGGAACATGCAAACATCCCCAGTCTCAATATAAGTTTCCAAATCTTGAGCAGCCAACTTGTTAACTAAACCAGCCACATTCCACCAAATTAGTCTCAGATGCTCAATGGTTGGAGTTGTCGGGATAGGAGGGTGGGAGGTGACAGTTCCAGGTGTTGCACCAGTTATTACATCGGGAACATTGTCCACTGCGGTTTCAGATGGCTCAGGGAGACTACAGGAACCATTGGCCAAGAACGCTAAGTTATTGGTGGACAGTCAATCAACCCCGTCAAGCCCACTCAGGCAGTTGAAGCGGTTGAAGTGGAAATAGGGTGTTTCAGGTGGCTGGTAGTTTGGACGTCGGACATATTCTTTGTATCTTGGTCTCCGTTCCACCCTTGTCCAGTTTCCTTGTGGCCGGTCATCATACATGTGGGTTGGTGGAAAAAAGAAGGAGACTGGCAAGGTCTGTATGGTGGAATCCAATGATCTATTTGAGCCAGCGCAGATGTGTAAAACAGTACCAGGGTCCCTGAAGGTCACCATTATACAGTCCCCCATAATTGTTTTCCTCGTCTTCCCCAGCCATGGCACCCTTCTAACCATAATAATCTCATTATTAAAATGTGGTGGTAGGGGTCTGTTCCAATTGAGCCATTTAATGACTTTCTTCTTGAGGGATTGGAAGTCTTCGTTTTCACCCCTTTGTAGAGAGGGGGCACCCGCTAGAACCACCATAAGAGTATTGGCTTCCGGTGGCAGATCTGGTCTCCGCGATCTTTGAGCGGGTTGGCCAAGAGGGGGAGAGGGAATACTAGCAATGGAAGGAAACCCAAGATTTATGCCTGGCTCTAAATTGGGGAGGGCCGGGTCTATTGACTGAGGAGGCATGATATTAGGGATACCTCGTGGGGTCGGGACTGGAATAGCCATAAGTGACTGCAAGGGGGGGGCAGTGGTTACACCCTGTGCGGCTCCCACATTGGTGCCCTGTAAGTCTCCTATATTGGAAGGGCGATTTTGTTTATTAGGTAAAGTTCCTGTGGATGGATTGGGCCCAATAGTTCTAGTCTGCTTACTGACCGAGGTGTTCAGGGTAGTTAGAGTTGCCTCTAGGATGGTAAGCCTGATCTCTACTTTTTTCAGGCTTTCACTAATGGGCTGCAGTAGTGAGCGGAGTAGAAATTCTATACTCCCTATGGATGTAAGAGAGGGAGCTTCATTAGGTAAATTAGCCCCTGTATCACTTCTAGTGGCAACAGTGATAGCACTTGTATCCTTAATAGGAATAGTGGTGCTCACATTGTCTCTAACCCTAACGGGGGTAAGTGCGGGCTTGTGTTTTTTACCAAAATCTAAGTGGGAAATTTTAGTTTTCCCCTGTCCCTTCCTCATCTGTCTTCTACGCTTGTTGGGTGGGGGGCCATGGAGTTCCGCCACAACAATGTGCTTAGGTTTATTTATCTTGATTTTATTTAGAGGGGGGGTTTGGGTAACCAGGTTAACAGCCATGTTAGTAGGGTTTAGAGATGGAATAACCTCCGTGAACTCGTCGGACAATGTACCCTGCGTGGTAATACTATCCCTTAACAGTAGGGGGACACCATCTTGAGTTAATGGATCCTGACTGTCTTTAGGGGTACCTTCCTCTTGGGAGATGGAATAAGGAATTATCTCGCTAAGGGGTCTACTTTTCATGATTTCAATGGAGCGCGGCGCTCTGCCCTGCGCTTCTCCAAAGAACTATCTTTACCCCCTTCTCCCTTGGCGGATTTAAAATAGTTGTCGAGAGTCCCGGTGTGGCCCCCCCGCCCTTACTGGAGTTTCACATGGTGCAGGTGAGGGCATGTTCGTGATCTATTCCTTAGGTCGACTAATATCGGAAGATGCGGGCGAAAGAGAGTGAGCCCAGCCCAGCCTCCTTCAGCCCCTGACGGCCACAGACGGTCCCGCCCTTGTCCCGGGCTTCTCCCGGCGCCCTCCCGCGCAGCGGGAGATGCTACTCCTAATGAGGGAGGGAGGTGTTCAAGAGGCGGGGCAACCAGGGAGAGCGTCCAGGTGCAGGTGATGATGTCAGCGCAGGGACTCCTGGGCAATGGAGTCCCTGTCCCTCACCTGGCGCTCGCAGCCCTGGTCTCCGCAGTTCCAGCTCACAAAATCCGGAATGACAGCCAATCCCAGTCAGAGCAATGCGCCCAAACACACGGGCGAAGCGGGACCCGCGGAGCGGGTTCCGCGAGGTCTGGCGGTGAAAGAGAGCAGCCCCAGCAGGAAGGACCTCGCACAAAGAGAGCTCACGCTCGGAAGTCTGCAAGTTTCATTGTGCATTGGGGAAATTGGACTTTTGCTGTTCTTGGGTGAACTAATGAAATAGTTTGTATACTGTTGGTTCCCTTTAATGCACACAAATGAGGGTTCTACTTATGCAGTTAATCTTTAAAGCTGAGTTGCATATCAATAGGTAGACTTACTTGCATAGCCGTTTGTATGAAAGGATGCCTTTTGCTTAAGTGTACTATGCAGTACTCCTTTTTAGGTTTTGCCTAGCCAATGCGTACGAAGTACGCATACGCTAGCAAAATCTTATGTTTTGCTCTGTGGGGTCGGGTATCCGCCCCCTCCTCCCATTGGCTAGCTCCATAAATGGAGGCTAGCCATTGGGAGAAGGCTCTGTCCGTCAATCTCGGACCAGATTCGGGGGCGTTCCCGAGAATTTTTCCCTTTTGGCTACGTCACGCTACGTCAGCCGAAAGCCGATTCTCGGGAACGCCCCCGAATCTGGTCCGGCATTGACGGCACCCGGAAGAAGTCCAGGTGAGTGCTTGCTTTTATTTTTTGGCTGTTCCCACCCCCTCTCCCGCTCTCCGTGTCTCCGGCCCCATTCCCGCCCCCCTCCCGCTGCCTCTCACGCTCTCCATGTCTCAGGCCCCGTGTGATTCACTTGATACCAGCCATGTCCATAATTTGCTTAATTGCGGCACATGTATAAACTGTCTCGCTCTGTATACTTTGTCCTACGGGGCCCTTGTACCTACAAAAGGTTCTCTCTCCCCATCCTCACTACCTTATGTCTCATTGTTTGTACCAATAACGTTTTTATTCCCGTTTCATTCCGTTTGCCTCCGCCCCTCCCACCACCACGCGCCCCTTCCCTCCTCCCGCTGTCACTCATGCGTCACCCCTGATGCCCCTCCCAGTCCCACCATCACACCAGAGTAGCCCCTGGCACGTGACTTCATGACGCGCTGTACCCGGAAGCGCATGCTTTACTTAATCTAAGCAGCTTCACTATCGCTACATCATTTCAACTAAACCGCACACGAATGTGGCGGCCCGGGATTGATGCCTGCACTTGCCGTAGGCTCTGGATTTCAGTCTCCATTCACTTTACGGTAAGCCGCCCTGCTGGTATCCGCTTGTACCTGCACGACCGCACCTTCCGGCATCCCCTAACAATAGTCCTTTCCTCCCATAGATTCTGTTTTTTGCCTGGTGCTGTGCTTGGCACAGATCGCCACATACACCACGGCTGGCTTCACTCGGCGCAGCCCACAAGATATCGTCCTTGGGTAAGTTCCCCGCAGCAGCTAAAAATAATTCCCATGTGATTCTAGTGAGAAAACGCCAGGGCAATTGATAAGCTAGGGGAGGCTCCGTGTGGCAGGGTGTCGCTCCTCTGAGCCTGCAAGGCTCCCTCGATGTCCGGAGCCCTCTCCGGCCCCTATTGCCCACCCCCCTTGTTCGTGCTTGCTTTCCTGTCGGCCCCCCCCAGGCTGGCGCGTGGGTCCGGCTGGGGGTTTGCCTGCCGGCGCTGGTTGGTCTTTTTTGTATTCTGCATCCAGTCCCAGTGGCACTGACCCTACGTGCATGCAGTGAATCAATAAAACTGTGAAGAGCACAAAGTCGAGTTACATAGTGATAGCCATGTGGTAAATAGTGTGGAATCTTCTTTTCAAGTAATGTGTTTATGGCAGTGCAGAGGTTACTCAAATAGGACCGTTTGTCTCATAAATTAGGTGAATGAATGAGAAGCTGTCTAGCTAAAAATAATTCCCATGTGATTCTAGTGAGAAAACGCCAGGGCAATTGATAAGCAGTGTAGAGATTGCTCATTTTATTTCATTAAGGAGAGATGGAAGAGCTGCTTGAATGAGTAAAAAAATCAAGACAAACATTAAAATATAAAACAAGTGCCAACCATCAACTTTAAGCTTTCCTCTTCCCTAGAGACAAACCGATTTCCCTTCCTTTCCTGCGCAGAATGTCCTACAGCCTCTGCTCACCCCCCTTTCGGATCACAGAAGCAAGACAAGCCTGCATACATAAACACTGGATTTATTGCTTTCGAGATTGCGGTGCTTACATCATTCTGTATTTTATCTGTGCATGTGATCGAAACAAATGCACTGATCTTCAATGACCCCCCACCTTCACCCTTTCTTTCCACATGGACAATCTGCTCCGGGCTCAACATTGAACATTGAGTAGAATAAATAACCATTCTTATTCTTAAAATGTGCATATCCACGTCCGCTAACGTGGCAGCAGTTACCAAGAGACTGCTAAGGGTTGACATGTAAATTCAGCAGTTCGGTAGAGTTCACTCCTACCTAGCACTGAAGTAAACAAGTAAAAATGATTTTTGAGCATGGGCAGGTTCAGGCCAGCCAAGGCTGTTTGCTTCTGAAAAGCAAAAATCACAGCAGCTCAGAAGCTGAGTATGGGGCCATAGTTGACTTTTTCGGCCTGAGTCCAGTATGCCTGGATAGGGACAATCTGCATTGGAAGGCCAATTCCAATTATCGTGAACCTCTCAATTCAGAAGATGCAGTAAGTGCCTCTTTGAGGACGGGCCTCCAACAAGGACTAAAAGCTCCAAGGACTGTTAGCAGTTCTCCTGCCACGGTGGGAACCTTGCCATTTGTGCAGAGAATTCTGTGTTGACTAAGCCTAAAGGAGGTCCTCAAACCATATTGTTGCAGCACTGGAAATTAAGAGTCATGCTTCAGTATAAAGATTGAAGAGATGGCTAATGACCCTGTTTTCGTGCCTCTGTTGCCTGCTTGTTGTGTATTTCTTCCCTCTGTCTGCCTGGTGTTTTGTGCCGTTCTACGCTCTGTTACAATCATCCCCCCCCTCGTTTTTCTGTCCTTCTTCGCCCTGTCTGCCTCGTGATTTGTGCCATTCTGCCCTCCGTTACAATCATCCCCCCTCGTTTTTGTGTCCTTCTTCCCTCTGTCTGCCTGGTGTTTTGTGCCGTTCCTCCACCTGAACTGAGCCCTTTAAAATAAGGCCATGCTCCAAAAAGTACTGCAGCTTCCTGCCCTGAACCATAAAAAAACAGCCCCTTACCTCCGTGAAGTACTGAGTCTGCTCCCTACCCTCCCTTGGCGCCTAAAACTGTCCCCTGCCATGCACCCTACAAAGCCTCGACTTAGTAAACTGTTCCTTTTCCGTGTGCTTCGAGGCCGTAAAATGTAAGCCTAGGCACAAATGGATGGTTGGATTTGTGGGGTAAAGTTTTATTTAATGTGATTTTATGTAGCGCGAACTATACCCGAAGGTGTCAGAGCGCTTTACATAAGAACCAGTTGCCAAACCTAAGGACTTTGATTTACATGCGTTAAGTAAAAGATACAAACAGGAAAACAATTAAAATGTACTACATGTAGTCACACAAAGAAGAGACTGTTGATTCTCGTTATATTTCTATATACATATGGAAGGGATATGAATAGATGTACTGCAAGAGTCACCTAGGAATGTTAGAGTAGAAAGGTCTACTGCATATACTAGTGAATACAGTCATCTCTATATACAGAAAAAATGAGTTATATTTAGAGGGGTCGGAGTGGGACACAGTGGGTGGATGGATGAATGTATGCATGATGTATGGGTGGATGCATGGATGTGTTGTTGGTTGGATGGGTTGGTGGATTGCATAAATTGAGGGATTGGCTGTAAATATGCATCTATCCATCCATCCACCCATCTATGCATCTATCCATAGACACATCCATACACCCATCCATGCGTGCACCCATGCATGCATGCACCAACTCATCCATGCAAGCATTACAACAAGAGCCCGCAGCTCTCCTTCGTCTCTCCTCGCCCCCCCTTACCTGAGCCCGCAGCTCTCCTTTGTCTCTCCTCGCCCCCCTTCCCTGTGCCATGCCCTGCTATTGTAAATGACAATGCCATTTATTTATGTTAAAAAAAAAAAACATAAATAAAAAAAATGTCAAGAGCAATGCCAATAGCTCTAACTTTAACAAAGGCAAAACCATTGCATTGTAAATGCTTGTTACTTAAAGCTCTTGCATATGTACAGCAACAAAAAAAAGATTAGAGCGAAACTCTGGTCCCCAAGCACAACATTTGCACTCCTCAAGAAGGTCATGTGGTAGACCCTTTGTAGCGCATCCACTATTATCTGCTGTACATTTTCAGGGGTATGAAGCACTATATAAATACAATGACAATTTGAGAGGAGGATTTGACATTTGTAGGAAAGGCGTGGTTGGCTGCGGTATGCAAAAATTGTGGATACAGTGTGACCTAAATGAAGAGAAGATATTTTGGAACAGTAGAGGGACTGATGGGTTGTGGACACTGGGACGTCTGAGACAAAAGGTACTGAGGTCTGCAGGAAGAGAATAGTGGTAAAAACTATTCAGAGACCAGTACAGGCCTGCTCATTCATTCATTGATCCGTCCGCTTTTCATCTTCACTCACTATTCTTCATGGGCATTTATTCTCCTAGCTCTGTCACATTAAACATTTACCTTGTATCTCTATTGTAGGCTCCATTCCCTGCCTTTTCCCTCCATTCATCATGCATATTCTCCCCTAGTTGTGTCCCTCCCTTAAGCAGTAACTCTTTGGACCAGCTTCAGATCCTATCCCTCCAACATCATCAGTTCTTTGTACCACCTTTTCATCCACGCCAAGTCTTCTGTTTATCTCACACAGGCATTTAAGTGGGCTGTGAATGTAGGGGACTTACTCTTCCTTACACTTACTGCCTTCAAGGTCCTTCAAACCATCACAGCGGACATCAGTTGGGGTACAGACTTTACCATAATTCAATTCAATTCTTTATTATGTTTTGGAACTCCAAGGAGATCCACATAAAAACCATACACAATACAAGACCCATTCAATGCAATAAAGACATCTGCAATGTTTACAAGAATATAGAGTAATCGGATTCACTTTCTACAAAAGCCATCAATAAATAGCTAAAAAACATTTAAAAAAGTTAAAAATGTTAACAGAAAATTTCATTTGGGGGATTATACAATGCAAGTAGAAAAGAGTTAGCATTTAAAATACCCAATTGCAAACATACATATCTTAACCATTTACGCCGAAATGGGCGCAATACAGGGCATATGAAGAGAACGTGCAGGCAATCCTGGGTGGACAAGTTGCAAAAATTACAGATTGCAGGAGTACCATACCACTTTGCCAATAGATTGTTTAATGGCAACAAATCCTGTCTTAGAAGAAACCAAAATCGCCGATTGCCATGTGGTAGATTCCAGGCGACATAAGGTTGCATAGCTTTCCTAACATACGAGTTAGTAAGATGGTTAGCTCCCTTCTTAAGATAAATAGCCTCCTTGTACATTTTAAAGCTAAGGTCCCAAGATGCCGCTTTCAAGAGTGATTTTAACTGTGCAGCGGAAACAGTAAATAGTGTGCTCTCTTCCATTTGGAGAAGGGCGGCCGCCTTTCTGAAATTTTTAACAATTTTGCGAATACTCTTTTAAGCTACCCAACAGTTCAACCTTCATAAGATTTCTTAATGAACCCATTTCTCCTCTAGCCAAACTGGCAACCCACCGAACCACAGCTGCTAGGCCCTGCACCCACGTACTGCAAAGGCCATATTCAAGTCTGCAGGCAGCTGCTGAACAAGCGGTATTAAGCGTGGATATAGATATTAACACTTTCCCTTCTACAGAATGTAAAAAATCCCATTGGCTTAAATCAACCAATTCCATTCCATACAGAAGGGAAGAAGGGATTTTTGCCCTAAAAACTTCCAGTAGGCAATTGAAATGTCTTCTCCCCGTGGCTGAGTATAATGCACTCAAGCCTTTTCCCTGAGACAAAGCTTTGCGGGTATTGTTATCAGTGTGGGGCTTATCACTCAAGTTATTGGAAATGATTTTTCCTAAAAAGACATAAGTCTTTACCACCTCCAATTTATGGCCACCAACTGTCCAAACGAAGTTCTTATACTTTAACTTTTTTCTTCCTGCAATACACATAATTTTGCTTTTTGTTGCATTTATCCTCAAGTAGTGGGCTTCGGCAAAGAGATGTAATGCACCAAGACGATTGGCCAACCCTTTAGGTGTTAGATCCAGTATTATAATATCATCTGCGTATAACAAGCAGGAAATAGGGGTTCCCCCTACAACCGGGGCTATACCATCACTTGAGGAGATAAATGCAGGAAGATCCGCAATATACAGTGAAAAGAGCAATGGGGCAAGAAGACAACCTTGTTTTAATCCATTAATTGATGGAATGACACGTGATTTTTTTTTTTTTTTTTTTTTTATTAAGACGTTTATTAGTATTCAAAAGTGCAGTACATATAGCCAAGCCTACAACCCTGCGGGCCGGCTGCAAAAGAGCGGTAGATCGTGAGGATGCAGGCCTGCAGGGGGGGTGTGCTGTTGCGCCCCACGTGTCACTGGCTTATAAGATTACAGGCATTGTGGTCACATTACCTTCGATCAGCAAGTGAGCATTTCCATAAATGACGTCTTAGTTTTACAATATTTCTAGAACTAACCATAGATTCAGCAAACTAAACAGAACAGTTCGTATCGGCGCGTCCCAATGTTCCTTTCACGGCTGCGCCGCGTCGTGTCCGTCCTGCTTGCACAGTACTGAAAGTATACCCCTCTAGATGGTGTGGTGTACACCGACAATGCGTCAGTACATTAGGGGGTCAGTGGTGCGCATGCACAAATGGTCGCGGATCTAAAGTGGGACGGCTCCTGTGGGCCATGGCGTCTCGTCGGTCGCCGGCCTGGCTAGTGGCGCATGTAGCAATCAAGTGGGGTAGCCTAGCTGTTGATGTAGCAGCCGGTGATCAGGAGTCCGATACTACAAACATGTGAACATAAGAGGGGAAGGGGGTGGGGGGGGGGTGGAGTGCACTTGTGGGAGCGGTGTTAACGACTTGGAGCTGGGGGTGAATTGTGAGGCGGTGTCTGCTGGTGAGCACTCGCGTGGGTGGCTGGCCGTGTCTGCGGTCTGCGCGCTGGGTGGTCGGCGTCCGGGTGTGGGGGGGGGGGGGGTGGCCCGGTGCGTGGTGTTCCCGTCCACTGAGCTGTTGCCCCCGCGTCGCTCGCCCAGCACTGCTTTCTCTACGTGAGCCCTCTGACTGCGCCCTCCCCCTGCAGGGACCCCAGGATATCATCCCAGTGCTGTGCAATCGGGAACTGCCTCAGACCTGCTATTTCCTCTCGGTGAAGTGCCGTACCCTCTGCTCTGGCCCAGTTAGTGAAGGATGCGAACCAGTGTGCTGGGGTAGGTGGTTCCCGCCGCTTCCAGTGCCTAGTGAGCAGCCGCTTGGCCGTGATTAGGCCCAGATCCCAGAACCGGGCCTGCGTTTTATTTAGTTTAGTCCTCTTATATAACCCGAGGATGCATGCCTCCCACGTGTCGGGCAATCCCGGGCCCGTGCTGTGGATCAGGAGTGATGTCACTTCCCTCCAGTACGTAGCCAGAGACGGGCAGTGCCAGAGCATATGCAGGATATCCGCGCCCAGCAGGTCACACCTGGGACAAGCGGCGGTGTTGATCGCGAAATACTTATTTATTCTATCCGGTGTTAAGTATGCCTGGTGTAATATGTACAGTTGGATGATGCGAAAGCGGGAGTTGCGGGGGACGTTCACAGGGCCGGCTAGGACCAGGTTCCACTCTTTATCTGTCCAGTCCCTCCCTCGGTATGTTGCCCATTTATCCCTGATTTGCTGCGTGGGTTTTTGTGTGTGGATGAGAAGCGCCTGCGCTAACCAGTGTGTAATGTGTGAGCCTCTGCCCATTACATGCAGGTATTGGATCAGATGATGCATCGGCGGCTCCCCCCGGATGTCCCCCCAGGAGTCAGTATATGCCCGTAGTACCGACGCGTGGAGCAGGAATTGCCCAGCCGGCAGGCCCGTGCCCTCCGACAATGCCTCAAATGGGAGCAGGGCCCCATCAGCATACAGGTCGCCCATGGTCTCTACTCCGGCTGCATTCCATTGTTCCAGGTTGCGTGGCGTCACCATCCCACTCCTCCTGGGGGTGCCCATCAGGGGGAGGGCAGGAGCATACGGTCTGACATTTTGTGTCAGCTTCAGGCTGCGGACAAAGCATTTGCGGGCCACGGCCATATGTAGGGGTAGAGGGCGGGGTCCCTTAGTCAACGGGTGAAACAGGGCGCACACCTGGGGGTGGGACCATTGGTGGTCCGCAGTGGCCGTGTCGTATAGATGCGTGTCGCTAAGCCAGCACGTCACCCATTGTAGCTGTGCAGCTAGGTAATATAGCTCCATATTGGGGACTGCCAATCCTCCCTCCGCAGTCGGGGAATACAGCTTAGCCAGTGCCACGCGCGGGCGTCCCGCGTTCCAGATCAAGCCGCGAAGCATTGATTCTAGGTCGCGGAATATCCGCGAGGGGACATATGTTGGAATATTCGCGAAGTGGTAGAGCAGCCTGGGGAGCGCTATCATCGTGGATAGTGCTATCTGGCTGGGCACGTTCAATGGCAAAGTTTTCCAGAAGGACATCTGGGCTCGCAATGAGGAGATAGCACGCACCAGGTTACCCTCCAGTATGTTCCGCGGGTCTCTGTAGATGTGTAGCCCGAGGTATTTGAACGTGGTTGGGTACCAAGCGAGCCGAGCCCCTCCAAGGCGCACATCACATTCCTCCTGGTCCTGGCTGAACGAGTATATTCCTGACTTGTCCCAGTTGACCCTGAGGCCTGAGACTTCCGCGAAGGTCTGGAAGATGTCCGACAGCTCGGCAGGCACCGCGGCAAGGTCCCGCACATAGAGCAGCAGGTCGTCCGCATAGAGCGAGACCGTATGTGTTCCATCGGCCAACGGGATCCCCCATTCCGCTCCTTTGTCCCGTAGTAGAGCCGTCAGGGGTTCAATTGCTAGAGCGAAAAGGAGGGGCGACAGGGGGCAGCCCTGTCTGGTGCCCCTGCGTACCCTGACCTTCTCTGACAGCAGCCCGCCCGTCCTCACTCGGACACTGGGTCTCTGGTAGAGCAGTCCGACCATGTCCGCGAAGGCATCACCTACTCCGAATCTGTCCAATACCGCCCCCAGGTACGGCCACTCCACAGAGTCGAAAGCCTTCTCCAGGTCCAAGACCAGACACCCCGATCTGGGCCAATGAGTCGTGGCCGCATCCTGAACCCGGAAGAGGCGGCGTCGGTTGCGAGAGGTGCTCCTCGCCGGCATGAAGCCATTCTGATCCGCATGCACCAGGGTTGGGGCTTCTAGGGCCAAGCGGCGGGCCAGGAGGGAGGTGAAGATTTTATAGTCGGTATTCAGCATGGCTAACGGTCTATAGGATCCCATGTGTGTGCCGTCCCTACCTGGCTTCAGTAGTGAGACCAGGTTCGCCTCATTGAGCGAGTCTGGGAGTGTTGAGTCCTCAATTGCACTATTGTAAGGTTTGAGCATCTCCGGGATCAGCGTGTCCGAACATGCCTTAAAGAATTCGGCAGGCAGGCCATCCGGGCCAGGGGACTTGCCGTTGGACAGTGCGAAAATGGCTTCGCGCATTTCTTCCGGGGAGAATGGTGCCCCTAGAGCGTCCTGTTGTGCGTCTGTGAGGGAGGGCAGTGGGATTTCTACAAGGTAATCCGCAATGTAGGCCGCGGAGACCCTCAGTTGTGATTTGTATAGGGCCTGGTAGTGCCCCACAAACGCCTGATGTATCTTGTTTTGGGTGTACACTATCTCTCCCTCTACTGTACGGATAGCGTATATTGGCTCCGTGCGGTTCTCCTGTCTGACCAGCCAGGCCAGTAGCCTTCCGGGTTTGTCACCGTATTGGTGCACCCGCGCCGAATGAGCCGCGAAGTTAACGTGCCGTAGCCTTTCCAGCAATGCTGCATGTTCCGCTCGGGCCTCCCTCAGCCGGTCTCCTGCGCCTCCCACCGCCTCCCGTTCCCAGCAGAGCAAGTCCGCTTCTACCCTGCGCAGCTCCACCTCCACCTTCCTCTGTATGCTACCCTGAGCGCTCAGGCAGTGTCCCCGTATCACTGCCTTGAAGGCGTCCCACTCTACTCTCGGGGAGGACGCTGTGTCTGAGTTGTCAGTGAAGTATTGCGCTACGCAGGCCTGCAGGGAGTCCCTAAAGGAGGCGTCCAGTAACAGAGCAGGTTGCAGCCGCCATGTGGGGATGGGTGGGTGCGGGCGTTCCCAAGCCATGTGTAGGGTGTGGGGGTTGTGGTCCGAATGTGTCCGGCCTAGGTATTGGGAGTCAGTGATGTGCGGCAGCATTTCCGTTGACACCATGTACCTGTCAAGGCGGACGTGCAGCGTGTGCGCCCCTGAGAAATAAGAGTATACCCTGGCGTCTGGATTGTGCGCACGCCATGCATCTTTCAGGTCCCACTGTGTCGCCCACTGTGTAAGTGCCCTCGTGGCCCCCAGGGATGTTGCTTCCGGCCTGGGCGGGACCGAGCGGTCCATCACAGGGTCCAGCACTGTGTTGTAGTCACCACCCAGTAACCATGGGACACCGTGCCAGGGCGCCAGTTTCTCCGATATGCGCGCTAGGAAGGTGCCCTGGTCCGTGTTTGGAGCGTAAATGGACGCCAGAACTACTGGTTGCCCGTCCAAACGGCCCTTCACTAGGACATACCTCCCCTCCGTGTCTGTGTGAACTTCCGACATTGTGAAGGGGGTGCCCGGCTTCACCCACAAGAGCGCCCCACGGGCAAACGAGGAGTATTCAGTGGCATACAATTGTCCCCTCCATCTTCGCCTCAGCGCAGTCACCTCTGCCCCACACAGATGCGTTTCCTGTAGGAGTGCAACCTGCACATTTTGTCTTTTCAGGTAGGAGTATATTTGGTATCTACGCGCAGGTGTGTGCATGCCCCTAATATTCCAGGTACATAACTTTATCGCAGTCATTTCGGCAGTATACACTCCCCCCCAACATTCCTACCAACAGCAGCCCCATCAAGTGCTCTCACAGTGGTTCTCCCAGCTCTCTCGTATCCACCCCCCATAGTGCACTCAGCAATGTTCGGAAAGACATTAGGGCAGGGAAAAACAATGAATAACAGCAACCAACAGCGGGCAAACCCCACTAAAATACCAAAAGGGCAGTGGCAAAACGGGCCACCGTCCATGCTCTCAAGCGAGAGGAACAATCTTACTCGTCTAAGGGGCAAAGTGCGCTAAGCACAATCTCGGCAAGGAGGATATGTAGTCAGTTAGGGAAATCAAGTCTCTTCCCCGAGCCACACAATACAGGGTACTGGTGGCCACCATCTATGCTCCGGTGGTCTGAATTACTCTGCTCGTGCGGGGCCCCGCTTGCGTGAGGTTCTGCAGGCGCGGGGCAGAGTGTCATGCGGCGTGGGCTGTGGGCCCCCACCGGGAGGAGCCCCCTCCCGCCCGGGCCCGCACATGGAGACGTCCATATCTGGGTGCATGCTGAAAGATAACCCCGCCAACACCCACCCCGTCTATCACCTGCGCCGCAGGGGCATTACTCACTGTTCCAGGTGTCCACTGTTCAAACGGCGGGCAGAGGAGGGGAGGGAGACACCCCCAGCAGTGGCGGACGTCGGTTGCGTTCCATCATCCAGTCGGCCTCCGCCAGCCCCCCCTCGCCGCGGCAAGACCATTGCAAACTTCGCCCGCGGAATCAGTGAATCAGGTCAGAGGTTTGAGGCGTGACAACAGGCAGGTCCACCGAGATCTGTGAGTTCGGGATCCCGTATATGGCCTCATCGTCGTCACTCGGTACTAGCTGCTGACCGTCTTATAGGGCTGTCTCTTGGGAGGGCGAGTTGCTCAGTTGAGAGACCATCCGGAGCGCATCGCGCTGTTCTTGGAGCATCTGGTCTAGCGGGGGAGAGTGGCGCGCCCCTTCCTCCGCATGTTGGGGCTGCTGGGTTCTGTGCCCGTGGCGGCGCCGCGGCCCGCGCGGCCTGGTCCTTGTCTCTCCACCACGGGAGCGCTTGGGTGCCGTGTCCGTGCCCCCGTCCAGCCACTCATTTGCTTCCACAGGGTTGTCGAAGAAGTAGGTGTTGTCCCCCGCCACCACCCTCAGTTTGGCAGGGAGTACTTGAGGCCCGCGGTGCGTAGTTTCCGCTTCACTTCCATGAAGTCGTGCCTCTGGCGTTGTACCTGGATGGTATAATCAGGAAAGAACATGATCGATGCGTTGTCTATACGTATCTCGCCTAGTCGTCGTGCTTCCCGCAGCACCGTGTCCCTGGCTCTATAGTTCAGTATTCTGAAGAGCAGTGGTCTCGGGTTGGCGCCGGTGGTATGGGGCCTCGTCGGTACCCGGTGAGCGCGCTCCACAACAAAATGGGGGGATAGCGAGCCTTCGGGTAACAGGGTCCGGAGCCAGTCTTCCACATGTTGCGCTGGGTGGTTCCCCTCCCATTTCTCAGGGACCCCCATGAGTCTGATGTTGTTGCGTCTCGCCCTCCCTTCCGCGTCCTCTGCCCTGTCCTCCAGGAACTCCACTCTGTTTAAGAGATCCTGCATCTGCCTGTCCGTCTGGGTGACCTTGGGCTCAATCTCCTTCACTGCGCCTTCCAGGGTCTTGGTCCGGTCGGATAATTTCCTGTGGTCGTCACGCAAGAGGGTCAGGTCTACAGCGACGCCATCTATTTTGGACTCCAGAGAGGTTCTGGTTTGCTGAAGTGACTGTTCCATTCGCTCCACAGCTGCCAGCACGCTGTCCAGCCTCGAGGCCAATTGTTCGGCGGCCATTTTGTTCAGCAGTTTGTCTGTCTTCCCCTTTGACGAGGCCCCACCAGTCCCTGTGCGGGTCCGCACTCCCCCGGACATGTGCAGGTGGTGTCCGTTCGGCAGGGTTGTCGCCTGAGTTGCTTCGGTGATGGTGCCCCCTGGGCGCTTCTCTCCAGGGTGGGGGGCTCAGTGGTCGACAGCCGTCCCCTCAATCGAGGCCGTCGTTGTTACACCGGGGGGGGGGGGTCTGTCAGGCGGTGCCTCACCCTACCGCCCCACGGCTGCGTCCCGCCGGTCCGGGTGCGGCAAAGGCCGGGGAAGCGCGTGTGCTGCGTGCGTCCGTGGGGTCCGGGCACCGCAGTCTGGGCCGGATCCTCTCACCACGCGTGCCCCACTGTCCCCCAGGCAGTCTCCGCCTCCGTGGGAGGGGGGCCCGCAGGTGGGCCCGGCGTTGGGTGCCTCTCCGTGTGCCCTCGGTGCAGGGGGGGGTGGCCGCTCCGTCCTCGGCAGCAGTGTGACTCCCAGGCCGGGGTGTCAGGCCCTCAGTGTCGGGCTTGATGGCTGCCGCTACCTGCCGGCCCCTCTCGGTCCGTTCGGGTGTGGTGGGGTCCCCGGGTGGCGCTGGCTGCTGTGTGATCCCCCGGGGGGGGCGGTTGGTCATCAGGGCTCCCGTTGCTCCCCCCGCCTCTCCCGGGTCGATCCCTGCCTCCCGGTAGCCTCGGGTGCGCCAAGGGGGGGGGCCCTGTTGTGCCTCACCTCCGTCCGGGGCAGCGGGCGTGCGGGGGCCGCGATGTGGGCGGATGGCACCTGTCCCCCCTGCCGTCTCGGCCCGCCTCCGGTGTTGTGCAGCTGTGCTGGGCGGCCTCCGGACCTCTGGCGGGGCCTCCCGGTGGGGCAGTTGGCAGCCCGTGGGTCCCAGGCAGCTCGGTGTGGGTGGTCCGTCGGGGCCTGTCCGCAAGGCCCAAGCCTCGGTCTCTCCTAGCTGCACTGCCGACCAGGGGGCGCCCAGTCCCGCAGGAGGGTTGCAGGAGAGGTCGGGGTCGGCCCCGTCGGCATCCGAAAATGAAAAGTCGCCAGAAGTGCCGCAGTGAGCTCCGGAGAGGTCCGCTCAGAGTTCCAGGTGGCCACGGTGGAAATTGACGGATAATTGGCTCAGGGAAGGGGAGCCGATCGCGGAGCTCTACTCAAGAGCATCCATCGCCATTGCGTGCTTAGCCACGCCCCCTCATGGAATGACACGTGATAACCCCCTTTCTCCACCTTGCAGAACACGACACCAAGTATCCGTATGTAAAACCTGCACCAGATCTAGCAAGTGAGGAGGCATGCCCATGGCAGATAGCTTTCTCCACAGCAGGGTGCGATCCACTTTATCGAATGCTGTGGAGAAGTCTATAAATGCCGTGTACACATATCCCCCACAAGCCCATACGTATTTATCAGAAATGATCTGAAGTGCGGTAAGGTTATCTAGGGTGCCGTGCCCTTTGCAGAAGCCAGTCTGTTCTAGGGGTAAAATGTTGTTCGCATCAACCCAATCATTAATTAAGGATAACAAACATTTGGTGAAAACTTTTCCAATTGCGTCAAGGAGGGCTATTTGACGATAGTTCTTCGGTATATCCCTGTCGCCCTTTTTAAACAGTGGCACCAGTATGCTCCCTTTCCAAGAGGAGGAGAGAATTTTCTTAATGAAGCAAAATCTGAAAACAGGAAACGGTATTTTGCTCCATAACACTGGTTCCTGTTTCAAGACAGATATCGGGAGTTCATCAGGCCCCATGGCTCCTGAGGTACGCATGTCCATAATCGCCTGTTCAATAGTTCTTTCTGAAGGGGACTCTATTGGGGAATCAAGCTCAGTACTGAGGCCCCTAGGCTCCACCAACTGACCATTCATGGCGTATAAAGTGGAGATATAATTGACCCATAATGATTCAGAAACAGGAATTGGGAGGGGACCTACTCTTGCACCACAGCCCTCCCCAATAAGAGACCAAAACTGTCTAGCTTTGCCATGGACCACTGCCTCCCGTAGATTTATCCATAGGGAATCTTCTTTTTCTTTTTTTTTATCTTTTTCTTAATCCTACACCTCCTTCTTCTTAAACGATCAATTTTATGGAGTCTTTTAGTAGATCTGCACAGGTATTGCTCCCGCACTAACTTATTTATTTCCTTATTGAGGAGAATAATCGATCTTGGGAGGAAGATCTTTTTTGGCGCCAAATTTGATTTTTTTACCAGCCAAGATGATCTTCTTCATGAAATCTTCAAAATGGATTAATTCAGACCCTTTCCAATTATTTAATTCTAACATAGTTTTATTAAGGATACATCCCAGACCCTTTTTGGCTTTAAAGTCCCAAAAACATCTTCCCGACTTCTTATGAAAATTGACCACATCACCGTTGAGAGACCAATGGTCAGATTTAGGAGGGTGTATTGAAAGGGTTAAAGTTATCAACCTATGATCACTAAATATATTCTCTGAGACCGCCAGATCTCTCAGTAAAGAGAAGGAGCGGTGGTCTGTGATTACATAGTCCAAAATGGACTCGCTTGTGCTGGCTTTATGGGTATTTTTTGCTGGGACATCAGAAGGGAGCCTACCATTCACTATTAGCCCCTCCATAAGAAGCAATTCTTCCAGCAGTATTTTCCCTCTTTTATTAGTTTTGATTTTATCGGGGGAAAAGGGCTTGAGGAATCAAAAAAGCTTCCTCTTTGGATTTATTTCTAAAAAGCTCTAAGCTATAATTAGACTCTGCAATTGAAATCCCCTACTAACAACACCTGAGGAGTAAGTATTGTTTCCTTTATCTTTTTAATAAAATTAAAAACCTTCTTTAATACACTATTGTAATGTTCCTCAGGGGGGATATAAGCATTTATTATAGCCAGTGGGTTTTTATTTTCCCCACTACCAAAGCTACTAAGGGTGACCGCCTGAAAAAGGTTACTCTGATCCACATAATGGGAGAAGTTCCACTTTATTCTATTAGAGAGAAGGCACGCAATTCCTCCTTTTGCGTGCCCTCTCTTCGAAGGGGAGGCTGCAACCTCAAGAACAAAGTAGTCCCTCCCCACGCCTATTCTGTCTATACACCAGGTCTCTTGAATACAGATCACACCGGGGTTCAACGAGAGGAGATACTGTAGTTTTTCAGGACTATTGTTGATGCCCGCAGCATTCTAGGAGAGAATTTTTAAGCTACTGCTAAAGATTGGGAAATAGCTCTGGGTTAGCTTTTGATTTGCTTAGCAAAGCCCCCGGAAGCCAATTCCATTGTTGATTATCCTCTCTTGAGTACAGACTTTACCTCTGATATTGTCTAAAGGATTGAAGTGTTTTGGTGGTAAGACGTCGGCATGGGTTGTAGGCAGGGCACTGGAACCATGTGGCAGCGCTGACTGTATTATTCAGCAAGAAAACGTAAATTAACGTGGCACATACTGTGGCAGTATTATTTGGTGATTTTGTAATTTTTACTCCCAATAATGAAATACCTTATTAGACCAGTTACAATCTAAATACAGCAATCGGCAACTGGAAGGTGACCAATTAATAGTTGATAATGGCTTGTCACTGCACATTACCACGTGTGGCCCTTTTTCTTTGGAAAATATTGATCTGTTTGCTTTGGAAGCCAGTTTTTATGAAATATGAAGATTATGTAGTCGATGGTAGATTAAGTACAAGTGCTGTGAATCCTTAATCGTGTGGAAAATACTGCATCAGCAGTAAAATATAATTCCAGTGGCCTTTAATGGGAACTGGATTAGAAGTCCTGGGTCACACAGTTATTGCCGGACACCAATTGCACCTGTTTCAGCCCTTTGTCCCCATTGACCTACGGTTGTACCCAAAATACCCAGTATGCAATACTTTAGCATTTGATCCTCAAAGTTGTGAAAAAGAGCGAACCAAGCCTTACTCTAGAAGCGGTGTGGTAATAGAGACTCAGAACTCAAACAAATAGCAGGCCATTAATGAATGTATGAAGGTATTGCGCATGCGTTGGGAACACCATCATTAGAACAAACGCGTCTTTAGCATGCTTTCGTTCTGCACATAAGTTGGTATAATGACTTCCCATAGGTGAGTGCTGGATTTTTGAATAGTTTAATTTACTATTCCAACTCCAGTCTGCGCAACAGCAGGGAAGGTCTTAGACTTTAATTCCAACACCAATCGTTCAATGCACCTCCCTAAAGAAAGTTGTTGTAACAACTTGTGTGCAGAACGAATGCATGCTAAAGACGCGTTCGCTCTGTTGCCAGAGTGGTGAAGGCGCAGCATCATTGACACTTCTACCTAAAGGACGTTTCCCGCCATTAATAAATGCTCAACCAATGCTTTCTACTAAAATAGAAAGTACTACTAACACAATACTGTATGTTCAGTGTCATAGCTTTAGTATCTACCTCGCTTTTTGAGGCACAACCTCGGTCTTCCAATTGACATAGGGATTGTGTTGTTCCCGCTAGGGAATCCGAAGCACTATGGCATTAGTTTGGAGATGTGATTAGATTATAAGCAACCATCTTCTTTTGATAACTATAAGACACTTAGGGGCTGATTAAGAGTATGACAGTCCACAGACTTGCGGGAGCCCGGCGGTGGCGATCTCCCCATCACTCTATTATAAAATAGGCAGTGGGACCGCTAAAGCCCCCAGGAAACTGCAGTGTTGTGGTGGTCAGGAGGCATCCATATGCTTGGGGGGGGGGGATTGCCACAGTCCCTTCAAGCATATTAGGAGGTTTCTCTCTGCCAGGGTTTAATTGGCGCTTCCTTCTCCATGTAAACCCTGGCAGAGAGGAAACAAAGATGGCCTTACATCGCCCCCTTGTGCCTCACGCGCGGTGGATGCACACAGTGGGGCACAACATGAACCTCCCTGTGTGCATGCATACTATTTCCTGCACAGCATTGACTGTCCAGTCCATACCGTAAAAGGAACTGTTTTTGGCGTTCCCATTGCGGTGCCTGCTTTTAAAAGGCACCACTGTGTGAAGGCCCAAAAAAAAGCCCACCAGACAAGAGCAAACTCGTAATCTGGTGGGCAGCATCACCACAGGTTTGGTGGCACAGTGAACCCGGGGCCGCACAGCCAAACTCGTAATTGGGGCCTAAAAGTGGGCCCGCGATGGAGGTCATAAGACCTCAAAGTCAAGAGATCTGTTCATTGATTATATGTGATCCGCAGATGATTATGCCTGACAGAAAATTGGAGTCTCTAGTTACGGCCCAAGTCTATACACATGCCGCAGGCATCGGAATCGACTGGGCAGGAACAAAGAGAGTGGCCAGAATGGACTTGAAGGATGAAATATAAATTGAACATGTCTGAAGTGGATCCACCAGGCTAGCTGTAAACTTCAGGGTGAGTAGACTCTTCCAACTTTTCTCCTTCACAAAGGACTGATTCTGGTGTTTTCCATGTGGCCTGAATGGTCGAACAGTACAGTTTCACAGCAAGAATTATGAGCTTCCATCCCTTCTGGCGTAAAAGAATTGGCATCTAGCAGACCCAACATGCATTGGTTTCCAGGCAAATCAGGCGAAGGATTAATTTACTAAGTAATTGGCTTAGTCCACCACAAACATCAGTGAATAGGAACAGAAATGAAACGGTGTTATCAGTTTTTTCACTCACCTTCCTTCCAGTCTACGTTCAAGCAGGAGGACTTGACACAGAAGTTCAACAAATGTGTAAGCTCTGGGGACTCTTGCCAACTCATCTTGTAACTCCCCTTTTAACCCCCTTTGGCATAAGGTCATCTGAGTTTGTTCTAATCAAGTGGTTTCAGCAGCAATCTCCCAAATGTGTGTACAATAGGTCAGTACATCAGAATTTCACTGGATATCCCTCACTAGACGCCCTCTGTGGAAGCTTTACAGTCAGATCTCCCAATCACCTTCTTGACGTTTGCAAAGATATTGGGATAATTGTTCAAACAAGGATTTAATGTCACAACTAAGGAATTTGTCCAAATCAGAGCTGCATTGGTCAAGGTACAATCTGACACCCTACTTAGATCTGTTAGCAGGAAATGATCCAAGTCAAAAGGAAAAATAAACCACCAGGCCAGCCAAAAACTACTTTAATCTCAAAGGATCTCAAGAATACTTAGAAGATGAAGGACTGATGGCAGGGTGGATGTGGAATAGGTTGCTTGGCGAAGGGCCACATTCTCGCCCTTAACTGGTCCCAATTAAAGGGCTTACTCGTGAAGGGCAGAGGGCAGGTCTACACCAGAATCCTTGATGGAAACCTTCAAATTAAATGTTGCTGTCACAACCTGCTCAGGCCTGAATGCTTACCCATAATGTGGTCCGGGTCTTCTGCTGTTTGGGTCACACTGTTACTGGAAGCTACAATGTCACCGGAACTGGAATATGTGGTAGGCAAGTGACGATGAAAAGCTGCCACCTTCTCAGGAGGAAAAAGTCAGAGGCTGGACGAGGACTTCAGAGGATAGAAGAAAACCAGGAATACAGAATCAACAAGTGGATTTCTTTGGGAACGAGGAGTCAAGATCAGCAAGTGGAGGCAGCGAGGAAACAAGTGAAGGTATGCAGCTTTGTTGCAATGCACCCTCCAACCGAGCTAAGGCCTAGATGTAGGTAAATGTGATTTACCAATTCATAAATACCGAATTTTACCGATTCGGTATTCATTAATCGGTAAATCAAATGTAGGTAGAAATTCTGTAAAAAATACCGAATCGGTATGATTCGGTATTTACCGATTCGATAATTACCGAATCGGTATTTGCCATTGATTTCTATGGGCCTTGAAGCCCATAGGATTCAATAGCAAATACCGATTTGGTAATTACCGAATCGGTAAAATTACCGATTTAACAAGGGGGACAGGGTGTCACTTTGACACCCTGTTTCACCCCTGTTACTGGCTTGTGTGCCTTGTGACACACATACATGCCCTTTGGGCATGCCTGTGTGCCACACGGCACAGGTGTACATGCACAGATGTGCATGTACACTGGAATAGTATTACATGGTAAATTTACCGATTCAGTATTTTACAGAATCGGTAAATTTACCGAATCGGTAAATATACAGATTCTGTAAATTAAATGCCACCTAAATGTCAATTCCCAAATACCGGTCGGTAACGGCGGAAATCGGCCGTAACCGACCGGTAATTGTCGACCTACTTCGGGCCCTAGGAAACATAATGGATTGGGGAAGTGCAGAGGAAACAACGGGAAAAAGCCATGATGGAAAGAGAAAAGAAAACTAGAAGTGGACTGGCTGTAGAGTTGCTTTAAGAGGCAGCTGCAAACACTCCTGCAGGTGATTAGGGGCAGCGGCTAGGAGGCCTCGAGGAAATATTCCCAAGTGAGAGGCACTCAGCCTGCAGGTGCATGCTTCATACATCGTCTTCTAGGTCTGGGAAATGCCAGACCCTGCAAAGTGTTGCAGTTCTCAGATACAAGAGCAGCTGAGAAGCCGCGGATACACTTGTAAACTTAAAACAAATACAATATTTTTTCTAAACTCAGATGTTATATTCAGCGATATTACATACAACATTAAACACCTCAATACTTTTAATTATATATATATATATATATAGTTTCTTGCCTATGATATGTCTGACAACATCACAATGTTTTTTACCAAAATGAATGCACCCCAATATTTTACGACAACATTAAGGTGAACACTATACAATCATTATACAGATCTGTGGTCCTGTATGAGGGCACATTTCTAAGCACATGGTCCTCTTTAGATAATGAGTTCCAAACAGCTCCCCTTCTGCTGGCAGGATGATATCCAAGAGCACAGCAAAGCAAAGATGCTGGTAACTAAAATTAAATGTTTTGTTTACTCACATTTAAATGTCTCTTTGACACGTGGACATAACCACATACAATAAGTCATAAATTCATAATTAATAAGCTTACAGCTGTGTACATGCTGAGTTCATCAGGAGGAACAGACGGATGGTGCGTTGGGCATGGGTCTTTGGATGGAGGTTTTGATGCAAACTTACTAGACCTGCACATTGTTAGTGACTGGTTAGCTGTTCTGCAAGAAAAGCATTTATTCCATTACTCAAGCTTTCAGCAGAGAGAAGAATTGTCATGTAGTTCCCACACATGTCAGGTTTTCCTCCAATTGTTTGTGGCATTGGGCTTTCAGTTTTTCCTCATGGTCACTTGCTTCAGACTTGATATTAGCACTTGTGAAGGAGGACTCTCTCCTGTACGGCCTACACCTCTACCAATTTAAGGGAGAATCCCAGCGACAGAAGATTCTGCAACGATATTTTCAATTCATGTAGATTAAGCTTCCGTTTCCAATGTAGCAAGCTTCACACCTGAACGAATAGGGCATGCACTTTGTCACCTTCATCAGGGAGATACGAGAAAGGGCAAGTTCATGGAGTTGGCACTGAATGCATCTGTAAATTAGCCACTGACCTGCTTTGCTTTATAGAGTAAGAGCTGCCCAAAAGTTGAATGAGATGTATCTTCAGGGCTCTGTGACCCGTGGCAGTGTCTTGTGAAGCTTTTGTGATTCAGAGCACAATGAATATGTTATAAACGTCTCTCCCCAACAGGACCTGTTCCACATCTCCTTCCATTTCCTCAGTGAAACGAAGTAGTTATACAAACCTGACAATTTGGAGATTCCATCATAACGCCAGTGATGGATGGGTGCCCTGACTCTCAAATGGCACAATCGGACTAATATTAGCCAATGATGCTATGTTTACCATGGATTTAGGAAGGGACACGGGCTGTTAAGTGTGGAGGAATGAGATGGGCTGGATTAAGAGATTAGAAACAGCAGCTGGTGAACATACTATCAGTGAATTGGTAATAAGATGCAACAGTGCCTTTACACTAAGAGCTATGAAGTGTGTTGCACATTCAAGTGTGGCATGGCCATTTCCCTACTGCCAGGCTTTTTTTTTTTTCTTTCTTTTTTTATTGGCATTTTGAATCAGCTTACACATAATTGGCATATCACAGTCCGTTTTCCACCCCATCAAGCACCCCCCCAACCCTCCAGTGAAATTGCATACATTAATTCAACATTGTCCATTCCTGGCCCATCAAACACCAAAGTCCCACTTGCGTCGTCCCGTAAGGGGGTTCTCCTGGGACCCAATGACGTACTCCACAAGCCGTGTTCCATAGACGACATTCCCTCCGGGGTGCCCAAGAGCTCTTCAGTCCGTCCCCAGTCCCACATCAAATCCATGATACTTCCACCACTTCCCCCACACCTTGTGAAACTTTCAGGGGCAGCCACTAGCTTTATATGTCACTCTCTCTGCCGCCATGTACATGTCCATTCCCCTCTGCCAATCTCCTACCTTTGGAGGCAATGGTGCTCCCCATGTTCGTGCCAAATCTCTCTTTGCTACTATTAGTGCCAGCAGGGCAAAGATCAAGTGTGGGCGGGTCAGATCTATCTCCGTGGTTATACCCAGTAGCACAAGCTTAGGGTCCATTGGCAGCGTCACCTCCAGAATTTTACTCAGTTCACCAAGGATATGTGTCCAGTAAGTGTTTATGATGGGGCACTCCCATATGGTGTGGAAAAACGTTCCCTGGGGATGTCTGCATCTCAAGCAGCAGGGGTCACTAGCCCTGCCTATGCGGTGCATTCTGACCCTGTGCAGTATTTTATATTGGATGAGACGTAGTCGGGTTTTGATCGCAACCTCCCTGTGGTGCATCAGGGCCGTCTCCCAGTCTATGGTGTCCATGTCACCCACATCATCCTCAGTTTCCCCAATCCGTCCGGTGTATTATTATTCAGTGTTTTGTATGTCAGGGATACCAGTTTATTTGGAACCTGTTCTTGCAACAGTCGTCCCTCCAGGGGCGCATATTCCGGTAGTGGGGATACTAATGCTACCTCAGCCTTCCAGGCGTGACGCAAGCGCGCGTATTGAAAGAACTGCGCTGGGGTCAGCCCAAATTTCATCCGTAGGGAATCATATGGCTTGAGCTCTCCTCTTGCCACTAGGTCTCCGAGCGTTGAGATCCCTATGTCATCCCACCCTCCAAAGCCGGTAAGCTTGTGCAGTTCTTTTAGCCGTGTGCATGTCCAGATTGGTGTCTGTTTGGTCGGTTTGTGTGTCCATCCCATCATTTTCGTCGCCCTGTCCCATACATCTATGGTAATCTGTGTGGCCGGTAGCAGCCGTCGTCTCCCGGGTCCTCCATATAAATAGTGCAAACAGGTGCGGTTTGCCATGGTGGCCCTCTCTAGCCTATATGTTGGGTGATCCGCCGGCGCATGCAGCCATTCATTTATCGGTGCGAGATGCTCCGCCCAGTAATAGGCCTCTATATCCAGGAGGGAAATCCCTCCTTTATATTGATTGCGTTGGAGTGTAGTTAGGGCTCTTCGAGGCTGCTGTCCCAGCCATAGAAGGGCACGGAGTTCTGCATTAATTGTCTGAAATGTCTGTCGGGGCAGGGGAAAATATTCATTCTGTAGGGCATACAGGAATCGTGGCAGTGTAATCATTGTGAACATTGCCGCTCGGCCGAGGATCGTCAAAGGAGGGCGTCATCTGCAAAGTTCTTGATTACCCGTAGTACGTTTTTTTGTTTGGAGACAAGTTTGTCAGTTGTGAGGTAGATCCCCAGATATTTAAAGCCAGATTGGGTAACCTGCAGGGCTCCCGGTAGTGGGGGGCAGTCCTCCTCCGAGCGTGGGCAGTACAGGATCGATTTGTGCCAGTTTATCTTGTATCCCGAGAGGGAGCCATACTTGCCTAGAAGTTCAAAAAGCGTCGGGATCGTAATCGTCGGTCGTGTCACGTAGAGGAGGATATCATCCGCATATATTGATATTTTCTCCTCCTGGAGGTCCGCCTGTGTAATGCGGAAGCCGTGTACCCCCTTCGCTTGACGGATATCATACGCCACTATTTCGACCGTGAGGGCGAACAGTAGCAGAGATAGGGGGCAACCCTGACGTGTCCCTCTCCGAATGGGGAATTCCTCGGACACTACACCATTAATTCGCACCCGGGCCCTAGGGTCCGTGTACAATAGACCTACCCATCTTCGGAAGTTGGGGCCAACCCCAAACTTGATCAGTGTCGCCTCCAGGAAGGGCCAATGGACCGCATCGAATGCCTTCTCGGCATCCAGGGAGAGGAACATATGTGTGTCTGTCCTGTGCTGCACCTCTATGAGCCAGTTATGGGTCCGCCGGAGGTTTTGCCTCATCGCCCTATCTGGCAGGAATCCCGTCTGGTCCTGGTGTACCAATCCGGAGATCTCCTGATGTAAACGGAGGGCCAGAACCGTAGGCAGCAGCTTGGCTTCCACATTGAGGAGAGAAATCGGCCTATACGACTCACATGCTTCTGGAGGTCTGCCCTGTTTATAGATCGGTATAATCGTGGCCATTCTCAGGTCTGGCAGAAGCTCACCATCTTGGGCTGCGTCTCCATACATAGCCAGAAGGTGGGGTGTTAAAAGGGCAGCGCCTTTCTTAAAGAATTCTGCTGGAAGCACATTTGGGCCCGGGGCTTTCCCTGGGCGGAGCCTAGTTATCGCTTCCCTTAGCTCCATGGCCGTGATATCGGCCTCAAGGGTTTCTTTGTCTTCCTCCATCAAGATTGGGCTGTGAATCTCGGCCAGGTAAGTCGCTATATCACCCGTATCTCCCGGATCCAGAGCCGCATAGAAATCTCGGTAATAGGAGGCAAACGCCTGGGCTATCTGGGGGTCTCCCTTGAGCAATTGTCCCTGCTTATCAGTCACGCCCTCCACCCACCGTGCGTCTCTCTCTCCCTACGGCTCAACCAGGCCAAGAGCTTCCCAGATTTGTCCCCGACATCGTATAACCTGTGCAGGGTTGCAAGTGCCTGTGCCTTTGCCTCATTGGTGGCCAGGTCCCTATACTGTTGCTGGGCGTCAAGTAATTGTCGAAGTATCCGAGGTTCTTTATCAAGTAAGTACTGTCGTTCAAGGTCTAAGATCTTGGTTTCCAGTGTGCACAGCTCCTCCTGGGCTTTCCGTTTCTCCCATGCTACCCTATTTTGTGCCCTATCTCGAAGAACTGTTTTGTAGGCTTCCCATATGGTCACCCCTGACTTCACGGAGCCTAGATTTTTGGCAAAGTAAACCTTTGTATCGGCCCGGAGGCCCTGTAAAATGGTGTGATTTTGTAGGTCCCATTGTGTCAGTCAGCCCCCTGTGTGTGGACGTGGCCTCCTTCCCAGCCGGACCAGTAGAGGCGAGTGGTTCGAAATACCTCGCGCTAGATAAGCAGCTTCGTCGTCCGGTCCTAGAGCGTGTCGGGAAAGGAAGACATAGTCTAGGCGGGAATGTACGTTATGTGCCCCCGAGGAGTAGGATTAGCTTTTCACGTCAGAATGCAACAGTCTCCAGACATCCGTGAAACCCATCGTTCCCATGGTCTTAGCCAGTAGCGTCGTGTGGGAGCCATCAAGTCTCGTCCCAGACCGGTTCAAGGGGGTGGACATAACATCATTAAAGTCACCGGATATGATATGTAGGGTGACAGGTGTGTCTAACAATATGTAAGCTACCCCGGTCAGTGTCCTGGCTTGTAGTTTCGGGGGGGGGGCATAGACCGAAACTTTAGTGATCCTCTGCCTCCTCCATATTCCTGTCACCCCCACATAGGTCCCCTGTAGATCAGTCCAGGTTCTAGTCACAGTGAAGGGTGGGGATTTTTTTATCAGGATAGCCACCCCCCGTGACCCGGATGTATATCCCGCGTGTGCCAAAACTGTGTAGGCTCCTCTTGCCAGGAATTCACACTTCGTGCCCTTAAGATGGGTCTCCTGGAGGCAGACTATGTCGGGGCACAGCCGTTTAATGTATGTCGTTACCAGCCCTCGTTTTACCTTGTCCCCCAGACGATTAACGTTCCATGTGAGTATCCTATAGGGGCCCGTCTCCCCGCTACCCCAGGGGCTTTATGTGGATGGACAGCAGTCATAACGTAGCAGTAGGTAGATGTAGGCAATGGGGGGGCGTGTGATGGCGTGCGTGCCCGGTGGTGCGGTGTCGTATGCCATATGTCTCATAACCCAAAACCCATTGTAACTCCCTCCCTCTCCCTACCCACCCCACCCCACCTCCCCCTCCCCAGTGACCCCCTCCCGGCAACATGATGTGGAGGTAGACTCTAAAGCAGGTGGAGGTCTAACGCCCTCCCACAACAAACTCAATCCACAAGTTCCAACTCCTGTGGATACCCCAGAATCAGCAGGGACGAACCCTGAAGACATGGACTTTAGGAGTTCTAACCCTTAGAAAAGAGAATAAAGAACTAGATAGTAAAGAGAGAAGCGAAACAAAATCAAGAAGTGAAATTTCGAATACAGAACCAGCAAGTAATAAAGGAAAGAAAAAAAGGGGGCGGGGGGATTGTGTTCAACTTGCGTGCTCCAGGCATTTTCATCTTCCATTGGTCAGCCAAATCGGTCCATGGTTCATGAGTTAGAGTCCAGGGGGTCTCCCTGCGAGGCCGCTGTGTCCGGCGTCTGTCCTTTTTCCAGTTCGTGTATTTCCACTTCCAGAGGGTGTCGAGAGTGGTCGTCCGCCTCCCCCCCCTCAGATGAGGTGCGCTGCGGATCTTCTTCCTCCTCGGGGCGTGCCTTATCCGCCAGACACTGGAAGCGAGACCCCGATGTTCGGGGGGGGGGGGTCCATGGAGACTGCGCTTCGACAGCTTTGTCTTGTGTGTCTAGGCGTGGAATATGGTGTTGCTGCCAGGGAGCGGGCCCTTGACCCCAGCGAGAGCCACGTGTCCCCGATGCCTCTCCCAGGTCTTCTGCAGGCCTCTCCCCCATAGCGACCCGCGATGCCCCCGGCTCCCTCCGCGTCAGCATCGGGCGCTCCTCCAGCCAGTGCCATGCCTCCTCCGGGGTTTGAAAGAATAGTGACTTGCCTTTATAGATCATGTTCAGATTTGCTGGGAACAGTAGCATGTATTGAATTTGGAGGTCTGCAGTTTGGACTTAACCAAGTCGTAGGAGCGTCTCTGTTCTGGACTTCCTGGCTGTAGTCCAGGAAGATCATTATGTGGGCATTATCAAGACGGATTTCCCCGAGTTTCCTCGCTTCTCGCAGTATCATGTCTCTGTCTAGGAAGTTTAGGAAACAGGCTATGACCAGCCTGACCGGCCTGGGTCTCGCCCCCGCCAGCGGTTTAGGCAATAATTCACGGTGAGCCCTTTCAATGACGAAACAAGTTAAAAACTTCTCCTTAGGGAAAGTGCGCAGCAGCCAGGAGTGCAGGAATTCCGCCATGTTGGTCCCCTCGATTCCTCCTCTAAATCCCACAAAACTGAGGTTATTGCTTCTCCCCCTATTTTCGGCATCATCCACCCTCCACTGTAGTTGTTTATGTGATGATTGCAGCTCCGTCATCCCTTTTTTGAGGGCATGTAGCGTGTCCTCCGCGTCACCCTATCTCGTCTCGGATTCTGTCACTCTTGCCGCCAGATTCCGGAGCTCCTGCTGCAGGAGAGTTACCTCCGACCCTACTGCTCCAATTTTATTCTCAAAGGCTTCACGGGAGGCCTGTATTGCATTCATCAGCAGGGCCGTATCTGAGCGGGGGGCCTCGGCGCCCTCTTCCATAGGGGTCCCGGCTTAGTAAAGCGATCAAGTGCCCCCTACTTGGGGAGCTTGGGATCCTTGTCTTTTGTCTTGCCCATGTCTCCTTGTCGCAGAGCACGCACCTCCAGGTACCTTTGTAACAGAAATACTGGCCAAGTTCGTCCTACGACCCACCACACTCAGGCTACTTAGTCGGAGGGTCTCTCTGCGTGCTTATTCGGGCCGGATGTACACAATCAGCACGGGCGAAAGAGAGGCGGGGAGGCGGCTAGGGGCAACGAGGGGCCACCAAACAACTGGGTCCGCAGGTCCACGTAGTCAGGCCCGGGTCCACAAGGCCAGCCCCACCAGCTTAGACCAGGTAGGTCAATCGCAGCCCGTAAAGCACGTGGGGGGGGGGGGGGGGGGATAGGACATGCGATAACGCCGGTGTCCAGGCCTGCACTACTCACGGTGAGACTCGCCAGTGGCGGGGCCGTCTATCAGCGCAAGGGGGCACAGCAGGGGTGACGGGGTCTGGGGCCCACGCTGTCTATGCACACCCCCGGAGGAGACAGGTCTCGAGGGCCGGGCCTTCCTCTGGCCTATGGAGAGACCACTATCATCTGCCTTCCTCCAGGTGTACCAAGGCCCCCAGCAGGCTCTCCAGCGCCTCCTTGGCAGGTATCTGGGCCCCCCGACTGACCCCCCCCGCCTCTCTTCCCCGTCGAGCCCCAGTCCTCACCAGATTCCCGGCCTCCGCTCCTCAAAACATGCCGGCCGCGTTGTGTGCAAGGTCCCGTGTTCTATTGCGCGGGCGGGGCCGGAACGTTCAGCGGACGTGCGCGGCACTACCGAGGTATTGCACGCGACGTCCGCTGAACGTGGCCAGCACTGAAGGGGTTAAAGCAATTACGAACAATATTAATTCAAAAAGTTATCCCGAATTTGGGCGTAATAAAAACTTCCATATGAAGGGAAGAATCCCTATTTCCATGTCATGACGGAGCCCCCAGAGAGACACACGCGTTTTTTCTTTAACCAAGGCTTACAGATTAGATTTGTGGATACTGTGTATAAATACTTTGATTTGATCATGAATCTCTCGCCGCCGCAAATGTAGCGGAATTGGAAATAGGGATTCTTCCCTTCATATGGACGTTTTTATTACGGCCAAATTCGGGAGTTAAGGCACACCACTAACAGGTGCCCACCGTATTGCTGGGGGTGTTTTTTTGCTCTACAAGTCAAGTCCCCTCCCCGGCCTGATGAAGACCCGCAGCTGAGGAGTTTACATACCCTTAACGCGCCTGGGTCGAAATGTCGACAACCCCCCCGTCTTGGGGCCTGTACCCTATGTACCCCCCTCCCCTCTACTATGGCCACAGATGAACTTTGGTGGGGACGCGCTCACCGAGCTAGGCTTTGCCGTGAGGGGAACAGCTATTGATTACTTACCTGCTTTCCTGCCGTGAGGGAAACGGCCTGCTCCTTGCCATCAACGCCGTGAGGGGAACGGCATATCTGGACAACAAGCCCCAGCAGGCATTGCTGGATGCCTGCTGAGGGCGTGATCATAGCGCCTGGAGGCGCTTTAAATTCCGAGCAGCTCTCCCGCTACGCGGGACGCGCTCACCGAGCTGGGCTTTGCCGTGAGGGGAATGGCTATTGATTACTTACCTGCTTTCCTGCCGTGAGGGAAACGGCCTGCTCCTTGCCATCAACGCTGTGAGGGGAACGGCATATCTGGACAACAAGCCCCAGCAGGCATTGCTGGATGCCTGCTGAGGGCGTCATCATAGCGCCTTGAGGCGCTTTAAATTCCGAGCGGCTCTCCCGCTGTGCGGGAAGCGCACGGGCGAAGACCGGGCCAAAGGCGGGCCTGTCTGTGCCCGTCAGGGACCAAAAGAGGCCGGGCTGGTCCACCTCCCTTGGCTGTAAAATTGTCCACTAAGGAAGTGTTCGAAATACTGGGTATTAGCCAAGGGACCAGAGAAGTGAAGTAGCAGGAGTGTCCATCTGGATGAACTGTAAGTGACACTAAACCTTTGTTTTTACAGCTGCTCCTTTAAGTTGCATGACATTCAGTCCCCATTAACATACAAGTCTAGCGGCGTGGCCAAGCAGCATGGCCGACAGGACGTGAGCTCCACCAGCTCCCGGCCTGAGGACCCTGTAATCCTGTTTATTTAACCTTTCTGGGCTTGTGGAGCACGGAATCGGGGGTCGTGGGTTCCCCTCCCGCCAGTGGCCCTTATTCGGGAGAGTGGCGGCGGGCCCCCGTGAGGGCAGCCGTGGGATTTGCTGGCATTCGTGTACACCGGGCCTCTGTCCACGCGAGGTCGGGGACTGCGGCCTGCTCCGGAGGGGAGACGAGGTGGTGGTGCCCAGCGCCGGACCCTTCCGGGAGGTGTGGACCCGCATTTCAGCTACCGGAGCCCGCTGCCGGCCGGAGCTCCGTATCGGAGGGCTCTGAGGGACCCGGCCGCCGAGACCACTGGACTGGAGGTGCCCCGGACCTCCCTCTATGCGAGGTCGGGGCTTTGAGGCCTGTCCCAGAGCGGAGACGGAGTAGTGGAGCCCGGCGCTGGTGCCTTCCGGGAGGTGTGGACCCCATGTACAGACGTCGGAGCCCGCTTTCAGCTGGGGCTCCGTCTTGAAGGGCGTTGAGGGATCTGACTACGGGAAGTGCTGGACTAGAGGTGCCCCGGGCCTCCTTCTACGCGAGGTCGGGGCTTTAAGGCCTGCTCCGGGGAGAAGACGGAGTGGCGGTGCCCAGCGCTGGAGACTTCCGAGAGGTGTGGCCCCGCTTTTTCTGGTATCGGAGCCCGCTGCCTGCCGGGGCTCCGTATTGCAGGGCTTAGAGGGATCCGCCAGCGGTGACTACTGAACTAATAGTGCCCCGGACCTCCTTCTACGCGAGGTCGGGGCTTTGAGGCCTGCTCCGGTGGGGAATCCGGAGGGTGGTGCTGGCTGCGGGAGCCGTCTGGAGGGATCGGCGCTACCTATCGGGAGACGGAGCCCGCTGCCAACCGGGGCTCCGTATTGGAAGACTTTCTCTGTGGCTGGCGGGTCCTGCTGTGGGCCTTCTCTGTCCGACACCGGTCCTGCTTAGGAGGGGGCACACCGGTCCTGCTGTGGCGGAGACGGGCGCAGCGGCCGGCCTTCCTCCCTGGTACCTCTTCGCCTGTGCTGTGCAGGTCCTTGGACCCGGTGGACGCCGCTTGTGGGATGGAGACCCCCTTTGCACCGGAAGCTACGACAGGTTGGTGCGTGGACTGCACCGGTGGGACCGAGAGCAGCCCTGAGCTGAGGGGGGCACAGGCCTGCGGCCTTCCTCCCTGCTACGACGGGGCCTCGGGCCCCGGTGGGTGCGGATCTTGTAGGTTGCGGAGGGCTCCGGCTGCTTTGCGGTGGCGCTTACTGTATTTGGGTGTCTTTGTCCTACACTGAAGCCATCGTCGTGGAGATCCTGGGAGGCCCGAGGGCTAGGACGCCCTGAACAATCCGGCCGGCAGTGGTGCCCTGAAGCCCCCGAGGGTTGGTCCCCCTACTGTTCGTGTCCTGCGAGCTGGCTAGGGTGGGGCCACTTTATTCCATGCCGCAGTGAGGCTGAGGTCGTTAGGACCGCCGGGCGACTCTCCCGGGTTGTCGCCCCCCGCCCTTCCTACATGTCGACAGAGGTGGAGGTACGGTGGGAGAGAGTGGGCTTTGCACCCCCTACTGGGACCATGCCGATTGGACCGGAAGGCTTCATGGACGCAAGCGGCCCTGTCTTGACACCAGCCACTCTGTGGAAGACTAGAGATTGGGGGCTAAGAAGACCTGACCCCCGTGTTTGAGACCTAGAGGGGCAGCCTGCGCCATATACCACAGTGGGCGTAGCTCGAGGAGGTCCTTGTTGCCCGTCTGCAGCATCGGTTGAGGCCCTTGGGAATCTGGCGATGCGCAAGGATAGGATGTCGCGCTCCACGCAGCTCAACACCATCACACAATACACCACTCAGCGGCTGCCGTCGCAGCGGATTACCCACCAGTCGGGTTAGGACGAGGGGGCGGACGGCCCTGGCGAGCCCTCCCGGGCGCAGCTGTTGAAGGCCATACAGGGCTCACATACTGCGTTGGAACGCCAGATTGAAACAGTCTCGATCGATGTCAATCTCTTACGAACAGACCTCCGGAAAGTTGCGGACAAGGTCTCAGACGCCGAGGGCAATATCACGCAACTGCAGAGTGAGGTTGCCTCCCTCAAAAAGACGGTCACGCACCTTACAGCCACAACACATGCCTTGGAGCGGAGGGCCGAGGACGCGGAAGGAAGAGCGCGTCGCACCAACATAAGGGTGCTGGGAGTGCCGGAACGTATGGAGGCTGGGAGTGCTGAGCGCTTTTTGGAAACTTGGATTCTAACGCAGCTATGTCCACGGGGCCTGTCGGATGTTTTTGTCATCGTGCGGGCACATCAGGCGCTGGTCCCGCCGCCGCGGCCGGGAGCCCCCCCGAGAGCACTGATCGCCAAGATCCTGAATTATAGGGATCGGGACTGTATCCTGCGAGCGGCGAGGGAGGCGGCAAATCTCACCATTGAAAATAGTCGGTGTCCATCTATCCTGACAATACCCAGCAAGTTCAGGAGGAACGGAAATCCTACTTGGGGGTTAAGAGGGAACTCCGGGAGATGAAGTTGCAGTACATGCTGCTATATCCGGCCAAACTCAAAGTGATCTCCCAAGGAAAGGCGCACTTCTTTGAGTCTCCAGCGGAAGTATGGGAATGGCTGGAGATCCGGGGCGACGACCTTCCGCCGGGGGAACGTGGTGGGCCTCGTGAGACGTGGGGAACCCGACCTTCGAGGAGACGTCACAGCCGACGCAGACGCCGGTCTGGATCAGTGGTACTTGAGGAGCCCAGGGTCACGGTGGGTGAGGATGGCGCTATGCTCCTGGAACTTTTGCCTGCGGAGACTGGGACGGGGGCCCTGGGCCCACTTGATCCTGGGGAGGTCCTGGTTCCAAACACTTTGCCTGATACAGTGCAGGACACGATTTTCATGGCTCCGGTGGTCCCGGAGACTGGAGGGGCCGCGTTCCTGGCGGAGTCGGTGCAAACATGAGGTGATATCTGGCCTTCCTTTTGTTTCAATCTAACCCGAGTGGCCTTTGGGATGTCTTGACCGTACTATTATTGACCATGGCCCGGGATGTCTGACCCTGTGTTGCTGGGTGGGGCGGCGGACTTGCATCCAGATGGGTCGGGACTGTAGGGTGGGAGGAGGGTACATCTGATAGGGGCATTGCCCGCTCTGGGCCTGCTCCGCCTGATTGAGCCTAGTGACTTTAATGTCAGACTTGGGTCCCAGGGGGAGCTGGAAGGGGGGGGGAGTGGGGTTGGGTTGGTCCAGATTCACACCGACCCAAAGACGACCCTCAGAGGGACCCTGATCTACAGACCCCCGGGACCACGCACACAATTCAGCGAAGACATCACAGACTTCATCAGCCCACACGCCCTCCCCTCCGCTGACAACATCCTCCTAGGGGACCTCAACTTCCACCTGTAGAACATCAAGGACCGCAACACCACCGACCTGCTGGACAACCACGCCACCCTCGGACTCAAGCAACTGGTCAACACCCCCACCCACTACGCCGGCCACACGCTTGACCCCATCTTCTCAGCCAGCAAGCACATCACCTTCAGCCACTCCACCGGACTTCACTGGACCGACCACAGCTGCGTCCACTTCAGCTTCAGAAAAACCACTACCCACCACCACCCGCAACAGGTTCCTCACAGAAGCTGGAGCAAGATCACCGCCGACCAGCTCACCACCTCCCTCAGCCGAAACCCACCTGCCAGCACACCGGACCCCAACGAAGCAGCCCGCAACTTCACACAGTGGCTGACCGCCTGCGCGACGACCTCGCACCACTGCAGAACCTGCCCAGCAAATCCGGAAGCAAGAAGGCCCCCTGGTTCACCGACGAACTCAAGGACTCCAAGAAGACCTGCCGCACCCTCGAGAAAGCCTGGCTCCTCGACTGGACCACTGACAACATGACCGCCCTCAAACACACGACCCGCAAGCACCACCAGCTCATCCGCACCACCAAGAAGAAATCACTGAAGGATCGACTGGACAACAACGCCCACGACAGCAAGGAACTCTTCAGCATCGTTAAGGAGTTCTCCAACCCCAGCACCGGCAGCAACGACATCACCCCGTCACAAGATCTCTGGCGACTCCCTCGCCTCATTTTTCCACCGCAAGATTGCCGACATCCACAACAGCTTCAGCGCACCTCCCTCGCACCCAACCGTTGAACCAACGCACCCCACCGCCACCCTCTGCAGCTGGACCGCAGTGACCACCGAAGACACAGCCGGCACGATGAACACCATCCACTCCGGATCTCCGACTGACCCCTGCCCCCACCACGTCTTCAACAAAGCCGACTCCACCATCGCACCCCAACTCCGAGACGTCATCAACACCTCCTTCGACACCGCCACCTTCCCGGAGAGCTGGAAGCATGCCGAGCTCAGCGCCCTACTGAAGAAACCAACAGCGGACCCCACCGACCTCAAAAACGTCCGCCCCATCTCGCTCCTCCCTTTTCCTGCCAAAGTCATCGAGAAGATCGCCAACAGACAGCTTGCCGCCTTCCTCCAGACGAATGGATCCCTCGACCCCTCGCAGTCCGGCTTCAGAGCCAACCACAGCACCGAGACCGCCCTCATTGCAGCCACCGACGACATCCGAGCCCTTCTCGACAACGGGGAAACAGCGGCACTCATCCTCCTGGACCTCTCCTCCGCGTTTGACACGGTCTGCCACCGCACCCTAGTCCAACGCCTCAGCAACACCGGCATCCAAGAGAAGGCATTGAAGTGGATCATCTCGTTCCTCGCTGGCAGAACACAAAGAGTCCGCCTCCCCCCGTTTCGTTCCGAGGCCACCAAAGTCATCTGCGGCGTCCCGCAAGGATCATCACTCAGCCCCACCCTCTTCAACGTCTACATGAGACCTCTCGCAGCCATCGCACGCCAACACAACCTCAACATCATCTCCTACGCCGACGACACCCAGCTGATCCACTCCCTCACCATAGACCCCGCCACACGCCAGAACCAGCCTCCACGAAGGGATGAAAAACGTCGCCGAGTGGATGAAGAACAGCCGCTTGAAACTGAACTCAGACAAGACGGAAGTCCTCATCCTTGGACCATCACCCTCCGCCTGGGACGACTCCTGGTGGCCCCCAGCCCTGGGCACCGCCCCCAAGCCGACAGACCACGCACGCAACCTGGGCTTCATCCTGGACTCCTCCCTCTCGATGACCAGACAAGTCAACGCAGTCTCCTCCTCATGCTTTCACACCCTCCGCATGCTCCGCAAGATCTTCCGATGGATCCCAATCGAAACCAGGAAGACGGTCACCCAGGCCCTCGTCAACAGCCGGATGGACTACGGAAACACCCTCTACTCCGGAACCACAGCCAAGCTACAGAAAAGACTACAACGCATCCAGAACGCCTCCGCCCGACTCATCCTGGACATCCCTCGATGCAGCCACATCTCCGGCCACCTGAGGAACCTGCACTGGCTCCCCGCAACAAGAGGATCACGTTCAGGCTCCTCACCCACGCACACAAGTCTCTCCACGACCTGGGCCCCAAGTACCTCAACGACCGCCTGACCTTCCACATGCCCACCCGCCAGCTACGGTCCGCTAGCCTCGCCCTCGCTGCCGTACCACGCATCCGAAGAGCCACCGCCGGAGGCAGATCCTTCTCCTACCTGGCCAAGACATGGAACTCCCTCCCCATCCACCTTCGGCTGATCCAGGACCACCTCGCCTTCAGGAGACAACTCAAGACCTGGCTGTTCGAGCAGTAGCGGCCCCCTTCCCCCAAGCGCCTTGAGACCCTTCCGGGTGAGTAGCGCACTATACAAGTGTTATGATTGATTGATTGATTGTTTGAGAGTGAGTGTTGTGTGGAGTGTATGGGGTGGCTGTGTACGTCCTGGCACTGGCAGGGGGAGGGCGGGGTGGCATATTTTGTTGTTGTCATCTTGCACGTGGGAGGGGGGTTGAATCCTACGGGGTTTCAGTAGTTGAGAAGCTTGGGGGAGTGGGGGTTATTGTTGGGGGGTATTGTTGCAGGCATCGAGTGTACTAAGGTTCGGGCTCAGAGGTGGTGGATCATGGATGATGACATTGGCGGCCCGAATGGGCGTAATCTGCGGTTATGGGATACAAATTCTTAACCTGGAAAGTGCGAGGGCTGGGCATGTGTACCAAGAGACACAGGGTCTTGTCCTTCCTCCGATGCCATGGAGTTTCCATTGCGTGTATGCAGGAGACTCATCTTAATGAAGAGGGTGCTCAAAAGCTGTCCAAAAAATGGAGAGGCCAAGTGTTTCATTCCTCCTTTCCCACCTATGCTAGGGGGTTTCTGATCTGGGTGGCGCCTAGGGTTCCCTGTGCCGTTCAGTATGTTGAGGCGGACATCGAGGGCAGGTACCTGCTACTGCGGGTAAAGCTGGATGGGAGGGATTTCTCGCTATTAAACTCGTATGCACCTAATGTGGACGATCCCGACTTTTTCTCCCATCTGCAGGAGGTCCTGGTTTCGGACCTAGACGCCTCCATCCTCTGGTTGGGGGACTTCAACTGTGTGTTGGACCCGGTCCTGGATAGGCACCCTCCCCGGGCCGGCACAAAACCACGTATGACGGCGAGACTCCGGGAGGTGATGCATAATCTGGGGGTTGACGACGTGTGCCGCCTACGTCACCCCTTACAGAAGCTATATACCTGTTACACCCCAACTCATAACACACATAGCAGGCTGGATAGAGTCCTCGTGGCTAATCTTGAGACGTCTCTTTCCCTAACGGTCACCCATCAGGCTCGTTTCCTGTCGGACCACTCACCAGTGACATGCGTCGCGCACTGGGACAACCAGCCACCCCGTCCCCGGATTTGGAGGATGCCGACGGACCTCTTGCAGGACCAGGTGGGAAGGGATCATGTGGCGACAGCCCTGACTAACTATATCGACTTGAACTGGGCGGGGGGAACATACCATATTCAACTAAATGGGACGCCCTGAAAGCGGTGGTGCGTAGTGAATGCATGGGCCTTGTCTATGGGGTCTGGAGGCAGTTGCACAGAGAGTTGCGGGATGCAGAGGATCGTCTTCGGCATTGTCAGACCCTCTCTGATCCTGATGACTCGGACCTGGAGGTAGAGCCCGTGTGTGCGTACACGACATACTATCCCGCTTAGATAATTATACCCTAGGTCAATACCGACAGCGCCTCCACCGGGAGGGGGACAAGTCTGGGCGCCTGCTGGCCTGGATCCTCAAGAGAGAGTTCGCCCCGGAACGGATAGTAGCACTGAGGGACACCGCAGGGGACATGGTGAACTCAGAGGCGGGCATTCTTGGGGTTCTCCAGTCTCACCTCCAGTCTCACCTCCAGGCGGTGTATGCCGCAGACCCCTCGGTTACGGAGGCCTCCTATCAGACTTATCTTCGGGGACTAAATCTCCGGGCCCTTTCGAGTGAGGCAGCGGAGGAGCTGGATGTGGCCTTGTCGCTCCGAGAGGTTAAAGTGGCGATGGCCAGTCTACCGGGGGCCAAGTCCCCGGGGAGTGACGGTTTCCTGCCCGAATTTTACCAGGCGTTTGGGGAGGTCCTGGCTCCTCTCCTCCTCCAGGTCTACTGTGAGGCACTGGATTGTGGCGCCCTCCCGCCTACCATGAATCTGGGTGAAGTATGCATGATTCTGAAACCAGGTGGAGACGGCTGCGATCCTGCGGCGTTCTGGCCCATCACGCTCATTAACACTGACGTGAAAATCCTAATCAGACTCTTGGCCACTCGGTTGGCCCCGCACATGGCGCACCTGGTGCACCAGTACCAGTGTGGGTTTATCCCCGGCCGCAACACCGCAATGAATCTACGGCGGAAGAACCATGTCCTTCATGAGGTGCGAGATAGGGAAGATCCCCAGGTCCTGGTGTCAATTGACCTGGCCAAGGCGTCCGACACTGTCCACTGGGGGTACTTGTTGGAGGTGCTCCGGTTGGTGGGGTTAGGGCCCGTTTTCTGTAACTGGGTCCGGATCCTGTATGGGGCGCCTCGTGCCAGAGTTAGGCTTGGGTCGGCGCGCTCTGCAGATTGGCCTTCGCACGCTCAACACGTTGCTCACTTCGTTACTCTGGGCTGGCAGGCGTAGCAGAGTCGCGCTGCACACTGTTGTCCGGAGCTGGGAGGAGGGGGGCCTAGAGGCTCCAAGGTTCGATCTCTATTACTATGCAGCCCAGCTCCTGCCGGCAGCGAGATGGTTCGCGGGCACGGATAACTGGGAGATGGGACTCCTAGCGGGCAGAGCGGATGAGAGGGAGCTACAGGTGGCCCTGATGCGGGGAAGGGGAGCAGATGAGACCTTGCCTTATGTTGTGCGGCATGCTGCGGGACTCTGGCAGCGGTTTGTTGAGAAGGTTTTGCGGCGGGCCCCTTTCCACAGGGAGCTACCAGTGTGGATTCTGGCACCCGTGGTCCTTTTGGAGGATCATATGTCCTTCCGGAATTGGCGGGAAGGCGGCTGCGAGACTCTAGCGTATCTCTACCCGGACGACTCCTTTGTCTCCATAGAACGAGCTACGGAGGCCTTTGGTTTGAGTGGAGGGCAATACCTGCATTACAGGGGACTCCAGGAGATGGCGAGGGTGACCTGGCCGCAGTTCCCAGAGGCGCCTCCATCGTCCCACACTCTCAACATCCTTCTCTCTTGTGGTAGGGGACGACGGCTGATCACATTGTTGTATTCGGCCATGCGACGGGACTCTGTCCCGCCGGTCCCCCCGTCCTGGGCGGCCTGGGAGGCGGACCTAGGAGTGGCCCTGGATCCCGGGCAGCGTAAACGCATAGGGGCCCTCACCCATAAGGTGTCGTGCAACGCACGATTTAAATTGATTCATTTCAACTTTGTCCATCGCACCTATATGACCCCGGTCTCCCTGCGGCGCATTTCTGGGGACAGGCGGGACGATTGCCCTAGATGTGGAGTGGAGGGGGCGGGATTTCTGCATCTGGCCTGGGAGTGCCCGCGGGTTGGAGACTTCTGGAAGACAGTGGTGGCGCGCATTCGGAATGTCACGGGCCTCCGGATCAATTTGACCCCCTTTCATTGTTTATTGGCACTGGTCCCCAAGCCCAGAAAGAGAAACTTGTCCTATAAGATGCTGCAGTTGTTGCTAGTGTTGGCAAGACGGAGGGTGGCTATCACCTGGATGGGACAGAGGGCCCCTGAAATGTCGTTGTGGCTGAGAGATGTCAAGGAATGGTCCTTGGCTGAGGAAACGCACATGCAGCGCACGCGCAGGGATGAGAGGCTACAGGAGGACTTGCTTGCATGGAGGATGATGTGTGCTGTGGGTGCGTCCACCAGTGACTCGGATGCCACTAGTGCTGAACTATTCACCCCAGAGGAGTCGGTATCCGAGAGTGAGGGTGGTGGGAGCGGGGAGGTGGAGGGGGGGCTTGCCCTGGAATAGTGCCCTGCTGGAAACGCACGTCTGACCCCTGTTGTTATTGTGATATGCCTTGGATCCCAAGGGTTTTTACGCTAGTATTTCAGCTGTCTGTATCCACGTGGGCCAACAGGAGACGAACGAACTGTACACGTATGTTTTGTTCATGATGTTGATCTGGGGGGGGAACTGTTTGGATGATTATTGCAAAAAAAAAAAAAAAAAGTTACAAAAAACAACAACATACAATTCTAACTTGGGGAAACATATTATAATAGCCATATGTCATGCACCTGCTTGTTCCACCCCTCCACTTCTTCCCCAGACTTCAATTGATCAGATGCTCCAAAGGGCAAAAGGAGTAGTGGCCACAGAAATCGAACGCACTGAGCGCAGACTGTCCATAACACCGGACGTCCCATTAGCTTTGCCTCCATCTATCTCTCCACTCCCGCTTGAAAGTGGTGTCTGTATACCATCACAGGTTTCTCCGCCTAAGTCACCTGCTCCACTTACTGGATCAGTACAGAAGAGAATCGCCAGAAATAGGGGGCGTACAAAAATTCCCACCAAAACCAGTTCCATCAGCCATCCTCTTCAAACAAGGATCATGGGAGGGAAAAAGAGAAAAATAAATAATGGCCTTACCCAACCTGTGGAAATAGATCAGGATGTTTTGGACTCCCCATTGCGAACAGACCTGTCCCCCCCTGTATGGGCCGCATCTTTTTCAAATGCATTATTTAACCAAATCAGTGGACTTAAAAAGGAGGAATTCGCCCTAATCCATGCACGTCTGGACAGTATGACCAAGCCCTGCATATGCAAAGGTACGGCCAAAATAAATTCTCCATCTCGATAACTTGCACAAGGAAGAACATTGGATCCAATCTTGTGCACTGGTCCTGGTAATAAAGCTGCTGAGGTATCAAGAGGGGATGGCCACACAGTCCATACTATTGTTGAAACAAATACCTCTGGCAATATTAAAGCACGTAATAAACGGGCAGAGACTGACGGCTCTACTGCCCAGAAGATCAATCTGGCAGATTCTAGAACTCGTCTAACTTTTCAAGGCTGCCGAGACCGAGAGCTACTCTCTATTAATCTGCCCCCTTACGTACTAGTCCTTGCCGGTGTTCCCTCTCTTGGAGAAGGTAAAACTGAAACCCATCTGGAACTCAAAAACAAATTCTTACATCTGCTCGTTAGACAACATCAATTTTCCTATGCAGATGCTGCTGACATTCTGATGACACGAAGGGTGAAGTGGATCGGCAATCGGACAAAGGACATAAATGGGGATTGTGTGGTTGTCAACTTTAGGAATACTGACTTGGTTCAACAAGTTTTACACCTAGGAAATGGGGGTTTTAACATCAAACTTCTTCCTCTTACATATTTTTATAACCACCTTTATTCTTCCGGCGCAGGGGCTGGCTTGCGCAATTGGAATGGGGAATTGTTTTCACATCGACATGGGAGGGAACAGGTGGAGGGCATACAACAACATCAATCTTTCAACCTACCTCTTCATAACAGATATGAGACTCTGGAGGAGGTGGATTGACTCCCGATCATAGGGACCGCATATCGCAACCCTGGGTTAGCCATGCCTGAAGCCAATATTGGGTGGCTGAAGGGAAATACGAATATCCCCACTGATAGTGCAGGGAAAGTGAATAGGAAGCTATCCATTCCCGAGCAGTCCCAAATAAGTACATCTAAATCTTAAATAGTTCTAGAAGAAAATGAAGAACTTAAAGGGTTCCCTTCTCAAAATCTTGAAGTAGCTAGGGTAGGTCCAAATATAAGGGAACTAACTATGAAGGCTACAGGTGACAATCATCTTTCTATTGATAGAATTAAGATAGTTACCTGGAATGTGGCTGGTCTTAAAAACAAATTACTTTTCCCAGATTGGGGAGCCTTTGTGGATTCCTGTGATATTTGTTTATTCCAGGAAACATGGTCTATAGAACAACCCGTTCGCAGAGGCTTTGCATCTTTTCACAAACCCGCTATCGCTGGACCTAGGGGCAGGCCCTCGGGTGGTCTCATCATCTCGGTGGGAAGTCATCTGTGTTGTGATGTTAGGCAAGTAGATTCACATAGTCCTGATATCCTTTGTCTATTATTGTCTTTCCCAAAAAACTTTAAACTTATTTTAGTTAATATCTATTCCAGGCCTGTTAAGGTAGGAAGGGAGTCTATTGCAGTTATCCACCTAGAAGAATTCCTCTCGGACATTACAAAAGATGCGGCATTAATCTTGGGAGGTGATTTGAACTGTCAGTTTGAGCCTCTGTTGGAATCTGAGGTTGCTGACAGTTCAGACGAGGATGAGACATGGGCTATACCAGAGCCCAATATTCCCACGATCAGGGCATGGTCACCTTTAGCTCTCCAACTTAAAGCTTTAACTCTAAGATACTCATTGAGGGTCTGCAACGGGCGGTTTCCCCTAGACTCAGGCAGACACACCTATAATAGACCAGGCCATTCCTCTATTTTAGATTATATTCTTTTGGAAACTAGAGTATGGCCCTTAGCTACCGATTTTAGAGTTATACCTTGCGAGCATAGCGATCATAACGCATTGATGGTAAGCTTGGATATTCCTATTGGGGCTAAACATAGTTCGGGTCATACCGTCCCAGATGGCGGGCTACTTTTAAGTAATAATAGGAGGAAAGTGAAGTGGTCATGGCTTGAGAAATCCCAGGAGAAAATGGCAAAATTATATTTGTATGTCTTTCCTGATCTCGAGGCTATGTTAGAGCTTGGGAATTCTGGAAATATAGTATCCCTCGTAAATCAGGTAGCTGAAATTAATCGTCATTCTTAAGACTGAAAGATGTCTTTTGGAAAGAATGTCATAGGTCCTGCACCAAATCAACTAGACAATCTTGGTTTGATTCTAAATGTAGGAAAATGAAAAGTGCCTTTACAGAGGCAATAAAATCCTCTATAAAAGCGGCAAGGCTTGTCTACAAAAATGCCATTCATGCTGCAAAAATCTGTTGGGGAGAGGAGCAGTGGGTCAATCTTAAACAGGCCTTGGAAAATAAAGACCCAAAATCTTTTTGGAATATAGTGAGTACAGGAACAACAAGAGGGCAGGGCGCTGTTGAACCTAACATAGCAGCAGAAAAATGTGAAGCACACTACAAATCCCTATATGCTCAAAGCTCTGATGAATGTATTACCCAGGGGCATGAAAATGTAATCTCTCTAGATCAAGAGCCAAATATACATAAGATCTCCCTGATGGATGCACATAAATCCCTTCAAAGAATAGTGCCAGGGAAAGCGGCGAGGCTCAACAAGGTCCCCGGTGATTTTTATCGGGCTGAACCTAAGATCTTGTGCCCTTACCTTTGGGTAGTTTATAACGCCATCATGGAAGGGATGGACCTCCCCGGGACTTGGTTGGGTGCAGAGGTGATACCAATATTTAACAAGCATTTACAATGCAACGGTTTCGCCTTTGGAAAAGTTAGAGCTATTGGCATTGTAAATGACAAAATTTGTATTTATGTGTTGGTTTTGAAAACAGATAAATAAATGGCATTGTCATTTACATTGCCAATAGCTTAATCTCTCGCAAATGTGAGACCTATTGTACCCTACGGACGAGCTCAGCAGACAGCAATTACTACCACACACACACCCCCAGAGCCAGCCACACACACACACACCCAGAGCCAGCCACACACACACACCCAGAGCCACACACACACACCCAGAGCCACACACACACACCCAGAGCCACACACACACCCAGAGCCAAACACACACACACCCAGAGCCACACATACACACACCCAGAGCCACAATCAATCAATCAATCAATCAGAGCATTTGTATAGCGCACTACTCACCCGGAGGGTCTCAAGGCGCTGGGAGGGGGGGGGGGGTCCGCTACTGCTCGAATAGCCAGGTCTTGAGCTGCTTCCTGAAGGCGAGGTGGTCCTGGGTCAGGCGGAGGTGGGTCGGAAGGGAGTTCCAAGTCTTGGCGGCCAGGTAGGAGAAGGACCTTCCTCCTGTGGTGGCTCTTCGGATGCGGGGGACGGCGGCGAGGGCGTGGCTGGTCGATCGAAGCTGGCGCGTGGGAGCGTAGAAGTTGAGGCGGCTGTTGAGGTATCCTGGTCCTTGGTTGTGTAAGGCTTTGTGTGCGTGGGTGAGGAGCCAGAAGGTGATTCTCTTGTTGACCGGGAGCCAGTGCAGGTCTCTCAGGTGTCCGGAGATGTGGCTGCGGCGGGGGATGTCCAGGATGAGTCGTGCTGAGGTGTTCTGGAGCCGCTGGAGTCTCTTCTGGAGTTTGGCGGTGGTTCCGGCGTAGAGGGAGTTGCCGTAGTCCAGACGGCTGGTGACGAGGGCCTGGGTGACCGTCTTCCTGGTCTCGGTGGGGATCCATCGGAAGATCTTGCGTAGCATTCGCAGGATGTGGAAGCACGACGAGGAGACGGCGTTGACTTGTCTGGTCATGGAGAGGGAGGAGTCCAGGATGAAGCCCAGGTTGCGTGCGTGACACACACACCCAGAGCCACACACACACACACCCAGAGACACACACACACACACCCCCAGAGCCACACACACACACACACACACACCCAGAGCCACACATACCCAGAGCCACACATACCCACCCAGAGCCACACACACCCACTCAGAGCCACACACACCCACCCAGAGCCACACATACCGACCCAGAGCCACACATACCCACCCAGAGCCACACACTCACTCAGGAGAGCAAGCACAGCGAGGGGGCAGGGAAGCAAGCACAGCGAGGGGGCAGGGAAGGAAGCACAGCGAGAGGGGCAGGGAAGCAAGCACAGCGAGAGGGGCAGGGAAGCAAGCACAGCGAGGGGGCAGGAAAGCAAGCACAGCGAGGGGGCAGGGAAGCAAGCACAGCGAGGGGGCAGGGAAGCAAGCACAGCCAGGGGGCAGGGAAGCAAGCACAGCGAGGGGGCAAGGAAGCAAGCACAGCGAGGGGGCAGGGAAGCAAGCACAGCAAGGGGGCAGGGAAGCAAGTACAGCCAGGTGGCAGGGAAGCAAGCACAGCCAGGTTGCAGGGGAGCAAGCACAGCCAGGGGAAAGGGAACCAGGGGCGGGGGAACCAGAGGGCGGGGGAGCAAGCGCAGCTAGTGGGCGGGATAGCAAGCACAGCCAGGGGGCAGGGTAGCAAGCACGGGCATGGAAGCAAGCACAGCCAGGGGGCAGGGAAGCAAGCACAGCCAGGGGGCAGTAAATGCATTACCGATCTTGTGATGTAAGCCGCTGTGATGCTCAGCAAGTTAAAAGCCTGTCAGACATCAAGAATGGCTGCATTTGAGAACCCCGTCTCAAATCTAAAGGTGAACAGAGACTGACTGTCCACACGTACCATGTTTTTGTAACTTTAGAAGCATCACAGATACATGCAATTCTGTTGCCAGATAAGGGCCATTCAGTGCATTGAGTTTGTCAGTTTTCTCCCACTGCAATAACGGAGGCCTAATTAAATTTTCAAATTAGCCATGAGGGCCCTTGCTCAGAGGATACCTATGGAGGGTTCAACACCCACTTGTGCGGATATTCACCAAAAAAAAATACGTTTCTTTCACATCTATGATTTTTGGCTCCTGCAAATTATTTCTACATTTTATGCTTCTATGCACCTCAATCACCCGGGGAAAAACTTCTTTGCTGCACCAATTCTCCATCCTAAGCCTTAAAGCTGCATTACCCATTTTCCTGTATACTTGTGCGATCTGGAAGGGTGTAAGTTTACCTTGCCAAAGCCTTGGGCCAATGTAACCAGGCCAGACACCTGAGGTCACCGTGCCTGCGCCTAGGAGTGAACAGGCTTCATAGCAACTGATATTGGAGGCATCCTTAAACACAAGACTCCTTTGTCTGGAATCCTCTACCCCTCCACTAGCGCCAAGGGAAAATTCCAGCGATTTCGCAGAAACAATCTACGGAAGCCACCATGCTCCAGAGAGGTCATATTCAAATGACTACAGTTCTAGTGGGCAAGCAGAAAAAAACCTATAAATAAAATAATACAAGAGGAGGGGGTCAGATCGGCAGGTGAACGCGCACTAAACCTTCAACAACACAGAGGGAATCCTCATTAGCACGAGGACAGACGGAATAAGCACACGAACAGGGGGAGGGGGGGGCGGGAACGGACACACGAACACTGGTGAGGGGGGGCTTGATTCAAAATAAAGGAAGGATTGAGTTGGTTGTAAAAAAAACAGCAGAGAGCTTTTAAAAAAACAACGGCGAGCGGGGTTTAAAAATGAAATAACAGATCAGGCAAGGCGGGATGGGTTTAAAAGGGGGTATTAAAAAAAATCAACAACAGAGGAGGAGTGTAGGGTAAAGGAGAGGGGGGTGAAAGTCTAGCGAGAGACGGGCCACGGAGTCGAACGGGCACACAGACAGCAGAGGGGGGGGGGGCGGGAACGGGCACACGGACAGCGGGAGGGGGCGGGTTAACGGCACACGGACAGCGGGAGGGGGGGAGGTGAGGCAAGGGAAACTAATAAAGACAAACAGAAAGCAATACATTGAAGAAAGGCGAGAGAAGAAAACAAATTAAATGAAAATACCATGGACGGGGGCGCTGGAGGGGGGAGCGGAACACGGGAGGTGCTGGAGGACACCGAGGCTCATGGCGTTCGGGCACAGAGAGGGAGACCACACCTCCGGCATCACGGAGACATCCTTGGGGGCTGCCGAAGCCAAACAAGAGAAAAGGGTACGAGCTTCCCAAGTAAGCTACTGCCCGGCCGCCATCTTCGGAGGAATGAAAAAAAAAAAACCTTGGAGGAAAAAAAAAACACCCGCCCACCGCCGCAATGACGTTCTACAAGGGGCGGAGAGGGAAAAAATCGCCGGAACGCCCACGAATCGCCTCTCACAATGACGGACAGATCTCTCTTCCAATGGCTAGCCTCCATTTATGGAGCTAGCCAATGAAAAAGAGAGGCTGGACTAAACAACATACTGTTCTCAAAAGATTTCGCCTGCGCGAACGCTGCTGCGCAGCGGATCGCCAGGCGAAACCTAAAAAGGGTTCACCTCTCCTCCCTATCAATTACAGACCGATCAGTTTGATCGATGTCTCCTAAAAGGTTTTTGCCATGATCATATTGAATCGCCTGCAGTTATGGATGGAGGATAATGTGAGAAGTTGGCCTGGTATATGATGTTCACTATTCTAATGAGCACCTTGCACCAGTCCAAACAACCCTTATGGTGATGGTTGTAAAGTCAACCTTATAGACCAGCTATCCTAGTGGTAGCATGGACAAAAGCAGTCTTAGGCTAAACTCAAGAGGGCATGTGAAGCCAGCTGTTGTTCCATATGCAATCCCTGTAACACCAAATGAAAGGACACCACACAGGTTATATATTCAAAATATATATGTATTTATTTCTAAAACAATCCTCTGTACTCTTTATGAGAACAGAAGCACAAGCGCATAACACGTTACTTAATATAGCACACAAAAGTTGCACAAATATGGATAGGCCCTGGTGGCCCGCTAAACCATATACTAAAATAGTGGTATAAGAACCACGTCACGAACAATGGTAAGGCCTAGGGCCATGGGAATCGCTGGGGCTACACTGGACTAACAGTTGTTAGGGAGCAGGAGGCCCACGGGATGCGTGTGCAGTGTCTAATTGCACACGCGTGCACACATAGAAGTCAATGGGTGCGTAAAGTTACAAAGTTAAAGAATTAGGAGTCTTCCGACTGGACTAGAAGCTAACCACTTGAAACTAGGACACTAGGAGAGTTAATCTTTACAGGAGCACCTCAGTGCTCGCGTTACCTCACGCACAGGAAGCGGGTGCATAGGTGGCAAAGTGTGTCGGGTTTCGTCGTGGAGTTCTATGGAGCCTTGGAGAAAAGATGCTGCAGGCGACCAGGAGAGAAGAGTCCGGTTGGATCCAAGGGTGGATCGAGGATGAAGAGTAGAGGGGACAGAGTCTGGGTCACTAGCCAGTGACCAGGAAGGAACCAGGCGATGTCGGGAAGCAATCAGGTGATGTTGTGAAGCTTGTCTCTGCAGCCACGTGGACCAGGAGGTGTCGGCGACAACCAGGAGCTGGATACGGACTCTCTCACGAAGGCTCTCGCTGTCGGCGGTGTCGGTGCTCGATTCGGAGTCAACAGGCCTTGGCAAATGCAACCCACGCAGGAATCGAAGATGGCTTCTGGATCAGACCAGCAAGGTCTGATGGGCTGCTCCTTTTCACGGGAGCAAGGGCCAGTCTGGAGCAACCAGACAAGCATGGAAATTCAAGGTTTCATTAGTCACAGAGGACGCTAGCCAACGGGCAAGTGACCGGACAGACGCGTCGAGCAGGAAAATGCAAAAGGGCCCCACGCAGCACTCGGTGAGTGTGGAAAGGTGATCTTCGGTGCAGTTGGTGCTCGGGGCTGGGGCTTCTCAATCCCCAATACACAACTTCGAGGGTGCCTCAGAAGTTGCACGGAAAGCAATTCGCTGGCTTTCCAAGATGGCCGGTCCCACGTCTCTCGTCGCCTCCACGGGTCTCAGCTTTGCTGTGGCTGTAGATCGGGCTGTTGAATGTCTGGAAGTCCGGGTCTTGTCAGGCTCTGTTTTCGAGCTCCGGCGGGAGCAACGACAAAGAAGACCGTTGAGCGCTTGATGGTGCCTGCTTGCACAGGGTAGTCACTCCTTGACGACAAGGGAGATTCTTCAGTCTTCTACGTCGAGTAGGAAGTCGAAGGTCCAGAGTTTCGTATCAGAGTTTCAGTCAGGATATATCTAAAGTCTAAGGACACAGCTCCTACCTATATACCAAATCTAGGGGCTGGATTACCTGCTAGGTCCCTCTTATGGGTGGGACCCAGGAAGGGGGTGGTTACACCCCTTTCCCTTTGTCCAGTTTCGAGCCAGAGCTGGGGCTGGAGTACCCCAGCACCGGTTTGAACTGGACTATGCATGGGACACCTTGTGTGCCCCAGGCAGTGTCTCATTTCATTCAGCCCTCCCTGCCCCAATACACTATAGCCAGTCTGGGGTGGTGCTAGCACCTCCCTGTGACAGGAAACCTATTATCCAAGCCTCCCTAGCTGGAAGGACTCCCTGCAGCAGGAGGTCAGACTTGTGTCTGTGCCAGCAGCATCCATTTTGTGATGCTGAGGCTCTGGTTAACTTTAACCAGGATTAATGGAAGTAACATGTCTTCTCCCTCTAGAAGGGTGGAATGTTACCCCCGTTGCCAGAACTGGTGAGGGGGTAGTATTCCAAAGCGTATGACACCTTACACGACATGTTTTGATAAAGCCAAACCAAAGTTAGCAATAACCGCGAGGATTATAATGCACTTAAGAGTATATGGTATGGCAGTATCCTAGAACAGCTATAAGGACATGGTTCCGAAAGCTGCAGACAGGCTCAGCTCATGCTAGGGCACCATGTCACATAAGACCAAGCACTCTGCCTCCAGGGTTGTTAAGGCCTGCCATAGGAGTGACTTATAGGTGTATATGTGTCTAGATATAAGGTTAGATATAGGAATACTATACCTAAGCAAGGGGTGATTACACGACCTTGCCGCAGCGGAGTGATCAGCCAGTTGTGTCAGTTTGGATGGCCAGCTAGGGGTGGCAAAAGATATGCTGCAGCCCCTGGTAGTCCTTGGATGCACCTATGCGCTGGGTACCTATAGTACACTATACAGGGGCTCATAAGGTGACCCAATATCCAATTAGGTATGTACCTAAGGTACATTACGTCCATTTTGTAGAGAGAGCAGATAGCCTGGGGCCCCGATTAGCAGGATCCCAGGCCAACTAAGTCAAAAACCAGCTAAACACAAGGCAAAAAATCTGGGGTGACCATAGTCAGGTATCCACCTTCCTACAGATAACAATATTCTCTCTCCTCTGCAGGCGCGATTTAGGGCTAAAATATCGACAATAGACCAAATTTTTAGGCTGCAGCTCCTCTATTGGAAATCAATAATGTTGGGGGGCTGCAGCCTATATTTGGTCTTTGTCGACCTCAAAAGTGCTTTTGACCCAGTCCCTAGAGAGGCACTATGGAATGTGCTTAAGGAGTTGGGACTTCCTTCCTATCTTTTACTCCTACTTAGGAAATTGCATAATGGCACCTATGCCCAAATTAGATTTGGGAAGAAAGGGGAACATACCAATTCTATCCCCGTTAATAGGGGAGTGAGGCAAGGATGCGTATTAGCTCCTACCTTGTTCTGCATTTTCAAAAATGGCTTGGTGGATGTTTGAAATAAATGCCAAAACATCGATGCCCCCAAGCTAGCGAATAACAGCATACCAGCTATGATGTTCGCAGACGACACCTTGCTCCTCTCCAAATCCCCTATGGGCCTGCAAAAAATTCTGGATGCCTTTTGCAAATTGTGTAGGGGTAGGGGTCTAGAAATTAATATAGAAAAAACAAAATTTATGGTTTTTAACCCTAGCAAGAATGTACGTCCCAATCTTTGCATGAATGGTGCACCGCTAGAGAGGGTCTCAGAATTGAACTACCTAGGCCTTACACTTAATGAAAACATGTCTTGGAAACCACAGGTGGTTAGAGCTAATCTGAGACTAACACAGACAATGGGTGGCTTGGTTAAGCATTTTAGGAAGTCCTATCATAAACCTCTGAGTCAGGTGATTGAGATCTACAATACACAGGCCAGAAGTTCGGCCCTGTATGGGGCTGAACTATGGGGACATATGAACCTTAGCTCAATCGCTCAAACTGAAAATAATTTTCTGAGGCAGCTGGCAGGGCTTCCGGGAAGTTCTCCCTTGCTGCCCTTGCACATGGATCTGGGGTTGAGACCCACTGCACAAGAAATTGGTAGGCGTCCGCTCCTTTATTGGCGGCGGCTGTGGGCAACAACAGAACTGGCAGAGTTCAGAGCTGAATTGCAAGAAGTACTTAGCCTACCGGGGCAGGAAAGATAACATGGCTAGTTTACATAAAGAAATGCCTTAACGAGATAGGTTGCTCTGAGCTCTGGGAGAGTCCCGAAACCATCCATCCTAGGATTACTCGTACAGAGTTGAGCATCAACTATTGGAAGGGGAAATTTTATAACACCTTAAGGGACAGCAACGCAGGCCCTTTGACCCGCCAGTTCATGGATATTAAATACTGCTACCAATTAGAGCTGTGTTTAGACTCCATAAGACCAACCATAGCAAGGAAACTTTATATACAGTTCCGGCATGGTTGTCTCCCCCTGTATTCACTTACTAATAAATGGTCCAAAGATGTTACTTTGCTCTGCCCCGCCTGTGGGCTGGCGGAAGAAACAGAATTGCATGTTTTCTTTGTTTGCCAAGGTTACCATAAGATTAGAAGAGAGCTCCAGCAATTATGTAGGAATCTTGGTGTAACCCACTGCATTGATGTAAGAAACAGAATTGCATGTTTTCTTTGTTTGCCAAGGTTACCATAAGATTAGAAGAGAGCTCCAGCAATTATGTAGGAATCTTGGTGTAACCCACTGCATTGATGTGTTCAGGCTTCTAAAACATGATACTAGCATGCACATAGTATTCGCTGCATCTCGTTTTCTTGTTGCAATGTGGTGGGTTCGTATGCAATTCTTACAACTCCAATGAATTTTTTAACTGTAACCCTGGGCATGGATTTCTTTTTAATTCCTTTTATATTTTTAATCTGTTTTTATCCTGCAACCCTTTTATTTGATATGAAATGTTGTCTTTTATGGAATTTTATCCGAAATAAAGATTTCTCAAACAAAAACTTTGGCTGTGCCACGCTCAAACAAGAATAAATAGTTATGTTCTGAATGACAGCCAGGGGCAGGCCTCTCTATAAACTAAGGACTTTGACCTTAGATTGACATTATATGGATGAATTATTGTGTTCTTCATTTCTCCTCAGACCTTCTTGGTCCTTTTTGCACGAGCACCAATCTATTCACTTCTCTTCACGCCACTTGGGTAGTAACCCCCTCAATATATGTCCAATTGTGTTCTTATGACAATGTGAACATTTGCTGAAAAGTTTTGGTTTTCAAGCAGCCAGGACAATGACGGCCACGTCATAGGTCTCGCATTTAATTGCTTCAGCCCCCAGAACTACTCTGCTTCAGAGCACTAGAACTGAACACGTTGATGCTTGCTTACATAGCCCGGACTTGCTTACAGACATGCTTGCTTCACAGGAGCAAATTTGCTAACGCGCTACTCTGGTCCATCACAGTACCGCTGCTAGTGATTCTCAGCAACAAATCTGTCCATAGCAACCCACATGCACCTTAGACCAGGTCTACTGCCCAGCTCTCCTGTGTAACAGTATTACATGTACACTAGGCATGCCTGTTGCACAGCCTGGGGTTACTCTGTGGCTTGAGCGCTCCGCAGCATCTGGGCTTCCCATGCCTGTGCCTGTAAACAGCAGAGCTGTGCACCCTCCATGCCTGACACTGCGCCAGGGCCACTCGCCTGCTTTCGTGAACTACTTGCATTACAACTTGCCTTTGCCCTGGTTTCAGTTTTGGCACTTCATTAAAGTGTATTTGGTGATTGGTCCAGTTCACTTTAATTCCACTGCAGATAAGAAGGGGGTTCCTTCCCATAAGTGAGCGAACTACACATTGGTGTTTATTAACCAATATCCAGCTCAAGTAACACTTTCCGTAAAATTCAAGCTTCGAAGAGAAGTAGTGGGAGCATGCACTGGGCGGTGACTGCAAGCCATCTTGTTGTGAAAGTCATTTGTATAGCGTCTCTGCCCCCCCAAAACACATTGACGCTCTAACAGTTAGTTTAAAAGTGTGTAGATGGGAAGATCTTTTATTTGTGAATGCTGTTAGATCTCTCAGGCAGCAAAAGAGTTCCTTTTAGGGCTGGTTGGGGTAGAAGACCCCTGTGGGGGGAGGGGCTGGTACAATGGCTTCTCAGTTCTGCAATCACACAAGTGGTTCCCCACTATAACCAGTATAATCCCTCTTCAATGTCTGAGAATACTGTACGAAACAGAGCATAGGTTTAATGTAGCGCTTGCTATGGAAAGAGGGTTTTCTAGGTGATAAGGCACCGGCCTCTGTGAATGGGCCAGGAGTCGTGAGTGTGGTTTTACGTCTTGTGCAACCCTAGCTACTAAGTAATGCCCCGGTTACTTACCGGTAATCTTCATTACTCCGAGTCCATGTCTTCCTCGCCACAGTAATTACCCATGAGCCTCCGGCTCCAACACAGAACTCCAAGTCTAAAAAAGCGCTCTAGTCTCCCTCTCCCTCCACGAAGATGGCCCCCAGTGGCTTCAGCCAATCCCATAAAGGGACACAGAACACACAGCACGACCTGAGAAACCAAGCCGCAGACATGAAGCCACCACCAGGGCCGGGAGGGAAGGGAAACAATACTGTGGCGAGGAAGAAATGGACTCGGAGTAATGAAGATTACCGGTAAGTAACCGGGGCATTACCTCCTCGTCCTGTCTTCCTCGCCACAGTAATTACCCATGAGCCGATACCAAAGCAATCAGCTTCATGCAAGGAAAACACTCCACAGAAATCATGCAGAGAAACATAATGTAATCACAAGAGGCACAAAAATTCCACAGAAACATACACCTCAAGGAATCCCAGCCGACAGTACAGAAGAGGCAAAGGAAACAGAGCCCCCATCCCCAACCTGAAGGCGATAACGGGACACGAAAGTATGCGGGGACGACCAAGTGGCAGCCCGGCAAACATCCACCATGGACACCCCCATAAAAGCGGCCCACGATACAGAAACAGATCTGGTTGACCGACCTTGAACAGGAAGAGGGGGAAGTCCAGAAACAGAACCATAAGCCAACAGCATGGCCTCCACAATCCATCGACTGACACTGGACAGGGAGGGCATCAGGCCCTGACGAGACAAACCAAAATAGACAAACAAATCGTCAACCTTACAAAAGGAAGAAGTGCGTGACAAATAAACCAACAAAGCACGACGCACATCCAACATGTGGAGAAGGCAATCCTCAGCCGAGGAAGGACCAGGACAAAGAAGCGGAAGAACCACTGCAGCAGAACGGTGAAAATAAGAATCCACCTTAGGAATAAACGAAGGATGAGGGCGCCATACCACACGATCAGACAAATGACCAAAAAATGGAGCAGACCGCAGGAAGGCACCCAGCTCACTAATACGCCCGGCAGATGCAATAGCCACAAGAAACACCACTGTGAGTGTCAAGAACTTCAGGTCCACCGACTCCAAAGGCTCGAAAGGAGCCGGCTGCAAGGAACGCAATACCAGAGGAAGGTCCCAAGGAGGAGAACAGAAGAGAGGACGGGGACGTTGCAAATAAAGCGACTTAAAAAGCCGAGCCACCAAAGGAGAAACATGAACCAAAGGCAGGACATGAAATGCCCGAATGGCGGCCCATCGAGCCCTGAGAGTGGAAATGGCCCAGCCCAAAAGGAAACCATCATGTAAAAATCCAGAATTTGAGCAGGGTCCAAAGAAGCCAACGACAGCCTGTGACACATACATCAAGAGACAAAGTGATCCCAATGCTTAGCATAGGACATAAGAGTAGAAGGCCTCCGAGATTGCAGAATGACGCCAGCAACCGCAAAGAACAACCTCCACGCATCAGCGATCCCCTCTCAAGAGCCAGGTCCGCAGACCCAGGGACCGGAACACAGGCAGAGGTAGAAGAGAATCCAACAGAGGAAAAGGCACGAACGGTAACGTCCAGCCCGGAGATACAGCCAATTCCAGCAATAGGGGAAACCAAGGACAACGGCACCACCCCGGAGCAACCAGAAGACAAATGACCCCTCCCTCTTGATCTTCCGCAATACATTTCGGAAACAGGGGAACAGGAGGAAAGGCATACAACGGGCCCCTTGGTCAAAGGAACGACAGAGCGACCACACTCCAAGCATCCAGACAAGGCATAAACGTGTAAAAACAGCGGAATGTGGCAGAGGGCCGGGAAGCAAAGAGGTCTTCAATCGGAGACCCAAACATCCACCGCAACCATCTGAACATCAAGGGTGGCAGGGACAAAGATGGAAACACACGGCTCAGACAATCCGTCACAAAGATCTCCCGACCAGTCAGGAAAAGCTCAGACAGGGACGCCAGGCTCATCTCCGCCCAACAACAAACCGACGGCCGAGGCAACCGAGGGAACGTGACAGTCCGTCCGGACCCACACACGGTGACCCCGCGGAGATCCGAAAAGGTCAACAGACCCAACAGGAAGGACCCAGCCTCTCGTAGTCGGAAGAACAAGACAACACCGCCTGAGGCCAAACCCCCGATTCATAGAAACCCCCAGAGAAGTACCCTACCTCAGCAAGCCGGAATCGGCAGTGATAACCCAGGAGGGAACAACCAGAAACGGGCGGCCCCTGGACAGACGACATTCGGCCAACCACCACACCAGGACCACCCGAACCCCCGGGGACACAGGGAACAAAACACTCATATCTAGGGAACAGGGGTTCCAAATGCAACAAAAGTGCGGGACACCCACTGATATATGAGAAGGCGAGACCATGGCACGGTCAACAAAGACGCAGACATCAGACCCCGAACCCGCAATCACAGGCTCACAGGATGAGAAGGCCTCGACAACAGGGACCGCACAGCAGACACCAGGGACAGAATCCGAGCAGGGGTCAGGAACACCATCCCCAACCAAGACCCGAACAGAGCCCCAACGAAAGTCAACACCAGCGCGGGAACCAGGGAGGATTGTGGAACAATCACCAGGAACCCGTGAGGCACCAGGACATGGCACACCTACCGGACATGCAACTCCGCCTTCGAAGAGAAGAAGCAGAGATCGAAATATCGGCCAAAAGGGAAAAACACCAATGCCCCGCCCTTGCAAAGGCCAATAAGAGGAGCCAGAACCATAGCAAAAAAACCTGGGCGAAGGTACCCGGAACCGAAAGGGACGACCCAGGATGCAGAAACAGAGAAACCTCTGAGAATCCGGGTGAACAGGCACATGCAGATAACCATCCCTCAAGGCCATGGAGGCCAGTAAATCCCCTTGAGATATCAGAGGGAGGAGCACCTGGAGGGAAACCAAAACGAAAGTCGAACGATGAACGAGAGAATGCACCCATTACAAATCCATCACAGGTCAGAGATCCCACGTGCGTCTTGACACCAGAAAGAGGATGGAACAAACCCCCAACCCCAATAGATTGTCAGGCCCGGGAACGACGGCCCCCTACAGAACAAGGGACTCGACACCCCCCAAAAGAGCCACTCGCAGCAAGCGTCTCTGGAACAAGGAGTGGACATGAAACCGTCTGGGGGAGCCAGGGAAATCCAAGATGAACATCTCCTGACACCACCCGTAGCACCCACCGATCTGACACAGACCAGCGCCAAGATACCACGAAGAAAGTGACGCGACCACTAACTGGACCCACACCAGGAGAGAACCAGCAGGACATGGAAGCGGGAATCGGAGGATGAAGAAGCACCCGAGAACCGGGAGCAATCAAAAGAAGGCGCACCCCGGACACGCCCCCTCCCACGAAAGGGCCGACCATCACGACCCCACCCGGAAGGACCAAAAGCCCTCCGAGAACAAACGGAACGGACTCGATCAGCCCGTACAGTAGCAAGGACTACACGGTCCACCGTCGTCATCATCACCATCTACAAAGGTGAACCAAAAAGCCAAACCACAGAAAAAGTGATCGTCACCAGGAGACACAGCAGCGCAGCATCGGCCTCCCAGGAGCGAAGCCACAACTGACGCCTCGCAGCGACAGAAGACCCCGCCGCAGAAGCCGCCACCACCAAGTAATCAAAGAGACCTCAGAAATTAGGTAAACCCGCAGCTCCAACATAGCCAGAGAAGAAGAGACATCGTCCCCCTGGCCCAACAATTCAGCCAAAGACTGAAAACCCTTAATCAAGGAAAGGAGCGCGCAAGAGGAATAGGCCGCAGCCCGGATATAAAATCTAGCAGCTGCAAAAGTGTGACAATCGCCCCATCCACCATACGAACCACAGGATCCGCAGGAGAGGAATCCTCAGAAACAACAGCCCCCTGAGAGGACATACAGGCCAACAATGAAACAACCCCAACCGAGGATGTGAAAATATCAGCAAAGTCCAACAGAGGATAGCGTCTATTAAAAAAAAAAACGCGAAAAAGAGCCCATGCCCAAAAACCTTCAATACAGAAGAATGCAGAGGCAAAGAATCAGGCTCAGGACGCTAATACCGTGAAAAGGCATCCCCCAGAGGCACGACCGACCCAGGAAAAACCCAGTACAAGTCGCGAAAGTGACACAGCACCTCCATAAGGACGGCACCCTGCACAAAGCGACCCCGGACATTACTGCCAGAGTCAACCTAAGGAGCGTCAACAATCCTCGCCCATTAGACAGGAGGAACAGGCAATCAATCCCGCAAAGCAGGAACCACAGCAGAATTGCCCATATGCTGCAACCATCACATAGAAGGAACTGTCACCCCAGAACCAGAAGACCCAACCAAGGAACCAGGAGCAGGAATAACCGGAGAACCACGTTCCATCACAGCCACACACGAGTAAACGAGTGGAAAAATATAGGCAATGAACAGGACAACATGCCCCGTAGAAAAAGGACCCGAGGCTGCTAGGCAACCACAGAAACCAACCCCTTCCCGGTCACCAACAAAATAAATGGAACAGGAAGTGCCGCGCGCATGCGCAAAGACAGCCCCAGACCGTCGCTGAAGGCAGTAGAAAAACGGAGACCCGGAGGCGCTCCTATCGCATGCCCAGAACCATCACCAGGTAAGAATGCCATCGGGAGCCTCCGGCCCCCACAGAAAGAGCACTCGGCACAGCAAAAAAAGGGAAGAAAATGCAACCGGAAGCCTCCGGCTCCCAGAGCAAGTGTACTCGGCCGCGACACGTCCGCTCAGCAGGACGCGCGGCCGGGAAAGGCAAACAAAACAACCGGCAGAGCAGGGCTCCAGGCGCCCCGCCCAACGAGCCATCAAACGACCCCAGCCGGAAAGAAACGCCACCAAAGTCCGCTAAGGCAGGACAAAAGGCGCGAAGGTAGCAGAAGGGGGGGAAAAAATTATGAAAACCCACAAACAATAATCATGGAAAACACGAACAAGAACACAAACATCAAAAACTACTTCCCCCAAACTAGATACCCAAGGACACAAGGGGACTGCTCAAGCAGGACCCCAGCCCCACTCACCTGACCAGCAGGGAACGCAGCACTTGGAGAAGGCAAGAAAAAAAGAACAGGTCGTGCTGTGTGTTCTGTGTCCCTTTATGGGATTGGCTGAAGCCACTGGGGGCCATCTTCGTGGAGGGAGAGGGAGACTAGAGCGATTTTTTTAGACTTGGAGTTCTGTGTTGGAGCCGGAGGCTCATGGGTAATTACTGTGGCTAGGAAGACAGGACGAGGAGGTAATGGGACGCAGTACAATACAAGCAGGGTGGGGGAATAAAGTGAGGGGAACAAAGACTTGTTGGTAGAGTATGGGGCACAATGCACATCCTGGCTTAGGAATGCTACACCAGTTTGACATCCCCTTTTTATCCCATCATCTGTTACCGCTCTATTGATGTTCCAAATATTTCTCAGTGTGACCAAATGTCTTCACGAGAGGACGACAACACCACCCAATACTGGGCATCTTTCTTACAAAACATATTTTTATGAGTTCTGGTGCTATTGTCTTACTTGAAGCGTAGGAATACTGCAACTCCTAAAATGCACTAGATGTATTAAAATGAAGCTCTAAGCTGTAGAAATACAGTATGCAGCCCACATCACGCATGCGCAGACATCCTTCTGCCCTATGTGAGGTGTGACTTAGTAGGGCCCAAGAAGGTGAAGGTCTGGTGTGCCCCCTAAGCTCTGAGAATTCACGTTTTTCTGCATAGATTCTTTGACAGCATTCTGAAAATGTGGAATTCTGGAGCAACAGCAAGGGTTTGTTCACGTGCTGTTGCTCAGAAAAGGAGGGTGTCATCCAAAGTATGCCACTAATAGGTCTCGAATTTTTTTTAACTTTCACCTATTGGTATTGTAAATGACAATGTATTTTATTGCTGAAGGTTTTTTTAAACGCATAAATAAAGGGCATTGTCGATTTCACGCCACAGATCACCACGAGCATTACTTTCTCAGCACATCACTGGACCCTGAGAGTTTGCACGCACCGATATGGAGCAAACACACCCATATTTTGCGTGCAGCATGAAGGAAGTTGTGTACCACGACTCTGAGGAGAGAGGGGATTTGTACCACTAATATTTTTTCCTTATTATATTACAGATATACTGCGAAGAATACAAATCGTATGTATTTTCACGCATGCTTTTATTAGTAGCAGCGTCCACCTATCCTTTAATATTTGTTTTCCTATTTAGGTTTAAACAGGAGTGGCATACACAGGGGTGGTCACTGTGTGGTCCTGAAGAAAAGCTAGGGTAAGCTTGAAACATGTCGACCGTAACACTGATCCCATCTCCATTATAGGCTGACATACAGTGTTCTACCCCATTTTTAAACCATACCAACCTAGGCGCAAGAATAAAATTTGTTTAGGCCCACTAGCACGGTATTTTTAAATCACCTACACCCACTCCACTACACTTTGCACCATACACAGTCCTTCACAATATAGTGCTCCTACGTATTTCGCAAGTCGTAGCACGCCCCAGTTCGTAGAGAACTGGGATGACCCAAATGATGAAGCATGTCACCGTGGGGCAACCCCGGTGAGTGATGGGACTCTAGAAAGACATTTTTCTTTCTTTTGGGCTTTGTCTGACCACATTGGCGGGTAGCCCTGTCACAAGCTAGTTCTCAGAACCCAATACCTCGGGCTCTGTTTTTCATGATACGTCTTTGGAGGGTGACCTAGCATTGTATACCTCCTTCTCCCCCATGTATATGTACTGGATCTTTTGGTGGTTCATATTATGCTTTGGCTCTGGGGGCCACACCAGAGAATTGACTCAGCTCTTCATATGAACTGGTGCGTCTCTGACCTCTAGGTGATGGCAACCTGTGGACCTTGCTGTCATAGCTATGACGAACAAGACTGAAAAAGAGGATGACGCTCTGTTGATTAAGTAAGTTAATGAGCATCTTTTGGTGAAGCACAGAATTCAGTAGTCACAAAAAGATTATAGCCCCTTGTCTGGTGACCACAGGGTAACAAACTCAAACATGCATGAATAAACCCAATGTAGATTCAAGGAAGTAGGACACGGGCTCCCGTACTGGAACAGCGACTAAGGCAGTGTATACCAGTTAGGGACAGAATGAGGTGTTCAGAAAAGTTCCACAGATTTAGATATGAATGAACAAACTCAATGGAGGTCAAGGCATGCTGGCTGTGGGATGTGTGACATAAGTCCAGAGTCTCTAATTCAGGAAGACAGGAGGGTACTCGGGGGGTGATAGCTGCGGAAAGGGACGAAATGCATGAACTCTATGCAGGCTGTAAGTACACAGACTACCTCTACAAGCAGGGTAGCAGGTGCCGAGGGAGTAAGTGTGCAACAATCGACAGACGTGCTAATGGGCTGCAGAAACTAACCATAGAGAGGGCATGGACTAACTCTAAACATGCCAAACGACCAGATTCAGTCGGGAGGCTCCCCATTTTTTTACAACAAAAAACGCTTTTAATTCAGCAGTATCTGGCTCGAAATTGCCCATGTTTCACTAGAAGTCAATGGGTAAAATACATCCCAATTATGTACTTTTGAAAAAAAAAATATCTCCTGCTTTCATCTCGGAAAATGTTGGCATGCAGATGCATGTTACTCCATGCAGGCAGGATGAACAGCCTGAAGGAATAAGGCGTAGGGGCGCGGTTGGGGGGGGAAGTACAGACAGGGGCGCGGGGATCTACAAGGGAAACGCGGGAGAGGCAGCGGTTCAGGGCTGGCTGCCAAGTCCAGCGGCCAGAGAAGCAAGCAGCTGGCCGTGCCCTGGTGGCCTTGAGTCGGTGTCGCGCGAAGGGGGCGGCGGAAAGTTCTGGAAGTAACGGTCGGTCAGTCGGTGGAGCGCAGTCCTGCCAAGTATCAAGCATCTGCCGTGACGCTAACGCATTTCACTGTGGTGATCCGCATCACCGCACTGAAAAGCATTGGCACGCATTTGCGTAGCTTCCCTAAGCACTTCCTAAATGAAATCATGCAGTGAAAGTGTGGCAGCTGGCAGTGGCAGCATGCTCTAACTGGGGTGCTTGCGCTGTTCCTGCTGCAGGCTTGGGTTTTGGAGCAGAGTTGATGCTGCTGTTAGTCTCGCTGCGCAATGCAACAAGGTTACATTTTGATTTCCGCGTCACGGCTCACACAGCCTGACGTCTCGGTAGTGCCCAGGCCAGTCCAATACATTCATTAGCCTGGCGCCGAAGGGAGGGGGGGGATGTCACGTCCTGCTTGAGAAGGCAAGAGTTTGATTTGGGAGGAAGCAGCCTGGGCTGGCTACTGGTGTACTGGCACCGCCGCAATCTTAGCTCCTGCAGCACTGCCCGGGCCACTATCAGATGAGTCCCACAGTGAATTAAATTATTCATCCCAAAGCTCAGCTTCACGTAATGGAGTCAGTGACCGGCAGTTGCAGTGGCCGCCGAGGACATCCCGTCACTGATTGGAACAGCAGACTTTAGGACAGCCGCCCCCTGGACTAAGGAGGTGGCGGTAAACCTGAACTGCCAGGGTGACTTGCAGTTTGCTTGCTTAGGAGAGTTGCTGCCTACAAAGGAGTCAAAGTAAGTACCAGCCACCAGAGTGTGTGCGTGCTTATTCGGCCAAGCGAAAACAGTACTTGCTGAATATTTAACTAAACTCATTTGTTCATAAGCAAGTCAAATACGTGACGATCATGATTAGGGCTCCCGGTTTTATGGTATTCATTTTTTGGCCATTTCCGTCTGTATTTATCCATATTTATTTTTGGGGCATTTTATCTGTATTTATCCACATTTATTTTTGCAGCAATCAAAAGGCAGCGCTGCAGCTAGTATTTTTCCACATTTAAATGGACAATGTACACCGTTTCCCTTTCATTTCTCTTTAATATGGGTGATGTGTGAAAAGCTACAGACATTTCTTTTAGATTTAAAACAGACCTCACCTATGAAAGATGGGCAGTGTCACAGTGATTATTTGCAGTAAAATAAATAAGCTGCTGCTGTTGTGCACTCAGGTGGATTGTTCTTGCAGCCACATGTTGTTGCAAATTTTAAATAGCACGAACTCGGCACGGTGGTATTTGAGCGCTTTACCTTTCCGCACACATTTCATATTAGGGCACATTCATTTTTGCCAGTCACGGGGAGATTACGTGACAGTACACAGTACACTGCACTGCAAGAGCAACCCGGCCACAAACACATAAAGATTCCAGCCCCAACCACGTTTGGCTCAGGGGCACGGCAGCAGGTCAAAAAATACCCTTATTAGAAGGCATCTCCAGCAAATCACAAGCCCTGCAGCCAGCAGCGCAACTAGAGCCAAATTTAGTGGGGCGTGGGGGGTTGGGAAAACATTTCGGGGGGGGGGGAGCTGACTCTCCCAGCAATAGTTAGATTGGAGATACAGAGGCTCTAGAAGTGGTGACAAAACAACAAAGCCTCGTTAACAAGTTAGAGGTCTTTTAAAGACCTGTGAAGTACCCGGGTGCGGCTGTGCCCGGGAAGCTGACTCAGCTCAGGCAACCACACACGAGGGGGGGCCTGTCTGCAGCTGAGGGACATGGCAAGTCACCTAGGCTGGGGCACGGCAGCACGCACAATTTACTAGTATTTAACCGCATCTACATATAAATACAGACAAAGGAAAAATAGTTTTCCGTCTGTATTTATGTGTAAATATCCGTTTAAACGGAAAACCAGGAGCCCTAATCATGATTTACATCCTAAATGACAAGTAAATTCATGCAAACAAAATGCCATAAGTCTGCCTTTGTGTTTGGATGTGTTTTTTCAATGATTGGCGGGTTTTGTGCTTGTAAGTGTCTTGACGCGTGAAAGATTGCGAGAATGTTCTTCTGTACATTCGTCATGTAACGTCAGTTTCATGCCCCCTCGCTATGTTTCTATCACAAAGTACCTCCTGTGATACACGGATCCTTTCTTGGATGGTTTTTCCCGCTGCGCAACCTGCTGAGATGGTGGCGAGTGTGTTATTCAAGGCTCAAATACAGGCGCGCAACACCCATTGGACTCACCGGGCTTCAGCCCCCTCCGTCGTGTGTGGCAGCCCGGGATGAGACAGATCCCGGGCACACACACAGCCGCACCCGAACGTTTCACAGGTCTTTAAACGACCATTTGAATGCTAATTAGGCCTTGCAGTTGTTTCACCCCTTGTTGGAGGCCCTGCAGCTCCACTCTGCCTACTGATTAAAGGTTCAGCCCCCCGAAATTTTTTCTTAGCCCCCCCCGAAATTCGGCTCTAGTTGCGCCTCTGCTCAAATGGATATCAAGTACACCCGATAACAAATAGAAGTTTATGTTCTTCGATAGTTTAGAGCCAGTTTGTTGCACTGTCGCAAGTGAAACTACTGTCCCCAAAATGTTACATGCTTTTTTTGGGCTAAAGCGCCATTCTGGCTGGAAAGTGAACTTGGCAACTGTGGTCTAAACTGCAGAGACGGGTACAAGTAAAGTCCTGTGCCAGTAACTTTTTTTGTAATAAAAAATGAGGAAATCCTAATCCAAAAATGAATGAATGCGTGCGTCCCATCAGGACTGTCTGAGCATAAGGTTTACCACAGAGCTGGCTCGTCACCTTCCTCAAAAGAAAGTGTGCTGAAAGTCAGGTTAGTGAGACTATACTATTAGCCTATAACTGTGGCCTAAAAGAGTACCTCCCCACTTTCTAATGCAGGCTGCATACAGCTCGTGGTTGGCGTCAATCGAGTGACTCTGCAGCTGATTTTAATAAATCATGAACGCCTTCTAGACTGCTTTATCTATTTTTTGCAATTTTAGCAGCAGTCTGATAAATTCGTTATTTAACAATTATTTCTTATGCTTTGAAGCAGTGAACTTGAACATTCTTGTTGCCCAAATGGGTGTCATTTTCGATATTTTATGTTTCCTTCCTTCTCATTCCTTTATTTTGCTCGGGAGCAAGTGTCACTCATAGTCGCTGAAATGTCAATAATGAAAATGTCACACATAGCAATCTGGAACCTTGGCAGCTATGGGAGCGAGACCTTCTGCGCCTGCGACGCACGACGCACCCGGGTCCAGTGAATGTCCTTCGGGACCGGACACTGACGTCTTGACGTCACCAGCCCGTCGCGCAGCATTCAAACAACCGTCGTCTGCGAGCGCATTCCAGCGGCAGTTCTGAAGGAGGGCACGCATAGCTGCCACGACTCCGACGGCCCTGAGGGAGCTGACGAACAGGTTCAGGCAGTGGCGGCTGGTGACATTTGAAAGTGGTAGGGCAGAAAAGTCGTGGATGAGTGCTACGTCGCAATAAGTTTTGGAAAAAAGAATGGGCAAATAGAGCATTTAAGGCAACATTGAGAGTGCAAGAAGGTTTAGAAAGCAATTGTGAAACTGTAGACTTGAAATAGTTAAACACATAACAAAATACCCCATATCCTTCTGCATTAAATATGTTCAACAGTTAGGTTACTGTGGTGTGCAAATCTGCTTTATTAGCTGTAATTAACAAGTGAGTCCTTTATCATCTAAATAGGTGAATATGTCCATGTGTAATGTAACTACTTGCTCATGTAAAGTGCTCCAATACTTTCGAGTCAAATATACGCTTTATAAAAGTGCAAAAATAATGATATATATCTTTTCAATAGTTTGACTTCATGTGTTTACCCCATGCATTCCTGGTTGACACGTGGTGCACTATTGCATTGGCATCTGTAGCAGAGCGACTGCAATAGAAACAGGAGTCCAACAGCTACTACAATCAGATCTATTCTATAAAAGCGCCAATTTCGAAATGCAGACAGTGCATTGTGAGGTAAACACATGCCCAACCTCGGACAACTATGAAATTTTTTTGACTATCGAAAGCTCACTAAATCAGCTTTTTAAACAGTAATTGAGCATTACGGCGCTGCCAAAGGCTTTCTCCTCACACATCATATAAGCGCCACAGCCCAGTACTACCTACGTACCAAGTAAGTCATAATCATGTAATTTCGGGCACATTGCTTTCCCTCTATGCTTAAAAAGATAAAAATGTACTGTAGCCTTTGCGCTGTGACTAAGTCGTGGAGGGTTTCAAAAGCCAAATTTTTACTTTGCTACACGTGCTGACAACCGGTATTGTAATTTACAATGCAGGCCATTCCTCCAGAGTGTTACATAACATCTCTAGGGCCTCACGAGCAGAGCTCTATCATCATGATCACTGACTGCCTGGGCCACCGCCACGCACACCACACGCACTTGTACACAGTCACTGACTGGTGATACTATTACAAAAAACTTACGTTACGGTTATATGAGGAATTGTGTTTTTGTTTGCTCACGATTGTCACTTTCGCCTCATGTAATGTAACTTTTGCTTTTGTAATTTGTTCCCTTGTAACGTTCTCACTTCTCATGTTTCAGTTCTGTTCCTATTGTGAAGCGCTCTGAGTCTGACACCCTCGGGTAAAGTCCGAAGCCTGTTTTGAACCGAGCAGCATTGCCTGGTAGCATTTGATGACTGTGAGTGCTCTGACGGGGACTGTGGAACTACCTGAACAGAAGGGCTGGGCCAAGCCTGCTGTGCGCGAACCACGAGGCAGAGAGATGTGGAGGCCGGATTGTTTATCTACGTGGCCTTGGAGTGGTGGCACTGAGGTGGAGGCCCCGACTCCGCACAATATTTAAAAACGCATAAATAATAAATAAATAACCCCAACCCAGGCCCAGGAGTCAGGAACGGCCGCGCTGTCGTCGGCGCTGCAGATATCGGGGTGACACTGAAAATGAGGGGGGTGGGGGGAGGTGCCGGCAGCCGGGGCTCAGGGGCGCCTCCTCCGAGGCCTAGATAACGGGCTGGCTGTGGCTTCAGCAGTTGCGCATAAAATTAAATCTGTGTCAAGACAGTGCCACTGCCAGCCAGTTCATCAATCTACTAATATCCTCATGATCACTGACTGCCTGGGCCACCGCCACGCACACCGCACACCACACGCACTTCTTAGTATTAGTATTGACTGGTCAACTCAATACTACTATTACAAAAAAACTTACGTTATGGTCGGTTATATGAGGAGGTCTACTACCAGTGCAGTGTCTGTATAATGCACACTCTCCCTCGCCTCGTGACTCTGCCTCGTCGTGTTGTTGTGGTACGCCAGGCGCAGTGACGTCACGTGCAAATGTGTATACTTAGCCAATCCTGACGCAGCTTAACAGCGCCACTGCACCAGGATTGGATAAAGAGCAGGGTGAATACTGCCCATATGAGACCCGGGGGACCCGGGTCCCTGCCTGTCTGCGACCTAGAGGGGGAGGAGGCGGGAAGGGACTACCTCGTGTGCGCATGCGTGGGCCAGTCGTAAAAAATGACTAGTCCAAAATGCGCACACACGGTGCTGCCTGCTGCGCAGCGCTCCTATTTCTGCTCAGCTGGCCCTGAGGATGTCACTCACTGTCCCGCAGCCCCGCCCCCACACCCTTCCGCGATGTACGATTCTGTCGGGCTTGTCCCTTTACAGCTGGCTCTCATTGACGCACGCAGACTGTGAGTGCGCTTCTTAGGATAATTTATTTTTGAATCACTGCAGCACTGCACACATACTTAATTGAATGCGTGACCTGACGACGGTGGCTAGTGGGGCAACGCCCCAACGCCCCCAATGGACCCACCGCCACTGGGTTCAGGTACAGGTGGGCTGTACAGTCCCCGCCCTCCGGGGCCACGCCGGCCAGACACACACCTGTGCACACCCTGGGCTTCGAGCGCGACGACTCTGAGTGCGCGCCGGCGGGGGGCGCTAGTGCGCAGCACAACGGACGTGCGAGCGCGTGCAGCCAAGGCGGCCATCTTAGAAGGTCAGGCGAGGTCCAGGCTCAGACGCCCTCACAAGGCATCTATTTATCTCTTTTAGTCCCAGAGCGCAAACCTCGTCAAAACTCCAGGATTCTTTACACGCCTAAAAGATCTTCGCAAAGGAACGGAAAACCTTTGGGACAAAACATTTTACAAATCTCCACAGGGAAAGCTGTTGTCTATCTTTAAAGCTATTTTGTATTCTGATTAGCACTGAAAGTGAAGAGCTCCTGCAATTTCAAAAGAGTGATTCACAAGAATCAGCATCACCCTTTGACCCGGCAGGAAGGGATAATTGGCGGTCATCTTACCCCACCTCACTTAAGTACAACAAATTGGTGGATTGGTTGCTTTTGTAGATTGTCAAAGAGATGAATCTAAATGCTCTCGCACCGTTTGACATGTCAGAGACCTGGAACCTGGGCCCCAGATGGCGAAAATGGATTAGAAAATTTGACATTCTCGTGGCCCTCACAGGTGCATCTCAAAAAATACAATTGAACCTACTGCTACACTGGGTTGGTCCTGAAGTGGATAATATCATAGACACGTTCTCACAGGAGGAGAGAGAAGATGTCACAAAACTGAAGAAAGCCCTCAGTGCGTGCTTTGAACCGAGAAAGGACCTTCAGCGCCTGCGTTACCAGTTCCATTCGGCAAAGCAAGGCCCAGATGAATCCATAGAGGGCTTTGTACTGCGTTTGAAAATGTTGGCATTAGATTGTGAATTTGATAAATATTCCACAGAAGAAGCAATCAAATCACAGATAATCGTGGGGTGTGCATCTCCCACAATCCGAATACAGCTGTTGGAGGAGACTACTAAGATAGTAGACAGTCAGCAGAGTGAAAGCATTCATGTGCAGTCAGATGCATTAAACATAAGCACCAAAGAGCACGTACACAATGACCAAGGACATGAAGTGCAGGGGGCGCCACACTTGAGTAGATCAAAAACAAAAAAGCCTGTTGCACAATGTGACAGGTGTGGGGGCCAGTGGCCACATGATGGTCAGTGCCCTGCCATGGGCCACACATGTGGTCACTGTGGGAAGGAGAACCACTACCAGTCTGTGTGTAGGGCGAAAACAGCACCTGGCACCCACTCTGGCAAAGCAGGAAGCAAGCCAAGAAAACAGGACGAGATTTCTGGCAAACATACCCAAGCCCAAAAATCCACAGACAACCACGTGCAAAAACAGAAGCCTTGGCCATCACGCTCTTCGTCACCCGCTGAGGGATGGGTTGGTGGCATTCAATGTCCCGGCCAAAAGGGTGGCCTATGGCTTATAGTAAATGTAGCAAACAAGCCGATTGAATGTCTAATCAGCACAGGTTCTTCGATAAACGTCGTTGGTTCAGTCATATACAGCAGTCTTTCCCCTCTGCCGCCCCTGAGAGCCACTAGAATGAAGATATATTCTCTTATGGGCCCATTGATATCATGCAGAGGAAAGTTCGATGTCAAGCTGGCATTTGGAGATCGGGTGATAATGAGTGAAATGTACGTACTTGAAGTGCGGGCTGGTGGTGGATACCTAATAGGAAATCCAACAATAAATGAGCTGGGGATACAAATACATAAGTATTTTGGTTTACCTGGAGTGAATGATCAACAGGAAGAGGACATTTAAGGCAGGCACACTGGCCTATTTCCCCGAAGGACAGCAATTTGATGGAGGGAGGAAAGCTTAGGACGCTTTTTGCCATAATTAAAAAAGATGGAACACAATGACACACTTAGCCTGGTATTAAGAACCAATGTCTTTGTTGTGTTGAATTTGAATAAAGATAGTTAAAGGCAAGAAGTAGTCTGCTGTGCTTACTACTGGCACCCTCAACCAAAGGTAAACAAAGATTAAGGTCTACAGGAAATATGATGTATTAAGGCTAGTGTGGAGCCCGTCCAAGGTCTTAGAGAAGTAGGTGTGCCGTTCTGACTAGACCATTATTTTAATATCAAGCGTTGTAAAAGAGTTGGTAAAATCATCAAAAGCCTTTTTTAAATAATATCATAAAAAGCGTAAGAACTACAAGAAATCAATTCAACCTTATTTTAGAGTGTACCAAACTTTTCCTAACTGTCTAGGTAAGCAAGAGGAGGCCTAATTGCTAAGTTCAAAAAGAGTATAGAGGACTTTATATTAAATATTTGTTACAGTATCAACTTCTGGCTATCCCAGAATCTCGGCACCTGAACAAATGAAAATGGGTATTCTACAATATTAACTGTGCAACCCGAACAAAGCTCTCAATTCATAAGGGCTCAAGAAAGTAGGAACGAGATTGAGCTCCTCTGGATGGGGATGGGGGCGTAGTTGGGGGGAACTGTGGTCTAGAGGAAGTATTTTAGATATGTGCAGTAAACAGTGCGCTAATCTACACTAACCCAATTTTGGGCATTGTATTGAAAATACAAATCCAAGGGTAATGTGTAAACTGTATTCAACAACTGGTATTGTTGCCAAATTTCTGATCTTATTAGCGGAGTGGAATGTTCATGGCCTTTCACTGTTGGTGGCTGTGTTTTTGTATGGATATTTTGAATTTTCTTTCTTTAAGGATTTTGTGTTTATTCTCTGGAGGTGTCTACTTGATTCCCTTAAATCCCAACCTGTCCGTCAAAAACAAGAGTGAAGGCCTGTGCCTTCCCCACTGGGGCACCTCTCCTTGTTACTTTAGGAAATCATTTTCTGCATGGTTGTGTTGGACTTTTTAGTACTATGTGCACTTTCTCCCTGCTAACGAGCTGTAGAGTGTCTGTGCTACCCTGTTTAACATGGTCGGGTTGGCATACTCCTAAATGGTGTATTTTACTTGCCTCTAAGTCCCTAGAATATTGTACAAAATGTGTCTAGAACGTGGAGGTTAAGTGCCTTTAGAGGACTGCAGCACCTATTGTGCAGCCACTACAGTGGTAGTGCAAACATGGCTCAAGCCTAACATTGTAGCCTAATTAGCAGTGTCAAAACTGCAATTTGACTTCTCAAAATAGGCCTTTTGACAGGTCAAAATGTCCCCGTTAACTATTAATATCACCGTATGTAGACCAAGGCATGATGCATGCTATTTAATACTAGGACATGTAGAAATGTTATGTTAACATGTCCGTAAAGTGCCTAGCACCCAAAAACTATGGCAGGCCTATCTTTGCTATGTAGAAAACCATTAAAAATATTGTATCTCGGGAATGAGCTAGAAAAATAAACATCAATTTTTATTAGTTACGAAATATCCAATTCAATACTGAAGTCAGATTTGTAATAAATATTAAGCAAAAAGTTACCTCTACAAAATTACCCTTTATCTGCTCGAAGTTCCTGGAAGCTAAATGTACATTTGCTCTTCCATTTCTGCCAGCCAGTAGTTAGCATTTGAATAGTTGTGAAAAAGGTGCAAAAAGCCTCCCAGAAGCAAAAAAAAAATAGGTTTACCTGAATGGGCAGAGATGACTTCTCTGAACCTCCCAGAATATGAAGGTTGTTCTTTCAGTTACCTTGTCCTCTCATCCCATTCGCTAATTGATTTACTGCACCACTACTTAAAACATTTCATCTAGTGCATCCAGGAGAATGGCAGAAAGATGAGGGGCATTTTTCCTAGTTGGGTTGTCAGGGGCCATGGGCCAGATCCAGACCTTCTGCCTTTTCATCATCTTTGACGCTTATCCTCCTGTCCCTCCTCAGAGCCTACTCCCCAGTTTCTGATCCAAGGCAGGTTGTATATTTGGTTTGACCTGTGCATGCCATCAAATGGTTGGGATTTTGTCGCTTGTGGGTGGACTCTGTATTCTTTTTTCTGGCAGCTTAACTTTGTTTCAAAGGCATGGGCTTTTCTAGCTCTCTAGATGTCTAAGAGTGTCCAGCAGGGTAAGGCCCTATCGCTTCTAAGTATACCCCATATAGCAATATGTTGGTGGACTAGTAGTATCTCATGCAGGTAAGAACTCTGGTGACTGGGTGGACACCAAACACCAGACTCAAAGTGCCCAGTTGGTTTAGGCCATTTAGTCCAAGGTTGCCTCAAATTAGTTATATCTTGTTAGCTTAATAGTGCATTGGGTAGATTGGACTTTTGCTGTTCTTGGGTGAACTATTGAAATAGTTTGTATCCTGTTGGTTCCCTTTAATGCACACAAATGAGGGTTTCTACTTATGCAGTTAATCTTTAATGCTGAGTTGCATATCAATAGGTAGATTTAAACTTGCATAGCAGTTTGAATGAAAGGATGCCTTTTGCTTAAGTGTACTATGCAGTACTCCTTTTTACTTAAAGCTCTTGCATATGTACAGCAACAAAAAAAAAGATTAGAGCGAAACTCTGGTCCCCAAGCACAACATTTGCACTCCTCAAGAAGGTCATGTGGTAGACCCTTTGTAGCGCATCCACTATTATCTTCTGTACATTTTCAGGGGTATGAAGCACTATATAAATACAATGACAATATGAGAGGAGGATTTGACTTTTGTAGGAAAGGCGTGATTGGCTGCGGTATGCAAAAATTGTGGATACAGTGTGACCTAAATGAAGAGCAGATCTTTTGGAACAGTAGAGGGACTGATGGTTTGTGGACACTGGGACGTCTGAGACAAAAGGTACTGAGGTCTGCAGGAAGAGAATAGTGGTAAAAACTAATCAGAGACCGGTACAGGCACGTAAAGATGTGAATTGTCTGTAAGAAGAACATACACTGTGGTCTGTAGATGACATAAGGTTGAAAAGAAAGGATGACATATGGAAGTCTGCAAGGAGGCTCACCTCAGCCTGCCCATTCATTCATTGATCCGTCCGCTTTTCATCTTCACTCACTATTCTCCAAGGGCAATTATCCTCCTAGCTCTGTCACATTAAACATTTGCGTTGTCCCTACATTGTAGGCTCCATTCCCAGCCCTTTCCCTCCATTTATCATGCATATTCTCCCCTAGTTGTGTCCCTCCCTTAAACAGTAACTCTTTGGGCCTTCTTCAGATCCTATCCCTCCAACACCATCAGTTCTTTGTACCACCTTTTCATCTACTCCATGTCTTCTGTTTATCTCACACAAGCATTTAAGTGGGCTGTGAATGTAGGGGAGTTACTCTTCCTTACACTTACTGCCTTCAAGGTCCTTCAAACTATCACAGTGGACATCAGTTGGGATACAGATTTTACCTCTGATATTGTCTAAAGGATTGAAGTGTTTTGGTGGTAAGACTTTGGCATTGGTTATAGGCAGGGTACTGAAACCATGTGGCAGCGCTGACTATATTATTCAGCAAGAAAACATAAATTAACCTGGCACATACTATGGCAGTATTATTTGGTGATTTTGTAATTCTTACTCACAATAATGAAATACCTTATTAGTACCAGTTACCATCTAAATACAGCAATCAGCAACTGGAAGGTGACCAATTAATAGCTGGTAATGGCATGTCTGCACATTACCATGTGTGGCCTTTTTTCTTTAGAAAATATTGATCTGTTTGCTTTGGAAACACGTTTTTATAAAATATGCAGATTATATAGTCAATGGTAGATTAAGTGCAAGTGCTGTGAATCCTTAATTATGTGGAAAATACTGCAACAGCAGTATTACATAATTCCAGTGGCCTTTAATGGGAACTGGATTAGGAATCCTGGGTCACACAGTCGCTGCCGGACACCAATAGCACCTGTTTCAGCCTTTTGTCACTATTGATCTACTGTTGTACCCAAAATACCCAGTATGCAACCCTTTAGCACTTGATCCTCAAAGTTGTGAAAAAGAGCTAACTAAGCTGTGTGTTAATAGAGACTCAGAACTCAAACAAATAGCATGCCATTAATGAATGTACGAAGGTATTGCGCATGCGTTTATCACGCATGCCTTGGGAACGCCGTCATTAAAACAAACGCGTCTTTAGCATGCATTTGTTCTGCTCATAAGTTCCCATGGGGGTTGCTGCCCAACAGCAGGGAAGGCATTGGACTTTAATTCCAACACCGTTCCATCAATGCGCCGCCCGAAATAAAGTTGTTGTAACGACTTGTGTGCAGAACGAATGCATGCTAAAGATGCATTCGCTCTGTTGCCAGAGCTGTGAAGGCACAGCGTGATAGAGACTTCTTCCTAAACAACATTTCCCGCCATTAATAAATGCCCAACCAATACTTTTTACTAAAATAGAAAAGTACTACTAACACAATACTGTATGTTCAGTGTCATAGCTTTAGTATCTACATCGCTTTTTGAGGGTTATCAGAAGTCCATGGCTACTGGTAATGAGTGGTTCATGCTAGTGCTGAATTAAGGTCTCTGTTTATGTGCCACAGGCTCATTCTCGCGGTGTCTCATGACTTGTATGCAAAGCTACATCTGGTGCACTGTCGGACTTGTAATCCTTGAACTTGGTGGTTGGAAGCGAATTGTAACTTAGGGCCTGATTTACATTTTGGCAGATGGGTTACTCCGTCACAACGGTGACAGATATCCTGTTCACCGAAGTATAAATCCCATAGAATATTATGGGATTTATATTTCGGCGGACCGTTTTGCCTGAGTAACTCGTCCGCCGAAATCTAAACCAGGTCCTTAATTACATTCCAAAAGAATAGACTCTTCCGAAGTCCTTTCAGTGATTGAATGTCAGATTTCTGAAGGTCAACAGTCTTTTGAAAGATTTTCTCACCCGTTTGTCCTGTTCTCCCCATGGCGTGCTCATATGGCAGTGATTCCACAGCGCTCACTCATCAATTTTTTTCCCTGGTGGTTTGTACTGGAGAGTTAAAGCTATGGTGTTGCTGCTGGTGACAGGAATGAGTATCAATTGTGGCCACTCTCCCTATTTAGTTAATAGGAATAAGACCTGCACCCGCTACTAGATTTATCTGCTTCCACTTTTTCCCAGTCCCCTAGGAGGACAGTAGTCATTTCTGTCCCAACAACATAGTTGCAGGAGAGATGAGCAATGTCTGCAAGGGTTGTTGGGAAAGGAGAGACGAGCAATGTCTGCATGGGTTGTTGGGAAAGTAGAGACAAGGCAAGAAAGTAAGAGGAAAGTGGGTGCCCTCCTCCTCTTAGGTTGTTGTGTTGTTAGACCAGGCATTACTCGAACCCAATTTGCCACCTGAACTGACCTAGTCCCAAAGTAGGGCGTAGTGACAAACCCAGCCCTTCCCATCTAATGCTGATCAAGCAAGCACATGCATCAAGATCATGAAGTGCAAAAAGCAAGGAGGCGACAGACTGAAGTGGCAGGAAGAAACTGTGGCCTGTAGAAGATCCGCATGGGTTGGGAATTACAGGATGGAGTCAGTGGCTGCTGCCTACATGGAGATAATATGGGAGGGCGCCTGCAGAGAGGGAGTATAGGGTAAGGTGGTAGTTAACATGGACTGGATCTTGAAGACATGAGCATAGGTGTGTGCCTCCAGGAGCAGAGGAAGGGCTGTGGCATACAGGGAGCCAGCATGGAACATGCCCTGCAGGGAAGGAACATTGACTAGGTTCAGCATCAAGGGGGCATGGGCTGGGTCCTGCAAGGAGAACAGTTGGGCAGGAGACTCTATGTAGGGAGAATAGGCTGAGGCCTCTAGGAAGTGAGAATGTGCTTTTGACTACAGGAAATGAGTGAAGGGGTACGGGATGATAGGGCAGAAAGAAAGGTGGACAAGGTTAAGGCTGAAAGGGAAGGAGAGGGGACAGAAGGGAAGGATGAAGAGAACATTTGGAAGGGTGGCAGCAGGGCACTAGTCCTAAAGAGTTATTGAGGACTAATTAGCATATGTAATAACATCACATTTATTTATTTTATTTATAAAGTTTTATATAGCGCGAACAAGATCCCGAAAGATATCAGTGCGCTTTACAATAAGTTGGTGGAGAGGACAAAATGAAATATACACGGCAATTGTGAAGAAAAAAACACAATAATAAACAGTAAACATTGGTACACATAAAAGGTACAACAATAAGCAGACAATATGGACCGTAACTGTTAGTTGTGCTATGGAGCTAGGAACCAAGAGATAGCCACCTTATGAGTATCACAGCCCCTTATGGTAGGAATGTGCTCATTAAGAATCTTTTGGCTTCCAGTTTGAAAGCAGTCTTCGAGGAACCGGAGCGCAGCAATTCACATCCGAACCCGATGGTAGAAAAAAACAATCCAACAATGTAAACGGGATTGCTCTGCTTTACAGCCAAAGCTAAGATAATTGTACATATAAAACTGTAAATGTAGAGAAGCCCATGCATGACTGGTCCCCATCTCTGACAATGAGAGTCCAGTGTAGAAGAGGTTGTACTTGGCCCAGTTTGCAGAGCCATAGTAGGACCGACGCCAGATCCACGGCTGTGGCCCAGGAGCCCATGCTTGTCCCATATCCCTTCAAATGGGTCTCGACATCATGGGTGGCCTGCTATTATGAAGACAGCAAACGCGCGTGCTAGAAAAGCCCAAAATATTTTGCACATAAACCTGGGGGTGGAACATGAGAGTGTTGGGCTAAGGAAAGTGAACAAATAGGTAAGTACATGAAAGGCGAGGTAAGGCACGGCTGAGAGGAAAAGAGAAGCAAAACGACATGGACAAAGGAGAGATGAGAGAGCATGTAGGAACGGAAGAAGAGAGCGAGTAGATGCAGGCTTGGATAAACTGAGGGAGTATGAAACGGGCCTCGAGGAGAAAAATGAATAACACAGAGACACAGGTAGAGGAGAATAGAGAGGAGGAAAGAGGTGGGTCAGATGGGAAAAGAGAATGATAAAGTGGCATAGACAGGAGGGAAAAGAGAAGGAGAATAATAGGGTTGGGGGTAAAATATTGAGAATGATGAGTGAGTGAAAATAAAGTGAGAGGGAGACAGCTAAAGAACCAATGAAATGAGACAAAGATAGAAAAATCAAGATAAAAAAATGAGCACAGGGGGAAAGAGGGTGGAAGACGATGGAAGAGGGGAAAAAAAGGGTCAGAGAAAAAGAAAAATACGAGCAAAGGTTAAAGGGGTGAGAAAGAAAGAGATGTGTTGGGAGGGGAAATACAAGAGGGAGAATAGTGGGGGTGCCTAGAAAGGAGAAGATGGAAGGGCTTGATACAAAGGGGAAGAGAGTAAGAAAGGGCAGGGATGGGGGGGGAGATGATGAAGAGGAGGCAGGAAAAGAAAGAGAACAATATATATAGGATTGAACAGAAGAGTTACATAGAGGATGCGAGAAGAGAGCCCACAATGCAGTGGGTGATACCAGTGCAATAAGTGCCCACCCCAAACGTCTACTCACCGTCCCCAGTGGCAGTGGGCGGAAAACTCCTCACAAATGTTTTGGGGTGTGGCACTTTTTGGTGTTTACAAATCAGTACCGGATTAAATCCAATTATTTGGAAAAAATGAATGCAGACGCACACAGAGGCAAAAAGAACATTCGTAGAATCAGTTTGAAGGCAGTTTCATTTTTCAGAAATCATATTGAATTTTTCGTTTACTAATGTGCACCCAAGTATAGAAGTGGTTGAAAGTGGCAACTGTTTTGAACAAAAGTGTGGAATTTGGTAATTGTATTTTAAACGTGGGAATAAAACGTGCTGCTGCCAGTGCACCTCAAACCTCCCCTTCGGCACAGGCTGGTGTTCAGGAAAGCACTCCCCTCCGGTTCTGCCAGTGCACCTCAAATCTCCCCTGCGGAACAGGCTGGCATTCAGAAAGAGACTCTCTTCCGGCTCTGCCAGTGCACCTCAAACCTCCCCTGCGGCACAGGCTGGTATTCAGGAAGGGGCTCCCCTACAGTTCTGCCAGGGAACCTCAAACCTCCCCTGTGGCACTGGCTGGTATTGAGGAAGGGACTCGCCTCTGGTTCTGCCAGTGCACCTCAAACCTCCCCTGCAGCACAGGCTGGTATTGAGAAAGGGACTCACCTCTGGTTCTGCCAGGGCACCTCAAACCTCCCCTGCAGCACAGGCTGGTGTTCAGGAAAGGACTCCCCTCAGGCTCTGCCAGTGCACCTCAAAACTCCCCTGTGTCCCAGTCTGGTACTCAGGAAGGGACTCTCCTCTGGCTCTGCCGATGCACCTCAAACCTCCCCTGCGGTACAGGCTGGTATTCAGAAAGGAGCTCCCCTCCACTTCTGCCAGTGCACCTCAAACCTCCCCTGCAGCACAGGCTGGTATTCAGGACATGACTTCCCTCCAGTTCTGCCAGTGAACCTTAGCCTTCCCCTGTGGCCCAGACTGGTATTCAGGAAGGGGCTCTGTAGTAATAAGGGTCCAAACTTACAGGGTTGAAAGGGTTTTTATTGAAGTAGTTTCAAACACGGTGTCCCCAGCTTGTCGTGTCAGGTTACAGCACTGGCATCTCAACATTCTATCTCTGCCTTCAGCAGAGGGCACGGGGTGAACCAATGTGGGGAAGGCATAGGGGTGGAAGGGAGGAGGGTGAAACCAAGGGTGAAGTTACAACACATCCTCCCTAGGGAGAACGCAGAGGAAGAAAGGGGGGAGGAGAAGGACAAGAGAGGGATGGGGATGAAAGAAGAACCCGGGAAGGGTGAAGGTGAAGAACAGTGAATGAATTAAACAACATATCCCAGGGGGGGATAAAAATGCCATATATTATAAGGTCTTGCGCAGAACAGCCAAAGTCACAGATATAAGATTTACCGGTGTAACAGATCTGATGAATCATCTAGGGAGTGCTTCAACTAACTGTTAACTCATGCTGTACTGTCGGTGCCAGAACGGGGAGGTTCTTTCTCTGAAGCTTTCTCTCCTCTGCCCACTCTCCTGCCTTCTGTCCCTGAACTCAGAATTCCCATAACTTATTTTGTTGTCTCTAACTGTAACAGGAACTACCTGGTCCTGGCTCCACATTTTCCCATCTTCCATGACTACAATATTTCTCTTAACTTCCTTTATTTTACCTGGGGCGTAGAATTTGTCTACACTTTTCCCAAGTTTATCGGGCTTTCTGATGTACACACTCTGTCCTTCCTTGAGGTTCTTCTCCTTGACACCCCACTTCCTGTCATACCATTCTTTGTATTTACTTTGTTTGTTTTCAATCTTCTTTCTCATATCCTCTTGATCGATTTCCACATAAACATTCTTGCCCATCCAATTCGGAGAAAGCTTTGAACCAGCCTTTCTTCATCTCAAAAGCTCAAACGGTGAGTGTCCTGAAGTGGAGTTTGGAGTGGTATGATATGCCCATAGCGTTTCCCTGATGGCATCCTCCACGTTTTTTCCTGACTTGCTGGCCAGATTTATACATTCTTTCAACAGGCGGTTCGCTCTTTCCACTTTGCCATTCGCCTTGGGACAATATAATGGAGTATTTTTGATATTTTTTGGGTATTTGTAAAGCGCAGGCATTCGCTCTGAAAGGAGCATCTTGGCGCTGAGATAACGTGCAACGGGTACGTGAAAGATGAAAGAAGATGAAAAAGCTGACGCTATATAGCTGCAAATACAAAGATGTCTGATTGTTGATAAACCCATGTCTTTAGAAGTTTTCTGAAGTTACTCTCCTTGTCCGTCAATCTAAGATTGACCGGAAGGGTGTTCCATGCCCTGGCTGCCAGGACGGTGAAAGTTTTCCCGCCCCTAGTTTTGTACTTGAATCTTGGGATGATGATAAGATTTTTTCCAGAGGATATCAGACATCGCGGAGGATGATAGCATGCAAAGCGCTTTGCAAGATAAAGGGGCCCTGAGTTTTTCATAGCTCTGAAGACGGTAAGAAGGAGTTTAAAAAGGATCCTTTTATGTAAGGGTAGCCAGTGAAGAGTGTTCAGCGCCGTGGAGGCTGATGACCTTCTAGGAAGTCCCAGCACCAGACGGGCAGCTGCATGTTGTATGCTTTGCAGCTTTTTGAGGGTGGACTTTTTTACTCCCGCCATTAAACCATTACAGTAATCAAGTCGGGAAAGTATAAGAGCTACCGCGACTGATTTTTTGGCTGCAATGGGGAGGAGATCAAAGAATTTCTTTAGGGACTTAATAAGTCCAAAACAGCGTCCGGCCGTGATCCTGACGTGTTCGTCGAAGGAGAGGGATGAATCAAATTGCACACCCAGGTTACGTGCTGAAGGCACGGCACTGGGGGGGGCCTCAGATCCTATGGGCCACCAGTCCTTCGGGCAAAAAGAAAGATCTTTACTCAGAGGAATGATTTCGGTTTTAGCACTATTACATTTTAAATGATTTTTGTTTAGCCACTGGAAAACATCCGAAAGACAATTTTGGAAACGCCACTCTGCGTTCGCACACTTTTTGTCAATTGTGACGACAAGTTGTGTGTCGTCAGCGTATGACGTGACGAGGATCCCATGCGATTCTATCACAGCGAGGAGGGGTGCCATATAGATGTTAAAGAAGAGAGGGCTTAGTATGGACCCCTGGGGGACTCCTGATGTTGTAGGTTTCTCGCTGGATAGATAGGGACCCAAGGACACAGTTTGGGACCTATTAGATAGGAAGGATGTAACCCATGCCAAAACTGTGCCTGTCACGCCAATCTCTCGCAGTCTGTTGATAAGAATGACATGCGAGATGGTGTCGAACGCTGCTGTTAGGTCAAGCAGGATGAGGACGGCCTGCCTGTTCTCATCCTGCAGGAACTTGATGGAATCAGCTAGTTCTATGAGGGCTGTTTCGGTGGAATGACCAGAGCGAAAACCCGACTGCTGCGGATGCAGGATGTTACCAGTCTCTACAAAAGTTTTTAGCTCTTCGTATACTAGTTTTTCCGTGAGCTTACCAAGGACAGGGAGTAGTGAGATGGGACGCATGTTGGTCAAGTCAGTGGGGGATTTGTTTGGTTTCTTCATTAGAGGCTTCACTATAGCCTTCTTCCAGTCATTAGGTACTGACCCAGACTCAAGAGATTCATTGATGATGAAGTTGATATAGGGGTTAACTGTATCAATCAAATGATGCAGGATGCTAGGAGGACAGGAGTCAGTGGGAGCTCCTGATTTGCAAGCCAGAATTGCCTTGCGTGTTTGTTGGATGGACACCGGTTTGAAATTAGAAAGCAGAGGATAATTGTCTGTTACCACATGGGGTGTGGTCAGAGGAGAGGGGAAATCTTTCTGAATATTACCAATTTTTTCAACAAAAAAGTCTGCGATTTGATTGCACAGGCTTGCAGAGGGGGGGATTTCGGGCGCGAGAGTTTTTGGATGGGTGAAGGACTTCACTATCGTAAAAATAGTTTTTTGTTTTTGATGGGCCTCATTTATGGCTTTAGTAAAGTAGTCCTTTTTTGCCGTTTTTATGTTGGAGAGATATAGTTTCCTTTGTTGAATATAGAATGTCCTTGTGGCATCATCATACGTTTGTCTCCATTTTCTTTCTAGTCTTCTACATTGGAGATGACTATCGGAAAGGGCCTGGGTAAACCAGGGGGCGTTAGGTTTACTTTTATGTTGTTGCACATATTGATTTTTAGATGCAGAGTTCGCCGAGACAATTTGGTCTATCCATGTGTGGAAATTATGAGAGTCGGCTGTTACGTCTCCAGTGAATTTCGGGGGTTTGGGTAAAGGTTGAGGGTCCAGCTTAATGTGTTCCATAACTTTCCTCCAGTTGACTGTGAAGGAGGAGGGGGGGTGTTTCTTGCTGGACACTATGGGCGCTTGTGTCATAATATCAAAAGGAATAAAGGAATGGTCAGTCCAAATTTGAGGTATCGGAGGGGACGTGGTTAGAGACGTAAAGTTAGAACAAATACCATCAAGGGTATGCCCTGCGCGATGGGTGGGCGCAGTGACATATTGGGATAGTCCAAAGATGTTTAGTGAGTGTTGAAAGGAGATGGCGTGAGGGTCCAGGCACGACTCCAGATGCAAATTCAAATCTCCTAACAAGGTGAAGTTGGGATAGCGCAGTATGAATGTTCCCAGGACCTCATCTAATGAGTCAAGAAAAGGGGAAGCGTTACCAGGAGGACGATATAAAAGTCCCCCTGAAAAGGAAGTGGCGGCATTAATTTTAATTGAGAAGCCTAAGCCCTCACTTTCTTTGAGATGTTCTAAATCGAATATATGGCAGGGGAAGGTTTTTTTTATAGCGAATGCCACTCCACCACCACGCCCAAGCGGTCTGTCCCGCCTAAAAAAAGTGAAATTAGGAGGGAGGGCAGTAGCCAGATCGGGGTTGGATGAATCATTAAGCCACGTTTCGGTGATAAAGAGGGCATCTAAATTGTGGTCTGATATTAAGTCAAATATATCTTGACTGTGACAAGCTAGAGATCTAGCATTGATGAGACCTCCCTTGAAGTACGTGGTTTTGGTATTCAGGGGGGAAGGTGAGTGAGATTCTACCGAGGTTAGAACAGGGGCTGTCCATTTACAGTGTGGACATGAAAGTGGGCTGAATAAGGGGTCAATGGGGGGGCAGTCAGCGTAGTGAGTAACTGAGTATGAACGTAGGGCAAGTAAATTTTTGCTATCGTACCTAATTGTAGAGGGAGGCTGGGCGGCATGCCCAGCGCCCGGTGTAGTCCGGTCGCGGACGGGCGCAGACGGGCTTGGCTTAGGCGCGGCTTCGGCGCGCGTCCGGCGCGCCCGCTGCGCCAGCCCGCTGCGCCGTCTGGCCGGATTGCACATATTATGGAAAGAGAAGGGGGCGGGAGGACGGCGCGACTAGAGCGCTGTCCCCGCCTGACTAAAGATGGCGCCCACCGCGGCCGAGTGTCGGCAGAAGCGGTAGTACCGGTAGAGAGACTGCTGGAGGTGATTAAAGTGTCAGTGTGCCTACATTAAATATTCCCCTTAGCTTTCAAGCCCCCCAGACAAAAGCGGCAGAGTGAGGTATGAAGTGCTAAATTTTACAATTTTACAGTTTACAATTACAATTTCAAACGTTTAAAAACGCTCGAGAAGCGAGCAATTAAAATAAGTACACAGAATAAAACAGCACGTATGGCAATGCACGCAACTCGCAGCCCCGGTTCCCTCAGCGGGGAGAGCTCCTGTAGGGCGATGAGCGCGGAGGAAAGAAACCCTTAAGTAGGCAATGGGCGGGAGGACGGCGCGACTAGAGCGCTGTCCCCGCCTGACTAAAGATGGCGCCCACCGCGGCCGAGTGTCGGCAGAAGCGGTAGTACCGGTAGAGAGACTGCTGGAGGTGATTAAAGTGTCAGTGTGCCTACATTAAATATTCCCCTTAGCTTTCAAGCCCCCCAGACAAAAGCGGCAGAGTGAGGTATGAAGTGCTAAATTTTACAATTTTACAGTTTACAATTACAATTTCAAACGTTTAAAAACGCTCGAGAAGCGAGCAATTAAAATAAGTACACAGAATAAAACAGCACGTATGGCAATGCACGCAACTCGCAGCCCCGGTTCCCTCAGCGGGGAGAGCTCCTGTACAGACATGGGTAATCGAGCAGTCTCTTAGAAACTCTTTCATCTCCTCCGAGATCAGTTGTACGCCATTGTCCGTTACCATCGTTGTAGGAATGCCTTCTCTAGAAAACACCTCCTTTAAGAAGTGAATCAAAGACTTGGTATTGATATTGTATACCATCTTGTGAGTTATCCAGTTAGAGTAATAATCAATCAATACCAACAGGTACCAGTCCTGGGAGCCTCTCCCATGAATGGGGCCTGTAATGTCAAAACCCAGCTTTTGCCAGGGTGCCATTGGGACTTCAACCGGGATCAAAGGAGAATGTTTCGTTACTTTGGATTTGTCGCTTAATCTGCAAGCAGAACAATAGCGTACTTTTTCCTCCATCTCCCGATCCATTTCTGGGAACCAGTAGTCTGCACGTAACCTTGATTTGCATAAACTTCTGCCCAAGTGACCTTCATGGGCCAGTACGATCACTTGACTCCTCATCTCCTCTGGAGGAACAAGTTTTCCAGACTTCAAGATGAAATTCCCCTCCAACGAAAGGTCATCCCTAACATTCCAGTACGGTTGAATTTCAGTGTCCAGTTCCTTACATTTGTTTGGCCATCCTGACACAATATATCTCTTCACCCTCTTCAGGATTTCATCTTGTTCCATGTGTGTTTCCCAATTTTCCTTCGCCACTGCTGCCAAGCCCACTTCCAAAATAGCATCTTCCACCTTCTCCTCCTCAGCTTCACAGCAGATGGGAGCCCTTGATAGGAAATCCGCCACTTTGTTTTGTTGTCCCGGTATGTATACAGCTCTGAAATTAAAACCTTGTAGACCCAATACCCATTTCGTGGGGTCATGTCTTCCATATTTTTTTTGTAAACAAAGGCACCAAAGGCTTGTGGTCTGTATGCACTTCGAATTGCACTCCCCACACATAGTATTTGAAATGTTTGATTGCCCAGTATACGGCTAAGGCCTCCTTTTCCACAGTGGAATAGTTAGCTTCTGGACCGGTGAGAGTTCTGGACGCAAAAGCTACCACTTTTAACTCCTTCTCCACCCTCTGTGCTAAAGTGGCACCTATTCCTCTGTTGCTGGCATCTGTTGAAATTATTATTTCTCTTTCTGGATTAAATTTGCCTATGAAGGGTGCCTGTATGATTGCCTCTTTTATTTCTTAGAAAGCCGTCTCTTGGTCCTTTCCCCTGATGAAGATGCTATCTTTCTTTACCAACTCTCTCAAAGGATATGACCTAGTGGCGAAATCTTTGATGAATTTCGCCATGTAGTCCGCCAATCCCAGAAATGACACCACATCTTCTCTGTTGCTTGGCGTGGGAGCATCTCTAACTGCATTGACTAGATCGCACTTCGGTTTGATGCCCTCTTCTGAAATGGTGTGACCCAAATAGTCCACTGAGCTCACACCCAACTTACATTTGCTCACTCTGGTGGTGAAGCCCACATCTCTCAGTCTTCCCAACACTCCCTGATGTTATCTTTGTGCTCTTTTTCATTGGATCCGTAAATCAGGATATCATCCTGGAAGCACATCGTTTTTGTGCAGTTTTTGAGAATGTGTTGCATAACTCGTTGGAAGGCTGCAGCTGCGGATGCCAATCCAAAAGGCATCCGCAGAAATTTAAAATTTCCGAAAGGGGTTGTGAATGCCGTCAGGGATTGTGACTCCGGATGTAGCTCTATCTGATAATAGGCCGAGGACAGGACCAAGACACTGAAAAATTTCGCCCCTTGAATGGTGCTCAACATCTCTCCAATTCTCGGGAGAGGATATCTGTCCACCTGAATGTTGGCATTCAGGTCTCGCAAGTCCACACATAGCCTAATGTTCTTTCCTCCATCCTTGGTCGTGATGACGACCGGAGCCAACCATGCTGAGCTCTCGATCTCCTTGATAACCCCTTGGCTGACCAGCTTTTCCAACTCACTTTTCAATGGCTCCCTCATGCGAAGTGGAATCGATCGTGTTTTATGTACCACCGGTACAGCTCCTTCCTTGAGAGTGATTCTATGCATGTAGTTTTTCAACACACCCAGGTTTTCACTAACCACCTCCTTAAACTCAGTGGTTAAGTTTTCTGCAATATTAGGTGGTTCCACTAATAGCACTTGCTCTCTGTTGTTGGGATCCAGCTTAATCCTTAACTCTTTCTGGTGTTTCCACCCAAGGAGGCTAGATCCCCTCGTGGTTACATATACTTTCCCCACTGTGTGCCTGTCCTTAAATGTAATCCTCATTCTTGCCATACCCTCTAATGGAATACGTTCCTTGTAGTATCCTACTGGACTAATATCAGCTTTCTCTAGTTCCACATTGTATTTTGCAAACTTATCATCAAATAAACTTTTGTCAATCAAAGTATAAGGAGAAAACGAGTCAGCATAAACTTCAAATTTCTCTCCATCAAGGGTGATTTCACATTTGGGATAATCACTATTTTCATTTGCATCGTCATCCCCCACTTGAAATATAAAGGTTTTCTCACCCCCATCTACAATTTCAACATTTTCTATCATGTGTACTTTTTGATTGAAATTCTTACAAACTTTTGAAAAATGCCCTCTCCTGTTCCATTTCCTACATAAAACATCCCTGGCAGGGCACTTCCAGTTGTTCGCCAAGTGACTAGGACTACCACATTTATAGCAAAATAAACCTTGTGCATTGCTGCGTTGATTGCCCTTCACCTTTTCCCCAACCTTACAAACAGTCTCCCCCTCATTTACAACCTTGCTCTCATTTTTTTCTCTGATTACACCCTCATTGATTTTCATTTCCTTCATGCACAACGCAGTGTGCTCCAATCCCTTTGCTATACTTAGTGCTTCCTCGAGGTCAGGATTCCTTGTGAGTAGTTCCTCCTGGATCCTAGGATCATTTGTAGACCTAACAATCTGATCTCTAATCATTGAATCTGTCAAAGTCCCAAATTCACAAGTGGCCGATAAGCCCCTCAGGGCAGCAACATAATTGGAGACTTTTTCATCTTTCTTTTGCACCCTTTTGTAAAATTTGTGCCTTTCAAGTACAACATTAAGTTTAACTTTAAAATGTTCCTCCAATTTCCTCAAAGTATATTCATACACATTTGTCCCTTCTACCTCCTCCTGTTCGTCGTCTACCAGTCTGCCTGTTATGTCTTCAAAAACTTTCCTGCCATGAATGCCCAAGTTGTGCAGTAAAATGTGTTGTTTTCTCACATTGTTGTAATTACCTCCCCCTATTGCTATGAGGTATGACTTGAAAATTCCTTCCCACCTCTTCCATGGGATGTCAGGCTCGCCCAGTTCATTTAAGAAAGGTGGAGGCTGACTCATTCCTGCTCCTGCCATGGCCATATAGAGTTGATCCTTAAATGAGGATCTGTCTACTTTCCCCTTATATTTCCAATATGCAGAACCCTTTTAGGCAAGAAAACCCAAATAACTGATGGGGAGAGCCAAAATAAGAAAAATAAGATCAGAAAACCCAGTAGCAGAAGTATCAATTAACAAACTGCATCACTTAGTTTATATATTTTCTCTAAAAACATTACATTAGCAATAATTTCCTCAAAATCACACGAAGAGAAAGGATATCAGTCCTCTTTCTTTTTCCGATGAGATTTCCTCACAGAGCCAATAGAATCGGCACGACGTCTGAAGGCGGGAACTTCCTGTGAGGAGGGCTGCAGGCTCAGTCAGGACAAAACAGTTTTCAGGCTTTCAGATCGCACTTCTTAAATCTGCCCCACTCAGCTGCGAGAACACAACGATAATCACCCTCTCCTCCCGGTGTCAGGCACGACGTGAAGGTTTCCTCACGAAGACAGACAGGGAACCTGCTCAAACACTCGCTCAAATCGGGGTCACCTTCCTGCTTCGTCGCTCCAGACGTGCCTCAGGCAGGGGCGCGACCTTATGCTCGAAATCCAAGCGTTCAGCAAGCAGGCGTGGGGGGCTAATCACCACAGTCCTGCCCCCATGAGATCCGCTGCCCTCTTCTCAATCCTCAGACCTTGGCTCTCCGCTCCGGATGAACCTCGCACTGCTCCTTTGACCAGAAACGCCGGAGGTATTCATTCCCGGCGCGGGTAAGTCCAAAATCATTAATTTACCGACCAAGCTTCTCAAAAATGCTCCGGGGGGAAACACCTTGCTGTCCCTGGCACAGCTTCCGTCCAACGTCGCCAAAATTGTAGTAATAAGGGTCCAAACTTACAGGGTTGAAAGGGTATTTATTGAAGTAGTTTCAAACACGGTGTCCCCAGATTGTCGTGTCAGGTAACAGCGCTGGCATCTCAACATTCTATCTCTGCCTTCAGCAGAGGGCACGGGGTGAACCAATGTGGGGAAAGCATAGGGGTGGAAGGGAGGAGGGTGAAACCAAGGGTGAAGTTACAACAGGCTCCTCTACAGTTGTACCAGGGCACCTCAAACCTCCCCTGTGGCACAGGCTGGTATTCAAGAAGGGACAACCCTCTAGCTCTGCCAGTGCACCTCAAACCTCCCCTGCAGCACTGGCTGGTATTCAGGACGGGACTCCCCTCTAGTTTTGTCAGGGCACCTCAAACCTCCCTTACGGCACAGGCTGGTACTCAGGAAGGGACTCCCCTCCAGTTCTGCAGGGCGCACCCCAGACTTCCACTGCGACACAAGCTAGTGTTCAGGAAGGGATTGTCCTCTAGTTCTGCCATTGCACCTCCACCATGTACTGTAGCACACTCTGCCAATCATGCACTGAGACTCTGCTGTGCCAAAGTACCGCAAAGTTAGCATCATGTACCCACTGGCTATTCCTGCCAATGCAACCCCAGTTAGACTTGAAGCACGACCTGCTTCTCAGGAGCTCTGCAAGTGCACCCTATCTCACCGGATCCTGCGATTCCTGCACGGATACACACAGCTATGACACAGTGCCCTGCCGTCATGACCTTTACTGCCTCTGACGCCACTCCCATGTTCATGTGAATCTCATGTTTTATTCATAGACCATGACCCCATGTGTTAATTCCCAATCTGTGGTACACGGAATGTCAAAGGCATGTGTGCCATATCAAGCAACCACTTCATCCCTATGCTCCCCCTTTCACCAGTAGGGGTTGATGCCCTTTTTTGGGAGAGACTCCTGTTTCTCAGCAACCCACCATCCGCACACATACAATGTAGACAAATGAGGCAACGGTGCCCCTTTCCACAAACAAGGGTGCTGCTTCCTACCATCCCTTGCTCAATGTCATGGCCTCTGGGACACAGTGCTGTTTATGGATTCCTACTCCACAGGTAATGGACCTATACCTTAGGTCCTCGTCCCAGCTACCCAAGTCTTAAGGTCTTTCTCCAAACTGCTTTGCCATCGGACAGTGACCTGTCCTAGACTTCTCTCCTCAGGTGTGACCATCCCAGTGCTCGATTTCTCTCACCATCTTCGATCTGTTTTCTCTATAGGACCTTTACCGCCCATGGCGTCCAGGGAGCATCAACCACTCGTACATGAAAACGTTTTTTTGTTTTTCAGCAGATGACATTTGTGGGACTTGGCCATGTGTCCATGGAGTGGTTCCTCAGCTACACCAGTGCACTATTAGCCGGCATGGACAACCATCTTCAAGAACACAGTGGCATCTTGTTGGACACAATGGAGTTTGCAATGCGAACACCAGGTGGTGGTGTCCAGGGAGGATAACCGATAGGGGCATAGTGTGTATGTTGGCCTTTTGCTGCACATACCATTGTGTGAGTCCTTTTGCAACACTGCGAAATTAGACAATGTAGCAGGTGATGACAAAACAAGCATTGGCAAAGGCAGTAGGTTTCTCCTATGCAAGATCTATGGGCTTTGTCATTTTTTTACATGTTGCACGCATCGCAAGCTGCAGTGCTACATGGCTTACAGTAAAAGAAAATGCCATGATGTGGCCAATATGGACCTAGTCATTGATTTTTTTTTTCCATCCAAGCCGTGTTGCACAGCAGCCCGTGCTGCTGTGCAACATGTCTAACGGCTCCGGGGTTTGGAGGCAAACGACGTGAGAGGGGAGAGTTGGGTTGTGAGAAACGGATGGCAGAGGAACACAGAGGATGAAACAATGGATGGCGTGAGGAGGGTGGGGGTAGAATTTTATAACGGACACAAGTGGAGGGACTAGCACAGCTAACAAAAAATTGGCAATAAGTCATGCAGTAGTGCAGTAGTGCTTGCAACAAAAATCTGTAAAACAGGCAGAAATCCTAATAGGTATGAAGAATCACAGATAAGTAGAGGCATTAAAGCATAAAATCTGTATTTGTAAAGCGCGAACTACTCAAGGCGCTGGGGGTCGTGGTGGAAATTAAGTGAGCTATTGCCCAGAGTCACATGGTGCTCAGCTGAGCTGCAGCCGGAGCCAGGGATTTAACTGCGAACCCTGTGCTCCAAAGTCCGCTCCTCTGGCCGCGGCACCAGACCTCTCCACGCTTAATTCAGTGAGTAAGCACAGCTATGAAAAAAATGCAATAGCCGAAGGTGCTTGTTTACAAAGAAAAAAGTAGCTCTATCAACGAAAGCAGTGAATGAACACTCCAAAAGGAAGAGGTACTTGGTCCATGCCTCAGAGAAAACATATAAGTGTAAACAACAATAGGGCAACCCAATAGTCCCAAGGAACTGGGTATAATTAATAACAAATCAACAAGTGTTCCTAAAGGAATAATTTGACACTATTTATAATTTTTAGCGTGTCACAATAGTGAGCATGAAATCACAATACTCAGGAGACAGTTGTATCAAACAAAATATTTTCTTTATATATCAATTCTTCAAACCATATACTTTTTTATATTGTATAGGTATTATTCCACATATCCATTCATGTACGGCAACAAAAATTGTACTGCATTTTTCCCTGCATATGCAGTAGGTTTTTGACACTTTTTAGACTTTATATGGGCAGTATTTACAAATCAGCCATATATACATTAATTTACAACTTTATACATTATTGGCATTCATCAAATGAACAAACAATATATACAGAGAAGCGTCAATAGCGTCGACGTTTCGGTCTCACATAGTTATTCCACAAGTCCATCATCAGAACGTGCGTTGCGCCATGAATCTAAAACAATATAGGTATAATCAGTGGTATATATACAATCTGAGAGCATGATATGAACCGTCTGCTCACAATTAAACCAATGTCAAAGCCAGTGTTAAAAACTATGTACATAAATCTATATACAAATATATAAACCATCACCCCACCAAAGAAGTAATTACTTTTGAAAATGTGATTTTAATCGAGATCAAACAGTTGTTCAACGAGAAAAAATTTGTTAAATACAATTTCAGTAGAGCCGAATTTGATACCCTCAAAAATCTTGCCAGTAGAAATGATATAATAATCAAACCGGCTGATAAGGGTGGGAGTATTGTTGTCCAAGATTCAGTCGATTATGAACAAGAAGCGATCAGGCAATTACAGAATAGTCTTCATTATAAGAGTTTAAAAAAGGATCCCACTGACAAAATTAGATCTAGCATCTTACACTTGACCAAACAAGGCCTAGATGGGGGATGGCTTAGCCAAAAAGAGTTCGACTATTTGAATAAGAAAGATTATTCAATTCCAGCGTTTTATACGCTTCCTAAAGTTCACACCATTTGGAAGGCAAACAATTTAAAAACCAAGACAATGTCCTTGTAACGATGGACATTGAAAGCCTATATACTAGTATTCCCCAAGAGGAGGCATTGGATGTAATTGAGAGTGTATTAGACAATAGACCATCACCACATCAAGTCCCAACCAACTTCATTGTAGACTGTGCCAAAATTGCTTTAAATGAGAATTATTTTATCTTTAACAACGAATTCTATGGCCAAATAAAAGGAGTGGCAATGGGGGCAATTTTTGCGCCTGATATAGCAAATTTGTTTGTAGCAGCATTTGAGGATAGAGTCATCTATGCCAATAATCCCTTTGAGAACTACATTAAGGAATACCTACGTTATATCGACGATGTATGTTTGATTTGGGAAGGTCCCATAGCACAACTACAAGAATTCCATGAGTGGTTGAATACCCAGGATTCCAACTTACAATTTACCGTGGAATTTGATAGGGAAAGTATACATTTTCTGGACCTTAAAATATGGAATGATGATGGTACACTCGCAATTAGTTTGTTCACAAAGCCGACAGCTCGGAATACCCTTCTGAAATATACGAGTCATCACCCACGTAATCTACGTGATAATCTCCCCTTTGGACAGTTCTTACGTCTCAGACGTAACTGTACCAAAAGGGAAGATTATTTTAGAGAAGCTAAAATCCTGCAAATGAAACTTTCAATGAGAGGGTATCCCTACAGAATGGTGAAACGGTGTATGAAAAGAGCTTGGTATTATGACAGACAGGCTTTACTGGAACCAAAACGAAAAGAGGATAGCTGTCTTGATTCAGTCACTTGTGTTACCACGTTTGGATCTGAATCAAACACAATAAAAAAGATCATAACTAAGAACTGGCATCTTATTGCAAAACTTGAACCACAACTCCCAATACCCCGGTTCGGCTTCAAAAGGTCACGCAACCTTAGGGACCATCTTGTGAAAGCATACAGAGAACCAGTAGTGAGCACAATTCAAAGTTTATGGAGAATGGCACCTGTAGTGGGACATTTCCCCTGTGGATCATGTGTAGCTTGCCACACAACTGTACTGACTAAATCCTGCTGCATCAATGGAAAAAATTGGGTAATGCGACAACACACTAATTGCCTAACAAGGAATGTGATTTATTGTGTAGAATGCCCATATGCCCTTTTTTATATAGGAAAAACGACCCAAGAGGTGAAGAAAAGAATCATGCAACACCAGTCCCGGATAAGATGCAAAGTTGAAACGGCCCCTATGGTTGAACACTACATCAAAAAACAACATTCCCCTAGTGAAATGAAATGGTTTGTGTTGGAAACTGTGAAACAGTCAAAAAGGAGACATGATATGGATCGTCTGCTTACTCAAAAGGAAAACAGACGGATTTGGTCGGCGAATACAGTGAAGAAAGGGCTGAATTCCTTTGTGGAATGGCAAGTTTTAGCCACCTTGCGTTGATATATGTACATACCCTCTTGATAATCTTATAGAAATGCTGGTATAGATGTATATATATGCAAGTTGATAGCCTTTGACAAGTAGGTTATCTTTAAGTGAAAGGTTCATTGCCCATTCAAATATGGCCACCGTGTTTCGAGTCACTTTCGAATGATTGATTCGATAGGTTATAATGTCTGGCTAATCTGAAAGAAACAGGTTAGTATTAGATTCCTTACCTTAGAATATCCCCAGGCGTCAGTCTGGATCCGGAAACTTTTGCGTAGCAGTACCCCTGCGCGTCGGTAGGCGTCGTCTGCAGGCGTCCCCTGCGGCTCCGCGTCGGCGTTGTGCGCCGTGATGACGTCGCTGGAGTATATAGACGCCGCCTCCGCGCGCTGACGTCAGTTCTTCTTTTTTCCGCGCCAGTTAGCGCAGATCCGAAGAGCAGTACTCCGGTCTTTTGACCTAGTTTTGTTAACTTTAACTCTTCTTCAAGGTGCCGGTAGGATGCCCGGGTTTAAGAGTTGCGACGGGTGCGACCGAATGATGTCGGTCACCGACCACCATCGACTCTGCCTCCGGTGTCTGGGCGCGGACCACGACGTCGAGTCTTGCGTCGACTGCCGGGCCTTGACAGGTAAAGCTAGACGGGAGCGGTCCCGCAAGCTGCTCGAACTCCGAGTGTCGGCCCCGCGTCGAGAGCGGTCCCGGTCCGGTCGGAGGTCGAGGGAGCGGTCGAGGGAGCGATCGCGGAGCCGCCATGAGCGCTCCGGGAGTCGCCACCATTCCTCCGGTTCATCAGGTAAGCGTCACAAGAGGTCGGGGCGTCATCATCGTACCCCCGACTCCCCCCGATGCCCGCGTGATGCGGCCGGGGGTTCGGGTGGCCCCACCCCCGCGGCCCCACGTGGGTCGCCGACGCCGTCTGCCCCATACCCGTTGGTCCCTGGGGAAGGCGCGTCGCGCGAGGAGATTGAGGCGTTCCTCATGGCTATGAGGGCGATGTCTCCTCCGGCGGGGCCTACGGCGCCTGCGGGCCCGTCGGTCCCGTCTGGGAGCCCGAGCGGTTCGGGTGCACCTGCCCCGACGCCGCCGAGTGCTCCGGCCCCGGCGCCGCCGGCGGCTCCGGCCCCGGCGCCGCTGGGCCCTTCAGGGTCGTCGCCGGCTGGTCCTCCGGCCTCCCCGGTGCCGATTCCATTGGGGCAACCCGTGGTGCCGCCTCCGCGCGGCGCCGTGACTCCGCCGTCGGTTCCGGCCGGCGTCGGGTCCCCGGCGCCGGCGCCGTGCGGCGTCACCCCCGATCCCTCTCTGACTCCTGACGCGGAGTCGGACCGGCGTCGTCCGACGCCGAGTCCGGCGCCGTTGGGGCCCATTGGCTCCGAGGAGCCGGTTTACATCGTCGACTCGTCCTATGGCGATGAGGACGAATATGGAGAGGGTTGGGAGGGGTCTGAGGACCCTTTGTCACGAGCCTGCCAGTATGACGTGGACTGGGTAGGTGACTTAGGTGAGGCCAGTGGTCTGGACGAGTCGCCCAACCCTGGGTTTGTCTCGCCTTCCCCTGTGGCGTCGGAGGCGGGGGCTGCCTATTCGGTGGTCCTGATGAGGGCTGCCAAGGCTTTGCGCCTTGAGCTCCCCGTCGCTAAGGTGAAACCTAACATCCTCACCGAAGTATTTAAACCGCAGTCGTGCCCACAGGAGCCTCTGCTGCCATTTAATGAGGCCCTGACGGATGTCCTTTTGGGCACCTGGTCCAGGCCCGCTTCCGGTGCACCGGTTGACCGGAACGTTGCCGGGCGTCACCGTCCGTGTTCGGACGACCCTGCCTTCCTTTCCACCCATCCCTCCCCGGAGAGTCTGGTGATCCAGGCCTCCACTTCCCAGTCCGCATTCCCGTCGGCTCCGCCCGATCGGGAATCGAAGAGATATGACCAATTTGGCAAGAAGGTCTTTTCGTCTTTGAGTGCTGGACTGCGGTCTTGTAATACCGCATGCCTCTTGGGCCGCTACACCCACTCTCTGTGGGACACGGTCGCGGAGTGTCTGCCGCAGTGCCCGCAGGAGGTGTGGGACAAGCTCAACCAGGCCTTGGTTGAAGGCCGGGACGCGGCGAGGTATTCGATTAGGTGTGGTCTTGACACGACCGACTCGCTGGGACGGGCTATGTCCACGACGGTGGCGATTCGTCGCCATGCTTGGCTGAGATCCGCCAACTTCTCGCCGGATGTCCAGACTGCCCTCATGGACATGCCTTTCGATGGCAGTCGCCTGTTCGGTGACAAGGCGGACAACGCGCTTGAGCGCTTCAAGGACTCCAGGGTCATGGCCAAGTCCTTGGGTCTTTCGACCCAGCGCCAGCAGCAGGGTTCGTTTCGCCCCTTTCGTGGCCAAGGAAGGGGCGGTCCCACGCGTGCTGCCAGCCACGCGCCGCAGAACGCTCCCCAGCGCGGTGGCGGCCGTGGTTTCCGCCGTGGTGGCGGTAGAGGGCAGCGGCGAGGTCAGTCCACACCTCCCCCGCTGCAGCCTCCAAATCTTCCTAGTCCGAGCTTTCGGGCCCATGTGACGCCAGTGGGTGGCAGGGTTCGTCATCACCACTCCCACTGGCGCACGATTACATCGGACAGGTGGGTGCTGCAGCTCGTCCGAAGGGGCTACTCCCTCCCCTTCGAGTCCACTCCTCTAGCCATGCCACCGCAGAACCACCGTGTGTCGGGGGACCACTTGACACTTCTGCAGGAGGAAGTTACGGCCCTCTTGGCCAAGGGGGCCATCGAGCGCGTTCCTGGGCCAGAAGTAGGGTGTGGTTGCTACTCCCACTACTTTCTGGTGCCCAAGAAGGACAAAGGGGGCCTTCGTCCTATCTTGGACCTACGGGACGTCAACGGCTTCCTCCGGAAGGAGAAGTTCAAGATGTTGACTTTGGCTCAGGTCTTGGCTGCTCTAGACCCACAAGACTGGATGGTAGCGTTGGACTTGCAGGATGCGTATTTTCACATCCCCGTCCTGCCGGCCCACCGGCGTTACCTGCGGTTCACGGTAGGCCACGAGCACTTTCAGTTTATCGTGCTCCCATTCGGCCTTACCAGCGCCCCACGGGTGTTCACGAAAGTGATGGCGGTGGTCGCAGCTCATCTGCGCCGGTTAGGGGTGTCAGTCTTCCCCTACCTCGACGACTGGTTGTTGAAGGCGGGCTCGCCCCAAACAGTCGTCCACCACCTTCAGATGACGGCAGACCTCCTGCACGAGCTGGGGTTTTCCATCAATGTGCCGAAATCACACCTGTGTCCCTCTCAAAAGCTCCTTTTCATCGGAGCGGTTCTCGACTCGGCGCAGTTTCGGGTTTATCCTCCGGAACGGCGGGTCTGGGATATTCAGGCTCTGATTCCCATCTTTCAGCCGTTGTCCCGGATTTCGGTCAGGTTGACGCTGCGGCTTCTGGGGCTGATGGCCTCCTGCATCCTTCTGGTGCATCACGCCAGGTGGCGGATGCGGGCTCTGCAGTGGGACCTGAAGTTTCAGTGGGCCCAGCATCAGGGCAACCTGTCCGACCATGTCCTGATCTCGGAGGGCACTGCGAGACAGTTGCAGTGGTGGCTTACGGACCGCGATTGGGTCAGAGGCAGATCCCTCTCCCTTCCCCAACCGGAGCACGTGGTTGTGACGGACGCGTCCCTCCAGGGCTGGGGTGGCCACTTGGGAGAGGCGGAGATCAGAGGCATCTGGTCTCCGGCGGAGTCCCGGCTCCATATCAACATGTTGGAGCTGCGGGCGATTCGCCTAGCACTGAAGGCATTCCTCCCCTTTGTCAACGGGAGTGTAGTGCAGGTGTTCACGGACAACACCACCGCCATGTGGTACTGCAACAAACAGGGCGGTGTGGGGTTGTGGACCCTTTGCCAGGAGGCTCTGCGCCTCTGGCAATGGCTGGAACGTCAGGGCGTGACTCTGACGGTTCAACACCTGGCAGGTTCTCTGAACGCCAGGGCGGACGAACTCAGCCGTCGGTGCTCGGTGGATCACGAATGGCGTCTGAACTCGGACGTGGCGAACGGCCTCTTTCAGCAATGGGGAGAGCCTTGGTTAGATCTATTCGCCACAGAAGAGAACGCGCAATGTCATCAGTTCTGCGCGTTGGAGTTTCCAAGACGGCACTCGCTCGGCGACGCCTTTCGGCGCGAGTGGAGCTGCGGTCTGTTGTACGCCTTTCCGCCTATACCACTTCTGCCCAGAGTGCTGAAGAAGATCAGGCGCGACCGGGCCCAAGTTATCCTTGTGGCTCCGGACTGGGCTCGAAGATACTGGTATCCCGAGCTACTCAGCATGTCAGTCGGTCCCTCGATCCGCCTGCCCCTTCAGGAGGACCTTCTGTCGCAGCAGCAGGGGACGGTCCTCCACCCGAACCTGTCCAGCCTCCACCTCCATGCGTGGAGATTGAGCGGCGACAGTTGAGGCCATTCGACTTGCCTCCTGAAGTCTGTGATGTGATTCTGGCAGCCAGGCGTCCCTCCACAAAGTCGGTATACGCCTGCCGGTGGAAAAGATTTGTGGCATGGTGCACAGCAAAGGCTGTGGATCCCCTTTCTGCCCCTCTTTCCGAGGTTCTCCTCTTCCTTCTTTCTCTTGCCCAGCAGGGCTCTGCTCTGGGCACTATCAAGGGCTACCTTTCTGCCCTTTCCGCCTTCTTAAGGCTACCTGATCAGCGATCCTTATTCAAGTCCCCTATTGTACTGAGATTCTTGAAAGGCATCACGCACATGTATCCTCCTGTTCCGTTCGTGATGCCTCAGTGGGACTTGAACCTCGTTCTGACATTCTTGATGTGCGCTCCCTTTGAGCCGCTTCATTCCTGTCCTCTCCGTCTTCTCACTTTAAAGACGGCCTTCCTGGTTGCCATCACCTCTGCCAGGAGAGTGAGTGAGCTCCAGGCTCTTTCTGTTAAACCTCCTTTCTTGTCCGTCCATCCTGACAAGGTGGTTCTTAGGACTAGGCCTTCTTTCCTGCCCAAAGTAGTTTCTGCTTTTCACATCGGGCAGTCCATCACCTTACCCTCCTTCTTCCCGCCTCCGCATCCTTCGAAGGATGAAGAGCGGCTCCATCGTCTGGACCCAAAACGTGCGCTTTCATTTTACATGGATCGCACACGCCAGTTCCGGGTGGATGACCAACTGTTTGTTGGCTACGTGGGTGAGAAGAAGGGAAGGGCGGTTCAGAAACGAACCATCTCTCGGTGGGTCGTCCTGTGCATCAAAGCATGCTACTCTTTGGCTCGGAAGGAGCCTCCTGTTGGGCTGAGGGCCCATTCCACTCGGGCCACGGCGGCTACTACTGCCCTGGGCCGGGGAGTCCCTTTGCAGGACATTTGCCAGGCGGCTACGTGGGCCTCGCTGCACACCTTTGTGAGGCACTACTGCCTGGACAGTCAAGTCCGGAGGGATGGCTTCTTTGGCCGTTCGGTCCTCCAGGACTTTCTGGTGTAGGTTTGTATTGGTTCGCAGACCCACCACCGGGGTTGGTATTGCTGGGGTATCTATTCTAAGGTAAGGAATCTAATACTAACCTGTTTCTTTCAGATGAACAAGTTACTTACCTTCGGTAACGATATATCTGTAAGAAACAGTAGTTAGTATTAGATTCCTTACCGCCCCACCCGTCCTCCCCGTTCTGCGAACTGATACCTAGGGTTAAGGTCATCCCTTTCAGGGCCCTAGTTTCAAATGGCACCAGTGTTAGTTCTCACATGGCTCTGCGTGTTCTGGCGCGGAAAAGCTGTGTGCAAAGAACTGACGTCAGCGCGCGGAGGCGGCGTCTATATACTCCAGCGACGTCATCACGGCGCACGACGCCGACGACGCGGAGCCGCAGGGGACGCCTGCAGACGACGCCTACCGACGCGCAGGGGTACTGCTACGCAAAAGTTTCCGGATCCAGACTGACGCCTGGGGATATTCTAAGGTAAGGAATCTAATACTAACTACTGTTTCTTACAGATATATCGTTACCGAAGGTAAGTAACTTAGTACAACACTGTTTGCTATGCCTTACTACTACCAGATATCAGAGATCGATTACTGAATACCATAATCAGTCAATAGGTACTAATATGAGGCTTATTTGACTATTTTAAATGTCCGCACTTCTGAATATTGATTCGGCTTGCCATAAGTATAAGTTTGCTAAGTACAACACTGTTATGAAACTGTACCTTTATTAGTGGTTATTAAGTATTAAGATTCATCAATATACACCCAATACGATACTTCTTTGACCATTCTAAGGTGGCCGCAGTTCTGTAGATAGGCTCATGCATTGGGTTTACTACGGGTCACGTGATCGGACCCCGGTGTGTTTGTAATACGAGGAAGACGCCAAGCAGGATTCGATGTCCCACTAACGAAAGAGGGCTGACGAGGTGTATTCTTTTGTGTGCACAAGTAAGTGTATTACCTGGTAGAGTAAGGGAGTTGAATTATCTTCGTAGCTGCGATTTAATTTGCGTTTTAATTCGTGTTTCAGACATCGCGAGGGCAACTTTGTGGCTTTCGGTACTGCTGAGTTTGTAAGTACCCGTACGTTTTCAATGATTACACTTGGGACTATCTAGGTCTTGATTAGAACGCTGGGCTGATATTTGTGTTCATTCTATTTAGAACTACTATTGAGGCAGAAGGTAAGACCATTCAATTTTACATGGTCGGTAAATAACATTGATTCTACAATATAGGGATGTGACAACCCATTTCGTCGGTTTGTTTTACAGAATTGGTGACAGTAATACGTCCTAGTGAGTATTACAAAAAAAAAATATATATATATATATATATTGCATGTTGCTATAACATTGAGGCTGCTTGACTCAGTGGGTGCATGACACTGTGGGACATGACCACTGTATATATATATGGATTAATGTGATACTTTGATGTAGGAGAGATATTTTGGGTTCATTGACACTATTGGTGTGGTGATGGTTTATATATTTGTATATAGATTTATGTACATAGTTTTTAACACTGGCTTTGACATTGGTTTAATTGTGAGCAGACGGTTCATATCACGCTCTCAGGAGATTGTATATATACCACTGATTATACCTATATTAACACGATGAAACGAACATCTCGTCTTGGCATCAGCAATCCTGCCAACCTATTTGCTGAATCTGCCCCTAAATACGCGGTGTTGGAAACCACACCAAGTACAACTTGTAATTTTAGGTGCATTTATTTAAATACCCGTTCTTTGATCAGACACCAGATGGATATATTCCTGCTACTATCTGATATAAAACCGGATTTGCTGTTATTAACCGAGACATGGCTTACCCCGGATTCCCTACCAGATATTTTAGCTGCCTTGCCTGCGGACTACTATATCCTCTCAGCAATTCGTCCGGCAGGTAAAGCTGGGGGTGGAGCAGCTATCATTGTTAATAAGAAATATCAACTTAGACAACTTCCTTCTCTACTCTTACCCAATGTAGAGAATATAGTTGCTAAATTAGACACTGCTAATGGGACACTTGTAGTGGTCTTATTATATCGCCCACCTCAAACTATGGTCACATTTCCTTCCATTCTCGCCGAGCAACTGGCTACGTTGGCTACAAATAACTCCAAATTACTTTTGATAGGGGATTTGAATCTTTGGTTTGACAATATAGCATTAGATCCCCAAGCAGCTGAGATGAAGGACCTTCTGAATGACATTAATTTAATACAACACATCGATACTAAAACTCATCAGAAGGGCCATTGTCTCGATCAAATCTGGTCTCTGAATTTACCCGTACATTCCATTGATATTAAACCTTGTAGTTGGTCTGACCATTTTAGCATTAGTTTCTCCTTTTGTGTTGATAAAACCCCGCAATTTAAGCTGCAAACTACCAATACTATTCGAAAATGGTCCTCCATGGATATGTCAGCTTTCTTAAACTTTTTAAAGACTACTTTGCCTGTACAGAGTTCTGATGTGGAGACAGCCGATTATAGGCTTAAAGAATGGCTAACTACTGGCATTAATACTTATGCTCCTATCACTCGCTTTTGCAATTCGCATGGCGTGGACGCACATAAATGGTTCACGCCGGAGCTAAAAAAAAATAAAACTAGAAGTGAGGCAGCTAGAGAGAATCTGGCGAACTAATTATTGCCCCCAAGCAAGGATTACATATTGTTCAACTAGGAAAGCCTATCAAAAAACACTACATACTCACAAGACTGATTATTTCTCTACAAAAATTATAAATGCGACTAATACGTCGAAATAAATTTTCAGGATTGTGACTGAACTGTGCAATGATGATAGAACCTCTCCCCCAGTAGTTCCTTCACAAATACTCTGTAACTCGTTGAATGATTTTTTTAGTGAAAAGATATTATTGATTAAGGACAATTTATCCAAACTTCCCGCTTGCGCCCCCACGGATGATATTTTCTTTAATCCTTTAACACTGCACTCCTTTCCTTTAATTGACAACAAAACCTTTTTAGATCTACTGATCAGAGTCAAATCAGGATCTCCTGAGGACGTTTGCCCCCCTCAAATAATGAGAGAAATTGGCCGGGCAATTCCAGACAGCATGCTCCCACTGCTCGACAATTCTCTTACGTCAGGGATAGTCCCTAACAGCTTCAAACAGGCCTTATTGATTCCCCTTACAAAAAAATCAGGTATTGACTCTTCAGATCTTTCCAATTATCGGCCAATGTCACTTCTGCCCTATTTATCTAAGATCTTGGAGGCTCATGTCACCAATAGCCTTTCCAATTTTGTGGAAGACTCTGGCTATTTACAACCTAACCAGGCAGGCTTTCGGCCTGGTCATTCCACCAAGGCAGTAATACTGGCCGTCCAGAATACCTTAAGGTCTAATGCCGATAAGGACATACACCAGGCCTTGGTGCTTTTAGATCTGTCTGCAGCGTTCGACACGGTTGACTATACCATTCTGGTCAACCGTGTCGAACAGGCCGGTCTTCGAGACTCGGCCTTGGCCTGGCTTAAGTCTTTTATATCAGAACGTACCCAGTCTGTTCGGCTGGGATCTTTCACAGCCCGTAAAAATAGTTCCCTCTGTGGGGTTCCTCAAGGATCTTCCTTGTCCCCTTTATTATTTAATTTATATATGCGGCCTCTTTTGTTCTCCTTAAGAGAGCATAAGGTTACTGTATATAATTACGCAGACGACCTGCAGTTGGTTTTTGCATTAAATTCACCCAATGCGGCCGAGAATTTTCAGGCAACCATGTCTCTTATTCAAAGGTGGATGTCTTTAAATCATCTTAAATTAAATCCGGGGAAAACCGAACTGATCTTGCCTGGGAAGAGCGAGATCAGTTGGAGCCCACATTTCTGGCCTTCCGACATGGGTTCTCCTCCAAAAAAATCCCAAACAGTAAAGAGCCTGGGAGTGACCATTAATGAGGACCTTACCTTGAAATCTCAAATTGGAACGGTGGTTTCCTCTGGGTTTTTTCAATTGAGGAAGATCAGAAAAATTGCACATTTCCTCACTGATTTGGCTTTAATTCAGGTAGTCAGTGCTCTAGTTCTCTCCCATATTGATTTCTCAAACAGTCTCTATCTGGGTTCACCAATTGGTCAACTTAGAAGACTGCAATACCTGCAGAATCAAGCTGCCAGATTGATCTGCAAGGTACCTAAATGGGAATCAATTAGATCAGGATTAGAGAACTTACACTGGTTGCCTGTGGTACAGAGAGCCACATTTAAGGTGGGTTGCATTATTTTCAAGGCCTTGGAGGGCAAGGGCCCAATGTTTATTAGACAACTGATAGGGAGATATAGTCCCTCACGAACTTTGAGATCAGCTCATAAAGAGCTACTAGAGGTCCCCCGATTCAAGAAGAAAGACAGGGAGGTAGCTGTTTTCATTTTTTAGCTGCTTCCTTGTGGAATTCCCTCCCTTTGACTTTGCGACAGAGTAAGGACCTTCTTGCTTTTAGAAAGGCATTTAAGACTTTTCTTTTTACACAGGCTTATTTGAAATAGCGACTCTTTTTGGTATTCCTTTGTTATGTTTTATTCTCTCCTCAGCGCCAAGAAGCTTTTGGGCGTATGTGCGCTTTACAAATTTTAAAATAACATAACATAACATAACATAGATTATTGGCGCAACGCACGTCCTGATGATGGTCTTGTGGAATAACTATGTGAGACCGAAACGTCGACGCTATTGACGCTTCTCTGTATATATTGTTTGTTCATTTGATGAATGCCAATAATGTATAAAGTTGTAAATTAATGTATATATGGCTGATTTGTAAATACTGCCCATATAAAGTCTAAAAAGTGTCAAAAACTTACTTCATATGCAGAGAAAAATGCAGTACAATTTTTGTTGCCGTACATGAATGGATATGTGGAATAATACCTATACAATATAAAAAAGTATATGGTTTGAAGAATTGTTATATAAAGAAAATATTTTGTTTGATACAACTGTCTCCTGAGTATTGTGATTTCATGCTCACTATTGTGACAAGCTAAAAATTATAAATAGTGTCAAATTATTCCTTTAGGAACACTTGTTGATTTGTTATCAGAAAAAACATAAACACACAAAGGGAGATAGGAAACCAACAGAAAATTACACACTGTAACCAATGGAAAGCAATGAAATAAAACAAGAAAGCCAACAAATGGTAAGCAATGTGCAGACTGTAAGCCCCTTTATTTTTTTTTATTTACAAGAGACTTAGCAAGTGCTGTGCAGGCAAAACCTAAGAAGGAACATGAATGGGGGAGCTGTCTCTCCCCGCTGAGTTATGCGTGGGCACCTTCCCTCTCCCTCATAAACAAAAATAAAACAAAATAAATGTGCCACAAAAGGGATGCCAACCACAGAGAACAGGGAAAAGGAATATTTTCTATGTTTTGACTCCCTCCTTTTCACCAATTCGATGATATCATACCACCTTTCTCCAAAATCATTGAGAGGAAAGGAGCAGAGCGGCCTAAGAATGGTGACAGAAAGGAAACCTGTACAGGGAAGTCATTACCAGACAGACACCAGGGCAAAGCATGCACTGTTGAATTTCCTACTGTGAAATGCCCTAGATCAGAGGTAGCGCCACGATGTTTTGCAACTAGTGTGAACTATTGCGTCATACAAGCTGTAAGTTCCCGCTTCTCTGGAAGCAAGTGGCCCAGTGGGGCCAATCCCCTATCCCCTGGCACCACACCAAGAGTTATCAGGTGAAGGCGCCAACCCTGACAAGAAGCAGGGTGTCATCCCCAAGACTCACCTTTTTACCTAGGTAAACATGAACCTGTTGAGGGGCTCAGAATGGGCAAAGGCAGGGTCTGATTAGAATCACAATTAGGCCAGGGCACGACCACAACAATGTCCCACATACCTGGATCATCCCTTTCATGGATAGCTATTTGGCAAGTCTCACTGGACTCCTTTTTAGAGAAATGTTTGGTAAATTAATAATTTAAAAGTTTATTGAACTTTTAAGACTGGTGAGAACTAGAAGCACTGCATTTTGACTGGGCGGGCGAGGTGAAATAAAATTGCCCAAGGGCCACAACACCTGATTTGGCTAGGGTGTCCTAGCTGATACGAAAATGAAGAATGTGCTTTAAACAGTAAATGTAAGGCAAAAGCACTTTGAAATGTGTTTTTGATCTGGTTCCTTACTGTTATTCTCCATTACTCCAAGTTCGGGGTTTCCTTGTTCCAGTCCTGACTAATAAGTTCATCCCCCAGCTTGCAGATATTGATTACCAAGCCCACCGTTCATACTTCTCCCAATATGGCCACTTATTATCCAGTAGTACCTGAATATATCACTTTCTCCTAGGCACGTCCTGTAGTATTTAGGCTACATAAAGGAATCAATAAATCTGGGAGCAGAGGCGGGAGCCAGAACTGAAATGCAAAAGACCTGGATTCGGACTTTCAGAAGATTACCTGTAAGTAACCAGAACACTACCTCCTTGTCTGCCTTTCCAATCTGAACAATGAACCAATACTCAAGCTAAAATGAATTGATTTAGTACTTTCAGATGAAGAAAAAAAAGAAGAGACACCTTTGAATGCAACACCTGCAAATATTTATTCTGGTTCAACCTCACCAGAAAAAAATAGTAGACACTGGTGCTGATACTAAACTGCAAATGATCATTTGTGCCATTGAAGCAATTGAGATGAACTGCTCTGCAAGTGCTTGTGGTTCAAAAACTGGGCATGCAGGCTGGGCAGGGGCACCATAAACACTCTTCGCTGTAGTGAGATGAGCTGGATCACGCCTTCCTCTTCAGCTGAGGTCCTCCCCGGATGTCGCGTGCCTTTAATTGGGAGAGCTGAAGGATGTCCTGCCAGTGGTTCCTCATGTCCCATCCCATCCTGTTGATGATCCCGACTGCAGGCACTTCCAGGAAGTGTCCTGCCAGATGTCCATTTCAGCCTTGTGAGCCAACTGTTGATCTGCAGATCCAAAGAGCTGAAGACATTTTCAAGAAGCAACTCTCCATTGAAAATGTATCTCTTCCATCATGAAGCTGGTGACCCTCTTCAGTCACTTCTGAGTTCACTCATGGTCACACAACAGCAAGATGTATGTAACTGGACGCCTCAGGAATGCCATGTGTACACTTCCCTAATGTTTATACCAGATACGCTTGCATCATGTAATGTCACACTATGCAGATGCACAGGCATGACACTGTGGAGCACACAGCAGGCAAGCACTCCATTATACCGCCTGGGGGGAGTCCAGTAGCATCCCCATCTGAAGCTTGACCTCACTAAGCGAAATATCTGCACAAGGATGCCTCCTGGTAATGTGTGGGATCTACAGTATCTCTGCCGAGGTGGAGTGATTGGCCAGTGGAGGGGTTCCAGGAGATGCAGAGACAGACCTTGTGTAGAACCACATGTTTCTAGGAGACACATTAGTAAGAGTGGCTTGCACGGGACAAACTATTAATGCAGCAGTACACATTATTTTCATAGTGTGATCATGTGAGTGAGCATTAGTTGTGTGGTTGTTACTCACCAGGCAGTCACACGTCGCAATAGTCACTGGCGTGTTGCCGAGCCGCAACCAATAACTATCAAAAACAAAGCTATTGTGTGTTGTGCCATGGACATTTTAATACATGTATGAAGAATCCTCTGGTATGACACAAAGCTTGCACGTTGCTGGAGTGCCAATGGTGATAATTGCCATAGTTATGGAGTTTGGGGGGTAGCTTTAATGGGACATGTACAATTGATAGCTCCTAGCACATATATGAAACATGTTACTCCATAAAGCTGTAGTCTCACACATGCCTGTCTTCCATAGTCTGCTTCATGGTGATGTACTGATGCACACAGTTCTTTAGGCGTCATAGGACCTGGTGTAAGGACCTGGAATGACTCGGCTGAGAGTTTGAAAGCTGCTTTGAAACCATTGAAAGGGACAAGTCTCCATGAAGGGCAATTCGGCGAGTACCTTGAATTAGGATCAGGTAGTAGGCTAGGTGAGCTCCAGGTGATATACCTCAGTGATGTCCAGGATAACATCTTGATGGGGCTGTAATACTGTTGTACCACTGGCGACTTTCTTGGGGACAGATGTGCTTACATTAGTGATTGCGATTACCAAACAACACATTTTTGCAACTCGCTATTTGGTATGCGTAAACCCTAAGGGCCATATGTAGGAAGCCTAATTGCGCTTGCAAATGCTGAAATTCGCTGAATTTCAGCATTTGCGATCGCAATTAGGGCAGTGTGCTATGTAGCACACAAAAACCCACATGCAAAATAAGGAATCGCAAAATTTGCGATTTCCTATTTTGCTATTGCATTTAAGGAATCGCAAATTGAGAATGTCTTCCTATTCATTCCTTTGGGCCTTTTAGCCCATAGGAATGAATGAGAAGGTATTCCTTATTTGCGAATCTCAATTTGCGATTCGCAAATAAGGAATAAGTGGGATTCGCAAAAAAATTTTGCTAATCCTACCTACATTGCGTTTTGCAATTCTCTAATTGCGATTCCCTAAAAATCACAATTTGAGAATCGCAAAACACAAATTACCTACATATGGCCGTTATTTACTAAGCTGTGTTTTACACTTTTTCTCATTCCTAGTGGGTAGCAAATAGGCCTCTCGCATGAATATTAATGAAGTAGGTCTCAGTTTGCGACCCATTGGGAATTCCCTCCCTTTGACCATAAAGGAAAAAGGGATGTGTTTAAGAAATTGAAAAGTTTTCTTTTTTAATTTTGTAAGAGTAGGCAGTGGTCCTTGAAACCATTGCCTGCTCTTAAAATATATATTTTTTCAATTCTCAAACGGAAAGGGGTCCCACAAGGACCCCTTCCCTTTTGTGAATCCTTCCCACCAATTTCAGTTTTGTGGTAAAATATGAATGTTTTGTATCCGCATTTCATTGCAAAACTTTCGCACATACCAATGTGAATCAGTATTTAGAAGGGATGCCCCAGACATGCCTCTTCCAAATACTGACTCGCAAACCCAAATTGCGGTTACCAAATCACATTTTGGGCTTGGTACATACGAAAAATCATTTTTGTGTTCACAAACGACCCAATTGACATTTGCGAACGCAACAAAGCTTCATACATCTGACCCTTTGTGAATAATCATACATTCTGTTGCACTGTGCACTTATCTGGATGACGTGACATCTAAAGCATTATTGTTACAGATAAGAGGGCTACCAGGAGGATGAGGCATGCCAATTTGAACCTCCCACTCTATGCTTGGATTGGTTGCTTGCTCTTTACTGTTTTTTTTTAATTTGTGCATTATTTTATTGCCTACGTTTTGCAGGATAAAATACGTCGGTAAATATTATGGACATGTCACTACCAAATGAGTGGAAATAAAAACATAGTAATTATGTACAACTCACCGTGACCATTAACATAAAAATATAGTGGCATCTGAGGAAGTGACTGCATCCATTCTAATTAAGGTCCAAGAGGGGCTATTGGAAACCAAGAAAAAATTGACCATGTTTGTTACTTTGAAGCATATCAGCTCGACTGCAAGCCAAATGAACAGCCAGGCATACCAAAAAAAAAGGAAATATACTGGGCAGTTTGTTGGATGAGGTTTGTTATATAATGGAAGAATTCAATACTGACGAGATGTGTTGAATGCCAATTAGTCAAAGAGTAACCAATTTCTCCTCCTATGAATATGCCCCAGCATGAAATAGAATATTCCTCAGTCGCTGAAATGATGTCTGTGATATAAAATGTCTTATTGTTAATAGTAAAATGACTAGCAAAGCAGGTAACTACAAATGACCATGCCGTAGAAATTTTAACATCAGTGCTACAATCATTAACACAAACCCCACGACAACAAAATAGGGATATAATCCCTACGAGAGAACCTTGCCACGATCGGACTGACACAACTTGTCTCCTCCTCAACCCACTCAGCAGGATACATGCTCAACCTCATCTTCCCCACAGGTAACAGCATCTCCGTCAGCCACACCTCCAAGCTATATTGGACAGACCACAACTTCTTCTTCATCAAATCCACTGCACACCATCACACCCACCGCGACCCGTGCAGAAACTGGAACAACATCTCTGAAGACCAACTCACCACCTCCCTCAGCAAAGCCACACCACCGACCACCACGAACACAAACGCCTCAGCATGCAACCTCCACCGATGGAACTCCGATTGCGCCGACGCACTGGCTCCCCCTTAGGAGTCTCTCCGGCAAGCTGTCCCCCGAGAAAATCCGCTGGTTTGTCCCCACCCTCCAAGAGTCCATGTGTACCTGTAGATGGATAAAAGAACATGGAGGAGCAACATGACCTCGGTGGGACACACAGCCCTCAAGACCGCCGTCACTGCGTACCACCTCCTCCTCAGAACCACCAATAAAACAGCCATACAGGAACACATCAACGCCAACATAAACAACAGCAAAAAATTCTTCACCATGATGAAAGAATTCGCAAAAACCTGCATTGACACACAGACACCCCCCCTCCCAAGATCACTGCTACAACCTCATCACCGTTTTCCATCGCAAGATCTTAGATATTTACGACTGCTTCGCAATCCAGCACCCACCCCAACCACAACCACTGCACACAAATGTTCAAGATCCCAGCCGACACTTCTCAACTGGACTACTCTCACCATTAACAACACCCTAAGGACCATGAAAACCATCCACTCTGGGGCCCCTCGGAGCCCTGCCACCAGAACATTTTCACCCAAGCAGGCGCCACCATCGCCCCCAAGCTCTGCCGTACCATCAACTGCTCAATCGAAGCTTCCACCTTCCCTGAAGACTGTAAACACTCAGAGATCAACCCCTTCCTGAAGAAACTCTGCCGACCATACAGACCGTACAAATTACAAACCCATCTCTCTGCTCTCCTTCCCAGCTAAAGTCATCAAAAAGGCCATCAACGCCTAACTCACAGAATTCAGCGAAACAACCACACCCCGGACCTCTCCCAATCTGTCTTCAGGAGCAATTACAGCACAGAGACTGCACTTCTTGTCGCAAGTGACGACATCCGCACACTCCTCGACCGAGGCGAAACAGCAGCCCTTATCCTTCTGGAACTCTCTGCCACCATCGACACCATCTCCCACCACACCGTTTGCACAAGACTCCACAACGCCGGCATCCACTTCAAGGCGCTAAGGTGTATCCACTCCTTGCTCACCGGCCGAACCCAAAGAGTCAGACTCCCATCATTCTCCTCAAATCCTACAGTGATCAGCTGCGGAGTCCCCCAGTAACCCTTCCTGAGCCCCACCCTCTTAAACATCTACATGGCCAAAAGCCACAGACTCAACATTGTCTCTTATACCGACGATACACAGCTGATTCTCTCACTCAGAGGTGAACCTACAGCCGCTAAGAGCAACTTCTACGATGGGATGAAGGCAGTAGCACCCTAGATAAAGGAAAGCTGCCTCAAACTTAACTCTTACAAAACCAAAATCCTCATCCTGGTCTCCACCCTCTCCCTTTGGGATGACTCCTGGTGGCCAGCAGCTCTTGGCCCCCGCCCAAACTCACCGACTATGCACGCAACCTTGGCATCCCCCTCGACTCTTCGCTCTCTATGAACTGCCAAATGAACGCTGTATTGTCCTCCTGCTTCCACATGCTCTGCCTGCTCAGAAACATCTTCAAGAGGATCCCCACTGAGTCCAGGAGAATGTTCACTCATTCATTCATCAGCAGCAAGCTCAATTACGGTAACACACTCTATGCCGGCACGACCCAAAAACTCCAAAAGAAATTGCAGCACATTCAGAACGCTGCCACCAGACTTATCCTGAACATTCCCCGCTGAAGCCACATCTCCTGCCATCTGCTAGAACTCCAATGGCTCTCGATCAATAAAAGAATCACCATCAAGCTCCTCATGCACACCTACAAAGCCCTCCACAACATCGGACCTTAATAACTCAATCTCCTACACACAACCAGACAGCTCCACTCCGCCCTTCTGGCCCAGGCCACTATCCCACGGATCTGCAAGACCTCGGCTGGAGGAAGATCCTTCTCCTACCTCACTGTGAAAACCTAGACTCCCTACCTCTGCACCTCAGGCAGTCACCATCTCTGCTTCAATTCAGGAAGAACCTCAAGACCTCGCTCTTCTTCTGCTGCAGAACCCCTCCCCACTCCAGCGTTTTACGGGTGATTAGTCGTGCTCTATAAGAACCCTGATTGATTGATTAATGACTAAAAGTACTCAGAAGTGCAAACTTCAATAGTGGATTCGAATCATAGGAGGCCTGGTCATTTCTTAGGTCAAGCACAGCACCATAATGGCTACACTGAAAACTGAGAAGTTTGGTATCAAACTTCTCAGCACATTAAACCCACACTGATGCCAGTGTGAGATTTAAAGAAAAATGCACACATAGGGCATCTTAGTGATTTCCACTGAAAAACGACCAGCCTCTGGTGGGTTCCCTGACTGGTACACACCAGCCTTCCACCACGAGACATGTTTCTGGACCCCTAGGGTGGAAGCCTTTGCTCCCTGAGCCCAGAAGCAAAACATTTCCTGGGTGTAGGAGTTCACACCTCCTCCAGGCCAGGAAGAGAATGTTCTGGACTAATCAAACAAGAGCCACCAATAGAAATGGTACAAGAAGTAGCTAACTTCATACTATTAAATCAGATCAAAATGGTGTTGAATCGTTTGGTGTTTTCACTGGCGACAAGTGTTCCTGCAGAAGTCCTCACTTCTATTTCAGTAGGTGCTGTGCCGTCCTGCACTGCGACCCTGTATGTCCACCCTGTTGGTACCAGATCATCTTGCAAGCCTGATTACGGGTGTGGAGCTCTGAATATGGGACCACGATGCCTGAGGATCATAGGTATTGACCTAGGAACACGCAATTTTCAATGTTACTTGGCGTGTACACATCTGTTAGTAATATTAAAGTCATACTCATGCCAACACCACATCAGCACCATAATGGTCCTGTTAGTCGGATAGCAGCAACTCAATATTTGAATCCTGCTTGCAATCATTTGTCAGACTTCCTTTTAAGTTATGGCTTTAGTATCCAAAACCCCCTCCCTTGTTCTCAGTCACTGTCACTTGTCCCCCAATGGAGGGAGGCATTTGAGGCCTATCTTGATGCCACAGATGCGGATGTGAAAACTATGTTCATCTGTATTTACCTGAGGCCATACCCCAATTACACAATGACACATTATTCACAATTCAGTCCTCCAAGTTCTATCTCGTGTAGCCATTCCATCCTACTAAATGATTTCTAAAGCAAGATAAACTTCCGTCTGCCCATGCAAATCTAAGGTGGTCAAGGCAGGGTCACTCACAATAGCATTGTTGTCACTAAGGTTTTCGAGCCAGATCTGATAATGGTTATCCATGTCTATTGCATATGTTACTAACATGGAACCAATTTTAGATTCACATGTACCATTTATTTGAGGTAAGTGGCATGGGTCTGGACGGTATGTTACACCTACAACGCAACTTTTACGTAGCATTCCGTTACAACGCAGATTTTACAACGCGGGATCCATTACATCGGATGTCATTACAATGCATGGCATTACATCGCAGATGCTATTACAACGCATACTATTACATCGTAAGTATTGGTAAGTATTTAATTTTTTTTATTTCATTTAATATTATTTAATTGATTTAATTATTATTAATTATAAAAAAAAATATTTATTTTAGTTTTTAAATATTATAAATTAAATATAGTGATTTTTTAAATAAGTATGAATATAGGAGTATATGTTTTGGGGTACTGAGGTATATGTTTTGGGGTGTTTGGGTATTTATAGGTTTTAGGGCAGGGTTTGGGTTTTGGGGTACAGGGGTGCTTTTAGGTTTTAGGGCAGGGTTTGGGTTTTGGGGTACAGGGGTGTTTTTAGGTTTTAGGGTAGGGTTTGGGTTTTGGGGTACAGGGGTGTTTTTAGGTTTTAGGGCAGGGTTTGGGTTTTGGGGTACAGGGGCGCTTTTAGGTTTTAGGGCAGGGTTTGGGTTTTGGGGTACAGGGGTGTTTTTAGGTTTTAGGGTAGGGTTTGGGTTTTGGGGTACAGGGGTGTTTTTAGGTTTTAGGGCACAGGGGTGTTTTTAGGTTTTAGGGCAGGGTTTGGGTTTTGGGGTACAGGGGTGATTTTAGGTTTTAGGGCAGGGTTTGGGTTTTGGGGTACAGCGGTGTTTTTAGGTTTTAGGGTAGGGTTTGGGTTTTGGGGTACAGGGGTGTTTTTAGGTTTTAGGGCAGGGTTTGGGTTTTGGGGTACAGGGGTGTTTTTAGGTTTTAGGGCAGGGTTTGGGTTTTGGGGTACAGGGGTGTTTTTAGGTTTTAAGGTAGAGTTTGGGTTTTGGGGTACAGGGGTACAGGGGTGTTTTTAGGTTTTAGGGCAGGGTTTGGGTTTTGGGGTACAGGGGTGTTTTTAGGTTTTAGGGTAGGGTTTGGGTTTTGGGGTACAGGGGTGTTTTTAGGTTTTAGGGCAGGGTTTGGGTTTTGGGGTACAGGGGTGTTTTTAGGTTTTAGGGCAGGGTTTGGCTTTAGGGATAATTAAATTATATTTACCATTTTAAAATTAATTGAAATATATTTAATAAATTAAATTAATTATTTTACATTAATTACATTTTTTAATTAAATTAATTAAATTAAATAAATTAATATTATTAATTTAATTTAATTTCATTATAAAAAATATGTACATTAAACTAATTACTTTTTTTAATTAAATTAAATTAATTACAATTTTTATTATATTTACATTTATTAAATAGATATTATTTTATTAAATTAAATTAATGACAATTTTTAAATGTCTTTTAATTAAATTATTTAAAAAAAATTAATTACAATAAACTAAATAACATTTTAAATAAAAAGTCAACTTTCCTATACTTACGATGTAATGCCATGCGTTGTAATAGCATCTGCGATGTAATGCCATGCATTGTAATGACATCCGTTGTAATGGATCCCGCGTTGTAAAATCTGCGTTGTAACGGAATGCGTTGTAATACAACGCGTTGTACTGACACCAATCCGTCTGGACAGCTCGCCAACGGTAAATACCCTTTACAACGAATACTTTACCATGGATACATTTATCCTGCATCCCTTTTTAACGCATTGTTATTCATTATGATTACTTTTACCCTGCATATATTTTCACCCCGAAAACCATTACAACGAATATACTATTACAACGAATATTCGCTGCAATGGTATGCAGATACAAATAAGGCACTGGAGGATGATGCATCATTTAAACGTTGCACAGGAGTCCAGGATAAACGTGACTCTCTGACTCTCACCTTCGTGGACACGGCTACGGAACCAGCTCGCAGACCCACAACGTCATGGTCACATTGGAGGACGACATGCTGGGTAGGGCAACGAGTTTGGACCAACAGAAATATAAACAAGATTGCTGACTGTTGCCTTGGTTGGTGAAGATTCCTACCCATTAGGAAGCGCATTATAAGGTAGTGCTCAGCGTCACTTAGTCCCTTTATTATGTTTATGCCTGAATATGACGAAAGCGCTAACACGTATAATGTTTAACTTTACAGAGCGTGTTCTACGAGAACGGCTGCAGGAGATATCTGCTTGAAGGTAAGAAAGAATTTTGGGGGATTTATTTATTTGGATAGTAAAAGAGTTAAAGAGTAACGAATAAAAGAATGCAAAAATACTCGATTATTAATTAAATTACTTATCCAGCAAAAACCCCTGTTTTCCCTGGCATCCCGTGCCAGTAGGTAAGTGACTAAATAAAAAAAAAATGATTTCCGCATTGAATTTGTGTTGCTCTAGCATGCGTTGTTAAAAACAGCGTGGTAAATGTACTTTTAATTGATTGAACACAATTGTTGTGGTGTTTGCTTCATTATAAAAGGTTGCAGGGTCATTGCCTTTGCGTTGACAATGTTTCGTTGTAATGGTATGTGGGGTGTTTGGCTGCGGGGTAACGTCGTATATTCCTCGCCAACATCACAGCAACTGATCCACACAGAATTCTGATTTCAAATCCAAGCTAGGAAAGGTGGACCTTGTAAAGGTTTCATGACACACAAAAACCTTAGTATCCTTTACATGTCAGGGTGCAGAGTCTGTGCATTGATAGAAAATGGCTCTCCAAAGCTTATCAATAATATTTTACGCACATGCATTTTAAATGCAACTACCTCCGCGTACCAACTGACAAGACCGTTGGAGCTTTGGAACAAGAAAGCAAGTCAAGGCAAGAAGAACAAAATAATCTGTGTCTCGAAACTCTGATCAAGGTACAAGACGTGGCACAAATGGTAAATAGTAGATGGCATAACACGAAAGGTGACTGGCTTACAGGTACACCATCTCCTTTTAGGAAGGTGGGTTTCTGTTGCAGTAACACCCCCACTTTTCGCCAGACTACTGAGGCATTTTGATTTGATGTGCCCTGGGTTCCTGCCAATCAGGTTCCCGGGGCCTGTGTTCTTCCCCCAAAACTAACCCAATTGGCATCTCTAGCCACAGGTCAGCCTCGGGTAAATGGTACTACAGGTACCAAGGGCACTGTGACCAGGGAAGACCTCTAAGGGCTGCAGCACTTATTGTGCCACCCTTAGGGGACCTGTACCTTTACACACACACTCACTGCTTTTGCAGGCTGCGTGTGTTGGTGCAGAACAAAGTGAAGAGTCGTCATGGTACACATCCCTGTGTGCCATACCTACAACCCACTGCTCTGTTATAGGTCAACTACCCTTGTAGCTGGGTGCACTATACCAGTGGTGGGGGTACAGATGCATGAGCCCTGTACCCCTACAGTATCTAAGTTCATTCGTAGACATTGTAAGTGCAGTGCTGCCATTAAGAGTATATGGTGCTGAGAGCTTGTCATTACGAATTCCACAGCACCATAATGGCTACACTGAAAACTGAGAAGTTTGGTATCAAACTTCTCATCACATTAAATCCACACTGATGCCAGTGTGAGATTTGATGAAAAATGTTCACAGAGGGTATCTTAGTGATGCCCCCTGAAAAACGACTAGCCTCTGGTGAGGTCCCTGACTGGTACACACCAGCCTGCCACCACGAGACATGTTTCTGGACCCCTATGGTGGGAGCCTTCTTCCCCTGAGCCCAGAAGCAAAACCTTTCTAGGGCAGAGGAGTTCACACCTCCCCCAGGCCAGGAAGAGCCATGTGTGGCAGGGGAGCTTCAAATGCCTGGCAGCCTTTATAATGCGACCCCAAGCCTCTCCTGCTATCAGGAGCATGTCCCCTTCCTGTCTTCCCTCCTTTTCGGCGGGAAGACAGGCAGGAAAAACTAGCCAGCCCACCTCTGCCAACTCCACCCCTCAGGTGGGGGAGGCGAGGGAAGTCCACTCTTCAGTGCCGGCCATCTTGCAGATGACAGGCACTCCCCAATCAGGATATGGGATTGTGCTCACTCCCCCACGTGGGGTGAGCACACCAAGGGTGTAGTCACACTAAGGTCTGTAGCTCCTTGGCTACTGACCCCAAGACCCCTAAACGCCCCCTAAATACAGTATTTATGGGCCAGCCCTGAACCAAGAAGGCAGATTCCCACAACCTAAGAATAAAAAGGACGAAAGAAGATGCCCAGCAGAGGAGACTGCAGAGAACAACTGACTTGGCCTCAGCCCTACCGGCCTGTCTGCATTTTCCAGAGATCCTGCGCCAAAAATCGTCTTGTCCTGCAGCCAGCGACCTCGAGAACCCCTGGGAGGACTGACTGCCTTCAACAAAGACCCGATCTCTTGTGAACAGCAGCCTTGTTCAAAAGAAACTACGAAAACAGACTCTGAGCCTGCTGAGGACAAAGAAACCTGACGCCTGGAACTACCACTGCACCTGTCGCCTACGGCCCGAGTTTGAGTGGCCCATTGGCCCAGTGAGGTCCCCCAGCACTACAGAGTCCAAATCCACCATGGGTTGACCTCTCCAGGACTCACCGACATCGCCTGCAGCCTCTGCACGGAGGCCCCCCAACTGCAAGTGGCCCAGTAAGGAGAAATCCAACCTCAAAAGACACCCCTGCATCCAGCCACCATGTGCCCTGGAGAAAAGAACCAAAGGTGCACCTACATCCTGAGCCCTCCAACTTACCAGCCCAGCTGTTGGTTTCTCCCAGAAGTCTTCCTGGACCGAGTCTGCAGCTTAAAACCAAAACCGAAAATCCCCATTGAAAACAACATGGCACCCGACGCCAAAACAGCACTCTGCACCCGGCCGCCCCAGCGCCACTGAGGGTGCACCTTTTGTGCTGGCTTGTTTTGCCATTTGCCCTGAGCTAAAGTCCAGGAGCTTTGCTCTCACAGCCAAGCGGCCTGCTAGTCAGCAGCCACCAACCGGAGACCCCCTACCCCTATTGGATAACATTGGGCCTCAGCACTCTGCACCCGGCCGCCCTAGTGCAGCTGAGGGTGTAACAAGAGTGCATCCTTGACCGTGGGGGACCCCTGCGTCTACTCCCAGAACTTCTACTCCCACTACCAAATACTTACCTTAAAACCGATAGCCATATTTTCCTCTATAGGATAACATTGACTGTTTTTCTTGGAAAAGTTTTTGTGTGGAGTTTGAAAACCTAAAGAAATTCTTTAAAATTGTACCGATCAACAAAAACGATTTTACTTACCTGTTTGCAGGAGATGTCCCAGTGTAGTATCAAGGTATACTACACTGTATAAGAAAAGTAATCTCAAAAGTAACTTACCTGTAAACACTATTTTCCTCCATAATATACCATTGACTGTTTTTCTTGGAACAGTTTCTAAGTGTGGAGTTTGAAAACCTAAAGAAATTCTTTAAAATTACACTGTTTAACAAAAACGATTTTACTTATCTGTTTGCAGGAAATGTCCCAGAGTATTATCCAGGCATACTACTCTTAGTAAGAAAAGTAGTCCAAGAAGTAACTTGCCTGGTATTTTACTGAAAATCCCATTCAAGTCTATGTACTGTATTTACAAATCATAGCATTTCTCGGAAACAATACTGTAAGTCAAATCAAAGTACATTTATTATTGCAATCCAAACTATTTACAAACTACATTACTACGGGAAAGTACTTATTGCTTACCTGTGCCAGGCTTACTTGGTTCTAGAAAATAAAATAACTAAAAGAATATTTTTATACAAAAACAATTGGTCTGAAGTTTAGTCTTTGAGTGTGTGAATGTATTTGCTGACTGAATGTGTACACCAAATGCTTAACACTGTCCTCTGATACTGCTTTACTGCTTGACCACACTACCACAAATTTAGAGTAAGGTTCTATCTAACTTTACCTCTGCCTATCTTTGACGTTCCACTGGACTCTGTGCACACTATACCTCACTTTGGTATAGTATACACAGAGCCAGCTTCCTACACTCCTTCCCTACAAAAACAAGAAAAATGACAACAACACAATCAAACTTCTTAATCTGCCAAATAAGCAGAGAGTCTAGAAATGCAACAACTGCTGGTGGAAAACATTGTCCTTACCAGGGTTGGACTAAAACAAAGCATAGGCCATGGCACAAACGTAAAAGTGGACCCTGTTAGCAAACCAGATAGCTAAAAAAGTGACCCACATTTGCAAATCAGCCCTGCTTCCAACGTGTAAAGACACGCAGTTGGGTATTTTGTAAGGTATAGAAGACTGCATGCATTTGCGTTCCTTGCAGGTAATGTTTGTGGTAATGAACAAAACAGTAGAGGGACCCTGAAAACCTAAAATAAATAAAGGCAAGGGGAACAACCCACCAGGGAAAATTCAATATTCAACAACATGAAAGTGGCGTCCCCAATGTATAAAAAAGGGACAAAAGAGTTCCAAATATAAAGCCAACCAAAAACACCCACAGAACAGCGGTTTTACTTTCAGAATTTATTTTTATAATAATTTTAAATAATAATCACATTATAATAATGATAAGCACAGAGAAATTCATTTTGATAATCTTATTACATATAAAATTTCATTTTTTTTAACAATACAAAGAGAGAACATGAGCCCAGAACCATATTAAGCAATAAAAAAATGACGTACAATTCAGTCATTCCATCAATCAACCACTAAATCACTCCCACACAATGCATACACTCAAACTCAAACAGAACATCATTTCATCATGCATGTAAAGAAAAGCGTTTTGCGTTCGACGCGCATTTCGGAAAAGAATCATTAGAGAATTCCTTCATCAGGGCGCATATCATAAATCAGTTAATCAGCACGGTCTCTTAAGATCCAAAGTGTAATTTAAGACCAATTTATCAAGTAGATCATAGTCTCAATCGGGGCTGACGAAGCATATCTGTGGGCGAGAAAAAATAAAAAATAATAAAGAGATATCAAATACGGACAACAATTCCAGGTCACAGACATGAGCAAGGCAGTGTATGATCACACATTCTAACACACATAAACTAACACCCATCGTGATAAAAGATAATAATGTCTATATAGAAACCTGTTTGTGGTAATATCAGGGAAATTAACAGTAAAAACTGGCCCGCCTCCCCATAACACAGATCCACAAACTGCTAAAAAAAAAAAGAGCCTGCACGCTGATTTTTCAGACCAGCCCATCGGCATTGCCTGATTTCCTATAGGCCAGTCCGCCCATGGTCATAGCAATGTTGCTCACCCACACCATTCGCCTGATCTAGTATCACCACCTTCATCAGCCACAACATCACCCACACAAAGCTCTCTATAGGAGAAGACTCTTCCCCAATGTCCACAGTTGAAATGCCACCAACGCTGTCCAAATACCTTGTTAATGTGGTATGTCCCTTCACCCAGAGGAAACAAAAACAAAAAGCTGCCCACCTCTCCATTTTTTCCAATTATCCTTTGTGGTACATTTCCAGTAATACACAGTTGCGAATAGCTCCCCATCTCTCATCTGACAGCCGGACAGAGTTCTTTCCAACTTTATCCACAACGTCCCGACCTTCAAAGTCCTTTTTGCTATTCATGGATTCCTTAACATGACCCAAGAACCAGCACATACGTCCTTTATCCCTACACCAGGTTTGTTATTGTAGTATTTTTTAATTTTACATTGTTGTTCCATCACTCTTGTTCTTACTTCCTCCAGGTCCACAGTGTGTTATCAGCGCTCTTGCAATCATCCGCCCACCCCAGCACCAAATCAGATCTGACGCCCCCCCCCACATTACCCTGAAGAAGGATGCACCAGCAGCACAGCCTAGACTGTCATGATACCCCCACACGTATTCATTCCCCATACAAAATGTCCCACATTCTGCACATGACTGCTGTATGTGTCCCTTCTTTTAACAAGTGGTTAGCAGCTACCACATCACCAGTGAATTGTGGTCTATAAAGGGACACTGTGCAATGTTTAGTACCATTTACCCTCGAAAGGAACTATGGGGCATATTATCAAGAAACAGAGTTAAATTTATCGCCGCTTTAGCGGCAGGAAATTGCCACTAAAGCGGCAATAATGGGCTTGATAATATGGCCTTGTGAATTCCTATTGAAGGCCATGTTCTGGTGTGAACATGGGCTTCTATGGGAATTCTCTACGGCATATTATCAAGTCCATTATTGCCGCTTTAGCTGCAGTTTCCTGCCACTAAAGCGGCAATAATCTTAAATCCGTTCTTGATAATATGCCCCTATATTTCCCCCGAAACTAGCTGCACTCTCTTATCAGTGACTACCTTTCTAGGCATCCCCTGAGAATAAAACACCTCGTAAAAAATTACACAGCAACCTCTGCAGTGATTGAGTTAACAAAAGAAGAGGACACACAGTTAGAAAAATAGAGTACCACAAATATTACAGAGAAGTTATAAAAAGGCAAAGCAAAAAGTGGCCCTACAAAATCCAAAGCTACCCTGTCTTATGACTTCCCCGGGAACTGAACATGTAACAATGGGGAGTCCTTCATCTTTCAATGCTTTTAGAGGCATGACATTGCCCGCACAAATTCCCAAACTCCTTTACCTGCCAGTCCATGGCTGGCCACTAAAATGATTGTTTTAAAATGTTGTTTGTGGCAGTACTTCCCGAATGCCCCATATATGCCACCAGGGTTGCCCTTCTCCTTAATTCCATTGGGGACACAAATTGTTTTTTCCTCAGTAAAATACCAGACGCAGTATTCAATTCGGCAGAAACATGAGCAAAACTATGCAGCTGCCCTAGAAGATTTCTTTTTTTATAGAATGTTTTTATTGTTTTATTCTTATTAACAACAGTTCAAACAAATACAGTTGCTCTTCTGTGGTATCCATCATGTGCACGGTGCATTCCCCTCTCCCACCCCCCATCCCTCGTATTGTGTTCAACCCTCGGAGCTAGTCAGCCACACTCTTAGCCATCCAGGCCATTGTGTTCCCAGCATTTCCTCCAAATGTTCTCATATTTTCCTGAACCTCACCCTGGCTAAGTATACAGTTTTCTCCATTTTGGCGCACCAGTCCATGCCATTGGTCCACTCTGGTCTAGAACGGATGGCCTGCAAGTTCCAGCGCCTGGCAGTATCTCTTTTGCTCACTACAGTTCCTATCCTCACCAGGGTCCTGTCGCCCCTAACCGACTCACATCTTCCAATACACCCAGCAGTGTGATCCTGGGGTGTCGCTTGAGGTGTGTCCCCATGTAATATACAGAAAAAGGTCTGGAGGCTTCTTGTAGTTAAAAGAAGATGAGTTTATTCCAAGGTAATTCACCCACGATCAGCGTGTCTTCACAGGCCGGAGTTCACTCAGTAACTGCAGTCACTGAGCGAACCTCGAGCCAGGAACACACCGAGACATTCAAAGGAATACAGGGTCGGAATACAGACTCCTAAAGAAACATCACATAATAATTCAATAACAATTCAATAACATTCTGTTACATCACCTTCCCCCTTATCAGAACAAACAAATAATAAAAAAATAAAATGAATAATACATTCTCCCTAATATCTAACAAAATCATTAAACCTAGCAGGAGTCTTAATCAGCCTACCATTCCTGTTAGAAGAAGTAGAAGGCTGACAGAACGTAGCAGCATTCAAACTCAGAGAAGTGGAAGGTTGTCTAGAAGTAGAAGCATTCACAGTGAAATTACTTTGACTACCCCCTTTTTCACCTGCATTAGGTGATAACCAATGCGACCAACCACAACTGTCTGCAACCCATCTATTCTTGGCTCTATTAACCACTAAGGCTTGACTTTTGGACATTTTCACCAGTTGTCTCACATTCCACGAACCCTTTTCTCCTAAGAAAACTGCACCTTTACTAACTTTAACTACTTGAACTGGATTAGAAAAGGCAGAATTTCCTTTAGTAATTTTGAAAGGTTTTTTAATCATCACCCAGTCTCCTACCATAAAACCATGTGAATCTGCGCATCTCTTTCCATCAAAATTCTTCTTCATAACTTCCTGCTTTTTCCTGACCACCTCTGCAAAATTTTCCTTTACATTCTCCTTAACAATGCCCGGACATTTCTTATCCAACCAAGCAGGAAACAAAGGCGAGTGTACCTTCCTACCTCTAAGCAACTCGAACGGCGTGACACCTGTAGTGCAATGCGGAGATGTGTTGTAATTCCAAACCTTTTCTTCAATAAAGGTTCCTACGTCCAACCCTGGAGCCACAGCCGTTTGAATACCTTCTTTTACCACTTTATTGCCACATTCAACTAAACCATTAGAGGCTGGCGAATAAAGCGCTACTCTGAGTTGTTTCACATCCTGAGCTTTCAATAACTTACAAATCTTCTCAGACACAAAGTGTGTACCATTATCCGTCACTAAAAATTTGGGTGACCCTTCCAACATGAAAAGCTTTTTCAAAAACTTTATAGTGTTATCTGAATTAGGAGCATCAACAAATTTGTAATATAACCACTTAGAAAAGTAGTCTACAGCCAAGATCATAAATCTCATACTTTCTGGTAAGACATTATAAGGGCCCGAGAAGTCTAAACCCACCTTTTCCCAAGCTGAATCAGGAAAAACAGTGGGGTGTAAAGGCTCACTAGACAATTTCCAGTGCTTATCTGAGAGCAAACACTCCTCACAATTGTCCACCATTGACCTAACCTGTGAATCCAACCCCGGCCACCAATAATGTAATTTTATCCTCATGCAAGTCTTTGACACCCCTAAGGGACCTTTATGAGCTAACCTAATGATTTCTTTCCTCAGCTCGGATGGTGGAACAACCTTATCACCACGAAGTAAGACATTGTCCTTTACTGACAACTCTTCCACCACTTGAGCCATAGTTCTCAAATCACCTGACAAATTTCTCACATCAGGCCATCTCCCTGACGCGAACTCCAAAGCCTTCGATAAAATTAAGTCCTTCTCTATAGCCCTTATCCAATCATTTTCCGAAACTGACAGCTTTAATTCATCAATGGCATCTACCAAAGTCACACATTCCACATCATCTTCCAATAAATCATCTCCTTCTTCCTTATTGTTAGAATTGGGGGTCTCTGGTTGGCGCAAGTAGGTACTTGTGACAAGCAGGGACCCTCTCCTCTAAGTCAGGGCAAAGGATGACCCTTCAGAATTACCCTTGCTCACCCTCTAGGTGCGTGGCGTGAGCAGCCAAGGCTATTCTTCAGGCGTTAGTCAGTTAAGCATTTGTAGTCACACACACAGTAAAATATACCAATCCCCCCACAAATGGACACCAGGCTGTGAGTATATAAAAATACGCTTCTTTATGTAAAAATTAAATATACTCTTTAGAACAGACTTATCACAAGATCAAATAACGTTTTTGTAGCACCACAGATTGTAAATAGGCACTTTTCTTCTTAGTTGCAGTTCAAATGGAAATATCCTTGTTATATATTCCCACAATAGTTCTTTTCACTTTATCTCCTCTTAAAAGCTAGTCTCTTTTCCCTTCTGCACAGTTCTCCTAGTTCCTTGGTCGTTTCTGACCAGATTGTGCACTTTTTCACCCCTCTAGGACCTTAGGGACTCGGTCCTGCACTTTGTAGCGCTTCGCGGCGTTTCTGACAGGGGAAATCCCGACCCCTTCCAAGTCTCACGCTTCCCGCGTGGGACGCGGTCGGCCCGGCCGGGTCTCTGGGAGCGTACGGCCCCCCCTGGTCTGCGGGACCCCCGCGGGGGAGAGCGCCGACCTCAGAGCTGCCAAGGGGGGGAGAAGGCCAAAGAACCCAGCGCAGCCCCGGTCACTCGTGCAGGGGCTCGGATTGCAGCCTGCAGCTTCCCGACGTTCAGAGGATTCCAGCGGGAGGGGCTGGAGCGCGCTCACAGAGCAGAGCGGCGCTGCAGGCAGAGGCACACAGAGCGGTGCGAGTCAGCGGAAAAGGGGCGGCTCGCACCGCGGGGGATATTAACAGTACCTTGGCACTTGTAGGCAGGCTGGCAACCCCAAAACCAAGGGGGGAAACAAACGTTGCGGGCCCCGAGCCCAATGATAGTCTCGGTGGCGGCTTTTCTCCGGGGACAGATGCGAGGTGCCCAGCGGCTCAGGCAGAGCGAGGCTGGCACCCGAGGCGTCCGTCCGGCGGAGGTCTGTCCCCTGGGTCTGTTTACGTCCGGTGGGGATTTCTGGCGGGAGGGTGAGGCACAACAGCGAGCCTCCGTGGGCGGTGAATTCAGTGGTTTCCCTCGGCGGAGGGGGAGCGGCTCAGCAGAGCGGAGCTCTCCCTCGGCAGGGACGGGGAAACCGGCGAGCACGGCCTTTTCGGAGGGGCTGGGGGGCACCACAGCAGCGAGCCTTCCCAGGCCGTCAACACAGCGATCTCCTCAGCGGGGGAAGAGCGGCTCAACGGAGCGGAGCTCTTCCTCGGCGGGGACGAGGAGACACAGTCGGTCACGGCCTCAGGGAGGGGCTGGGGGGCACCAAGGTCACAGCTCCGGCAGTGGTAGAAATCCCAGATAATTACCGGCAGACGAGCAGAGGGCAGGTTGAGCCAGATGGTCCTGTGGCTCAGGTCAGGGGGCAAGCTCAGTCAAGCCCTTGGAGAATGTTTAAGCACAAAGCAGCAAAGTCTTTTCTTATCAAGTCTTTTCCTCTCCTTTCTCAGCAAGGCAAGCAGCAGGCCAGTTCTCCCAGCGTCTCTTCTCCTTCTAGGCGGGCAGAGGTCCTTCGTGGTAAAACAGGATTCTAATTTACAAGGAGCAGGGCTCCTACTTTTATACACAGTTTCTTTTGTTCTTACAGGCCAGGGGGGCCTTTGCATAACTGCTCCAGTCCCTGAGCACTTGTGGTGGGTACTTCTGCTTCTGCATTCAGTGTGAGGGCAGGCACATCAGCCGCTCCCCAGGGGGGCGGAGCCGGCATTGTGAAGACAGGGGCAGCCTGAGTACTTTGTTGACAAGCTTCGGTCCTTCCTGGGCCAGGTGCAGGCTGAGTCATCAGTCGCTCCCCAGGAGGGCGGAGCCAGCATTGTGGGGGCAGAGCACAGCCTGATGCATCATTCAGGGGAAACTCCCACCACCCACTAAGGTGTCATCCTGCTATTCACAACCTGTCAACTCCCAGCCCTGTCACTCACACACTCAGACAGTCAGATACACACAAGAGCAGAGGCGGGCTGAAATGGTTAGACAAGCAAATGCTAGCTTTCTAAAAGTAGCATTTGCAAACACAGGATATTAAAATAAACTTTACTAAAAGAAGTATTTTATTATTCTGAGTTCAGGCATACTAAACATTAATTTCTACCATGTTCCCTGAGCCTGCTGGGATTATAGAGTGTAATAATTCCAGCAGCCCATCTGGCCTAGAAGGGAACTGGTAGCCTTACAATAGTGAAAAACGAATTTGGCAGTAATTCACTATTAGAACATGCCACACACATCAGGGCATGTTCTACCTTATACTTACAATGCACCCTGCCCTCAGGCCTACCATAGGGGTGACTAATATGAAGTTAAGGGAAGGTTTAGGGGCTGGCAAGTGTGTGCACTTGCCCAGCCAGCATGACAGTACCAGACTGCACGCAGGTTCTGCAATGGCAGACCCTAGACACATTTTAAGGCTGCTTCTGTGGGTGGCGCAATCAGCGCTGCAGGCCCACTAGCAGTATTGGCATTCACAAGCCCTGGCACTCCTGGTGCACTTTACTAGGGACTGACAGTAAATCCAATGAACCAATCATGGACATCAATCACATGTATACTTTTCACAGGGAGAGCATATGCACTTTAGCACTGGTCAGCAGTGGTAAAAGTGCCCAGAGTCATTAAACCAACAAAAACAGGTCAGAGAGAGTATTGGAGGAAGGCAAAAAGTTTAGGGATGACCCTGCCAAGAGGCCCAGGTCCAACACAACCCCCTTCCAGCCAAAACGCAGGGTAGACCAATCACCACTGTGATGGGCTTCCCTGCTTTGGGCGATAGAACCTGGACCTGGCCCGCAACAGCAGGGGCACATTCCAGTTCTACGCCAATCTGAACCTATTTCAAATCCTCTGTCCATACTCTCAGGGTCCACCAAGCCAATCCCTGGGGCACCCTTTTCTTCCTCTGTGGACACCACCTGTGCAGCCTCTAACCTTAACTGGCTCACAGGTGTGTCCCAACAGGCAGTCATCAAATCACAGTGGCCACTGACGGTAGTCAGGGCTGAGACCCAGGCCTCATGCCTCTCAGGGCTCTCAAACCTCTGTGGCCTCAGAGAGCGGGGGGCAGTAGCCCCAGGTGCTTGGCACCCTTTGTCCACTCTCCCTCCTGTCAGGTCAGGTATGTCATCCTGGCACTGACCCACCAGCCCCAGGCCTGTACCTGGTGGCTGGACCAAACACTGGGGTGGCCTCTCCCACACCCGGTCCTCCTCCTTGGGGCTCTGTACCCTCCCACCTGGAGTGGTACCCCCTTCCAGAATTGTCAGGGCACCTGTGGCAGGTGATCTGCACAATTCTCCCACCAGTTCAGGGGTGCTATCCTGCAACTGGGGCACCAGGTCAGGGGGGACACCCTGCACCTGGCCCTCTACCTTAGGGTCTAAACCCTCAAACTGCACCGGGGTCAGAGGCAAGGACTCCCTCCCTCTGCACCCCATTCCAGGGTCCGGCCCACTCCCAACTGGAGTGGTACCCCTAAAAGTGACATGGGTCAGGACACTGATTACAGTGGTCCCACCCTCCAGGTCAGACAACACCTGAACCTGGCTCTCCAACTCAGGGACCCAACCCTGCAGTTGAACAATTGCCTGGCGCACCAGGACTTCTCGGGGAGCACACATGCCCCCCCTGAGGGTGGCACATAGCTCCTGTGCCGTGCAACAGTCTGCCTGGCGCAGATCTCCCAGCCTCTGTCCCTCTGACAGTGTGGGAAGATCCCCCAGGACAGAAGTGGTGTCCCCATGGTCATTCACTGGGGACGCAGCCCTGCTGGCCGGCCCCTGACCCACTGGTTCTTCCACGGGGGACTCTTTTCCCCTCTCGCCCCTCCTTCTGGACTTCTGCACCCTCCCAACTGGAGTGGTACTGCCAGTCACCAGAACTACTGGAGCCCTGTTTACAGAGCCCCCACGTTCTCTAGCCACTGGGGGATCCCCCTCAGAGGGTGACTCATCCGGACAGCCTAGGCTCCCCACCTGGTGTTCCCTTAAAGAACCATCCAGGCTCTGAGACTGAGGTTGGGCACTACCGGGACAACACCCATTCTCACTCCTTCCCCTTAAGGACAGGACGTGAGGCCCTACACCCCTCTCACTACTACAGGACCTAGCTGGGCTACTCTGCGCCACTTCCACCACTCTGGGCTGGAAGATACCTGAGCCACTCCCTACAGGATCACACCCCAATGCCTCTCCAGACCCCTTGGAATCCACCACAAGGTCTGCCTCCAATGTGAGCTCCCTGGGGTCAGAGAACTCACTCTCAAACAGGTGTTGGCATAGCTCTGGAAAACTGGGACTTAAAGTATGCTCTCCCACAATTGGATTACACAGCCCCCTAGCAGGGTTAACCAAACTATCCTTCACCTCACCATCCAGCGCCTCACACACATACTCCACACCATTCTCCTGAGACTGGCCAGACAGTAGCGGACTGTCTCTGTCGCACAACCCAGACTCTTCTGGGCAGTCCTTACACTCACCCACCAGGACCTCAACCATGGGGGAATCCCTCCCACCACTAGGACCATGAACTCCTACGCCAGCCACCCTATTCCCTTCAGGGACGCTGCGCACTACTGGAGCTACCTCATGCCCTTGAACCTCCTGGTGTAAGTTAACCCCCTCCAAGTCAGGTGCCATATCTCTAGGTGCGCGCGCTATGCTGTCAGCACTAGATACCTGAATGTTGCTGCCACCAGCTGAGCTGGACTCCACCTCCAGCCCAGCAAAACTCAATCTGCGAGCTACACAAATCTCTGGATGTTGGGCTGAAGCCCTCCTGGCTTCAAGCTCCAAGTCAAGTTCTTTCATCCTCAAGTAGTGAGCTCTTTGGTGTTTTAGCGCCTCCATGGCTAATTTTTGGCTTTCCATTGCCAATTTATGCTTGTCCATTTCCATTTGTCCTTTTAATTTCGCCATCTCTATTTCATGCGCCCTGGTTGCTGCCTTGTCTGCCAACTCCTCTGGCGACAGGCATCTGGTTGCTGCCTTTTCCATCCTCACTGAACCAGGCATGACGTTTCACAAGCACATGGAGATCTCCCAGCAAAATTATAAAAATGGAAACCTGTGGCTGCGTTATAGGTCTGCTCTCACTATGTGGTGATCAGTAATTCACTGTATGTAAACTACAAATGCAAATTCGCAAATCCTCACCGCTGCGTCCAATGTTAGAATTGGGGGTCTCTGGTTGGCGCAAGTAGGTACTTGTGACAAGCAGGGACCCTCTCCTCTAAGTCAGGGCAAAGGATGACCCTTCAGAATTACCCTTGCTCACCCTCTAGGTGCGTGGCGTGAGCAGCCAAGGCTATTCTTCAGGCGTTAGTCAGTTAAGCATTTGTAGTCACACACACAGTAAAATATACCAATCCCCCCACAAATGGACACCAGGCTGTGAGTATATAAAAATACGCTTCTTTATGTAAAAATTAAATATACTCTTTAGAACAGACTTATCACAAGATCAAATAACGTTTTTGTAGCACCACAGATTGTAAATAGGCACTTTTCTTCTTAGTTGCAGTTCAAATGGAAATATCCTTGTTATATATTCCCACAATAGTTCTTTTCACTTTATCTCCTCTTAAAAGCTAGTCTCTTTTCCCTTCTGCACAGTTCTCCTAGTTCCTTGGTCGTTTCTGACCAGATTGTGCACTTTTTCACCCCTCTAGGACCTTAGGGACTCGGTCCTGCACTTTGTAGCGCTTCGCGGCGTTTCTGACAGGGGAAATCCCGACCCCTTCCAAGTCTCACGCTTCCCGCGTGGGACGCGGTCGGCCCGGCCGGGTCTCTGGGAGCGTACGGCCCCCCCTGGTCTGCGGGACCCCCGCGGGGGAGAGCGCCGACCTCAGAGCTGCCAAGGGGGGGAGAAGGCCAAAGAACCCAGCGCAGCCCCGGTCACTCGTGCAGGGGCTCGGATTGCAGCCTGCAGCTTCCCGACGTTCAGAGGATTCCAGCGGGAGGGGCTGGAGCGCGCTCACAGAGCAGAGCGGCGCTGCAGGCAGAGGCACACAGAGCGGTGCGAGTCAGCGGAAAAGGGGCGGCTCGCACCGCGGGGGATATTAACAGTACCTTGGCACTTGTAGGCAGGCTGGCAACCCCAAAACCAAGGGGGGAAACAAACGTTGCGGGCCCCGAGCCCAATGATAGTCTCGGTGGCGGCTTTTCTCCGGGGACAGATGCGAGGTGCCCAGCGGCTCAGGCAGAGCGAGGCTGGCACCCGAGGCGTCCGTCCGGCGGAGGTCTGTCCCCTGGGTCTGTTTACGTCCGGTGGGGATTTCTGGCGGGAGGGTGAGGCACAACAGCGAGCCTCCGTGGGCGGTGAATTCAGTGGTTTCCCTCGGCGGAGGGGGAGCGGCTCAGCAGAGCGGAGCTCTCCCTCGGCAGGGACGGGGAAACCGGCGAGCACGGCCTTTTCGGAGGGGCTGGGGGGCACCACAGCAGCGAGCCTTCCCAGGCCGTCAACACAGCGATCTCCTCAGCGGGGGAAGAGCGGCTCAACGGAGCGGAGCTCTTCCTCGGCGGGGACGAGGAGACACAGTCGGTCACGGCCTCAGGGAGGGGCTGGGGGGCACCAAGGTCACAGCTCCGGCAGTGGTAGAAATCCCAGATAATTACCGGCAGACGAGCAGAGGGCAGGTTGAGCCAGATGGTCCTGTGGCTCAGGTCAGGGGGCAAGCTCAGTCAAGCCCTTGGAGAATGTTTAAGCACAAAGCAGCAAAGTCTTTTCTTATCAAGTCTTTTCCTCTCCTTTCTCAGCAAGGCAAGCAGCAGGCCAGTTCTCCCAGCGTCTCTTCTCCTTCTAGGCGGGCAGAGGTCCTTCGTGGTAAAACAGGATTCTAATTTACAAGGAGCAGGGCTCCTACTTTTATACACAGTTTCTTTTGTTCTTACAGGCCAGGGGGGCCTTTGCATAACTGCTCCAGTCCCTGAGCACTTGTGGTGGGTACTTCTGCTTCTGCATTCAGTGTGAGGGCAGGCACATCAGCCGCTCCCCAGGGGGGCGGAGCCGGCATTGTGAAGACAGGGGCAGCCTGAGTACTTTGTTGACAAGCTTCGGTCCTTCCTGGGCCAGGTGCAGGCTGAGTCATCAGTCGCTCCCCAGGAGGGCGGAGCCAGCATTGTGGGGGCAGAGCACAGCCTGATGCATCATTCAGGGGAAACTCCCACCACCCACTAAGGTGTCATCCTGCTATTCACAACCTGTCAACTCCCAGCCCTGTCACTCACACACTCAGACAGTCAGATACACACAAGAGCAGAGGCGGGCTGAAATGGTTAGACAAGCAAATGCTAGCTTTCTAAAAGTAGCATTTGCAAACACAGGATATTAAAATAAACTTTACTAAAAGAAGTATTTTATTATTCTGAGTTCAGGCATACTAAACATTAATTTCTACCATGTTCCCTGAGCCTGCTGGGATTATAGAGTGTAATAATTCCAGCAGCCCATCTGGCCTAGAAGGGAACTGGTAGCCTTACAATAGTGAAAAACGAATTTGGCAGTAATTCACTATTAGAACATGCCACACACATCAGGGCATGTTCTACCTTATACTTACAATGCACCCTGCCCTCAGGCCTACCATAGGGGTGACTAATATGAAGTTAAGGGAAGGTTTAGGGGCTGGCAAGTGTGTGCACTTGCCCAGCCAGCATGACAGTACCAGACTGCACGCAGGTTCTGCAATGGCAGACCCTAGACACATTTTAAGGCTGCTTCTGTGGGTGGCGCAATCAGCGCTGCAGGCCCACTAGCAGTATTGGCATTCACAAGCCCTGGCACTCCTGGTGCACTTTACTAGGGACTGACAGTAAATCCAATGAACCAATCATGGACATCAATCACATGTATACTTTTCACAGGGAGAGCATATGCACTTTAGCACTGGTCAGCAGTGGTAAAAGTGCCCAGAGTCATTAAACCAACAAAAACAGGTCAGAGAGAGTATTGGAGGAAGGCAAAAAGTTTAGGGATGACCCTGCCAAGAGGCCCAGGTCCAACACTTATCTAGTGACATCCTGGATAGACAATCCGCCCGGAAGTTTCTTCCCCCAGAAATGTGCCTCAAATCGAAATTGTACTCCTGCATTTTTCGAAACTAACCTTTTCAATCTAGGAGATAAATTATTGCTTCCAGATACCTTACTAAAAATGAAGGAGAGAGGCTTGTGATCTGATAGCATAATAAATCTTCGACCCCAGACGTACATTTTGAACTTCTGTGCCGCCCACACACAGGCTTAAGCTTCCCGCTCTATGGTACTGTAACGTTTCTCATACTCCTTTAACGACCTCGAAGCAAATGCTATTGTTTTGTCAACACTATTCACCTCCTGACTTAACACCGCTCCTAACCCGCTCATACTTGCATCCACAGCAGTAGTAGAAACACAATTGTCACGAAACGAATGCAGCGGGTGGGACGCAATAATTAACTCCTTAACCTTATTAAAAGTCTCTTCTAAATCATTCGACCACACAAACATTTGACCTTTCTTTAATAAAATTCTGAGGTTCAACCGCCTGTGCATAATTGCCCACAAACCTAGCATAGTATTCTGCTAGCCCTAGAAAAGAGCGAAGAGAATCTTTGCCCGTAGGAGCTTTTGCCTCTTTCAAAGCCTTAATTACTGAAACTTTTGGTTTTATACCGGCACCTGATATGGTGTGCCCAAGGTATTCCAGCTCCTACTCCAAAGTTACATTTATCTTCCCTAATGGCCATTCCCTTCTCCCCTAACAAAGAGAGCACTTTTCTCAACGAAATGTACTTGCAAAAATAAGAATATCACCCAGGTAAGCTTGGACCCCTTTTAAATTCTTAAGTAAGGTATACATCAACCTTTGGAAAACACTGGCCGCTGATGCCAAACCGAAAGGGAGTCTCAAAAACTTAAACGCCCCAAACGGAGTGACGAAAGTGGTCAATTCCTGAGAGTCTTTGGCCAGTGGAACCTGATGGTATGCGGATTTTAGGTCAATCAAGGAGAACCACTTTGCCCCCCCCCACCCCAAATTTTCCAATAACTCCTGAATCTTTGGAAGGGGATGACAATCTACTTTGATGTTTTTGTTCAAACCTCTGAGGTCAGCACATAACCTAATCTCGTTATTAATTTTTCGTGCAACCACGATGGGGGCGACCCATTGTGACGACTGTGTTGGTTGGATAATCCCCTGTTCACACAAATCTTCCAGCATTTTCTTACATTCAGACCTTACGCTTATTGGAACATTGCGAACCTCATGAACTATGGGCGAAGCATTAGGAAGAAGTCTGATTTTATGTTCTACTCCTTTTACCAGACCCACCTTGTTGCTAAACACCTCCTTGAATTCTTTTATCAGGTCTCCACGATCAATCATCATGTTTTCAATACAACAAATAGGCAAATCCCTTGCTCTTATGGGATTTTCCTCTCCCGGAACTAAATACAACCCCATTCTGGCCAGGTCCTTCCACCCCACAGTATTTTTTCCTTTTATTGCCACATATATTTTAGTACATATAGATCTTTCTAAAACTTCTACATTTCCCATGAAGAACCCCAGCATATCAATATCTTTTTCCCCGAAAGCTTTAGGGTTAACATCAGATTCCAAAAGTACCATTTCTTTGCCCCATTTTTCATAGAATGTAGAATCCCGAAGGATCGTAATGGGCGATCCGTAATCCGCCATCACCTGTAATTGAACTCCGTTGATGATTGAAGAACACAAAGGACCCTTAATTTCATCTTCTCCTGTGTCCAAAGTTAATAGTAGATTGTCCATGGATTCCGCACAATCCTCCCAATCCACATTGTTAATTTTAATACTCTTCTTTTGGAATCTGCACACTTTTTGAAAATGTCCTACTCTTTTACAAACAGAACAAGGTTTACCCAAAACAGGACAGCCTTTAAAATTACCAACGTGAAATTTCGATCCACATCTGAAACAAAAGATTTGACCTTTATTTTGAGAGGGTTTTGTCTTATCTTTGGTACCCACAGCATACAAACCTTCTTCCTCACCCCCATCAGAAACCATACTCATTTTAGAAGTTGAATCAGTCATCATTCCTTTAGTTGATAAAACCGACCTTTCAATACTTAAAGCTAGTTCAATAACTTCTGATAAAGTAGGGTTTTTACAACTAAGGATTCTTTCTTTGATTTTAGCAGAAGCGCAATTAAAGACTAGTGGTGCCTAATATAATTATCTAAAAGTGGGCCAAAATCACAGGAAATAGCTAGAACTCTTAAAGCGGCTACATATTCTTCTATTTTCTCGTCCTCCTTTTGTTTCCTTTTATAAAAATGATGTCTTTCTAGCATAATATTAGGAGACTCATCAAATAGTTTTTTGTAATCTCGCTAATGCCTCAAGGTAAACATTCCATTGTCTGTCCCCTGATTGACCCGCAGGAGGAGGAATAGGGGTAAGAGTGTTAAAAATACGTTGCGCAGCTAGACCTAAACTGCCAAATAACGCAAATTTACGAGGTGGTGAATACTCAACTGCATCAATCCCTACCAAATGGTTCTGAAATAAGCCTAACCATTCAGGCCATAAAAGAAGTTTACCAGGTTTATCTAGAAAGGGAGGAGGTTGTGTGATATCCTTGACTGAAGACATATTTCCAAATAAAGAAAAGCTGATATGATAAGTATTACCAACAATACCCCCTAAATTTGAAACCACTAAGAAATCAAATACAGAATGTTCCTATTAAATTATAGAAAAGAAAATACAAAGTCATTAAGCCTTGTCGAAGCTGTAGGTTTGAATGTCAAATCAGGAGGGATTCCGATAAAGTATATGAATAGTCAACTATTTCTTTTAAATGATAAACCCATAATATTCTTTTTTTTAAATAATTTTTTTTTAATTTATTTAAAAAAAAATGTATTTACTTTTTATGGCAGCGAGTAATTGTACACAATCTCTTTTAAGATACTACAAAAAACATGTCCAGCAGAGCAATAGTTACACAGAACAGTACATTGCAGAGAAAAAAAGAAAAGAATAGAGAGAAATATAAACATTATAGAACACGTTAAATCCACGTAGAAATAGGAGCCTAGAGTTTTTGACCAAATAGCTTTTTTCTCTTCCCCTTTAGATTATATATTGCTTTCTCCAATTGATAAACACCCAGAAGTTTCGATTGCCAGTGACGGAACATCGGTGGGTCAGTATCTAGCCAGCGAGAGGTTATACAATATCTAAATATAGACATAGAGATAAACAGAAAACCTTCTTCTGCTTCTGTTATAGTCCCCCTCTGACCAGATTGGATTCCAAATATTACCAATTCAGCAGATAGTACAATTGATGTATATAGAATGTTATTTAAAAAAGTTTGTACTTCATTAATGAATTGAGCTAATCGAGAACAATGGAAAAACATGTGAATTGAATCCGCACCAAAATGTCCACATCGGCTACATTTAACACCCCTATTAGCTTTCCATTTTACCAGCTTTGCCGGAGTATAATATAAATCGAAAATACACATAAAATGCTGGCTTTTTAGCGATCCGTTAAATAAGATAGTGCTGGCCATTTTCAACGCGCTAGGCAAATCGACATTCCTTAGTCCGAGATCTTTCTGCCATTTATCTATATAAACTTCTAAATTATCTTCAATTCGATTTAACATTGTCTGATAGATCAAACCAATTCTATTCCTTTTCTTGCAGCATTCCAACACATCAAATTGAGTCATGTTACTGGTGTTTAGTAAATTTTTAGACTCAAGAAAACTCTGTATTTGGAGGTATTTAAAGAAATCTCCTCTAGAAAAATTGTATCTTTCCTGCAGATACGTATATGAACCAAATTGTTCATCCTGATAAAGATCTCCTAATTGACACAGCGTGGAGCTTTGCCATCTCTGCATAATAGAGTCTTTGAAAATTACTGGCAACATTAGATTGTTAAATAGAGGTGTATAATAATTAAAATCTTCACAGCAACGAAACCTATTTTGAATTGCTTCCAGATTTGAAACACCGTTAACATAATTTTAAATTTAGGTTCGATTAATCTCACCAAGCATTGACACCCTTCAGCCCCCAAGACCATTTCATAAATAGAAGGATATGTAAATTTGTCCGTTATAAAATCTTGAAAGATTAGAGTGCCCATAAATCTTAACGAGACTGCCCAATAGTGTAGCCGAAAATTCGGCATCCCCAAGCCTCCCCTTATCCTGGGAAGCGTACACCATTTAAGGGGTCTTGGAAGCAATTCTATCTAATTTGTTAAAGAATGCTGAAGGAAACAGTAATGGGATGGTACGAAAAAAATAAAAATATTTGGGGGAAATAATCATCTTTATTGCATTGGTTTGACCACATAAGGATAGATGTAAGTTGTTCTGCCTCTCAAGAGTCCTATTGGCCGAGACAAGCAAAGGATCTAAATTAAGCCCTAGAATATCCTCTACTTTAGCCGAAATTTTTACACCCAGATATAGAGCTGAGGTTACCAGTGTCACCCCTTTCGGTATGCCGACAGTAGAATGAATTACCTGTGTCTTCGAGATGTTTAGTTTATAACCCGAGAGTTCTCCAAATTCACGGGCTAGTTCTATGATTTTGGGTAGCGCAGTTTTAATGTCAGATGTAACTATTGCAACATCATCGGCGTATGCGAAGACTTTATATTCTATTTGATGGATTTTTACAGGAGGGATGTCATCTTCTTTTATGAGTCTTTGTAAATACGGCTCTATATACAACGCAACCAACAGGGGGGAGCAGGGACAACCCTGCCGTGTCCCCCTTGTGATCGATAAAGGAGCGGGGGTCTCCGCGGCTAACCGTATTACAGCTTTAGGATTGGTATATAGCGCGCGGATAGCAATCAAATATTCTTCAGGAAACTCCTTCCAGCCTAGCACAGACCACAGGAACCCCCAGTCGACCCTGTCAAATGCCTTTTCGGCATCCAACAGGGCCACTCCGACTGGAGATCCCGTGGCCTGCGCCCAATCTAGGAGAGTGATAATTCGCCTTACGTGATCAGTTGTATCTCTTTTCTTAATAAAGCCGTGTTAGATCTTAGAAACCAGATTGGGCATAATGTCATTTAACCTATTCGCTAGAATCTTAGAAAAAATCTTACTGTCTGATGTTATAAGAGAAATTGGTCGATATGACCCTAAATCAGAAGCTTCTTTTCCTTTTTTTTTAAATACAACTATGGTTGCCAAAGACCAAGAAGCGGGTGGGTCACCTTGAAACGCCTGTTGAAAAACCTTGAGAAGTTCCGGTTTAAGCATATTACGGAAAGCGCGATAAAATTCCAGAGGGATGTTATCTGTTCCCATCGCTTTACCTAGAGCTAGCCCAAGAATAGCTGTTTCGATATCTTCCCAGGTAATTGGAGCCGCTAACATTGATTTTTCTATTTCCGTAAGGGTAGGATTATCCAGGTTCCTAAAATACGTGGACGCATCACTGATTATGCTGGTGCCATCATTAGTCTTATTATATAGTGATTGATAAAAATCACAGAATGCATTCAGTATCTCCATTCTGGATTCTTGAACTACTCCTTCTTGATCAATAATCTTTGTAATATCATTCATGGCGGCCTTCTGTCTTAACCTTTGTGCTAAAATTCGACCTGTTTGTACATTAAATTCGTAGCATTCCATTTTATATTGTTTATATTTAGATGCTACCTGATCAGCCAGGTATGAATATACAGCAGCACGTTCAATTGTTGACACACGTTGTGATTCTTCGATACCGTGGCCAGATTTAATGCTATCAGCTAGTTTTAGTTCTGCCTTCATTACTTTGTCCAGCGATATCTTAAATTCTTTCTGTTTCTTTTTCCGACGGAAATTCGAAAAGCTCAGGGTTTCCCCCATTATTATAGATTTAAAGGTGTCCCATACTGTTTGGACCGAAGCCGTCTCATTATTATGTAGGAAAAATGTATCTATAGTCTTAGCCATATGTGATAGGTAATCCTTATCTAACAACAGATTCCTTTGAAATGACCGCTGTCTATTCAGATTTTTATTCTGCGAGGATAACAACAATTCTAAAACAAGAGGATTATGACTAGAGACCACTCGCGGTAAGATGTCGATCTTTGCTTTTTCCAAAAGAGCTGAAGAGATAAAGAAATAATCCAGACGAACGGACTTTTGATGTGGAGCAGAAAAAAAGGTGAAGCCAGGCTCAGTAGGTCTCAATTTGTTCCACACATCAATCAACCCGTTCCCTAATATTAGCTCCCTAAGAGCCCTATAAGTTCTGATGGTTCGACCTTTATAGTACCAAATGTTCCTAATATTAAAATCGGCTTCCATATGAACATTAAGATCACCACAAAGGATTATAGGTTGACACCAATCAGCCAATTCTAAATTGATTGTATTCATTACCTCACTATCATCCAAATTTGGGCCATATGTAGAACAGACGGTGAATTTATTACCTTCAATAACAAAGTCTGCTAGCCCCCATGTCCCCCATTTATCCGCTGAGGTTCTGATACATTTCCCCACCCCTTGCTTCATAAAAATAGCAACTCCTCTTTTGACACCAGTCTGTTTTGAGCAGACTAACAGCTCAAAACCTAATTTTTTAAGCAGATTCCGCTTATCCCAAGAACTATGTGTCTCTTGTAGACACAAGATATTAATTTGTAATAATTGAATTAGTCTACGTAAGATCCCTATCTTCTTGAAATCATTGAGGCCGTTAATATTTAGCGTACATAATTTTATTTTCTCATCCATTTTGAAGCTTTAAAAATTAACCTAATTAATACATCTCTACTCTGGCTCTTACTACCCTTACAAAATAAACATACTAAGTTAGTCTGCTCTGCTGTTCATTCAAAATTAACTACCGCTGCCTTACACCCCACACCCCACCACCATCCCAAGCGCCTCCGCCCCCTGGTGGATGACCAGCCCCCCACCCTCCTCCCCAACAAATGAGGCTCAGGAACTCTCAGTTCCTGTAAAGTATGGTATGCCGTGCCCCCCCAACCCCGAGGACCATGAGAGGGAAAAACCAATTACACTAGAAAACAAAATAAGGTTTAGTATATATCAACCCTACCATCCCTACAGACCCCTTAATCATAGAGACTTGCTCATAAAACTCATAAAGATTCTAAATATTCCTTAGCTTTAATTTTTGATAAGAAAAATTTGGTCTGCCCTTTTCAGATTGTTTTTAACTTGGCTGGATTTTGCAAATACACAGTGGACCCTTTTTTCTGAAAGTCAGGTATTGCCGGAGATGCCATCGTTTGGCCACTGTGGCCTGACAAAAATCAGGCCCTACAAAAAACGAGCATTGCTTAGCTATTGCTTTTTTCTCGGGTCTAGCTAAAGAGTATATCTCCTCTCTGGCAAGAAAATTATTAAAACACACTAAGATTGCCCGGGGGTATTCACCCTCCCCCTGACGAGTTTTCTTGACAGAGAAGGGAAATCGGTGTGCTCCTTGTACTTCTCTTGCCCAATCCCATGCCGTCAACTCGGGAAAAGCCTCTGTTAGTAATTCCACAATAAATTTCCTAGTATCGGCCCCCTCTTTTTTCTCAGGTATCCCTAGAAAGCGTAGATTATTTCTGCGGGCCTGATTCTCCAAGCCCGTTAATTTATAAGAGAGATCATCCCTATGAGCTCTGATTGTCTCAAGTTCTTGCTTCTGTGAAACCGACTCTTCTTCCAGAGCCAAGATCCTCGCCTCGGTTTCAGTCACTCTATCAGCTGTTTCAGTACATATTTTAATTGCTCGACGGACAGCATTCTTCATTTTCGAACAAGTAGCTTGAGTGCGCAGGTTTTCTGCTTTGCTTTCAGAACGGTGAGCCATCATTGTGTTGTAGATAGTAGTTAAAGTAATTTCTGTACTAGTCTCCGAGGTCTTTCCATTGTCTTCGGCATCCAGACCGATTACAGGAATAGTTCCGCCCTCCACTGATGGGTTCACTGTGGCCCCGTTGTTCGTCTTAGGATCCTCTGGGCATGATTCTATGATTTTAGATCCAGAACGCTGCAAGCCTCTTTTCCTGTGCCTTCTGACAGTCGAAACACTAACATTGGGTAAGGTTGACTTAGCTCTCAAATCCTCTTCCTCAGCCGAGCTACTTTCAGCACTATAGTCGGCCCAGTCTTTACTAATATTAGTACTGTCGTCTGAAGTATGGTCGGATAAAGAAAAAAAGTTCTTCCCTGCTTCCTGCATAGCCTGAACATCCTGAGCTAAATTAGTACTTGCAGGATTCAACTCCATTACAGCACTCAGATCCTGATTTAGAAGATCAGGCCTGCCCATAATACATGATTCACTCTGCTCTCCGCTCTGGACTCCATCTCCCAAAATGCCCCTAATATCTTGTATTGCCTCCTGAGTTCCTGCAGCACTCGGGCTTGAAACAATCTCTCCGTTAGAGTTATTTGCAACATTGTTACTTCCCCCTGAGTTACGAGATTTTTAGTCTTAGTAGTTTTTTTCTCAAATAAACCTGAAAGTGTAAGGTTCCGTGAAGTTGAAGAGTCTTTTAGAGATGAAACGCACCTCCTAGTGCCATTTACACTCTCACTTTCTGGGTTTTCGGCGTTCACAACTTGATCCGATGTCCCCTCTGTAATGGGTTGCTTTGTTTTGCCGCTCCAGGTGAGAACCTTCGTTTGAACTTTAGGCGGCATTGTCTTCCTGCAAGTGCCCCCATGGCCCCGCACAACCGCACTTTGAAAACCGGCCAAAATCGCCGGAAAACGCCACAGCGGGGTACGCCGCAGAGGGAAAAGCAAGTCAATCAGCATTCGCCGCTATACTGCAGGTGAGGGCGAAACCAGACTTTCAAATCAATCCAATTATGCAGCAGGAGGGTAGCACAGACTTACGGGGAATGCTCGGTTCAGCAGGGTTGCAATACTTGTATCCAGTCGAAGTGTATTACACTCAAAATTGAAGTCGAGCCTTGCTCAGAGCATTAACGGTCATAACACACAACTTCATTCAGCAGCAGATATCGCTCTGACCGGACTCAATCAGGCAACGAAATGATCCCCTCTCAAGAATCCGGAGCAGAGGGCTGAGTTGCTCACACAGCCCACGCCACGGCCGCCATCTTGCCTCTACGCCTAAAACTGTTTTTTGTTTTTTTTTTAAATGAAGGATTAGCACTGCAAACCCATTCCGATGAATATCTTAAAGAAGTAAAGTGAACGGGCAGTGGATGCCTCACAGCGCGTTAAATCATGGAGAAACTGAAGACGTCTTCCGAGAATTCAGTAGAACGTCCTACGTCAGACAGACAGCTGGATTTCCTTGTAACGGGCAGCCGGGAGGCTCACAGCGCGTAAAACCACAGAGGAGCGTCTTCCGTGTGAACAAACAAACGTGCTACGTCACAGAGCTAACCAGAATTCCTTGCGGCCAGAGGAAGTTCGACGTCACAGTTCTTGCAGAATTCTTTCGGAACCCTCTGCAGTAGCAGCTCCTGAAACAGTGACGCACAAGAAGGAACGTGCCAGTAAGTGGAATTGTTAGTCACTTTAAAAGATGCACAATTCTCCAGCGTCACTCTCCTAACTGTTTAGGTCGATGAAAAAAATAAATAAATAACAAGGGCTTTCACAATTCCAATTGTTTTATGATTTCCTCTAAAGTGTCAGAGTTTAGACAGAGCATTCGTCAAAATTAGTTCAGTTAAAACACCAATTTTACTCTTTACTCGAGTTGTTACTAAAGCAGCCACACCAATATAATCCTACCGTAATACGACGAATTTCGATAGCGGAAGATATGAATCATCGATACTGACGCAGGAAATGGTGAATTATGCCAGCTTATTCCAGTAACAATTTTGAACTCGTAGAGTAAAAAAAATAATCCTTGCGTGGGTCGGTGGGTGAATAATAATCCAAATGGTCGCCAATCTGTAGTATACAGAAAAAGGTCTGGAGGCTTTCTGTAGTTAAAAGAAGAGGAGTTTATTCCAAGGTAATTCACCCACGATCAGCGTGTCTTCACAGGCCGGAGTTCACTCAGTAACTGCAGTCACTGAGCGAACCTCGAGCCAGGAACACACCGAGACATTCAAAGGAATACAGGCTTGGAATACAGACTCTTAAAGAAACATCACATAGTAATTCAATAACAATTCAATAACATTCTATTACACCCCATTACTCAGATAAAGCCCCTATAATGGTGGTGCAGTACGCATATATAACCGGACATGGCCACACCATATGGTAGAAGTCCCCTTGCAGGGCCTGGCACCTGTTTCATGTGGGGAGGTACCAGCCGTCCATGGTCGGAGGGGTGTGAGCTATGCCTGACGCAGGTATCTGAATTGCACCAGCCGAAACATGCAGAGATGGCTAGGCATGAGGGTGCAAACAGGCTTTGCGCCCATCTGCCTCGTCCACTGTTCCCACCCACCCTTCCCATTTCTCCCTCAGGGATCCAACAGATCGGGGAAGTTTGGCACCAGGATTTGTATATGTTTACCCTGGTGGCCCTTGAGCAGGCGTCCCTCCAGTGGGTTATTCTCTGGGACATTTTCTAAGCCTCTTTAGAAATCCTTCAGAGCGTGACGAAGTTGTAGGTACCTAAAGAGCTGGTAAGTGGGCATTTGGAAGTCATTACACAATCTCTGGAAGGTCTTGATATGGCTTCCGTCCCACACGTCCCCAAGTTTCGATATCCCTGAAGTGGGCATTTGGAAGTCATCACACAAGCTCTGGAAGGTCTTGATAAGGCTTTGGTCGCACACGTCCCCAAGTTTCGATATCCCTGAAGTGGGCATTTGGAAGTCATCAACAAGCTCTGGAAGGTCTTGATAAGGCTTTGGTCCCACGCGTCCCCAAGTTTCGATATCCCTGAAGTGGGCATTTGGAAGTCATCACCGAAGCTCTGGAAGGTCTTGATATGGCTTTGGTCCAGTGGGCACTTGGAAGTCATCACACAAGCTCTGGAAGGTCTTGATAAGGCTTTGGTCCTACACGTCCCCAAGTTATATATCCCTGACGTGGACATTAAACTGCCTTACATACCATATACATCTGTGCTCCTAACTGTTACACACACTGTTTTACATTGGGCCCTAAGGTATTTTACAGTGACTCAAGACTACGACCACTGAGCTAATCAGTAATGTAGTTGGAGTAGCACAGATCCTAATAGGAACAAGGAAAATGACCCATGCTTTGGCACTCGGTAGCAGTAGACAAGCATAATTGGTGTGAAGTGGCCCCAGGGTAACTAAGCTACTGCACTAGCTGCACAAATGATAGCTGTGCTTCTGAATAACACAAATCACTCCAGCAACGGTTTTGTGCTTGTGTCCCTACTTGTCACAGATTTAGGAAAGAGTGGGATGAGAATCTGAAACTGCGCAGTGCATCAGCGTGGTCCCCGTGAGGTAGGTCCATGCAGCGGCACTGGGCGGTATTCAGCTCTCAGCTTCCTGATTGAGCCCATGATGCCTGAACTCTCAAAGGAACACAAGTAGCTGAGGAGGTGAAGTGGGACCTGTGCAGGCAGCTTAGGGTATGCAAAAATGTGTGCACGTGTGGGGTGAGAGTGTGTGTCTGTGTGTGTGAAAGTGAGTGTAAGAGTGAGAGGCAGTCAATTGAAGAGTAAGCATCTAAGTGAGACAGCATGAGTGAGACGGTGAGTGAAGCCATGAATAAGGATGTTTCCGCATGTAAGAGACACAGTGAGTGAAAGGAAGTGAGTGAGAGTGTGAGCATGTGATAAGCCAGTGTGTGAGTGGCAGTGAGTGATGCAATGGGTGACAAGGTGTGAAACAGTGTGTGAGACAGTGAGTTAGACTGAGACTGTGCATGTGGGGAGAGAGTCAATGAATGAGTATCAATGACAGTAAGTCAGACAGTGTGAGCATTTCAGTGAGACAGTGGGTGAGTGGTAGTGAGATACTGTAAGACTGAGTGCAACAGTACATAAGACTGTGTGAGCACAAGAGACAGTGCATGAGCCAATGTGAGTATGAGTGGGAGAGCAAGTGAGACAGCGGCACCATGTGATAGGCAGTGAGTGTGGCAGTGAGAGCGTGTGAGGCCGAGTGAGGCTCACCAGTTTCAGAGTTCATCAGCCAACACTGGAAATTGTATTCTCTTTAAGCCCGGGCAGAGTTCGCGGAGTTCCGCGTACGAGGAGTGCACTTGATCATGCCTTTTCTCGTTGATTTTCAGCGCCGGGTGTTTGTCCTGCGCTGGAAAATAAACACGAACGGCACCATGTGCAGCACAAGAGGGCGCTGCTTCTTTTCTGCCGCTCGTGTAGATTTTCTACTCGAGCAGCAACTTTCTCAACGCGAACAAAAGGATTTGCGTGCGGTTGCAACTGCCCGCATTGAGAAATCCGATCGCCTGTGTTGAGAAATCTTGCCGGGAAGTGGATTTTTCTCAATCGCAATCGCCAATTTAATGTTGGGGAGCACGGGCGAGGAAGAATCTCATGTATTTTCCTTGCTCGTGCTTGCCAAATGGACATTGGGGAGTGCGAGCAAGAAAAAAAACTCTCCTACAATTTGTCAGAACTCCACATGCTCAGAGGAGTGCAGAAAACTCTGCAAACTCCGTAAAAGGAGTGGATTTCACCACCCAGGCTTAATTTTCCTTTGTTTTCCTGGTGGAGATGCTTTTCGTGAACTTGGGAAACATGCAGGCCTCTCGAGGCTGTTTGTAAACATGCACAGCACAATTATACTACCTCCGTACTACATACATATACCTGCAAGAAAGGGCAGTAGTTCGTTTTTTGACGTGACCATAAGGCCATGAAAGTGCTTTTCTTCTTCTACGCGCTGTCACTTTTGCCTCTCTGCAGGGCCACTCGGGTTATTAAGCTAATACATGCCTTCTGGCTGGTGCTTTTTCCTAGGGTCTGGACTGCGTTCAGTTCAGCTGTAGACCTTCTGACTGTAGTAGTAGGGGCAATTTCTGTCTTCCACTCCTTGCCGCCCGCACCCCTAGGCGTTTCCAATTGGCTGTTCCTCTGTCGCTCCTGGGTGGAGATAGTGGGTGAGTGGCAGTGAGTAACTAAGACTTGAGTGCAACAGTACATAAGATAGTGTAAGCACAAGAGACAGTGCATGAGGCCATGTGAGTATGAGTGAGACAGCGGCACCATGTGATAGGCAGTGAGTGTGGCAGTGTGAGCGTGTGAGGCCGAGTGAGACTCACCAGTTTCAGAGTTCATCAGCCAACACTGGAAATCGTATTCTCTTTAAGCCTGGGTGGAATTCGCGGAGTTCCGCGTACGAGGAGTGCACTTGATCATGCTTGTTGTCGTTGATTTTCAACGCCGGGTGTTTGTCCTGCGCTTGAAAATAAACACGAATTGCACCGTGTGCAGCGAAGAAGGGCGCTGCTTCTTTTCTGCCGCTCTGGTCGATTTTCTACTTGAGCAGCAGTTTTCTCAACATGACCAAAAGGATTCGCGTGCGGTTGCAACTGCCCGCATTGAGAAATCCGACCGCCCGTGTTGAGAAATCTTGCCGGAAGGTGAATTTTTCTCAATCGCAATCGCCATTTTGATGTTGGGGAGCATGGGCGAGGAAGAATCTCATGTATTTTCCTTGCTCGTGCTTGCCAAATGGACATTGGGGAGTGCGAGCAAGAAAAAAAACTCCCCTACAATTTTTCTGAATTCCACGTGCTCAGAGGAGTGCAGAAAACACTGCAAACTCCGTAAAAGGAGTGGATTTCACGCCCGGGCTTAATTTTCCTTTGTTTTCCTGGCGAGCTGCTTTTCGTGAAATTGGGAAACATGCAGGCCTCTCGAGGCTGTTTGTAAACATGCACAGCACAATTATACTGCCTTCCATAGTACATACATATACCTGCAAGAAAGGGCAGTAGTTAGTTTTTTGACGTGACCTTGAGGCCATGAAAGTGCTTTTCTTATTCTACGCGCTGTCTCATACACACTTTTGCCTCTCTGCAGGGCTATATGGGTTATTAAGCTAATACATGCCTTCTGGCTGATTCTTTTTCCTAGGGTCTGGGGTGCGTTCAGTTCAGCTTAAGACCTTCTGACTGTAGTAGGAGGGGCAATTTCTGTGTTCCACTCCTTGCTGCCCGCACCCCTGGGCGTTTCCAATTGGCTGTTCCTCTGTCGCTCCTGGGTGGACACAGTGGGTGAGTGGCAGTGAGTAACTGTAAGACTTGAGTGCAACAGTACATAAGATTGTGTAAGCACAAGAGACCGTGCATGAGACCATGTGAGTATGAGTGAGACAGCGAGTGAGACAGCAGCACAATGTGATAGGCAGTGAGTGTGGCAGTGTGAGCGTGTGAGGCCGAGTGAGACTCACCAGTTTCAGAGTTAATCAGCCAACACTGGAAATCGTATTCTCTTTAAGCCTGGGTGGAATTCGCGGAGTTCCGCGTACGAGGAGTGCACTTGATCATGCTTGTTGTCGTTGATTTTCAACGCCGGGTGTTTGTCCTGCGCTTGAAAATAAACACGAATTGCACCGTGTGCAGCGAAGAAGGGCGCTGCTTCTTTTCTGCCGCTCTGGTCGATTTTCTACTTGAGCAGCAGCTTTCTCAACATGACCAAAAGGATTCGCGTGCAGTTGCAACTGCCCGCATTGAGAAATCCGACCGCCCGTGTTGAGAAATCTTGCCGGGAGGTGAATTTTTCTCAATCGCAATCGCCATTTTGATGGTAGGGAGCACGGGCAAGGAAGAATCTCATGTATTTTCCTTGCTCGTGCTTGCCCAATGGACATTGGGGAGTGCGAGCAAGAAAAAAAACTCCCCTACAATTTTTCTGAATTCCACGTGCTCAGCGGAGTGCAGAAAACTCTGCAAACTCCGTAAAAGGAGTGGATTTCACCGCCCGGGCTTAATTTTCCTTTGTTTTCCTGGTTGAGCTGCTTTTCGTGAAATTGGCAAACATGCAGGCCTCTCGAGACTGTTTGTAAACATGCACAGCACAATTATACTGCCTTCTGTAGTACATACATATACCTGCAAGAAAGGGCAGTAGTTAGTTTTTTGACGTGACCTTAAGGCCATGAAAGTGCTTTTCTTCTTCTATGCGCTGTCTCATACACATTTTTGTCTCTCTGCAGGACCATACGGCTTATTAAGCTAATACATGCCTTCTGGCTGATGCTTTTTCCTAGGGTCTGGCGTGCGTTCAGTTCAGCTGTAGACCTTCTGACTGTAGTAGTAGGGCAATTTCTGTCTTCCACTCCTTGCCGCCCGCACCCCTAGGCGTTTCCAATTGGCTGTTCCTCTGTCGCTCCTGGGTGGACTCCAAGTGGCCCTCCCTTGGTGGTTTAACATTGCTTTCTGTGTCCTGTTCCTCACTCTCGCTTGGGTGCTCTGCTTATAGTACCACTTTGGGGTTTTAAGAGCTCCTCCATAGGATGGATTTTTGCTGCTGCTTGAGAGGACTCCATGTGTCTTGGTGGACCCAGAGGCTGCACGTCAGCAGCAGGTTCTACGTCTGATCCCGTCCACCCACAGTTGGTAAGCACCTGCATGCACGGCAACGTCTATTCACTCTTTGCTACACCTGCTACTAATGCTTGTACCATTAGGAGCACCGCGCTTTTACCACGTACTGTAAACCTCACCAAACATGTCCCATGCAGACCAAGTACAAACAAGTCAATTTGAACCACGTATTCTGAAAGGCGTCCACGAACTGGATGCAAACTGGGGCACTTTACGACCAAAATCATTACATAAATGACGCAATCGGGCCACCCACAAAGTGCCTTAGGCCTCACAAGTGGAAAGGAAAGCACTATATAAATGCCAATACTTTACAATGAGAAATCAATGCAGGTCTTAAAAACAAATGTATTTATGTTAGAATAGAGCATTTTATTTATTTGATAAAACAGCACATTAAACACTTGCAGAGGACACATTCTTCCAGAAAAATGTGCTTTAGGGCAAAATTATTTGACCAGCAAAATGCACTTAAAAAAAAAAACTTCCTAACTGCTCGCAAGCCATTATGAATATCGCTTTCAAAGCTAAATATCCTCACTTTTACAGTAACTAACCCCCTACCGTCTCCCCCGTGCACACCCGCATCAATTATAAGAGAGGAGTTAATAGAGGCTTGGATAGTGCCGGCTGCCTGCAGTGAGGTCACTTCCTGTTCTCCCTCCTCGCTTCCTGGTTGAAGACCGCCATAATTCAAGTGCTTGATCTCTGACATCACGTGTTGCATAAGCATTACGTGGTTTGCCAGTACGTCACAGAGTGGCTGGCCAGTGCTCTTGCGGCCATGATATATTTCAGATGCCTGTAGCTTTTGAGCTTCAACATGTTTGATTGCTTAAGAGTCTAAATGGGAGTTAATGAAAACATGCAGGTTGAATAAATCTCTCTTATCTCCAAGTGGACTGGCTGATAGAAGAATCTGGAGTTTGACCATCTGACAAATGACCAATTGAATATTAATTGGATTTGGGACGATTCAGTCAAAAATTGGGCGTAGCTGATTTATGAATGATTGTTCCCCAGTCCTACCAACCTCTTTGCATGCTGTGTGCCTTTCATACTGATTGACTAGCCCGCTTTCCAAGCCTAAAATCAATAGGAAATGGATTAAAAATAATAATGAGAATAGGTAAAAAAAAAATTGGGATACATACATTTTGTAAATTTGGCAACAACAACCCATCTCTGATGTGGACTACGTTTGGTATTACTTCATTTCAACACACCCTAAATCCACATATGCTAAAGTACCGGCTATGTTTCCATTTAAGGAAATCAGTTTCTTCCCATTCCAATATGGCTGCTTAGTGCCTTGAGGCTGGCTTTCCTTGTCTAACTTGTGCCAGGCAGCGATAGAAACTGGTCCGACGATCTGATAGGGGAGTTGTAACCAGCCAAACACAGAAAACCTAGTGAGCCAATCCAGCCAGCGACTCGCCAGCGAGAGAACACTGGAGCCTGCCCTGCAGGTCTGCATGCTGTCATGTACGGTAACAGTGGCACTTTGGGTGGGGAGCGGCTATTGTCTTTTCAACACGGAGAGGATCCACCCTGCGGATCCGCAGCTTCTTGTGCACACCGCATTGGAATCAGAGAGGAGCTTGTCGTAGGTTGAAGCATGAGTGAAGGATCAATTTCTTCACTGGATAAAATGAAGCTGGCAGCGAGGTGATAGGTGAGACAAGATTTTACTAACGCTTGTGCTCTCTAGATCTTTGGCAATTAGAAGACTATTTGACTGGCGGATAGGCACACTTGACGTGACTTTAATCGGAACCTATGTTGAAGCTTGACATTGATGGTGCGAATGAAACCTGGGAGTTGACCCGTCCAGCGGATAGGTGGGAGCTCACTTGCTCTGGAGGCATGAAGAGTATTTTGGCAATGGATGCAGGCCATAAGCACGAAGATAACATTATACAAGCAGTATATGTGTAGGAGCCGTCGGCTGTAGTAAATAAGCCAACTGGTGTGGTGCCACGGCTGCAGGGTGATGACCCGTCCTGCGGGTCAGAAGACAACCACTCCTGTGACGTACGGTCCGGACAGCACCTTGTAAGCTATCTTGGTGTTTGTGATGGCGCCATGCTTCTGGCGTAGATGCAGACGCAATTGACTCTTGTGGCGAAAATGCAGGTCACACACCTCACACTGAAAAACATAAAAGCCTGTAAGTTATTGTTGCATAAAGATGATGTCCAGTTCCAAGGTAGATTAAATAAGTTGTTATGAAGAGCCCCACCATGAGCAGCCTTCCTGCTGCTCAGCCTGTCCTACAACGGACTCCCTCACTCATCCGACATTCCACAGCCTCCTCACACACCAACATTCCACACCACAGTCACACTTGCTGTGCAGGAGCAGCAGGTGTAACACACATGTGTTCAGGAATGAGTGCCAAAGAGAAAGGCAATGAGAACAAACAGAGGCAGAAGACAGCAGAAAAGCATATGTTGACCCTTATAGTCTTGCTGGGGGGAGTTGATGTTACTATTACACATATTGTTGTTACTTAACTTATCAACCTGGATTTAATTGCTACATTGGCCTTGCCAAGATTCAAACTGACTGCTTGTAGATAACACTAGATATAAGCAGTGACTGAAGTTTGAGCCACTAATCAGTCTTAAGCCACCCTCATAGTGCGGTGTCCTATAGTGTTGTAAGAAGCAATCATAGCACCAAGAGCGCCCTCCTCGCCCCCACACCAACATCCACTCCCTCCTTGACCAGGGCGAAACCGCGGCCCTCATTCTACTGCACCTCTCTGCAGCCTTCGACACTATCTCCCACCATACCCTAGCCACAAGACTCCACAACGCTGATATCCGAGACAAGGCCCTCAACTGGTTCCGCCCCTTCCTCACTGGTAGAACACAACGGGTTAGACTCCCACCGTACCTCTCAAAAGCGACTGAGATCATCAGCAGAGTACCCCAGGGCTCCTCCCTCAGCCCCACCCTCTTCAGTGTCTACATGGCCCTCCTCCCAGCCATTATCAGGAACCACGGTCTCAACATCATCTCCAACACTGACGACACCCAGCTGCTCCTCTCCCTCACCAAAAAACCCATTGTCGCCAGGAACAACTTCCACGAAGGAATAAAATCCGCCGCAGCCTGGATGAAGGGCAGCTGCATTAAGCTCAACTTGGACAAGACAGAAGTCCTCATCCTGGGAGCCTTCCCCTCTGCTTGGAGTGGCTCCTGGTGGCCCTCTACTCTAGGAAGTCCCCCGGCCCCCACAAACCAATCACAAAACCTTGGCATTGTACTGGACTCCTCGCTCACAATGGACCACCAAATAAACACCATCTCCTCGGCCTGCTTCAACACAGTCCGCCTGCTTCGAAAGACCTTTGGATGGTTCCCCACCGAATCAAGGAGACAGTCACCCATGCCCTCATCAACAGCAGACTCGACTACGGCCCATACTCTACACCGGCGCCACCCAGATACTCCTCCAAACACTACAGAATGTCCGGAACGCTGCAGCAAGACTAATCCTCAACATCCTCTTCGCAGCCGATTCCCTCAACACCTCCGCAACCTCCACTGGCTCCCAGTCGACAGAAGAATAACCTTCACATTTCACACCCACGCATACAAGGCCCTTCACAACGCTAGACCAGCATGGCTTCAACTGGCTCAACTGGCTTCCTTTCGAAGCACGAATACAGTTCAAGCTGGCATGTGTCACACACAAAGCAATTCACAACAAATATCCAGTCTACCTCGCCAAGAAACTCACGTTGTCGGGAGGGTCCCGTTCCTCCAGGAGCAATGCTGATCTACTACTGAAACCGGCGCGCTTCCATAAGAAAAGAACTTATGACCGAGCATTCTCAGGGGCGGCACCGAGAATTTGGAACGCCCTCCCCCGGAGTTGAGAAGAATTCCAACCATCGCAAAATTTAAAAAGGAAGCAAAATCGTTTTATATGAGGAAATTTCTCCCTTAAATCCTTATAATTGTACTTCTTTTATTTCATTCTGCCTGGCTGGTAGAATTTCCACACAAGCAACTCACTGTACTAGGTTGAAATGTTATACTAGTTTTTATCTCATTTAAGTTCCAAAGACTCTATAGAAATCTATATGTGAACTTTTTGGTTATGTTAGCTCTTACGGATTTGCTAATACGTAATCACCTATGGCTAGTAACATGTAAAGTTAAGAATGTTGTTTATATGCTATTGTAAAGTGCTCTGATACCCTGTGCTGGGTCATGTTCGCGCTATAGAAAACACTAAAAATAAAAATAAATAAATAAATAAGCATACCTGAATCACTGCCTCACATTCCACGTACCCAACAGACACCTCCGCTCCGCCCAGCTTTCCCGGACTACCGTCCTATGGTATAATGTCTGTCCTTGTGGCCTAGCCCTGGGTTGGCACCTATGGTACAATGCTTGTCTCTGTGGCCTAGCCCTAGGTTGGCACCTATGGTACAATGCTTGTCTCTGTGGCCTAGCCCTAGGTTGGCACCTATGGTACAATGCTTGTCCCTGCGGCCTAGCCCTGGCTGGTACCTATGGAACAATGCCAGCCCCTGTAGCCTAACGCTGAGCGGCACCTAAGGTACAATGCATGTCCATGTGGCCTAGCACAGGGTGGCACCTGTGGCACAATGCTTATCCCTGTACACTAGCCCTGGGTGTCACCTATGGTACATTGCTATTCCCTGTGGCCTAGCCCTGGGTGGCACCTATAATACAATGTTTGCCTCTGTGGCCTAGCCCTGGGTGGCACCTATAGTACAATGTTTGTCTCTGTGGCCTAGCCCTGGATGGCACCTCTGGTAAAATGCGTATCTCTGTGGCCTAGCCCTGGGTGGCACCTATGGTACAATGTTTGTCTCTGTGGTCTAGCCCTGGGTGGCACCTATGTACATTGCTTGTCTCCGTGGCCTAGCCCTGGGTGGAACCTCTTATACAATGCTTTTCCCTGTGGCCTAACACTAGTTAGGTGGCACCTATGGTACAATACCTGTCCCTGTGGTCTATCACTGGGTGGCACCTATGATACAATGCCTGTCCCTATGCCCTAGCACTGGGTGGCACCTATGGTGCAATGCTTGTCTCTGTGCCCTAGCACTGGGGGACACCTATGGTGCAATGCTTGTCCCTGTGCCCTAGCACTGGCTGGCACCTAGGGTACAATGCCTGTCCATGTGGCCTAGCCGTGGCTGGCACCTATGGTACAATGCCTGTCCATGTGGTCTAGCCCTGGGTGGCACCAATGGTACAATGTCTGTTCCTGTGGCCTAGCCCTGGGTGGCACGTATTGTACAATGCCTGTTCCTGTGGCCTAGCCCTGGGTGGCACGTATTGTAAAATGCCTGTCAATGTGGCCTAACCCTGGGTGGCCACTCAGGTTCAGTCTGAGGCAACGACGGAGAGCGCGTGGCCTCCTCTATCCAGAGCTCGGTCCAGGTGAGGTGAGGTCCGATCCCCTGTCAGTATGGGTGAACATTACACCAATTGACATGGAGGAATAGTTTTTTATATCCTTTATGGTTTGATATTTTCACGAATTCTATTGGTTTATTCATTTATATGTAGTATGCACATGCAGTGGCAAAAATATATTTAGAACAGAGGCCCTGAAGAAAGCCCTGGGAGGTTGTTCCCTGTTTGGCAGAAACATGTTGGCCCTTATGCAGCTATTTGGTGAAACTGCTCTTTTGCGCTGTTCTTGGTTTTAATCAGAAAGAGACTAATAGCTATTAAAGTTTTCTCGCTATTTGTTCTCTATTCTATTTTTAAATTCACTTTCACTTTGTTTGTTTTTTGCACTGCACTTGTTCCCATTTAATGGTCATACATATGGTCTACGAGTAATTGGGAGTCGCAACCCTGTCTCTTATGGAGGGTATGGACACTGTGTCAATGATCTAGAGACGCACCATCCCTACCTTTGGATGACCATATGATAATATTGATCATTAACAAGACTTTGATGGGAATCCATCTCTGGACATTGGGTCACACCTACTGTTACTAGTGGCTATGTGTGTTGGACTATGAGCATTGCATTGAAGACTGAAAGGGTTTTTTCCTTGCACCTAATCATTGGGCATAAGTCTCATCACTTGAGAGTATAAAGTTTACTCAACAATAGACCCCCAGGTTTATTTTGGTTATTCACATATTGTACAATGCCTGTCTATGTGGCCTAACCCTGGGTGGCACCTATGGTAAAATGCTTGTCCCTGTGCCCCAGCCCTGGGTGGCACCTATGGTAAAATGCTTGTCCCTGTGCCCCAGCCCTGGGTGGCACTCAGAGCATTAAAGTTTGTTAGCTTCTGATATTTTGTGGCACTCACCTGGTATGGTTTCTCCCCGGTGTGTATCCGGATATGGCTCTTAAGGGTCTGCAGGTGACGGAAACGCGTGCCACAGGTTTCGCACGGGTATGGCTTCTCCCCCGTGTGGATCAGGGCATGGGCTCGGAGGTGAGCCACCTGTGGCGGGCAAGAAAGAGATGGGAGCAAAGAAAAAATGTGAGACAGTTAGAGAGGAATTTGTCTGATCTCGATTATTGTTAAGATCACACATGAAGCATTGACCTTTAGCGTTGCTCTCATTCTTTACCTTCCAGACTCAGATGGTGACTTCGAGCTCTAGGTTTTCTCAAAGTGCAGCCTCTTGTACTGTGTGTACACATCAAGCCAGTTCTATGGGTAGTCTTTTGAACAAGTATCACTTCATGCCTCTGGTACCCTAGCACCTCCTGGACCTGCATACTCAATGGACTGCCAATTCCTTCCTTTTGAAGCGTTGACTTTCAGACAGTGCAGGGCAGTTGGCGGAGCGGGGGAGGGGTATAAACTCCGGCATACGGCAGAACGGAGTTAAGTAAATAAATTTAAAAATGTACATTGCGTGCGCTGCAACGCCAACTCGCGATGCAGTGTGCGCAATGTAAATTGTTTTATTTATTTATTTATTTACTTAACTCCGTTCTGCCGTATGCCGATGTTTACTACCCTTCCCCAGGCCACTCCCCCGCCCCACTCCACCACCCCGCAGCACTACTCTCTGAAAGCAGTGGCGGCTTGCCGAGGTAGTGAGGTCAAAAACTCAAGGCTTACTATCAAAGGATCATATTGGTTTAGAAACTCAGATAAAGATACCATGTAGATAACACAGACTAACAGAACCCTCCAGACAGTGTTCCTTATGAAAAGAATTATAATATAATTTACTATTGGTTTCCATTTCAGAATAATAAATGTGTTTCTACCCCAAATATTCTGACTTCTGTCATGAAGCTATCTTCTACAGTGTGCATCTACTTGTGGACGCATAGTAGCATCAGTGTGCAAGATAACCCTGTCCAGGCTAGTAAAATCCTGGTTCGCTCAAGCTGCCCAGATGTCTTTGTCTTACTCAGTCTCCCGTGCCACTTTTTTGTACCTTTGGGGCAGCCTAGTGGGTCAGACCAGTGGAGGCTGGTAACCTTTGAAAGTGGTAGGGTGTAAACATTCAAGTTGAGTCCCCTGTGGTGATCGAGCCTGACTGTCATACCGGTGGTTCAGGAGAGTTCTTCCCCTTGGAAGACTTGGAAATAAGAGTGGGCAAATTATGCATTTTCAAGCAAATTTGAAAAAGCATGAAGGTTAGTAAAATAAATAAAATATTTAAATTGTGAAATTGAGAGACTCTGAATTAAACATTACTGAGGCCTGTGGAAGGGCTAGTGTTTTTTTCAGAGTGCCCCAATCATGCCTGTTATGCTCATTTTATGTTAGACACGTGCACCCTCTTCTCTCCACATCTCATCCACAGGCATATCTTATCCTCTTCAGCAGCCTTCTTTCACTGACTCCTGAATGCACTTCCTCGCATCTCCTTCCCTTCACAGCCCCCAAACACACAATGCACTGACTCACCTGTAAGCACTGTATTTTATTTAACTTTTGCCTTCTCAATATTTTGGCAACAGTGTACCTCCTTCACACACAGTAGCACAGAATCACAATTGCAACTGGAATAAGTGCCCATTGCTCTGTTTGTTCAGCACAGAGGCTGAGGACTGGATGACCAAGTATTCTGAAGAACCTTTCGACCCACTGACCCGGCAGCGTGAGAAATGTGCATGGCCTTCAGCTTTTGCTCCAGAGCTCTCAATGGTGGCCCGTTATAAACACCTGAAGGTGACTCAGTTCAAAGTATGCACTGTACAAGAGAAAAGAGATTGCATGGCAAGCCGAGGCCTGCAACTGCCAAATTCTGTCCTCAGATACGCCATGTTTTTTAATCGGCTAAACACGACCTTACTATATACGTGTGTCTACATGCATAAGCATATACTCTGATAAAGTGAACACCAATTGGTGAATACAGGGAGCTACTTTCTGCTGCGTAGAAGAGGGTGTCAATCTGAACCACTAGCTGTGAACCCCATCATTCTTTTCATCTTCCCCATGGTCATGTTACATTGTTACCTGACTTTTAGGCTCTTTCAACTGACAGCTTCTTGATCTGATGGGACTCGGGCCTTTAATTGCTGGGATAGCCCGCTACAGAGGGCTCTAAGGCAATTAGAACATTAGAGGGCAGAATGTTCCAATTTGTAAAACAAAGACCTTACGGAGCGGGAAAGGGTTGAAATTCCCTCAGGCTCTGTGAGGCCTTTTTTAAACACTTGAATGTTGATGCTCTGGGCTTCTACCGGCCTTTAGAAGCCCAGAGGACTCAGTTGTTTTCAATAGAGCTCCCAACATTCCAATGTTCTAATATCAAACTCAGCAACTGTACAAAAAGAACATGTTGTTCTTTCAAATCACTTATTGTACCTGCTTGTAAATATGTGCCATTTCAAAATGCATTCAAAAAGCATGTTAATACCCATCTCCCCATCACATTCTGGTTTCTGTAATCTGGTCTCTAAATGATTCACTGTTCACTGTGTACACAGCATCCCATGTTCCACACATTTTTTTCAGCAAAAAGTAATTCTCAGGTGGTGGAGCTCGGACTGTGCTACATCAGAAAATAAAAGCTCCCGCATAGATGCTAGGGACTGAGAACCTCTTGATGGTCTCCTCCCAGACCTCCCGGGGCACCACACGCACCTGCACGAAGCGGGAGCCGCAGGTCTCACATCTGTATGGCTTCTCGCCAGAGTGGATCCGGCTGTGCGTCTTGAGGTTGGCGGGGCGGTTGAACTGTGCACCACAAACGTTGCAGCGATACGGCTTCTCTCCTGAACAGGGAATAGACAGAGAATGGTTTGCAGAAGATCTTGCTAGCTCATGGTGCAACCAAGATAACTGATTTGTAATACTTTCTTCCTCACTTGAGCCACAGTATGTGATCCTTAGGTGCAGCGGAGCACTGGATCAAAAAGTATTGGGAGGAACCCTCTTTAGGAAAAGGGAATGGGTTTGTATTCAACAAAAACAAGAGTCCCTTTTCCTTGTTTTATAAGGAAATAATCTCAAATGGTCATCTATTCTAAAGCTGCTATATTGATAACCGGTATGTTAGGTATAGCATAGAGTCAAAACAAATTAACACATTTACATGTACACAATATAACCCTTATATATCAAAATGTTGTATATTTCTAAATGAATAAGATCAGCAGAGTACAATGAGGGCAACAGTTGGCAAAGGAATGGATTGTATATCTTATTTTATTTATCAAACAATCTGTTATCTTTTGAATTATTTTAGTAAAAACGTCATCATATTTATTAAAATACAATACATAATAAAACAGTTTGTGTTATAAGAAGAAAAACTGTCGACGCGGCGTTTCGGTGAAAAAGATCGTCACCTTCTTCAGGACAATAGTTTCTAAATTAGTCTATTTGCTTCGCGGCCTGGTTCAATTGGCCTTATTTGTCGTTGCAGTAATTTTCGGATTTTTCATGAAAAATTGCTTAAAATGGAGTCTTGGGTTTGTTCATTTTCCCAGACGGGTACTATTAATTTTTCCTCTGTATTTGTTAGTGTAGATTATTGCCAACTGTCAGAGTGGAATTTTCACGAAAAATTGCTTAAAATGGAGTCTTGGGTTTGTTCATTTTCCCAGACGAGTACTATTAATTTTCCTCTTGATTTGTTGGTGTAGATTATCGCCAACTGGGGTTAAAACTGGATGATCCTCCATTTCGAATCAAGACTCCTGTGATATTTCTAATTAAATATTCCTTCCTCAATCTTAATGTGAGGTTAAGCTCAGGACGGTCGTCTCCCCATTTGCACAACTTGGGGGTGAGAATTTAAGATCTTGTCTTCAAATACACCTTGTTTTAGATTATGGGATTTACTGGTTTGTGGACTCCCCAATCCTGTTTGTCAGTTTTCTTGCTGAGGTGCTCTCCACGAACCGTCCTGCTCACTTCTCTGGCTGCAACTGAGCACTGTACATAGCAGCAGGGATGCAAGCTAATGGGGGGCACACAGGAATGCATTCAGAGGAAGAGGGGTGTCAATGGGGAGGGCAATCAGTCCTTGGGGGGCAAGCATACAGAGAAGTGAGAGATTTTGAGTTTTTTTCTGAAGTAGTTAACGAAGTTGCTCTTCCAATCTTGAAGCATATGCAGAGAAGATCCTGGCTCTGTGTGTGTTCATTAGTAGGTCTTTGGATCTTGAGTCAGGCAAGAAAGCAGCTCTGTGTTGGGTGGGAGATGCATACCAAGTAGTCTGGATTTTCATATGGAAGACCTTTTTGGTCATCAGTGCTGAGGGAGGAAGCCAGGGTAGATATTTTCAGGGGAGGAGCACAATGTTTGAATGTCCCTTTCTTGGTAATTACTTGGCCTCGCGTGTGCAGTTTTAGGGTGGTGCCTAGGAATCCAGTATGCAGTGTGTTTCACTGGCTGATGTGTGAAAGTAGTTGGGCCTGGACTGTAGGGGTGGAAGTGGTTTAGTGGTTAGCATGGTATGAAGAGACAATATATAGTTCTAGGGGTTGAGCTTCATGAGGCAGTGGAGGGATGTTCTAGATTCTTGTTGTTGAGCCAGGTCTGGGCCAGAGTTTGGGTGGCCTCCTTTGATGAGGACAAACTCTGCCTCAGTTAAAGTTTAAAGTAGACGGGAGACACCCAAGTCCCAATGGTGCCCACGTTTGACCTGAATTCAAGGATGGCACTGGCTGGAGACTTCTCGAGGTTTGTTGCCGGTGTATTGGAGAGGTATGATGCTAGGGTGGCCAGGCCATCCTCCCAGGGAGTCCTGGTGGAGGTGAGCTGACACAGGGTGTTTTAGGCCTGCATGGAGATGCATGTGGCTGCGAGCCAGGGGACATGGAAGACTTCCATTGCATGAATTATTTTCTGTCTGAGAGAAAGGAGATGGACCTTTGAAGTAGTTTGTGCAATGCCCTTGCAAGAATGGAGATTCTCTAGCAGTGCTTGATGGCTGATTGTGACTAAGGCTGCTGCCTAGTCCAGCAACCTTTTAACGATCCCGACCACTTGGGCCCTCCTTATGGGTGGCCCATAAAAATCACCATTCTTTTCTTCCCCTGCATTTAGTGTTACCGGGGGACTTCATAATTTTGGAAGTGTAAGTTAAGGGGATTATGAATTTTTGGGGTAAAACATGGGGATATACACCTTATCTTGCTAATTTCTGCATGTTTTCCCTGGTCCTCACTTGTGAGACTTTGCCTGCTTGCAGCAGGTGAATTGTCCAGGTAGAATACCACTGAGCAGCACTGTTCTCACTAAACTCATAATTCTGACTGAGGTTACCAGACCCATCTCTGTGCACAGTTACTAGAGCATGTATGTGCATCAGAGTATACAAATGTACCACTTCTTGAATTTTCCTCCTCGAGCATTTACTGAAGTATTTACGTGTATATGTGTTTGCCTCAAAGATTGTAACTTGAGCAAATGCCTGAAGATGCATATGCTTATACAAGGAAGCCTCTGAGCTTCCTTTTGTTTTATCTGAGCCCACATTCACCACAGTGTGTGGAGAGGTGTGGTGCAGTGGCCAGGGCAGCTGACTTCGGAGCACAGTGTTCACGGTTCGATCCCCGGCTTCAGCCGCAGCTCAGCTCAGCACCATGTGACTCTGGGCAATAGCTCACTTAATTTCCACGACGACCCCCAGTCCCTTGAGACACGGAAGGGTGAGTGGTTCGTGCTTTACAAATACGGATTTACATTTACTCTGCGGTGCCTGCTTTTATCTCTGTGTGCCTTTCCCCAGATTCCCACATGTACTGCAGCTTCTACTTAACAAACATTGCCAGTTCATGTGGACTGATTTCCCTTGGGCGTTCACTTACCGAGGCATATTTTTCTTCATTCTTGTTAACCTTGGTAGTTGTTTACCTGAATGCACGCTTATGGAGTGTTTCTTAAGTTGCGCTCTTACCTCATCATTTTTACCCATTCTACTGAAGGAGCAGTCACTTTACCTCAGCCTTCACTCAGTTTGCTCACACGCTCATCAGAGAGAGGTGGCCCAAATGCATGTACATCCATCTAAATTTGTTGTTCAGACAACACATGCTTACCTGAGAATGTTACTAACTGAGTGCATGCTCATATCACTGGTTACTTATCCTGACTTTAACCTCATACTTAGCTCAGCATTGAATGCAGGCTCAAGTTCAATCCAAGCCGGGAAGGTAATTGGGCGGTGTGCTCCAGCCTCACATAAACATTGGTGTTCCCTCCATCCTGCACTCATGCCTTACAGACAGCTAGATCTTTGTCTCCGCACTTGCCTAACCATTGCTTGGATGCTGTTTTCATTGCGCGCTCACAGCTAACTGAAGGCTGGACATGAATGTTCATTTTACTGCTCACACAGGCTAACTCTAGCCTGGCCTGGATGTGGATCTTATTGCACACCCTTGTCTAGCAAGTATCTAGATGTTCACCTTATTGCATGAGCATGTGAAGGCCTGATGCAAGCATGGGTGTGCATCGTATTATATTATGCGCATATGCCCAACCTAAATCTGGATGATCATCTCATCATGCACAGGGGTCTAGCATGAGGTGGGATGTTCATCTCATCATGCACAGGAGTTTAGCAGTAGTTCGGATGTTCATCTCATCATACACAGGGGTCTAGCATGAGGTGGGATGTTTATCTCATCATGCACAGGGGTCTAGCATGAGGTGGGATGTTCATCTCATCATGAACGGGGGTCTAGCATGAGATTAGATGTTCATCTCATCATGCACAGGGGTCTAGCATGAGGTGGGATGTTCATCTCATCATGCACAGGGGTCTAGCATGAGATTAGATGTTCATCTCATCATGCACAGGGGTCTAGCATGAGGTGGGATGTTCATCTCGTCATGCACAGGGGTCTAGCATGAGGTGGGATGTTCATCTCATCATGCACAGGCGTCTAGCATGAGGTGGGATGTTCATCTCATCATGCACAGGGGTCTAGCATGAGGTCGGATGTTCATCTCATCATACAGGGGTCTAGCATGAGGTGGGATGTTTATCTCATCATGCACGGGTCTAGCATGGGGTGGGATGTTCATCTCATCATAAACGGAGGTCTAGCATGAGATTAGATGTTCATCTCATCATGCACAGGGGTCTAGCATGAGGTGGGATGTTCATCTCATCATGCACAGGGGTCTAGCATGAGGTTGGATGTTCCTCTCATCATACACAGGGGTCTAGCATGAGGTGGGATGTTTATCTCATCATGCACAGGGGTCCAGCATGAGGTGGGATGTTCATCTCATCATGAACGGGGGTCTAGCATGAGATTAGATGTTCATCTCATCATGCACAGGGGTCTAGTATGAGGTGGGATGTTCATCTCGTCATGCACAGGGGTCCAGCATGAGGTTGGATGTTCATCTCATCATACACAGGGGTCTAGCATGAGGTGGGATGTTTATCTCATCATGCACAGGGGTCTAGCATGAGGTGGGATGTTCATCTCATCATGAACGTGGGTCTAGTATGAGATTAGATGTTCATCTCATCATGCACAGGGGTCTAGCATGAGGTGGGATGTTCATCTCGTCATGCACAGGGGTCTAGCATGAGGTGGGATGTTCATCTCATCATGCACAGGGGTCTAGCATGAGGTGGGATTTTATCTCATCATACACAGGGGTCTAGCATGAGGTGGGATGTTTATCTCATCATGCACAGGGTCTAGCATGAGGTGGGATGTTTATCTCATCATGTACAGGGTTCTAGCATGAGGTGGGATGTTCATCTCATCATGAACGGGGGTCTAGCATGAGATTAGATGTTCATCTCATCATGCACAGGGGTCTAGCATGAGGTGGGATGTTCATCTCGACATGCACAGGGGTCCAGCATGAGGTGGGAAGTTCATCTCATCATGCAAAGGGGTCTAGCATGAGGTGGGATGTTCATCTCATCATCCACAGGGGTCGAGCATGAGGTTGGATGTTCATCTCATCATACACAGGGGTCTAGCATGAGGTGGGATGATTATCTCATGCACGGGGGTCTAGCATGAGGTGGGATGTTCATCTCATTATAAACGGGGGTGTAGCATGAGATTAGATGTTCATCTCATCATGCACAGGGGTCTAGCATGAGGTTGGATGTTCATCTCATCATACACAGGGGTCTAGCATGATGTGGGATGTTTATCTCATCATGCACAGGGATCTAGCATGATGTGGGATGTTCATCTCATCGTGAACGGGGGTCTAGCATGAGATTAGATGTTCATCTCATCATGCACAGGGGTCTAGCATGAGGTGGGATGTTCATCTCGTCATGCACAGATGTCTAGCATGAGGTCTGTTGTTCATCTCATCATGCACAGGGGTCTAGTATGAGGTGGTATGTTCATCTCATTATGCACAGTGTTCTAGCATGAGGTGGGATGTTCATCTCATCATGAACGGGGGTCTAGCATGAGCTGGGATGTTGATCTCATCATACACAGGGGTCTAGCATGAGGTGGGATGTTTATCTCATCATGCATAGGGGTCTAGCATCTCAAAGCATCATGCACTCAGGTCTTGCATAAGGTGGGTTTCATCTCATCATGCACTCAAGGCGAGCACGAGCTTGGATGTTTATCTTATCACATGCTTATGAGTAAAATGAGCCAAGATGTTCATTTTAACACACTCACATCATGCCTAACTTGAGCATGCATTGCCCTTGCTTGTGCTTACCAGAGTGGGCAGCCCGGTGGCTTGCCAGGTTTCCCTTGTAGCGGAAGGCAGCCATACATGAGCTGCACTTGTACGGCTTCTCATCGCTGTGGATGTGCAGGAAGTGACGTTGCAGCTGTTCCTCTTCTTGAAAGTGCAAGTCGCATGCTCTGCACGCAGGGGCGCCATTTTCTAGACGAGACGGGAAATACAACAAGGAGAAAAAGGTAAACCCACATATGTGATCACATGAACTTGATCTGTGCCAGTACCAGAGACAGGCTGGCCTACAAGGATTTGGCAGCCTGACTGGGGCCTATCAGCCATTGTCCACCTTCCCTGTAGGCCAGCTGTCCGAATACCCTGTCGGACTAAGTCCGACAATTGTTTTTTTACATGGTAGGACTCTGTAGTGTCACACGTTCATTGTCAAAACCCCCTCTTCTGACACCGAACATAGGAAAAGCCCAAAATGTTGGTATTTTTCCCCAAATAGCACATCCAAGAAAACAGTAATCTCAGAAGTGAATTTCCAATTGGAAGGAAGCTTCCTCACAAAAAACGAAGAATTAACACCTATCTTAATCCTTCTGGAGTCATCCAGGGAGAGGCAGAAAAAGACTCTAAGGCCTTCACTGGGAGGATCTCTTGAAAATCTGAAGCAACACTACAGATTGGCAGCAGATGCAAACTAAGCAATTAATGAGGAAATACATGTTTATTCTAGTGTTCCTGCATATAAAAACATCAAAGTAAAAGCTTTCCCACACAGTAATGCTCATTTAACATGGCGCTAAGTCAAGACTGATTTGCATATGGCTGGGTCCAAACTGGAATGGCATGGTGAGCCATGGTGTTCTGCATTCTGTCCATCAATTGTTCTTTTAGCATTTGTCACCCTGAGTGAGACGGGTATGCCCAGAGATGGGTCCTGTGCTCTCCATGCCACTGGAATCAAGCTATCCTGGCTGAAGAGGGGTGAACCTCCGAAACCGGTCCTAGGTTCTTGTTTCCAGTCCAGGGAGGACCTGACCTGGCAGTTCGGGCCGGACTGTTCCCAATGGGCGCAGGGTCAAGACTGATTTGCATATGGCTGGGTCCAAACTGGAATGGCATGGTGAGCGAAAAAACGATGGACTTAGGCCCAGATCTCTGCACTGGGGTGAATGTATGACATTGTTCTGCATTCTGCCCATCAATTGTTCTTTTTTTAACTTGTGAAGCTGATAAGGCTTGTTTGAACTTACATAAGCTCGACTAACATTTTCAAAGCAGCTTCGAATTTTAAACCAAGCCTGTTCTTCTGTATATACTATATTATTTTAAGTTCTATAGACCACTCTCCCATCCCCATGTAATCCTGACTTGTTAACTTCTTGTAATTTAAAGCGGCCTCGTCACAACTGGTTCAGATGCGCTACAAAAATGGACAAATAAATAACTGATGAAGAGAAACCTAGAAAATGGAAGGAGGCAGAAGGAAACGAGAAACAATGGGCCCGGGTCACCGAAACTTTTGAGCTCCAAGATGAACTTAGGGGAGCAAAAACTGCAGTTGATACATGTAAATGTTCAGAGCTGGTTCCCAGAGTAGGAACTGGTACAGCTTGAGCTTGGAACCTGCATTTATGGATCTGGAAACTCTGTCAGTATTGCAGAATTGCAGCATTCATAAGTTTGGGGTTAGGGGCAGGATTGTGGGAATTTCTGGGTCGGCTAACCTCCAAAAGTAGGTGAATTCTGTGTATGTGTAGTGAAATTTTCTAACATAAGGTGATCTGAGTTAGGACTAAATAAATACCTTGGTGGGATTTGAACCCTGACACTGAAAGCAGTTGTGCTGCCAGAAGCAGGTGAAGCAGGCATTGCAGGTGAACAACAGTTATTTGCTTGAGTAGAGGTAATTTTAAGACGGAGAAAGCTAAAATAGCATATGTGTCTCAAATCATGAGTGTCCTGCCTATACCACTTGCAGTCATCATGTATGATGAATGCAAGCAGCAACTCAAAGGAGTAGTATCACTTAAAGATTTTTGGGAGAAGAATGTTCTGCAATTTCAGAAGCCTTTTAACCCAAAAGGGGGGCCACAAGCAGTAAGAGGAAGTGAGAAGAGCTACGGGCGGGCAAGAGTGAGAGACCAGGGTGTGGTGGTGGGTTAGCTGGAAGATGGATTTGTGGGTGGATGGGCTGATGGGGTTTAGTGTGGATTAATGGTTTGCTTGATGAATGTACAGTTGGATGGATTCATGGCCAATAGATGTACTCGATGAATGCATGGATTGCTGATTGGATGGAAAGATAGAGGATGGATGGATGGCATGCTTGGTGATTGGATGGTCGATGAATGGGGAAACAGATAGACCAATGAATACTTTGCTTGACGAATGCACAAAATGATCAATAGATGAGGCGATGGATGGTTTGCAGACAGTTTGGTAGATTATCTCCTCTCACCAGTCCTGTAGGTCACCGGCTCAGGTGGGTACTCAGATGGTTCCTCTCCGGGATGAGAGTACAACGCATGGTGCCGCAGCTGGACTGACCCCTGGAACCACTGGCCACAGATAAGGCACTGAGCGGGCCTGGTGAGAAGTCTGGAAGAGAGAGAGAAACAGGTGAGAATCCAGGAAGATGTGGGTTGGGAGGAGTACAGCAGCATATGGGGGATGAATGCGTTCAACAACATTGATGATTTCAAGGGCAGCTGTCTGACAATGCTAGAGACTGGTGCTGACATTAGGCCACCTGCCTGTTGATATACACAGTGGAAGTAAAACCAAGAACCATCCTTCCACTGTGGAATAACCCAAGACCAAAGCTACAAACAGGCCTGTAGCAATTACTGAAAGTGTAACTGTCCAAAGTCATGATTAAAGAAAAAGGGGTGACCCTGTGTCCCTCAGAACCTGGGTATTTAATAGTTAAGCAAAAAGGAGGTTCTGGTGGGTAAAACAGGTTATTTGAACAATGCTTTATTAATGCAATCTAACACAAATGCTCTCTGAAACACATCTAATTTGAGAAGTGAATGCTCAAAATACAGAGTCGTAGGATCCAAGGGTTATATTGTGCAAATTATAACAAGATTTCTTCCATTTCTATCCGAATTACTTCATTCAAGGATAACATACAATGCATGATAAGACCGTCATGAAAAGTGCAATATTGTGACTTTGTGATGAAAAAGTGCTCAATGAGTGTACAATATATACAGTGTGAGGAAATTTGATATGTACAAATATATACAAGTTGTTTCATTGGCCAGATATTGAATTTCAACCAAGGATTTCTAGTGTTCCTATTGGGATCCTGGTGGTTCTGGACCTATGAATGCGTTGACGTTTTGACCCTCATGCGCCCCAGTAGGTGGTCGCGGCGGGTCTTTCTCAAGACAGCGTATGGATGACAGTTTGGGCTTCAGACCGGTGAACCTCAGCCTGAATCAGTGTGGCGCAATGGCCCGTCGTATCCGGCTATGAGAATTCAATCGTGCCAGATTGGAGGTGCTTCGTCCCTTCCGCTAGCTGCATCCATTCGTAGCTACGAACGGATGCGCCACACTGATTCAGGCTGAGGTTCACCGGTCTGAAGCCCAAACTGTCATCTATATCACAAAGTCACAATATTGTCCAAAGTCAACCAACAGGTCAACAGCAGCTCACTCACAGGATGTGTTTTCAGGGAAATATAAGACCAAATCCAACAAAGTGGTCAGCAGCATTCACTAACAAGCATTTGCAATGCAATAGGTCTCGCATTTGCGAGAGTTTAAGCTATTGGCATTGTAAATGGCAATGCCTTTTATTTATGTTTTAAAAACCAACACGTAAATATAAGGCATTGTCATTTACAATGCTAACAGCTCAAACTCTCGCAAATGCAAGACCTATTGCATTGCAAATGCTTGTTTTCCCCTACTTGCAGTATCTGCACAAAAGATGCTCCCAAAAAACAAAAGTCGATTGAAAGTTTCATGCAGATTGGTCAAACGGTGCCATAATTCCTTTATCTAATTTTGGCTGTTTGACCTAACCATAACTATACCAGTGAGAAACAAGTGGCATACCAACGGGCATTGTATAATTAAATGTATCACTGAGTGCTAGTATGGGGTGTATCAGCGCATTGTCAGAAATGCCGGTCAGAGGCTCAGGATATCATTTGAGAGTAGGTCAGCAGCAGGTAGCACCGCGGACAGTGCGCGCAGCGCCCCCCGCGGGCGCAGTTCTCACCGGTCAGGCAGGCGGCCGTGTCGATCCACATGAGGAGTTGTCCAGCGCTCAGCTCGGCCCGGTGGTTGGCGTGGACCTCTCCAGAGCCCCTGCTCTCCGGCTGTGGTGACTCCGGCATGGGCCCGCCAGCCACCTCTGCATGCGGTGGGTGATCCATGGGCTGCGGGGCAGGGCAGGACGAGGGGCGGAGGCAGGAGCTGCGGAGCTCCGGAGAGCAGCCTGCGTGTGCCGGTCTCTCGCAGCACAGGCTGTTAAAAGAGCATCGCGCAGGGGAAGCGGCGGGAGCGAGGGAGGGTTCGGAGCTCCGGAGAGCAGCCTGCGTGTGCCGGTCTCTCGCAGCACAGGCTGTTAAAAGAGCATCGCGCAGGGGAAGCGGCGGGAGCGAGGGAGGGTTCGGAGCTCCGGAGAGCAGCCTGCGTGTGCCGGTCTCTCGCAGCACAGGCTGTTAAAAGAGCATCGCGCAGGGAGGGAAAGCGGCGGGAGCGAGGGAGGGTTTGTGGGACGTCCAGCAGGAGTGAGAACCAGAGAGACAGGAGATTGGGAACGCGCGCGCGCGGCCGGCTCCGATCGCTTTCCAGAGCGTGCGCGCGCCAGTCTCTGTCTCCTGGGAAGCAGACTCCACAGCTATAGTATCGCGCCTGCGCGATGCATATGGCTTCGCCATATGCGTCGCAGGCGCGAGACCTAAAAAGTACCTGTCTGCTAAAAGATCTAACCCTAATGCTATCAAGCTGGCCAGCAGCCCATCTCACCCAAAGGATGTGATCCTTAACAAACTCACTACTCCAGACCTACAGATAACCATGCACCTCTGCACTAGAGAAAGGTGTGAACTCACCCACACTGGTATCCATGCTGGCCATTCACTTCCTCTTCCTTGCGGGCGTCTTGCGACTTTAATCTCACCGCCTCTTGATCTTCCGGTGGGAACGGGAGGGCGGTGGATGGCTTCTCTGTCCCAGGACTGTTTTCCGCCTCCTCTTCCTCCTGCTTCAGGGAGTTCAGCACAATGAACTTGTATTTCTTCCAGTTGCAGGCCTTGGGATCCTGGTTGTAGGAGCCTGAATGGCACCTAGACGTGCTCGATTCTGTTGGCGAGTTGGGATGGCCATCAGAGCGCATAGGGCTGTTGGGTGTAAGGACCGATGGTTTTGCGCTGGCGGGATCCTCATTCTTATCCTTGGAGTTCTCATTGGCCCTTGCCTCGCCCACCTTCGCCAACAGGCTTTGACTGTTTTTTCCTGGTGGCTGATCTCGATTTGCTTTGAGCTGAGTGTGGTCGCCTGGCCCAGACCCCTCCTGGATGTGCGTGGGGTTCTCCTCGGCACTGCTGAGAAGACCTGGAACCCTATGGAAAGGGCCCTGAGGATGTTTCATCGCAACCCACCCCTTCTGGCTCTGCGTCCAGGACTCTGGACACCGTACCACCGATCCTCTCTGGCAGCTGCCAGCAGCTGGGGACTCGGTGAGCGGAGAAGGGGTGACCCCTTCCAGGGGTGGGGCCAGGATCTCCTGGACCTTCTGTGGGTGCAGGTATGCACACTCACATTCCCGCGGAGGGGCAGGGCTGACTAAGAAGGTGGTCTTGTCAGGGGTATGTTGATAGCTGGTGTGGTTGTACCTGCAATAGAGAAGGAACAGCATTGGTGTTAGTGAGGCAATAGAACTTGAATTCTGAGGGAGACCTCAGAATCCATGGATAATAGTTTGACAACTGACTAACAATTGTGTAAGATGTGAATGCCTAAGACGGTGTGGCACGGTTACAACGAATTTTTTACAACGCACTACCATTACATCGCAACTTTTACCACGCAAACCATTACAACGCATTGCGCTGGGGGGCGCTCTAGGATAGGGAATAGGTTAATTTACTATCCAATAACCTTCCCTAGTGTCCACGGGGACTGGAGTTGGAATAGTAAATTAAACTATTCACTATCCAGCACCCCAAAGCGCTATGCGTTGTAATGGTATGCGTGGTAAAAACCGCGTTGTAAAGGCATGCGATGTAAAAGCATGCGTTGTAGTGACACCAATCCGCCTAAGACACCAGTCTAATCCTGCTTCTCTTTCTCCCATCTGTGATATTTATCTGGGTGTAGATACTTCTGCATGTAGCTGCAACTCATGTATCCCCTTTTGATGCGGTCCAAATAGACTGAAGAATGAGCTACAGGCAGCGCTTAACTTGTAGAAAAGAAATAGGATGCAGCATTTTTCTTGGAAGCCCCCCTCTGGTGCTGCTGAATGCCAGAGTTGCACAATACCAAAACTGCTTAGGCTTGATTCTACCTCATGCAGCTTTCTTCCACCATTGTATGCTTCTTGCTTTTTTATGTCTCTCTAACAGGTTCTTTTTATCACTGCTTTCACATTTCTCACTGTTTTCCTATTTCACCATTTTATTTCTTTCTCCCTTTTATGCGTTCTAACTTGCTCTAAGACAAAGTCTGATGTTGAAAAGTAACTCAATGGTTGCTTGGCGAATGAAAGGCCGGTCATCGGTGGGGAATGAGGTGAAGAAGCAGCAAGCAACACTTGATGAATGCATAACTACAGGGAGCCATCTTACTCTCCATATCACAGGGGGCAATTAGATTTAAAGTCTAGTGATTAACAATTTGCTCCAGGAACAAGTTATTATTTTCCATGCTTGACATGAGTGAATAAGTTAAATGCAGTTTCGCCCCCTTATCTTTGTAAATAGCTCATCAATATGTAGGGATTGACGGCCTGAGGAAAGCCACAGACCTACTCAGCATATTAGTTTGGCTAAAACATGTTGCCAATGAACGGATGTATAAGATATTCAGCAAAAGGAGGTGCACCGAACAGATTATATTTCAGACCATTTATATTTTCTTTGTTTTTATCCTTTATTATAACATCCACAAGTGATCATAAAGGCAGCCAATGCATTTTGTTCTTTTAAGGCACAAGCCTTTAGAACGTCTTCAGGGCTCAAAGGGCAGAATGTAAAACTTTCATTTATTGTTATCGTTACTCCTGGTAATCGCGAGAAGCTCAAATAGCAGAGTGGTCAGCCGTGATACGCGATCTCCAACCTTCCGTTCGTCCTTACTAGAAATTTTCTAGGATTACCAGGAGTACATCCTCAATTCACCTTAACTCCTTCCACCCGGGGCTAATTCCCTTGCGGTGGGGGAGGAGGGGGCGGCGCGCGGCGCCATGGTGCTAGTGACGAGCCCAGCTCGGCATGCTGCACAGTGGAGCTGTGCTCATGACGAGCTGAGCTCGTCACGACTCCGCCCACTCCCATGGAACGCCCACACAGGTGGGGAATTAGCCCCGTGTGGGCGTTCCGCGGCAGTTATGACAAGCTCAGCCCGTCATGAGCACAGCTCCACTGTGCCTCATGACAAGCTGAGCTGGTCATAAGCGCCAAAGGGGTTAACCAAGACATTTCAGTCACTCGCCCTTGCCATGCGGTGGTATGACTTGGACTATTGAAGTACTACCATATCACAAAATGATTACAGCATTTTGCGGTATTAGCAATCACGATAAATGAAATTTTTACATTCTGCACTTTGAGCCCTGAAGAAGTTCTGAAGTCTTGTGAATTAAAAGAACGAAACTTGTTGGCTGCTTTTTGGATCACATGTGGATGTTATAATAAAGGATGAAACCAAAGATGATATAAATGGACTGAATTGTACTCTGTTCGGTGCACCTCCTTTTGTTGAATTTGTTGTGTGAATCTGTGGTCAGTGGCACCAAAGTGTAACAGGTGCTGGAGATTTCTGCATGAACAGCAACTCTTCTAAGACAGCAGTAAGAGAGTGAGGTGCTATTCTATAGGTCCATCACCCAGTATTGTGTTTGCATGTATAAGATACTAAGGCTCCGCTACAGCCACCTTAACCTTTTAATCTTGCGAAGTGTGACCTGGAGAACTATGTTGGAGGGCCTGCTGGTGGATGGTGGACCAGGCGAGGAGGATGTGGCTTCTTTGCAGACAGTGGCCCTCAATGCTTATGCGAAGATCTTGGAGGATGATCCCCTGACTGGCTGATTGAGTTGGTATGCTGTCTATGGCAGCATGATGCACACAGGAATGACTGCTAGAGGCTGAGCTGACAGTGGGATGGGCCATGCCCTGGAGTGTAGGCCCAGGAGGGTCGACATGGGACGGCTCCACACACGCCCTGTATTTGTTATAACGAAATAGCTGAATTGTACACTCAACTCAGGAGATTGGGCCACTCTTGATTGATGCCCTGGGCACATACCCGGCATCCCCCCACTCAGATGAGACCATGCTCTGCCCCCTGGGAGACTGGGGGGGCTTCATGCACATACAGAATTGTTCCCTACCGACTAATTGAGGATTCTTTTGGGGAATACCGCCCGACTACCTGTCGCTGCCAAGTTATTATTATAGTTTTTAATTATTATTTTTTGTTTTTGCGCATTATTTATTTTTATGGAAGTTATCCTATGTGTCATACATGACGGTTTATGCCCAGCAATGACGCTTGAGAGCCGAGCACATGGGCGAACTTTGAGACCACTGTGACATCCTGCACTGCTTACCTGATATGTAAGGTACTCTGCGATTCATTTTTCATTGCTCTGTGACTCGATGGGACAACAAGCAATGTGATACTTGTGTGATATTGAATAAAAGACAAGTAAAGGCAAGTTACAAAAAAGAACTTTTAATCTTGTTGGAGGCGTCCCAAATGAATCATTATAAGATTATTTCTCTAGGCAATATTAACCTAGAAGCGCTCCTAGATTAAAGATTGAGCCCACCCTCGAAGATCACCAGGATGTGACCCCATGATAAAGCGGGTGAGGGTCTCGGAAATAAAAGAAAGGATATTTCCTTCCCCTCTTATTTCACAAAACCGTTGTGTTGGATCTAGTAGATTTAATTATATGATAATGCCATAATAGTGTTGCAAGAAAAGGTTCAACATAAATATTGTGCCCTAAAAATAATCTATAAAAATATCACCCCAGTAGAGTTAATATTTAAAAATCACACGTAAAGGGACAATATTTTATGTAAACGACTTTTAGCAGATGATATTTATGTCAGGCGAGATTACTGTATAAAAGCAACCTGGTGAACTAAAAGGACAGAGAGAGCTCCTTTCCTCACATAGGAGGAACAAAGGGCAGCTCCTGGTCTCACTAGACTGGTCTTCAAGGCAGACTGAGACCCAACAATGGATCTTCATCAATTTGTGTCCTTGTTGCTGAATCGATGGCCTAGACTGTAGTCGAAAAAACCAAACACTCAACCTGATTTATGAAGAAATGTGTAAATCTGCACTCCCAGAAGTGCACGTACCTGCGAGTGTAGATTTAGGACTTTGTGGAATATGCTAGCTTTTCAAAGATATGCATGGAAAGCTGTGCCAGGGGCAGGTTTAAATGTGTTTTCAGGGGCATTCCCAGCTGGATTCTATTCCTGCTGCGTGAAGGTCTCAGCACAGGGACATTAATATCCCTGCTGCAAACACAGAGGAGAAGCGTGGCTCAGTGGTTAGAGGCGGCAGACCCGGAATCTGAGATCGACCGTGGACCAGGGTTCGATTCCCCCGCCTCGGCGGGTCTCGGGCTCAAAATTCCATGGACTTGACAATTCTCGCTCTGGTGCCTACTCAACTCACGGGGTCACACTCTGCGACTCTGGGCAATAGCTTGCTTAATCTCCACTACGGCCCCTCGCGGCGGGATGCCTGGCTTTCACCTTGTGGACACCCTGCCGGGGTTTCTCACAGGGGAATACCAGGACGGGTTCCCTAAGCAAGCGCCGGGACGCTTACGGGCAGCCGTGCGCTTTACAAATCCAATACATTTACATTACATTTACATTTACACATGTTCTGCAATATGTTTGGGCGTTCACAAGCTTCCGAAGCTAGCGATGCTGTGGACGCCCGCTTCACACCCTCTGTTCTCTACCAGAGTCGGAAACAAGCCAGAGAGAGGGCCCTGGAAACTGGACTTCTTTGGGGCAGAGGAGAACCATAATGTGCAGCTGTAAAACAATTCTCTCAGCATTAAAGGACAGGAAAAAAACAAAATACCGCACACAGCAGGCATTCTCGTCACAGGAACCCATCAAAACCTGTCTCTAAAGACTGCTCAAGAACAACTGATTCGTTGTCACTCACAACCCAATAGCACAGACACATAGCTATCAAACCTGTCAGTGCGCATATAGAACCCTTAGGAAAATACAACTATCGGACAAGGGAGATAGTAATCAAAAGTGCTCCGAAACAGTGCTCTCTACCAATCAGTCTCCCGGATGTTCCAAAATAAAAAAAATACAGAATACCCCTCGGTGAGACAAGGCCGTAAGAGGGGAGTTTTCATCTTATCTGCTGTTTTGAAATGAAAATGGGCGAACCCTTTAAACAGAATAATGTATCTTCCTTTATCAGAATAGTATATTAAGTTTAGGTCAGGTATATCTGATTACTTTTAAAATTCGATTAACATCTCGGAAGACGCACTGGCAAAGAGTCGAATATCTGAAAACAAATCTGATTCCAGTGGTGTTCTTAGAAATGTTTGCAGATTGTCCCTTTGGCTCTTCTGCCATTCTACATTCCTTTTAAATTAATCCTTTGTAAGCATTTATTTCCCTGCAACCTGCTGCCTACTGTTCTGGCAACTAATTTTAATGAGTAGATATTTGCCTCTTCAGAAATATCTGATGGTAGCACCTACATAAAGCAGTAGGTGGCGCTACAGCTTCAATTAACTTTATTCATGGAAATAATAGTCTCCCAGGATTATAAATCAGAACTATGGAGATGTCCAAAAAAGTGGAATCGCTCCCAAAATATTATGCATGGAATTGTATGAATCCCGCTCTCTGAAAAAGGAAACCCGATCCCTGACTGTAGGTCAATGTTTTTAGGTCTCGCCTGTCGATGCGCATGCGCATCGAGCAAGCGAGACTATAGGGGCTCATCCAGACTTTATCTAACTTGCAAGGAATCGTGGCGATTCCTTGCAGTGCCCGTGACTTTTAAGCTCAATGCGCATGTGCATTGAGCTTAAAAGCGCGTGCACAGCCGCCCGCATTCCTCCGACACCTTTGAAGTGAAGCTTAGCTTCACTTCAAAGGCCCGGCTTGTTCACACCCACATGCCGCTCTGCCCCGCTCCGCCCCCTCCCCTGAGTCATCCTGCCTGCCCCTTCCCGCCTTGTCGCATTTCTCCTCCCCCCTCCCCTCTCTTCCCTCCGTCTTGTTGTTGTTCTGTTGCATCTGTGGATTCACTATCGTGGTCTTTTTTTTTGTTGCGACTCGACGTGCCCCGCTCCCTTGCTCACCCGCCCCCCCCCTCCGCCACGCCGAGAGCTTGTTTATCTTCCGTCTTCTCTTTCCCTCCCACCCTCCCTCCATGTCTCTCGCATTTTCTCTTTCTCGCCAATGCTTGTTTCCGTAAACCTTCCAGTGTGCGAGTCATGGCTGAAGACCTACTCACTCTTTCCGTAGCTCAAGGCTCCTTTACTACTGTTGCTGCGCAAAACCGGACGTTTTAGCGTTATCATTTTTAAGATTTACAGGCTATTCACGCTATCCACGCCAGAGATAACTTCTGCAATTCAGTAAGGAGAGCGTGCTGGTGGCGGCTTAATGGTGTCAGCCCTGTCTCCAGTTCATTTCGCAGCTGCTGATTTTTTTTTTGTTGCGACTCGACGTGCCCCGCTCCCCTGCCCCCCCCACCACGCAATGCCGAGAGCTTGTTGCTCTTCCGTCTTCTCTTTCCCTCCCACTCTCCCTCCATGTCTCTCGCATTTTCTCTTTCTCGCCAATGCTTGTTTCCATAAACCTTCCAGTGTGCAAGTCATGGCTGAAGACCTACTCACTCTTTCCGTAGCTCAAGGCTCCTTTACTACTGTTGCTGCGCAAAACCTAACGTTTTAGCGGTATAATTCTTAAGCTTTACACGCTATCCACGCCAAAGATAACTTCTGCAATTCAGTAAGGCGAGCGTGCTGGTGGCAGCTTAATGGTGTTAGCCCTGTCTCCATTTCATTTCGCAGCTGCTGACTTTTTTTTGTTGCGACTCGACGTGCCCCGCTCCCCTGCCCCCCACCCCCGCCACGCAATGCCGAGAGCTTGTTGCTCTTCCGTCTTCTCTTTCCCTCCCACTCTCCCTCCATGTCTCTCGCATTTTCTCTTTCTTGCCAATGCTTGTTTCTGCCTTCTGCACGGGAATCCCCTGAGCCACACCTAGGTTAGATAATACTCCCTTCACTTGAAAGAGACTACACAGAGGTAAAAGTGGAAAGCATTCCTTGTCTGCACAAACAGTTTTTGATTCCTCCGTCTTGTTTATTGTACCCGCTCCGCCCCCTCCCCTTCCCGCCGTGTCGCATTTCTCCTCCCCCCTCCCCTCTCTTCCCTCCGTCTTGTTTCCTTTCTTGTTTTATTTCAGCACGGCGTCACTTTTAAAGCTGCGCGGCGCCAATGCTTGTTTTGTATATGGAAATCTTGTGCCTCTACAGGTAGGTCACCGTTTTTTATGCCGCTGTGTTCAGGGTAAATATCTAACACACATATACAGACTCCCTCTCGTCTTGTGCTTTGAGTGCGTTGGTGAATACTCCTCCTCAAGTGTGCAGTGCAGGAGCAGCTGCCACCCCTCCTCCGCAGCCCTTCTGTTCTGCACGCTTTTCTTTCCTTCAGATTTAGCGAACTTTCACTGCTTTCTGCTTCCCGACACCTTCCCTTACCAGCTCTTTACATTGCTGTGAAGTTTGCGCTCGGTCAACTTTTGCCCAGGTCTCATGCACCAAAGAGCAGGGAGAGTTTCACAGAGTGCCAGTCTGCACTGTCACTCTCTGTACGGGCTAGTGATCTTGCTGAAGGAGAGATGGGGGTCACAAAAGCAATGACCGTGTGTTGGCTCCTGAGAGAGCCTTCATTCATTGCAGACGCTTGGCTTGTCCTCGATCTGCCTTCTGCACGGGAATCCCCTGAGCCACACCTAGGTTAGATAATACTCCCTTCACTTGAAAGAGACTACACAGAGGTAAAAGTGGAAAGCATTCCTTGTCTGCACAAACAGTTTTTGATTAAATGCGGCCAATTATCGTAGTTACAGTGGAATTCTAAACCTCTTCACTGCGGAGAATATGGGGGTAAAACTGGAGACCATACTAAAAACTTTGTGTAGTCCACTTTTATATGTGAGGCTCTTCGGTGCAATTTTTTCATTTAAATTTGCAGCAGAAAGCCTGTGGCTATGACAAGCAAGATAAAAGCACAATCTCATTGGTGAGTTCTAGTAGCTGCACACTGAACTGATGCATTTCAAATATGCAGCCAGTTCCGAAATTCTCTGTGCCTGCCTTGCAAGATGTGTCCCTCTTGCACACAAAAGATAGTTGTGTTGAAAGCTCTGGTTTTGTGAGCAGACACACCCACCCTCTCACCCACCCTCACCCACCCTCACCCACCCTCACACCCCTTCACTCACCCTCACACACCCACTCACCCTCACACACCCTCACACACCCACTCACCCTCACCCTCACACCCCCTCACCCTCTCACCAATACCCCCTCACCCTCACACACCCTCACTCACCCTCAACCCATCACCCTCACTCACCCTCACTCACCCTCAACCCCTCACCCTCACTCACCCTCAACCCCTCACCCTCAACCCCTCATCCTCACTCACCCTCAACCCCTCACTCACCCTCAACCTCAACCCCTCACCCTCACTCACCCTCACCCTCACTCACCCTCAACCCCTCACTCACCCTCACTCACCCTCAACCCCTCACCCTCAACATCAACCCCTCACCCTCACTCACCCTCACTCACCCTCACTCACCCTCACTCACCCTCACCCTCACCCTTACTCACCCTCACTCACCCTCACCCTCACTCACCCTCACCCTCACTCACCCTCACTCACACTCACCCTCACTCACCCTCACCCTTACTCACCCTCACTCACCCTCACCCTCACTCTCACTCACCCTCAACCCCTCACCCTCACTCACCCTCACCCACCCTCACTCACCCTCACTCACCCTCAACCCCTCACCCTCACACAGTGGAATAGGTCTCGGAGCATTTGAGTTAGAGCTTTTAGAAATGTTTATGGTTTTTTTTTTTAATTCTTTAGCATTGGCTACAGGAAACAAAAATGCTAAAGATTTACAAAAAAACCCATAAACAATTCTAAAAGCACTAACTCTAATGCTGCGAGACCTATTGCATTTCCAATGCTTGTTAGGTCGAAGGCCTAAAAGGCTGCGCTTGCGCAGTCTTAGGCCGGAGATTTAATGACTCTTAGTAGCGCAGAAGGTCCCGCCTCCCTGCCCTGTCTCTCCTTCATTGGCTGGCTTCCTAAAAGGAGGCCAGCCATTGGAGGAGAGATGCATCACTCCAAACAAGCCCCGTCTTTTTCGGATTCGGGGGGTGATTTTTTGCCTTCTTTAGCCCTGTGACGTCGTCCGTCACTCAGGACAGCAAAACCACGCCCCCGTTTCCGAAAAAATCGGAGCTTCGCGGCAGCCATTTTTTTTTTGGGTTGTTGTGGTGAGGATCAGCGCAGCTGCCACTCCAGGTAAGTTTTTATTTGTTTCTTGCTCACTTTGTGTCATAGTGTTTTCAATGTTATTCCGAGTACGGCATTTTGCGTGTGTGCGTCTTAGATACCTACATCACGTGGACGCAGTATTCCGAGTACGGCATTTTGCGTGTGTGCGTCTTAGATACCTACATCACGTGGACGCAGTATTCCGAGTACGGCATTTTGCGTGTGTGCGTCTTAGATACCTACATCACGTGGACGCAGTATCTGCGGCGAACATGGCGGCTCTCGGAGCTGGCGGCTCTTCTGGCGCCTTGGAAGATGCGTTCCTAACGTATTATAATGAGGTTAGCCGGCTTGTTTGTGTCGGTGTGGGGAAGGAACTTGCAAAAGCGTAACTGTGAGCACCCGTCGGGATCGGCGTTGTGCGGGGAAGTTCGAGTGACGGGGATGATCTGACCAATACTCACCCATCACCGTAGGGTCTGAGTCTGAGGACAGCTCTAGCTCAAACTCCAAATAGCAGACATGCAACGGAGGCCGCCCTTTAGCACACTCTAACGCGAGGATGGGTTCGGGGGGGAGGGGGTGTGTACAGATGGCCCCTTAAACAAAATAGTTTTATTTACAGTAACAACGCCGCGGGCCCGGGAATTGTGTCCTTGCACTGCTGACGTCACCCTCCTGGGCCGCGCTAGGATTGGCCCTGCGTTTTAAGGATTCCCTGCTCGTCACGATGGGTGAGTCCGAGCTCCCGGTGGTTTGTCTAATTGTTCAATCGTATGCGGCAAAGTATTGTATGCTGTTGGTCCGAGGAGTGGACATTGGGTCTTCATGGGGGCATGGACGACGGTGGGGGCACACGTTAATGCTGCTCACCAAGGGTGTTCAGCTCTGAGACGTCATGCAGCTATGGTGTGATTGGTGGTGGTGTATCTTACAACAGAGGCCGCCCTTTAGCACACTCTAGCGCGAGGATGGGTTCGGGGGGAGGGGGTGTGTACAGATAGCCCCTTAGACAAAATAGTTTTATTTACAGTAACAAAAACGCCTTCGTACTTTTTTTTGTATTAAAGTGTGTGCATTACACAGTTCAAGTATGAAATCAGGGAGGATGTGGTATTACGACCAGAGCTGCCGGCTTTGGAATTGGCTTCGCGTCGGTGCAAGACCCTCTGATTCTGGTCACATAATTTAATCTCCCTGTTCCTAAAAAAAATGAATGTGTCCTTGTGTAATGTAACTATTGCTCATGTAAAGCGCCCCAATGCGTTGGTGTCGAGTTCGCGCTAAAAAAAACGACATAAGTGTGTCATAACTATTCAGTCCTTAGTTCAGATTCCTTTATAGGACGACGGACTTATTTTGCTGTTCTTAAATCTCATCTATGTATATTATTTTATCGATGCGCGACAGTACGTACATGTTCTCATTTAATGTACCATTGTTCAAGTGTTAAAATCTTAAAGGTTCGCATCCTGCTGTACGAGACTGCCATCTGCTTTGTTGGAAGCACAGAGAAAAGAACCGCACTGAAGAGTAAAACACTAGATGAAAGGTGCACAGAGGTCCTTGGTGCCACTGCACACGGTGCATCATTCATAACTCTCGTCCCTTGATCAGAAACTAAATATCACTTTTATAATGTTAATTACGGGTTAATTATTTTAACCCTTTGATTATCATAACCCTCTCTACGTGAGCATCTTTGAAAAGCATACCCCTTACTACAGTTACACTTGAGGTTTATAGGAATGCCATGTTCTTTAAGGATTGTCTACTTGAGCACTTAACCATTTGTTAGCATGTTAACTGTTGCACAAATAAATATTCCATATAGTGACCGCAGATACTAGCAGCAAGTGGTTAACGTTAAAACAAATGTCGGTCTTTACATTCCGCGTTTTCTAAAAGATTAATTGCAGACATATGTCTCGTGCAAAGCCCAGCTTCTGTATTTAACCCCATAGATTTACCTTGATTACACGATAAGTAGTGCCCATTGCAACATGTTTTCTTTTGCTTGTTTCCCTTTGTTTCTGGGTCACTTAAACGGGTCCTGCTCCCGCTGAGTGCGGGGTCGACACACTGCAGTAATTAATATCTTTGCACCGAGGCCGTCGTATGAAAAACTCGCCATGTTTCTTGGATGGGCAGGCCTAGTGGTGAGCTGGGAGCAGGCCGGGCGAGCAGATGTCGTAGTATTACAGATTGCCTGTTCCCTGAGTATTGAATGGTGCAAGGGGAGGAGGTAGTCGTGAGTGAGCTTTTTTGTGTACATTGTTTTTAAACTGCTTTTCATGACTGGAAATATATATTTAAAGACCATTCAGAATGTGAGTGCTGACGTGCAGCTATGGTCCGGTTCGTACAATGCCTATTACATGGATCAAAATTCTGTAGGAAATCGGACTCGGACATGAGTCCCAGTTCTGTAATTCTTGAAATTACTTGCCTTTCCACTTGGTGTCTCAATACGTTTAATTTCAAACTTATTATAAAGCGTTGCACAGCCTCTTGCACAACAAAATAACGAGAAATGCAGAATTTAGCACAAAAAAACATACTATGCGATAAGTACTCATTTGATGCTAATATTTATGGTTGGGAGTTAGTTTACATAAATGCAAGTGGCTAGTTTGGTAGGATGTCTCCTCATCAATCCCACAGACCTGCCTATTGCATTGGCGCGTTTTTATTTGAAAGGGAATGACTGTGTCCATGGTACTTAAGTCTTTTTGGCCAGTAAACCCATCCACAAAATAATAGCACTATTTCCTATCTATAAGGTTTGTGAAATCAGCAAGCATAACATTGCTGTAAAATGTTAACGTTTCTAAAGTTGTTTTCTTCACCTGGGCAGACCATTATACCTTTCAGATTATATGATTTTCATAGTGGCAGTTAACAACTCTAAATGGATGCCCTAACCATAAAGGGAGTTGCTGGGGCCCATGGCAGGTGAATTATGAATTACTGTTGTGCAATCTTACTAGTGGGTGGTTTTCGCTGGCCCATCATGGGGCACTTCTTATTCTCCAGTCCCTTTTGTTGGAAAACCTAGCAATGGTGTATATTTGTATTGCACCAGCACCCTACTCTGGATGCCTCGAAGCAGATTGAAGTATGTGGGTCATGGTCTACAGTAAATCTACTGCAGTCAAGTTTTTTAGTAATTTTTTTTTACGCTGGTTGAAGTCTCGCAAATACCCTAGACCCTGACTTGCTCTTTATCAGTGTTGACATTTATATGCATTGATGATGACATCGTAGTCCTCAATAAGTCGTAATGAAGACAAAGACTAAACATGGTAGATTTCTGATTTAAATATTTTCTACAATGTGTTATGTCCTAGTAAGGCAAGATTCACTTTACATTGCCCTTCTGAGCAGATAACACCCAATGGGCCATTTTCACTTCTACAAACCATTACATCTTACTTGTTTTGGACTTTGAAACTGGGTGTTCTCAGTATAGTCCCTTGAGCTTTTCACTGTATGCTGCTCTGGGGCTAGGGAATAAATCGCGCTCTCACCAGAGACATCCGTGTGTCCCCAGCAGGGTCCGTGCGCTCCCGCATCTGACCGCTCTCCCGACCTCCGGACACCAGTGTGCATCGCGCCGCCATACTCCACAGGAGCAGCATTACCGCACAGGCCGGCCCTGGGAAACTACACTCGGTGAATAGATGCGTTATCTGGGGTGATCAGCTCCGATAGTAAACCCAGCCTCCACTTCAAGGCGCTAGGAACTGGGCAGTGCTGTATTAGTAGCCTTCACAACCACAAGCTCCGGCGCACCACAGCTAGACGTGCACTCATTACAGTCTGGTCCCTTCTCGTCACTCTGTCACCCTGTTGTCACTGTCTCATCTTTCCTGCCCGCTTTGTCCATTCACCACAGGCAGCGTTTTATTTTCAAACCACAGAATCCATAAAGCTCCTTTCCACACCCGTCACTACCATCAAAGAGTAACGTTATGCCAGTGGTGTAACGAAACTTGAGGGGGGCCCCCTTGCAAAGTACATGCAGGGAGCCCCCTCCATGGTTCGGGGACAGTCTGGAGCTCTCAGATCAGGGATCCCTCCTCCCAAGCTCAGCATTATTAAAGTTAGAGCTATTGTCATTGCTCATGACATTTTTTTTCATTTTTTTTATTTTTAAAACATAAATAAATGGTATTGTCATTGACAATGGCAATAGCTGAGCATTAGAGAGTAGTAGAGCGTATTCGCGGACACAGAGCCACACACACAAACACAGACAGAGCCGCGCACACACACAGACAGAGCCACGCACACACACACACAGACAGAGCCACGTACACACACACAGAGGCTCTGTCTGTGTGTGTGGCTCTGTGTCCGGGAATACTCTCTACTACTGTCTAATGCTCACCTATTGCCATTGTAAATGACTATACCATTTATTTATGTTTTTTAAAAAAAGAAAATGAAAAAAAATGTCATAAGCAATGCCAATAGCTCTACCTTTAATGATGCCGAGACCATTGCATTGTAAATGCTTGTTTTACATGTCATCTTGTAATTAAAGCTGTCCGAAATTAAAAGCACTACCTTACGAGCCATGCAGGGAAAAGCAAAGGCAACCCAACATGGCAGCACCCCCAATTTACTAAAATTAACATAACTTGAAGCCAGTGACTCTTGAAAGTGGTGGGGCTATTTGCCACAACTTCATCCCATTTCCTCCAAAATTTGCATTGGGTGTTTCCAATATGTTAAGAATTACCTCCAGTGTGCCAATGTCAGCATGTTGTCATGGCTATCCCCTGATGCCAAGAAATACATACGATATGCCAGTACCATAATTCTGCCATTGACACTGCCGATATACCATGGGTATGGCAGAGCCAGCATTCTATAATAGTTTGCTTTCCCAACTCCCAGCTCTAATATGCCATGGTTGCCCCTTCTGAGGCCAAGAATTCCCTCCAATAAGCCAGCACCAGCATTTTACCCTATGTGACCCCATTTGTCAGGAATTACTTCCAGTACCTGATTCTGCATTTTGCCACGAGGGCCCTTCCGTATGCCAAGGATTACCTTGAATGTGGGTGTGCCAGCATTTTCCCAATGGTGCCCCCATGCCAAGTATATAACATCTTTCCATGAGTGCCCCTATGCCAAGAAATACTTCCAGTATGTCAGGGTGAGAAAGCAGAATGCATATACCTACTGCCTTAATTCCAATGCTTCGCTACACACATGCGCCTTAAAGTGCACTGACACACTACATAATGAGTTTAAATGTTATTCTGGTATTAACCTGAAGTGTTCAGTAGCCTAGCCATGCATGCTAAAAGTTTCATAGTTCTCTTCGGCCCAGAAGTGATTTTATTCAGTGTTGTACATTTGCACATTTTCTGCATCTTGTAATAAGGTGTAGTCTTGCTTTGAAGATTGACTATCAGAAATGTGGCCAGGAGTAGTGTATTGAGCTGTATGCTTATGTATCTTTATATGCAAATCAAGAACTCCTTTCATTCTTCCAGTGAGAAGATCCTGCTGAGAACTCATTAGTTAGTTGGGTTCAAGTCAGTGGCGGCTCCTCCGTTATGGCAGAGGAGCCTCGGTCCCCCCCGCTGAAAGTCGCAGAGGCAAGGACATAAATAAAATGATAATAAAACGTTTTTATTACCATTTTATTTTTTGTCCTGCCAGCTGACCCGAGGAAGGGGCGGGAACAGCCACAGTGACGCTGCAGCTGCAGCACCAGGGCCAGCCTTAGGTATGTGCAAGCTGTGCACCTGCACAGGGCCACCAAACTCCAGGGGCCACCACCCCAATATATATCCTTAATATAATAAACCTCGGAGGATGGATACATATTTGCGTGGCGGCCCCTGGCAGGGATTTGGCGGCCTCCAGCTCTGTTCCACTTCCAAACACCCTGACCCCCCCCCCCATCTTCACTGGCCTTCGTTCTCTGCCCCGCCCGGACCCCCTCTTCAGGGGCCCCCTACCTACGCTCCCTGCCCAGGGCCACCATGAGCCTATAGCCGCCCCTGGCAGCACCAGGGAGGAGGGGGAGTGGTGATCACTGCTTAATACACATGATGATTTGGCCACCCCCAGGGAGCTGGCCAAACCGTCATGCGCCCTTAGTCTTTCTCCACCTAGCTGTGTTGTACAGCTGGGTGGAGAAACTAACACAGGCTCCCACTCTGTGTCTGAGCGCCGAACCGAGGTGCTCAGACCAATCCCAGCGCTGCTCACATGCTGGGAATCAAAAGACACACAATTGATGGACGGAATGCAGAACAAATAAAAACATTAATTTCCAGTTAAGAGATCTGGGTTAAATCCATCCTTCTTTTGCTCACCATGCCACCCCAGTTTAGACCTGGCCATATGCAAATCAGTCTTGACCCTGTGACTCATGGAAATAGTCCGTACATAAGGGGGTGGTGATGGACGGAGCATCTGAACCAATCAAACACTCACACCCAGTCAAAAGATCTGAGTTTAATCCATCACCGTTCTTTAGCCCACTCTGCCACCCCAGTTCAGACATGGCCATATGCAAATCAGTCTGATTCTGTGCCTCATGGGAACAGTCCAGCCTGAACTTCCAAGCCATGCCTTCCCTGGACCGGAAACAAGCTTCCTAGGACCGGTTTCTGGCATTTCAGCCGTCTTCAGCCAGGCTTGCTTGAATCCAGTGGCACAATGAGCAAAGGACTCACGTCTGAGCATACCCTGCCAACTTATGGCGAACAAAGCGGTACAAAAAGGGGTGGTGATGGACGGTAGGGGTCGGCTAAAGAACGGTGATGGATTAAACCCAGATCTTTTGACTGGATGTGAGTGTTTGATTGGTTCAGGTGCTCCGTCCATCACCACCCCCTTTTGTACCGCTTCATGGAAATAGTCCAGCCCGAACTTCCAGGCCGAAACTTTTCAGACAATCACCCCCGTTCACGGATCTGGATTGAATCCATCATCGTTCTTTAGCTCACTTCGCCACCCCAGTTCAGACACAGCTTTATGTAAATCAGTCTTGACCCTGTGCCTCATTAGAACAGTCCAGCCCGAACTGCCAAGCTGTGCTCTCCATGCCACTGAAGTAAAGCAATCCTGGCTGAAGAGGGGTGAAACCCCGAAACCAGTTCTAGGATGCTTGTTTCCAGTCCAGGGAGGACCTGGCCTGGCAGTTCGGGCTGGACTGTTCCCATTAGGCGCAGGGTCCAGACTGATTTGCATATGGCTGCGTCCAAACTGGAGTGGCATGGTGAGCAAAAAAACAATGGATTTAGGCCCAGATCTCTGTATGGGGTGAATGTATGACAATGTTCCGCATTCTGTTTATCAATTGTTCTTTTTGCATTTGTCACCCCGAGTGGGACGGGTATGTCCAGACGTGGGTTCCGTGCTCTCCGGTACTCTCCATGCCATTGCAGTCAAACTATCTTGGCTGAAGAGGGGTGAAACCTCGAAACAGGTCCTAGGATGCTTATTTCCAGTCCAGGGAGGACCTGGCTTGGCAGTTCGGGCTGGACTATTCCCATTGGGCGCAGGGTCCAGACTGATTTGGCTGGGTCCAAATTGGAATGGCATGGTGAGTAAAAAAAGGATGGATTTAGGCCCAGATCTCTGTACTGGGGTGAATGAATGACATTGTTCTGCATTCTATCCATCAATTGTTGTTTTTGCACATGCTGGGAATAGCATTCCCAGCATGTGATCAGAGCTGGGATTGGGAGGTGGAAGCCTGCGCAGTGTGCACCAGGTTCCTGATGAGGAGGTGAGGATCAGGTAAAAGGCGGCGGCCATCGGAGCAGGTAAGTGAAATTTTATTAATTTTGTATTGTCTTTTTTTTGTGTTCCCCCCTCCCGCAGCCCCACCACTTCATAGTACGAGAGGCCGCTCCTGGTTCAAGTAACAAGTTTCTATCACATGTTCATGTTCCAATTGACTTGTACAGAGAGTAAAGTGTATACAAACGGTCTAACGTGAAAAAAACTATTATATGCTACAACTGTTCTTTGAGCGGATGCTTTGGGCCATTAAATTGACGATTAGCACATGCGTTTTTTGCTTGCCTGCTCACTATTTTTACATTAAAACATGTTAGACTTTTGGTCTTGAGAACTGTTATGTTTTATTTTACACAGGGCCTATATGTTGCCAATGGTGCCCTCACTTATGCCAAGAATTGCCTCTAATATTCTAATATGAAGGTGGCACCACGTTACCTTGGGTGCCCCCATAAGCCAAGAATTATCTAAAGTATGTCATGGCCAGTGGCAGACGCATAAGCATAAAACACGCTAACAAACACTGCAGCTCACTCACACTCTTTTACGTACTCATTCTCACTCATAGTCTCTCCTGTTGACTGTCACTCACACAGAAACATACTCATACTCACTGGTTCTCCCACTCACAAATACACTTAGACATACTCACCCATTCACATGCACTGACTCTCACTCACTCAATCAATTAATCAATCAGGATTTGTAAAGCGTTGAAACTCACCCATGAGGGTCTCGAGGCGCTCACAACTACTGTTGTACTCTGCTTTGAACTCTTGAGATGCAGGTGCTATGCTTTGATAGCTAGGATTCAGCAGGCCCCTCAGGCCTCCGGGCCCTGGTGCACCTGCACCTGCTGCACCACTGAGAGCTACTCACTCCCTGTACTCTCACTTATTCATACTCACACTCTCTCATTCTCATGGATTCCTGATCTCTTTGATTATCTCAACAATAACACATGCTCCCTCTCACTCAATCTCATTCAGCCTCAATCACTCACAAGCACACTCACTCACTCTCACCGATGAGCCAAACAGAGCAGAAGAGCCACGATTAAAGAGGCAAGACCCCCCTCAACTGCTCTCCCTTCTTGATAGGATTGGAAGCATAGCCCTCTCAGAAGCTGGGACTGTGCCTGGGATCCTGAACCCTGTTGCTCTGTATGTGGCCTCGATTGTGCCTGTGTGATGGGAATTGTAGTAGAATAACAACTTTCAGACATGCTCAATCCAGACATCTACATGCAGAGTGCCATGTTTTTCAAGAACACTCTGTAGGCATTACCAGGAGCCTGGGGGGGATCCTGTTGTCATTTAATTGTTCTTGCAAACACTAAAGTTGTGTTTTCATGTACACTGATAAATACTTATCAGATGTGTGCATAGGCAATGGACAGTAAGTGGTGGCACACAGGTGGCAGGGCTGTGCCCTGAAGCCCCCGTTAAGGAGCCATCACTGCTTACGACTCTTGTAAGTCAACTCCACGTATGTTGTTAAGTAATGCGTGTTTCTTGTGCTTGCTAAACTTTCTTTCCCAACAAACTGTAGCTTACCCTGCATAAGGAGCAGTCTTAAGTTCATGGGGTTTACCTTAAAAAACGAATAAAAAAACTGATCTGTTTCCTAGCCCCAAGTTTGTATATTTCACATCTTGAGTGAAATATGCTACTAATTTGAGAGATTTCGAAATTAATTTTACAAAACTTTTCTTCTCTGGTCAAACTATTTTTCAGTAATTTTCCTTTCGTCCTCAGCTGCTCCCTGTGAAAAAAAGTGTGCTACTTTAACCTGGAACTTCCAGCAGTAACTTTAGGGGGGTATGAACCCCTAGTTATATCAGAGAAATCCACCTACAAATTAAGGGGATCACTACAATGGCGAAAGGACTTTAGTCTGTCCGCCATCGTCCCAGGGATAGGGACCCCGCCTATATGGCGGCCGCAAAATGCAGTTTTAACATTGCGGCGCTGCTGCTAGCTGCAGCACCTTCCCAATGTTAAAAGAGCACGTTTTGTTTTTCCCCGCACTACGTGGCACAAAACAAAAGTGCCCCTGCATAAGGGGGCCCGCAACTGGCCCCCAAAGTCAATCTCCGCCAACCTTTGAATGGCGGAGGAACAGCCATTCAAAGGCTTGCAGATTGCAGCATCCTAATCTACACAAAATTACTTTTATCCACTTCTCCCAACGCATGGGGGTATTAAACCTTTGCCACTACCTAAGAATTAAGCACCATTACACATGTTTACTTACTTTTTAAATGTTATGTGAGGCGCTAACTTGAGATGAGAGCCACATTGTAGTGCTTTTTAGGTCTCGCCTGGATATCGCATCCGAAGTATGCGTCCAGGCTGGAGACTTATAGCGAGCTGACACGGGGGAATGACGGACAAAAAACGGTCACGCGCTTCTCCCCGGCTGGATTCAGCTGCTTGCACGCGCACCAACATTCACGCATGCGCACATCACAGGCACACGCATACACAGCACTCACGCATGCGCACATACACACGCATACACATGCACACCCCCCGTCGCCGCCGCCGCACCTACACGCATACACAGAGACCCCTTCACACACACCAGCCCCTCTCCTCCCGGCTCCACTCACCGGTGTCTGGCGGGCGCTCCCCGGGTCTCCAGGCTCCTTCCCTTCCTCCGCAGCTGCAGGCTCTCTCTCCGCATGGGAGCCCCGCCTCCTCAGTGCGCCCGCTTCGCCCCGCGGGTCCTCACCCGGTCCCCCATCTCGGGACCGGGACTTTAAGGGAAACAGTATCCAGGGCTCCTTCCTGGTCACGGGAGCCCCGGGGCCGCAAAGCTCACGCCACTTCCTGCTGCCGGCTCCTCTTCCTGCACGTCAGGTCCCGGGCCAGCAGCCAATCAGAGCGCGGCCCGGGAATGACGTCACAGAGGTGTCCCGCAGTACCGCCCCCGGCCTGCCTGACTTCCTGGTCGCAGGACAATTCTACTGCTGAACTGGGTGACGAGCCCACAATCACACACCTCTCTGAGCGCTTCGCGCACAGCAGTCACGAACTGGAGCCTGGAGGTCCGATGATTAATGGGCCTGCCTCTGCGCAGGCCGCAGGCACATGATTACCCCGCCCACCCCTCGAGCTGAAGGCAGCCAGGTCTGTACCGTCTCTGTGTGGCACGCATCCATCACTGATTGTGGCCTGCCAATGTGGGGGGACCAGGGGGGCTGCCCGTGATTCGTGTAGCATGCATCTCAGGAGCGGCAAGCAAAGAACTGGTCGGTGCCCGATCGTGCAGCCTGCTTCTGTTGCGGAGGTTCTTCAGGTGCCAGTGTATTCAGGTATGATTAATTTCATTTTGAAGTCCGCTTTTCCTCATCTGCCGTTGTCAGCTGCCCCGTCTCTTTCTGTCTCTCTTGCTGAAACGGTGCTTTTTCCAGGAAGGTATTTTTTTTTCCAGGCAGCATATCACTCTTGTGCATAATTTGAATTGAGCTGCATCCAGGTATATATAGCCGGGCACAACTGGGTTGTAGCTGAAGGCAGTGTGGGTGTCTCAGTGGGATAGTATGGTGTGAAACAAATGTAAAGGGTGTATTTTTATTGTTCCTCTTGTTGAGTGCTTCATTAATATTTTAATGTAGCAAATTAAAAACACAACCGCTAAATTCAAGAAATTCAGACGGACGGAAAAGATCTCCAGGTGTTTTCAGGTTTGCAGCCGGCATGTAGAAGCAGCAATTACTGAGCAAGGAGCAGTAGAAATCTGGTTAGAGCCACTTCAGTCTGCCCTGGCCGGGGGGGCCAGTTACACAGAAAATACCACTTTGTTTAGGATCAGTGCGAGCTCGCCAATAACAGTGGCTTTCCAGTAAGAACTGGACGCCGTGGGAAGCTTCTTGAATCCACCACGGTGACGCAGGCACATAAGTGACTGTGGTCTCCTTTCGTGTGCTAGAAATTAAAAAGATTTACTAAGGGATACCACAAATTGCCCGGAGTTCCACTGGGAAGGGCGTGAGGACAGGGGTCATAGGCGCAAAAGGGGGTGGGGCCAAATAGAGTCAGCCTGTTGTTCGCTGTTAAATTGCAAGTATGTTGTTTTGGAAAAAGTGTCCACAAATAATTTGAAACATGAAAAAATATGATTGTTAGGATGTTCTGGCCCGAGGCCCTCCTTCAGTTTTCAGACCCCCCCCCCCCACCCCATCCGTTTCCAAATAGAATGTACATATAAAAATTATTTAGGCACATCATTAAAATGTTTAACTTTTCTACAAGAAATATTGTATATGTACTTTTTTATGCAAAGAAAATGTAAATACTGCATAAATGACTTTTCTACAACACATATTTTATATGTACCTTTTTATGCAAAGAAAATTAAAATAGCGCATAAATAAAAATAAAAACATTGCCATTTACAGTACTAGTAGCTCAAACTTAAATAATGCGAGACCTATTGCAAATGCTTGTTATATATTTGCTGCGTGGATTCACAAGGAGCTTTCCTTACCTGGCCTGGATGAAGCGCCGGCAGGTGTCCATCACATGGTCCATGCGTAAGTATTCCGCCGCGTCCAGCACGGAGCGGATGCTGTCCACGCTTAGCGCCAGGTGGGACGTGTACATGAAGTCCAGGAGCACCTGGAAGCCCCGCAGCTCGATCCCATCGGGCAGTGGTAGGACGGTCAGCTCGCTGCCGCCCTGCCCCAAAAAGGCAGAATAGAAGAACCCGCTGTGGAAGACAAAGGGGGGAGGGGAGCAAGTAGATTAGAAGACAGCACTAAACAAGGTCACAGACAGTGCTTTAAGCAGGATGAAAAAAAGTGTGAGGGAAGGGGTCTCTAAAAGGAGCATGGCCAAAAAAGCAGAATAGGAATCCTTTCCAGGAGGCGTGATCTATATAATGAAGGATGTGGCTTAAAACATGTAAACTAAAATTCTGTGCTCCACACAGGGTGCCAGTTGACCAGCTTTTGGGTGCCTCTTTGTGTTTTCTGTAATTGTATCCAGAAATATCACAAAACAACCAACACATATGCCTAGAACAGGCCATACCCAGTGGCTTTGCCAATGCTTGTTAGTTGTATCAGATAAATGAATAACAACAATTTTGTTGAGAGTGGTTAGAATTGAAAACATTCCAGTTCCGAAAATATAAGACTGTAAATTAAATATAATTAAGATCTGCTGAAGGGGTAGTGGCCTTCAGAGTGTAACAGGTACTCCTGTTCGCCTGTTTATGCCACTTCCTTCTGCGGTCTCCCATCTGTTAGCCACTTACACCCTTTTACTCTCCACATTTTTCAGCATCCTCCAATTGCATATCTCACTCTTTCCACAATTAGAAGGGTCCCATGTGCGACCATCACTCCGTGGGCTCTGCAGCAAGGTCAATGACTGGATGCGCATGTAGTTGCACACCTTGAAGTCCCTCTGACAGCTCTGTGAGAAACATGCTCTGCCTCCTGCCACAACTTCACAGCTCTTAGTCGGGTCTTTAATAAACACCCACCCACAACCCGAAGACACCTGTATGTATGCACTACACAAAGGGCATATTTTCTGCATGAAACAAATCACAAAAACACAACATCTTGAAGACGCAAGTACGCTTAGGGAACACACAATGACTTTGAATACCTTAGGGATTTTTACAGACATTGTTGAAAATTCGAACAGTGTTTTTGTCAGTAGAGTTAAGGACATGCCTATAGAACCCGATGGGTCCTGTTTCAAAGTCGGGTTACTTACAAGTCGGCACTGACCTCTGCTGCTGGATCTGAGATACAGAAGGGACCAAACCCCACTTAAATCCCTTGTCCCAGAAAAGGCTTGCAGTCTGCCTCTCCACCACAGGATGTCGCTGTTGCGCTTAGAACCATACGTTGGTATTTCAGTGAGTGGGGCCACGCCCTTTTCCAAAATGAGGGAACGCCCTCTTAAGATAGTGCAGGCGCTATCAATACTGCAGAAGGGGTCACACGTCTGTGGCACCTTCTATAACAATGCAGTACCCTGGGTGCAAAAATATTGTAGGTACATGCCTGTTGTGCCGACATGACACTGGCTCTAATGCAGTCCCAGGAGTCCACTGGAAGTGCCAGACCATGAAGATCTCATGGTGCCAAGCACGGGGCAGAATTTTTGGAAATACTGGGCCAGAACCTAGGAAACTGATTGGGGCCGATTCACAGAACTAACTTAAGACACAATCCTAAACGTACTACTTTTGGTATTCACAGAAGGCATTTAGTAGTAGTAAGGTATGATTTTGTCTTAAGTTTGACTTAAGACAAACTTAAGACAGACTTAAGACAAACTTAAGAGAAAATCCTAACTTAAATCTGTCTTAAGTCTGTCTTAAGTCTGTCTTAAGTTTGTCTTAAGTTTGTCTTAAGTTTGTCTTAAGTTTGTCTTAAGTTTGTCTTAAGTTTGTCTTAAGTCTGTCTTAAGTCTGTCTTAAGTCTGTCTTAAGTCTGTCTTAAGTCAAACTTAAGACAAAATCCTAACTTTACTACCACTAAATGCATTCTTTTTCTGCAAGACATCAATGCTAGTACATTTTCATCTGGATTAAAATACTCTTAGGTGCTGGGTGTCAATTTAGGTGAATCCTGTGTGAGTACAAGTAGAGCCTTAAACACTGAATACTATTTGAGCCAGCTTGCCAAAGACCATGAGTTGGTTTAATTCTGCATGCCACTGCCAAATGAGCAGCTGTGATAATTTACAACCAAGGGTTCTCGTGGCAAGGGAACCACAGTTCTGCATGGAGAGGCCAGGACAATTTTATGGCAGGAGGCAGGTGTTGTTACATCGGCCCTGGGGTTAAACTGCAAATTGGTAAACAATAAAATCTAAAATCTAATCCCAGTTTTCCAATTTGGGCAAAATGGGTGATCCTGGGCTAACCACTTATGCTTCGTAGTCCATAGCAACCAACGGACTAGACACCAGTATCAGAGCTTTACATAAACTAGATAGTTCCATTTACGTAGTTGTCTCTGCATGCAGTTCACATCTGGAATCAGGGCTTTAGGCCAGCGGTGGCTCTTCTGCTAAGGCGGAGGAGCGTCACCCCACTGCTCTCTGAGTAGTTCAAAAAGGAAAAATAAAATGATCATAACGCAACGTTATGATCATTTTATTTTTCCGTACTGCAGGGGCACAGTTAGTTTCATGTGGGGCAGGGCTGCGTTGGCCGGAGCAGGGGGAGGAGGGGCCGGCCGTCTTGGTCTGGCCAAACAGTCATGCACACTTAGCATGTTCTCCACCCAGCTGTATTGTACAGCCTGGGTGAAAAACATGCACAGCCTCTCTCTCCCTGTCTGAGCACCGAACTAGGGCATTCGGTCCAATCACAACGCCGCTGTCAACAGAAGCATCGTGATTGGCTAGGGGAGTCTGTGAGCCTGTGTGCTTCCGTGCAGCAGGGACTCGAGACAGCAAGAAGAGGACAGAGGAGAGGCAGTGGCCAGCTGTACCCAGGTAAGTGTTTTTTTTCTTTTTTTCAATCCCCACCCCACCACCCCATTCAGTAGCAGCCACCACTACTTTAGGTCTCACCTGCAGGCCATGAGGACGGCCTTGTGGGCCCGTAACTGATGCCCGCCCACCAGCAGACAGACGTCAGTCAAGATGTGGCGCTTGCGCAGCTCGTTCAAGTTCAGCAAGACGTCGCTGGAGTGCCGTGTGAACTCTTTGATGTATCCACCCGCCGAGGAGTCCATGGTGCCTGGTGATCCCGAAGAGGAAACAGGTTATAGTGAGCAAATGTAGATTTTACAAGAACTATTGCTGCAAAGTCTAATAGTATTAAAAATACAGCGGCAGTCCTTCTTGTTTTAATTTTGTGGCAGCCAGATATCAATCAAACATAATAACAGTAACAACACTATGCTACCCAGCACATCCTGGTGCTTGGCTAAAAATGCAGACATGACAAGTGAATCAATATAAGGTTATATATAGACCCCTTCAAGACCACCAGTTTCTTTATCCTGGCTCTGTACTATCAGTTCAGGCCAGTGCTTTATTTGAAAAAAATATAAGTGTCAGGCCCTCATCAGGAGGCCACAGCAGTTTGGGCCATACACTGCCACTGCACTTACACAACTACTAACCATCACACTGCTACAAGTGAGACAATTCAGATTGTTCGAAGCTGCCAAAGCTTTAGGAATGGCTTGGGTGGCAGGTGTTATTTGTTTTTAATGTATATAGAATTAACAAACAACAGTTTTTCGGCTCATCTTTAAATTGCACAAACAGCACCACCATGTGGCAGCTGTCATAAAGGCAGGTTCCAGCAATTAATTGCTGGTGCCGAGCACCGGAAACCACCTGCACAAATTAAGCACTAATTCAGACTGTTGCAAAATGAAGAATAAGCAGATGGCAATCAACAGGAAAAATGTGATCTGCTCTTTGATGCCCTCTGATTCATTAGGTCGGTTGAAGAACGGTAGATTGTGGAACTGAGAAAGTTAAAATATTAAGTAACTTCAAGAAATAACAGGAAGTGATCTCATAATTATCTCAAAGTCATAAATAAGGCGCCATGAGGTAGGATAATACTCGCCTCAACCAATCAATCAGGTTCTTGTATAGCACGACTACTTACCCAAGAGGGTCTCAAGTCCTTAATTCATTTGAGACTTTCCAGCAATAGCTCTTGGAAGTCCCAATTTTATTTCCAGACCAGAGGCTAGTATTATGCTTGGTTAAAAATCAATATAACAATGGAGAGAGAAACATGACTAACTGGTCATTTTAACCCCTTGGCTGCGGGGGTAATTCCCCCGCTGTGCTGAGGGGCGGGGGGCGCGCTCAGCGCCCGGTGCTCGTGTCGAGCTCAGCTCCTCATGAGCCACGGTGGCCGTGTGCTCATGACGAGCTGAACTCGTCATGGCCACACCTGTTTCCTTAGAACGCTCAGCACAGAGGGAGAATTAGCCCCGCGTGCGAGCGTTGCAGCCGTTATGACGAGCTCAGCTCGTCATGAGCACACGGCCACCGTGGCTCATGACGAGCTCAGCTCGTCATGAGCATGGGAAAGGTTAAGGTAAAGATAGTAGATCAGGCATCTGTTCTCAGAACGCCTTTCCAGTCTAGCTCCAGCCCAAAAGGCTTTAGAAGCCGTGGAGGAATGAGCGCTGAAGCTAGAAGCATCAATACCTGCATTAGGCATGACCCATTTCACCCACCTTGCAAGGTTAGTAGATGAAACGGAAGAATGAGGTTTTATGAAGGAAATTACTGACTCGCTGACGTTCTGAGGTCAGTAGTACGCGGTTCGTATTCTTTTAGGCATTATACTAAACATAGCTTCAGATAGTCAGGGAAAGCAATATGTCTCACCGGTGTAAATGAGAATTTTCATTCTCTTTTTAATATTAAAAAGAAAACATTACAGAGCACATTGCCTGCCCAATTAATCCATTGCCTTGATGTCACTCTTTTGAATGAAACTAGGAACATTAACAATCTTCATTTTGGTGGTAAAGCTTTTAAGGACAGTAATGATTTGGCAGACCAAACAGTAACTAGGGTTAGGACTGAGTTAACATCCCATAAGCAATTATATCTGGTAGAAGGAAGTATACTTATTCTAATGTCACAAAGGGATTTGCAGATTAATGGGTGTTCGCCCATGTGATTCCCATTAATATACCGAGGGAGATTAGGGGAAATCACTTGTTCTCTTGGACCTAATTGAAGTGGCTAAGTGATCCAAATAGTTTGCTGTTTTGGCGAAATCATAGAAATAGGATTTGAATCCCGCCCCAAACACCAGAAAGACGACTGGGCCCAAGCTGATTTAAGGACTCTTAAATTCCTGAGGCCCAGACTTTTTCAATGAAGCAGACAGTTCCTGACAAAAGTCCCTGGACAGACCAGGGATTCCCGAAACCTTCCAAACCATGAGCTGGCCGTTTTTTATTTTACCGAGTTTTATGTAGCACGAACTTGATCCGAAGGTATTGGGTATCAGAGCGCTTTACATAGCACCAGTTGTGTTACATGAGGACACATTCATTTTTAGGTCTCGCTAGACGTACGCAAAAGCGAAGCTTTTGCGTCTAGCGAGACAACTAATGTAATCACTTTCAGGGGAATGTAGACAGCAGACTGTCACGAGCGTCTCCTGCCGGAGATTCTACCTCGTGAGCGCGCACGTCGCCGTCCCTCATATTCCCATGCAAAGAAAGGCACACTGAACACACACATGCAGGCAAGAAGGCACACACACACAGGAGCGCACCTACACACATACAAAGCCCCCCCACACCCCCCCGCCGACGCCACATACATAGAAGTCCCCCCCCACCTGCCGCCACCGCATACATAGAAGGGCCCCCCACCCACCTCCCTGCCGCCGCCGTCGCATACATAGAAGGGCCCCCCCTCCCCCTGGCCGCCGCCGCATACATATAAGCCCCCCCTCCCCCGCCGCATACATAGAAGTTCCCCCCCCCACCGCCGTATACATAAAAGTGCCCCCCCAGGTGCCGCATACATGCAAGCGCCCCCCCCACACCATACATGCAAGCGCCCCCCCCCCCCCCGTACCGTGATTCTAAGGTCTTGCAGCCTCCGCGGGGCTCTCCCTCGGGCATGAGCCCCGCGTCACCAGCACTGCTTTCCCGTGGGCGCGTGCGCGGGCTTCCGAAGACGGAAGTCCCGCCCCAAGGAAGGTTTCGCTTTCGGAGCTGGTTTTGCTGGGAGGAGGGGGAAGGAGCCAGGTGCTGGTCCCGCGTTGGCACACTTGTGTTTTCTTGCAAGCGGCGGGAGGTCACTGGACATCCAATCTTATGCTTCAGACTAGGGTTGCCCTACAGTTCCACTGTTCGATGTGCTGCCCTAATGTGCGTACAGGCCCTCTCCGCTACTTGGAGTCCCTGCTCAGACATGTGTAGCTAACCTCTATTATGGTTTGGCCCTCAAACTCCGAGCTATGTCGATTGAGAACCTTACCGTATCATAGCATCTGTTATTTTGAGCGCCGAGAAACACATGGGTTGTATGAAGCGCTGCATAAAATGCATCACTATAATTATTAGGCTAGAGTCGGCTAACTGTTGTGTTTGGGTTGAAGGGGGAGCTGAGCCCCTACGCCGTGTTTCACCCGCACACCCTCGCAGCCTGGTGTGTTGCACAGTAGGGCACAGCACCTCTGGGCGGGGACCTCCCTCGGGTCATGGATGCGAGTGGGGGGCGTTCTTTGTCCTGTCATGCCAGGCTGCTGGACCACAGAGCTGCCTTGTTCGGCCCTGCTCGGGGTGCCGGGAGCAGCCTGTGACCAGTGTTTGTGATGGTGTGTGCAGTTGGCTCGGCGCCTGCTGCATGTGCCCTCCGGCAGTCTGCCTCTGCAGAGCCCGCTTGTATCTACGGCACCTCTCCACAGTGAGAGCCTTTGCGTGTTTTCCTTTCGCAGAAGCGTTGCTTTTTGGGCGTGAATGTCCAAATACTGGTTTAACAAACAAAAGCCAAAGGGTACAAGCGCTTTGTATTGAATAAAAAAATGGACCATAGACTGTCGTGTTTTTCCTACATCCAGAAAGTATTCTGAGGCAGCGAGTGAGGGGTTGAGCGGGTAGGGAGAGGCATCCCATGATCCAGATACAACTATATGTATATTCTATACCTTCTCGGGGTGCTTATTTCACTCGCCGTCTGCGTGTTTTACAGCAATCAGCTTTGTATGTGGGGCCCTGCCTTGGCACCGGGCCGTGGGCACTTCCTGGGCACCTCACCCACAACTTCGACTGCTGCGGGGAGGGCGGCCCCCCATGCCGCCGAACAGGTTGTTTGGATATGTGGAATCCTGTCGGGTGTGTGCGTGCCCGCGCGTGTGGGGGATCGGCCGGATGCCTTTGCTCCGAATACCTTGGTGCGTTTCTCTACTGTGTGTGTGTGTGTGTGTGTGTGTGCGCGCGCACACACAGCACCACTCTTTCAGTGTTGGGGGGGAAGGTGGTCTCATTTCTGCGGTGTGTGGCTTGTCTGTTGTTTTGTGTGTGCGGTGTGTTTGTCTGCTGTGTGCGTGCGGCATGTCTGTTTGGTTGCTCTGTGTCTTGTGTCCTTTGTGTGTGCGGTGTGTCTGTATGCAGTGTCTCTTTTGTCTGCTGTTTCTTGTCTCCTTTGTGCCCGCGGTGTGTGGCTGCTGTGTTTTTGCTGTATGAGTGTGTCTGGTCTCTTGTGTGTATCTCGCCTGTGTGTGTGTGTCTGTCTGCTGTGGGGTGGGCTGTTTGCCATGTGTGGTGTCTATCGGCTGCGGGTGGTGCTTGGTCTTATCTGCTGGGTGTGTGCGTGCGTGTCTGTCTGCAGTGTGTGCATGGCGGCACTCTTTCAGTGTCGGGGCTGCCTCTGCTCCTCTCCGGTGGATTTATGGCCGTGTTCAAGGTCCTCCGAGTGATGGCCGCTCGCCCGCCGCGGCCGTGTCTGCTCTCGGTGTATCCCGGCCAGAAGGGACTGTTCTTTGCCTGGGGAGACGCTCCCCGCGGGAGCAGTGGTGAGCCAAGCCTGGGCTCGTGTAAAGTAAATACCGGAGAAGTCACATGACCCGGCCTGAGAACTGAGGCCGTGCAGCGCTCTCTGCCCTGCCTTTGCGAGGGAGCTATCCCCCAACCCGTGTGTTGGGGAGGTACCCTGCTCTCGGGCAAGGACCCTCCGGCGCCCCCCAGCCCTTCTGTGGGGAGAGGGGACCTGTGATGGGACCCTCGTCTGCGAACAGCCCCGCTGGCTGCGGGGCGAGGGGACCTCTGCGGGGCCGCGCCCTAAGTACATTCGGCGTATCCAGCCATGCAGTGTGAATGACAACCGACATCCTTCTTGGGTCGGGCCTCTTTCTATGGACGGCGTGAACTAACCAAATCTGTGGACTCACTAAGCGTGCCACAAAATGTAACCCACACTAGAGTTGGTGCTTGCGTCCTGTCATGTAGCATGTGTGAGTGATGTAGGAGCTGGTCTTGCCTGTGCATCCTCCAAGGCCTGGGGTGGCAGTGCCGGGTTTCCTTTCCGCAGACAGGCGCAGTTTGTCTGCCTGCTGCAGGAGGGGTGCTCTGGCTCGCCTTCCCTGCAGTATGGTAGAGTTGCTGTGGCGATAGTGTTGGCAGTTGGGATTTTTGGTCCCAAATAACACAATCCCCTGTCTGGGTGAAGCAGCGGCTCTCGGCCAGATGCGACCTTGGTGTGAACGTCGAGGCTGTAGACCCCAGCGGCTTTGAGACCACTTTCACTGATGCCAAGTCCCCTGGACTTTCTTTTAATTAGTTCACCAGTTTGCTGCCAAGTGAATATGAGAGTAATAGTGGCAATCATGTTTGAAACTGCATAACGTGAGCGGAATAAGCTTGCAAGCCGCAATCACCCCACATCCACCACATCCACCACCACATCCACCCTCACCCTCACCCACCCTCAACCCCTCACCCTCAACCCCTCACTCACCCTCACTCTCACTCACCCTCACTCACCCTCAACCCCTCACCCTCACCCTCACTCACCCTCACTCACCCTCACCCGCACTCACCCTCACTCACCCTCACTCACCCTCAACCCCTCACCCTCACCCTCACTCACCCTCAACCCCTCACCCTCACCCTCACTCACCCTCACCCTCACTCACCCTCAACCCCTCACCCTCACTCACCCTCACCCTCACTCACCCTCAACCCCTCACCCTCACCCTCACTCACCCTCAACCCCTCACCCTCACCCTCAACCCCTCAGCCTCACCCTCACTCACCCTCACCCTCACTCACCCTCACTCACCCTCACTCACCCTCACCCTCACTCACCCTCAACCCCTCACCCTCACTCACCCTCAACCCCTCACCCCCTCACCCTCACTCACCCTCACCCCCTCACCCTCACTCACCCTCAACCCCTCACCCTCACTCACCCTCAACCCCTCACCCTCACTCACCCTCAACCCCTCACCCTCAACCCCTCACCCTCACTCACCCTCAACCCCTCACCCTCACTCACCCTCAACCCCTCACCCTCAACCCCTCACCCTCACTCACCCTCAACCCCTCGCCCTCAACCCCTCACTCACCCTCAACCCCTCACCCTCACTCACCCTCACTCACCCTCACCCTCACTCACCCTCAACCCCTCACCCTCACTCACCCTCACCCTCACTCACCCTCACCCTCACTCACCCTCACCCTCACTCACCCTCACCCTCACTCACCCTCAACCCCTCACCCTCACTCACCCTCACCCTCACTCACCCTCAACCCCTCACCCTCACTCACCCTTACCCTCACTCACCCTCAACCCCTCACCCTCACTCACCCTCAACCCCTCACCCTCAACCCCTCACCCTCACTCACCCTCAACCCCTCACCCTCACCCTCACTCACCCTCAACCCCTCACCCTCACTCACCCTCAACCCCTCACCCTCACTCACCCTCAACCCCTCACCCTCAACCCCTCACCCTCACTCACCCTCACAACACATATTGTGTTACAATAGGTGTCACATTTGCGAAAGATAAAACTATTGGCATTGTAAATAACAAAGCTATTAATTTCGCTATTTTCAAAACAAGCACATAAATAAAAAATGTGTCCTCTACAATACCAATAGCTCAAACTTTCCTAATGCGAGACCTATTGCATTGCTGTGCTTCTCTCCCCTGCTGCACGCTCCTGCTCTCTAGAGATGTGGCCTAACGACCAGAGCTGCCATCTAAGTCACGTAAATACAAAACATGTTGCATTCCAAATGCTATAGGTGTCACATTCGCGAAAGTTATAACTATTGGCATTGTAAATGACAAAGCCATCAATTTAGCAATTTTAAAAACCAACATATAAATAAAATATGTCATTTACAAGACCAATAACTCCAACTTTTCTAATGCGCGACCTATTGCATTTGCAATGCTTGTTTTGTTAGGCACGGGGAGATTAAGTGTTTGCCCAGAATCACAGGATGACTCGAACCCAGTTCACCAGATTCGAGGAAAACTACCCTAGCCGTTTGGCCAACTCCTCTCCTCAAGTTGACTGGAAGAATGAGATTGTGACACTGACCTCCTTGGTTCTGAAGGAGATGAGGGAGATTAGGAAGAAGAATTGGAATTTCCTTACACATCTCTAACAGATTGATTAGCCAGATCCGTGAATGCCACAGCAGAGTAACTACGATACCAGTGGATACTCTAGATGTGTTGGAAAGACAATAGGAAATCATCAGGAAAGTAGGAAAAGCAAAGACGCAATCCTGAATCCAGGGTTGGAGAAATTCATCAGTGGCAGATGCTATTGGGTTTGGTCTCCAGCTGTGAAATTGGGGAAGTTGGTTGTTGAATTGAGATGTCAGTGGGACTTGAACTGCTTGAATGTATTGGAAAACAGATGCATGGAGTTTCTAGTTGCTGTAATCCCTGAGCTGTTAGGAACAGCACTCTGCCACTGAATTTAGTTAGCATGGTAGACCGTGCGCTGCCACTTGAGCACTGTCCGCAGCGAGCCCACTCTCCTACCAAACTTGTATTAGATCCTATCAGAAGTTCTGGATCGGAATTGAAAATTGATCTTCCATTCCGAAGCGTGCTTGGTGTTCCAAACACCAATCTGCTTTTTGGCTTGTTTCTTGGTCTAAAGTTATGAGACCTGGAGAAGTGTGGCTCAATGGTTAGAGCGGCAGACCCTGATGCAGAGGTCTAGCCCGGGACCAGGGTTCAATTCCCCGCCTCGGGGGGTCTTGAGCTCAAAAATTCCACAGACCTGATAATTCTCGCCTCGGTGCCTATTCCAATCATGGAGTCCCACTCTGCAACTCTGGGCAATAGCTTGCTTAATCTCCACAACGGCCCCCCACAATGCTAAGGATGCTTGGCCTCCACCTTGGGGGTACCCAGGAGTGGACACCTCACAGGGAAAGCCAGGATGGGTTCCACAGCGGTATTCGTACAAGCGCCTTGAGACCCTTGCGGGTGAGTAGTGCGCTATACAAGTATCAATTTACCTAATTAGATTAAGCCTTTTATCAAGTGACAAATTGTGGGTATTTGTAGGGGCACAATATAGATAAGGGCCTGGAAAAACCACCTGAATTCAGGAAACCAGAAAACCCACTATGCGTGCAAAATGAGTGTGGATATGCGAGTAATTGAAAATAAATGTGAACGTTTTATCCTGATAATAATTAGTTTTGAATCTGGAAGTTGAAGGGTATACTCTCTTGAGTTCACAAAGAAGCACAGAAACTCTATAGATTGGACTCTAGTAAGCAGAAATTGTGGTTTAATTATAACAAACCCCAAACTTTCCAGAAATTAAATTGTAGTTTTGAGTTGATGCAAAAACAAATTATGTCCTGTGAAACGATAAGAAAATTGACCAGACAAACTGCTTAGTGAAATCCCTGGGAGTTTAGGTGAGTTATGGTTGGCCTTAAAAACTCGGTGAAGCACCAAGGAGCTGAAGAAAGGTTGCAAGGCAGTGCTGTGAAATGGAAACATGTATTTCTTTATTGAAACTGCAGAAACCTGCGATAAGGTTAATGAACTGGGTCACAGAGAGGAGTGTCCTTTTAATCCAGGTGGACCATCCAATCTGATAATTGGAGACAATCCCTGAGGTAGAGAATTGTTTCCATTTTGAAGTGTCTGTAAATCACATAATGGATGGATTGACAAATTTCTACTACTGGTCTTAATGTTAGCTTTTTTTCACATGAGAAAGATTGCATAGGAAACCTGCAGAATTGTACCTGGTCGACTTTATGCCACCCTCTTAATAACAACTCTTTTACTTCTTGCAAAATTAGCTCTGTGTCTGTGTGTCTGAAAAATGCATGGAATGTGTAGGAAGACGGTAATCAGAGACTGGAAGCAAGTTGGAAAGTGACGAGGTTTATTTGTCACAACAGCTCATGTTGAAGTCCAGTGTGAGAATGACCCATGCACAAAACAGTCTTTAGAATGGCAAGGCTCCCCCACTTTGAAAGATAACATTCTTCCCTATCAACCTACAACACGAGACCGTCACGAGCTGTGACCAGACAATCATCACGCTTGTGACAGCTCGTGTAACAGAACAGTACCCAACACACCTTCCCCCCTTAAAACAAAAAAACAAAAAAAAACAAAAACAAAAAAAAGACGCGGTAAATTCAATCCGTCGCCAGTGTAGGAAGACGGTAATCAGAGACTGGAAGCAAGTTGGAAAGTGACGAGGTTTATTTGTCACAACAGCTCATGTTGAAGTCCAGTGTGAGAATGACCCATGCACAAAACAGTCTTTAGAATGAGGAAAGAAAGTCATAATACAACTTGATTCCCATAACTGTCTGTCTGTAAAGATCCAGGGATCTTTGTACAATTGAAGCCATGTTTGATAAAACATTGCAATTCGGTTCCACACCCCGGGCCATTAGAACTGTTTGACACTTACAGTTAGCAATGTTTGTTTTATATTCTTTTTTTGTTGGGGCAAACCCAAGTAAGACCTGAATCATCCCTTTATCCGAGTACAAATCTGGTAATTCAGAGATTGCATCGGAATCATCATCGGATTGGTCAGACCGATGCACCAAAGTGGCTGAATAGCCTCTTGGGGATTAGCTGCGCAAATCAACTGATTGATTGATTGATTGATTGATTGATTGATTGACTGAGGATCTTGGATATGACCCTTTCTAAGGTGTCTGTCTACCTCCCTTTTGGAGGGTGTTTTTAATGGTGTACCTTCACACTATCATCAGATACCTTTTCTATCTCTAGCCATTCTCTTGCATCAGAACTCTTGTGAGCAGAGAGACTTGCTCTGTTAATGTCCCCGTTAATGCATAGCTTGTCTTTGCTCTACACCTGGGCTTGTAGGGAGATTGAGCCACATAAGTATCTGTTTGTTTACTAATAGATGATGTCTTGCACATTCCTGCCAATGTCCTGTACAATGAACTCTATTAAGGTATTGACAGCAGACTTCTCCAAGTTGTTAATAAAATTATTTAAGCTCTGTCTAAATATGTTCTCGCTGTCATCCATGCCCACGTGGGCGGTCAGATTACTCATTGCGAGTGATTGCGTATGCTCGCGACAGCTCGCGGTGAGAAACCGTCCTTCCGCGTTGAGAAAGCTGCCGTTCAAGTAAAAATCTACTCAAGCGGAAGAAAGGAAGCAGCACCCGCTTGTGCTGTGTGGTGCTGTTCGTGATGATCGATTTTGGAAAAGGGGGGTGGTGATGGACAGAGTTTCTGAATGATGCAGAATACTCTTACCAAGTCAATAGATCATGGTTTTAATCCATCACCGTTTTTTAGCTCACTGCACCATCCCAGCTCAGAACCTGGCTATATGCAAATTAGTCTGTTCCTGTCCCAGTGCATGATGGGAACAGGGCAAACCAAACTACCAAGCCAATTCTTATACTGGGAAGGAAACAAGCTTCCGGGGACCGGTTTCTGGCATCACAGCCTTCTTCGGCCCGGCTTGCTTGAATCCTGATGGTGCAATGAGCAAGGGACTCACGTCTGAGTATACCCTCCCACACATAGTGTGGATAAAACCGATTTTGGAAAAGGGGGGTGGTGATGGACAGAGTTTCTGAATGATGCAGAATACTCTTACCAAGTCAATAGATCATGGTTTTAATCCATCACCGTTTTTTTAGCTCACTGCACCATCCCAGCTCAGAACCTGGCTATATGCAAATTAGTCTGTTCCTGTCCCAGTGCATGATGGGAACAGGGCAAACCAAACTACCAAGCCAATTCTTATACTGGGAAGGAAACAAGCTTCCGGGGACCGGTTTCTGGCATCACAGCCTTCTTCGGCCCGGCTTGCTTGAATCCTGATGGTGCAATGAGCAAGGGACTCACGTCTGAGTATACCCTCCCACACATAGTGTGGATAAAACCGATTTTGGAAAAGGGGGGTGGTGATGGACAGAGTTTCTGAATGATGCAGAATACTCTTACCAAGTCAATAGATCATGGTTTTAATCCATCACCGTTTTTTAGCTCACTGCACCATCCCAGCTCAGAACCTGGCTATATGCAAATTAGTCTGTTCCTGTCCCAGTGCATGATGGGAACAGGGCAAACCAAACTACCAAGCCAATTCTTATACTGGGAAGGAAACAAGCTTCCGGGGACCGGTTTCTGGCATCACAGCCTTCTTCGGCCCGGCTTGCTTGAATCCTGATGGTGCAATGAGCAAGGGACTCACGTCTGAGTATACCCTCCCACACATAGTGTGGATAAAACCGATTTTGGAAAAGGGGAGTGGTGATGGACAGAGTTTCTGAATGATGCAGAATACTCTTACCAAGTCAATAGATCATGGTTTTAATCCATCACCGTTTTTTAGCTCACTGCACCATCCCAGCTCAGAACCTGGCTATATGCAAATTAGTCTGTTCCTGTCCCAGTGCATGATGGGAACAGGGCAAACCAAACTACCAAGCCAATTCTTATACTGGGAAGGAAACAAGCTTCCGGGGACCGGTTTCTGGCATCACAGCCTTCTTCGGCCCGGCTTGCTTGAATCCTGATGGTGCAATGAGCAAGGGACTCACGTCTGAGTATACCCTCCCACACATAGTGTGGATAAAACCGATTTTGGAAAAGGGGGGTGGTGATGGACAGAGTTTCTGAATGATGCAGAATACTCTTACCAAGTCAATGGATCATGGTTTTAATCCATCACCGTTTTTTAGCTCACTGCACCATCCCAGCTCAGAACCTGGCTATATGCAAATTAGTCTGTTCCTGTCCCAGTGCATGATGGGAACAGGGCAAACCAAACTACCAAGCCAATTCTTATACTGGGAAGGAAACAAGCTTCCGGGGACCGGTTTCTGGCATCACAGCCTTCTTCGGCCCGGCTTGCTTGAATCCTGATGGTGCAATGAGCAAGGGACTCACGTCTGAGTATACCCTCCCACACATAGGGCCAGATGTAGGTAAATTTTATTTTCCGACCTCTTAAATACCGAGTCATACCGACTCGGTATTTCAGAGGTCGGAAAATAAAAATACCGAGATGTAGGTAATTGCAGATGTGCAATTACCGAATCGGAAACAGTCGGTAATTTCCGATGCGGTAAATACCGACCAGTTAATGCCCATGCATTCCTATGGGCTTTGAAGCCCATAGGATTGATTGGGCATTTACCGGTCGGTATTTACCGCATCGAAAAATACCGACTGTCACAAGGGTGCAGGGGGTGTCACTTTGACACCCACTGGCACCCCCAAAAGAGGCTCGGGTGCCATGTGGCAGGCATACCTGCCCTAAGGGCAGGTCTGCCTGTCATATGGCATAGGTGTGCATGCACACATGTGCATGCACACCAGAATCGGTATTTTACCATCAAGTATTATTTGATGGTAAAATACCGATTTTGTACTGCTTGTGGGACTCAGAAGAGTCCCACCTACATACCAATTTACCGGTATCCGTAATGTTACCGACTCGGTATTTTACATACTCGGTAAATTTACCTATCGGTAAATTTACCGAGTCTGTAAATTACAGGGACCTACATGTCAAATTGCTTTTACCGGGTGGTAACGGCCGAATTCGGCCGTTACCACCCGGTAAAAGCCTACCTACATCTGGCCCATAGTGTGGATAAAACCGATTTTGGAAAAGGGGGGTGGTGATGGACAGAGTTTCTGAATGATGCAGAATACTCTTACCAAGTCAATAGATCATGGTTTTAATCCATCACCGTTTTTTAGCTCACTGCACCATCCCAGCTCAGAACCTGGCTATATGCAAATTAGTCTGTTCCTATCCCAGTGCATGATGGGAACAGGGCAAACCAAACTACCAAGCCAATTCTTATACTGGGAAGGAAACAAGCTTCCGGGGACCGGTTTCTGGCATCACAGCCTTCTTCGGCCCGGCTTGCTTGAATCCTGATGGTGCAATGAGCAAGGGACTCACGTCTGAGTATACCCTCCCACACATAGTGTGGATAAAACCGATTTTGGAAAAGGGGGGTGGTGATGGACAGAGTTTCTGAATGATGCAGAATACTCTTACCAAGTCAATAGATCATGGTTTTAATCCATCACCGTTTTTTAGCTCACTGCACCATCCCAGCTCAGAACCTGGCTATATGCAAATTAGTCTGTTCCTGTCCCAGTGCATGATGGGAACAGGGCAAACCAAACTACCAAGCCAATTCTTATACTGGGAAGGAAACAAGCTTCCGGGGACCGGTTTCTGGCATCACAGCCTTCTTCGGCCCGGCTTGCTTGAATCCTGATGGAGCAATGAGCAAGGGACTCACGTCTGAGTATACCCTCCCACACATAGTGTGGATAAAACCGATTTTGGAAAAGGGGGGTGGTGATGGACAGAGTTTCTGAATGATGCAGAATACTCTTACCAAGTCAATAGATCATGGTTTTAATCCATCACCGTTTTTTAGCTCACTGCACCATCCCAGCTCAGAACCTGGCTATATGCAAATTAGTCTGTTCCTGTCCCAGTGCATGATGGGAACAGGGCAAACCAAACTACCAAGCCAATTCTTATACTGGGAAGGAAACAAGCTTCCGGGGACCGGTTTCTGGGTTTCTGGCATCACAGCCTTCTTCGGCCCGGCTTGCTTGAATCCTGATGGTGCAATGAGCAAGGGACTCACGTCTGAGTATACCCTCCCACACATAGTGTGGATAAAACCGATTTTGGAAAAGGGGGGTGGTGATGGACAGAGTTTCTGAATGATGCAGAATACTCTTACCAAGTCAATAGATCATGGTTTTAATCCATCACCGTTTTTTAGCTCACTGCACCATCCCAGCTCAGAACCTGGCTATATGCAAATTAGTCTGTTCCTGTCCCAGTGCATGATGGGAACAGGGCAAACCAAACTACCAAGCCAATTCTTATACTGGGAAGGAAACAAGCTTCCGGGGACCGGTTTCTGGCATCACAGCCTTCTTCGGCCCGGCTTGCTTGAATCCTGATGGTGCAATGAGCAAGGGACTCACGTCTGAGTATACCCTCCCACACATAGTGTGGATAAAACCGATTTTGGAAAAGGGGGGTGGTGATGGACAGAGTTTCTGAATGATGTAGAATACTCTTACCAAGTCAATAGATCATGGTTTTAATCCATCACCGTTTTTTAGCTCACTGCACCATCCCAGCTCAGAACCTGGCTATATGCAAATTAGTCTGTTCCTGTCCCAGTGCATGATGGGAACAGGGCAAACCAAACTACCAAGCCAATTCTTATACTGGGAAGGAAACAAGCTTCCGGGGACCGGTTTCTGGCATCACAGCCTTCTTCGGCCCGGCTTGCTTGAATCCTGATGGTGCAATGAGCAAGGGACTCACGTCTGAGTATACCCTCCCACACATAGTGTGGATAAAACCGATTTTGGAAAAGGGAGGTGGTGATGGACAGAGTTTCTGAATGATGCAGAATACTCTTACCAAGTCAATAGATCATGGTTTTAATCCATCACCGTTTTTTAGCTCACTGCACCATCCCAGCTCAGAACCTGGCTATATGCAAATTAGTCTGTTCCTGTCCCAGTGCATGATGGGAACAGGGCAAACCAAACTACCAAGCCAATTCTTATACTGGGAAGGAAACAAGCTTCCGGGGACCGGTTTCTGGCATCACAGCCTTCTTCGGCCCGGCTTGCTTGAATCCTGATGGTGCAATGAGCAAGGGACTCACGTCTGAGTATACCCTCCCACACATAGTGTGGATAAAACCGATTTTGGAAAAGGGGGGTGGTGATGGACAGAGTTTCTGAATGATGCAGAATACTCTTACCAAGTCAATAGATCATGGTTTTAATCCATCACCGTTTTTTAGCTCACTGCACCATCCCAGCTCAGAACCTGGCTATATGCAAATTAGTCTGTTCCTGTCCCAGTGCATGATGGGAACAGGGCAAACCAAACTACCAAGCCAATTCTTATACTGGGAAGGAAACAAGCTTCCGGGGACCGGTTTCTGGCATCACAGCCTTCTTTGGCCCGGCTTGCTTGAATCCTGATGGTGCAATGAGCAAGGGACTCACGTCTGAGTATACCCTCCCACACATAGTGTGGATAAAACCGATTTTGGAAAAGGGGGGTGGTGATGGACAGAGTTTCTGAATGATGCAGAATACTCTTACCAAGTCAATAGATCATGGTTTTAATCCATCACCGTTTTTTAGCTCACTGCACCATCCCAGCTCAGAACCTGGCTATATGCAAATTAGTCTGTTCCTGTCCCAGTGCATGATGGGAACAGGGCAAACCAAACTACCAAGCCAATTCTTATACTGGGAAGGAAACAAGCTTCCGGGGACCGGTTTCTGGCATCACAGCCTTCTTCGGCCCGGCTTGCTTGAATCCTGATGGTGCAATGAGCAAGGGACTCACGTCTGAGTATACCCTCCCACACATAGTGTGGATAAAACCGATTTGTTCGTGATGATTGCACAGTGCGGACAAGCACCTGGCACTGAAAATCACAGTGAACAACATTTATGTAATGCATTTGTCTGCTTGCGGAGCTATGCGTAGCGCAGCTGACTTTTTTTTGCACTTTGTGGAGTTCCGTGTAGTGGACATCCGTGAACTCCGCCCAGGCTTAGCCTTTATCCAACTGACTATTTTAGTCATGCAGGCATTGAACTTGATCTGGGTACTAGTATTAGTATTAGTATGTTTCATTTTATTACAAACATTTATGTAATAATTGTATTTGTTTACATGTTAAGGATATTATTTTTTACTGTATAAATGTATTTCAAAGTTATATATTTCTTTTTGTGAAGTTATAACATGTATTTTATATATTTTATATAGTATATGTATATATTTTATAATATAATCGTTTTTAAAGTTAATATTTTTTTTAAGTTAATATATTGTTACATATTTTAAATCCAATATACCATGTTATGTAATAGCCTATCAATATTTTGGTCCACTGTATTTTTCTAGATGATACTTATGTACATTACTTAGTATGTTTGTAAAGTTAATATTTGTGTACTCAATATTTTTTTGTGATATTTTGAATTGCAATATTTTTGTTGTTGTTATTATGTCATAGAAGCCTCTCACCTGGCTCCCACCTTTTGCCTACTACCTTCACTGTCCTTCGACAGGTATGTTGGCCTATCGTTCTACCCTGTGGTCCCTCCACCACTCCCAGCCTCCTCCAAAAAAAGAGACAACTATAGTGACAGCGTGAATTTGTTGCACGCACATCTCTGATGACATGAGAGTTGGGGTGCTGACTCCGGCAGGCCCAAGTATGCACAGGCCTGTCCCTCTACTCTCACAGCCGTGCCAGACACAATTGAACACTCACCTCTTTGGTGGACAGTCCAGTCCAGCTGAGACTGCTCCAGACAGGCCCAGGGTGTACCAGGGTGAGTTGGGGTGATGCAAGGTGCTCCAATCCAAACGTACCTGGGGATGGTGGAGAGGGAGAGGACACACGTTAGGGTCAGAAGTCTAATATAAAATAGTTTGCACATGGACACTAGCATCATGCATCAGAGAGAACTTGGTGGAATTCTTTGCACAGAGACACAAGTCTGCGGCAGGTCACATACAAGGGTGCTGAGTGAGCCAGGAACAGAATTGGATTGAAAGAATCTTAGAAAACACCTCTACGTCAAACAGGGAGTCCAGGGTGAAAATGGACATTGGCACTGCCTGGAGCAGGTACAAGGGTTTGAATCTGGTCAACACTTGTTGGTGGATGGCCAATGACTTGATTCGGAAACACATAATAAAAACAAGCATTGGCTAATCCAGTACGCCTGGCTTTGGTCATCATGTGTTGGCTATGTCAATGCTTGTTTTGTTTTTCAGTGGATTTTGCAAAACGTTATTACAGGGGTAGCAGCTCAACTCATGTCAATCTAAAAAAAATTGCCTAAAAACAAAAACTATTTTTGTTCCTAAAAAGAGCACATTGCCATAGTTGTCTCAGGCATTTAAGTGAACTATTTTGTGTGTGAATGTGCTGCAGGTGAAGGAGCAGAATGCCGTCACTCGAAGTGAAGTTAGTCCATTGCTGAAGGGGATGACCTTTTTCCCTATGCTGTACGCTTATAGTGGTCGGTAGAAAATGTGAAAGACATAATAACACATTAATGGATGAAAAGGACTGGCTGAAAGACCCTGTAAGTATATTAGGTGTAGGCTGGGAAGGAAACAGCATATGCAACGACACCCGGAGCAACGAAGCCTGAACATCGAAAGCATCTTAACATTGAAAGTATTTACTACTACTTTCTTTACCACGAGTATTTCACAGGTATATACATTGGAAGCCAAGTTCAACGCAGCCGGGGTTTGCGGGGGTATTTGTTTCCTCAGCATGGTCCCAATTGAGAAACGTATGTTTGGTTAGTGGAGGAGACCAATTTGAACCGAAGGGAAGCCTTGAACACCATTAAACATCATACTGGGGAATGAATGGCAGCCTGATGATATGCCCTGAATGTTTTGCAACAAATTAGCACCACTCTGCTAGACATGAAATTATTTCTAGAGGCAAGAGAGTGGGTGTTTTGAGTGCCAATATTTGGGTATGTAATACTCTAGGAAGAGGTAGTATTGTGAAGAAGCAGGTGGATGTTAAGGATTGACTTAAAAACAGTGCATTATGGTCATTGTAGTGACAGAACCACAAAGCTTTATGAAACTGAAGAAGTGGAGTACGTTTACTGTGTTTTTCTGCTTTGATTGCAGTAATGGAATCTGCAGCATGTAAACACCTTGGCACTGTGTGATGCCAATTTATTAACAAGAACTGTAGTGGTCTACTATGTCTTTTTTTCTATTGAAGTGCGCTCCACGTCACCTGATGAGTATCTTGGCTAATTTGATTCAAATGTTTAGGTTTCCACTGAGGGTCCTTCATCTCTGTTTCTACACTTTGTATTGGAAGAACAACTGACCGCTCCACATTTTCATGTGAACAAGACCCCTAGGGGTCAAAACGTGCCAGACTGTTTGCTTAGATGAAGGATTTGGTACTTCAGAATTGGTTGGGGGGCTCATTTAACACTTATGAAAGTGGAGTGTGTGTTTTTTTGCAGTGATGTTCGCATATGGGCCCTGGCCCGTTAGGCGGGGCATTCTTCACCGTCACATGTTTTGTGGAAATATATATATATATATATATAAAAATATAAGTATATATTTCAATTTCAATTATATATATATATGAACAAGAGCACTTGCTACTCGAAACGCGTCGCCCATTGAGAGGTTGCTAATAAATCTACCTTGCCGACAGCCTGGGGTCCGTGTCTTCATTTCGCCGTTTGTTCGGAGGTGGTGAAGATTGCTGGTGTATATATATATATATGGGATCAGTCCGGTACCCAGCCCCCCTGCACGGCATTTCAAGCAGTAGAGGTTGCATACCTCCGTTTGGGCACCATGCCCCTGCTTTACTTTCATCTTGCTGGGGAGCCTGACAGTTCGAGGGGGCCCAAGGAGAGACTGTATTTCTACAAAGACTCACCGTTTGGGATTCTCTAGCCCTGCTGTTTTCTCCTCGTCTCCGCCGCAACACAACATTGGCACCCTGCCCCATTACACCGACCCGGTTTGCATTCGCATGTTGCATTCTGGGGGTTGTAGTGCGCAGATGCACATCGCACCACAACAGGTGAACGGAATCGTTTGGGGGAGGAGCGGAGTGACGCCATCATCATCCAGCAGGAGGGAGGCCCATTGGGACATCCGGTCAGGTGTTGGGCGCTGAGGAAGGTCAATGCACCGAAATGCATTCGCCGCCACCGGACTGCTTTTGCTTTAAATAAAGTCCCTCCTTACACTTCCCCTCTGGGCTGCTGCCTCTTTTCCTTCAGCGGAGAAGGGATTTAATGTCATTCATATATATATATATATATATATATATATATATATATATATATATATATATATATATAATTGAAATATCAATGGTACAAACAACTTACTGGGACTACCATGGGGAGTAGCTTCGCCCCTAGTTATGCCTGCATTTTCATGGGGTGGTGGGAGTCAGAATACATTTGGGCTGAAGGAATGGAGGATTACTCACATCACCTTATTTTGTGGACATGTTACATTGACGATATGTTTCTGATATGGGACGGTCCACAAAAGCAGCTGGATACCTATCTTTGAGAATGACCTCTACCTTAAATTCACCAGCAAAACCGACAATAACATAATTGACTTCCTAGATATCATGATAGAAGTGAAAGGGACATCATCAACTCCAAACTACATAGGAAGGTAACTGCAGGAAACAGTATTTTACATGCTCAAAGTCATCATCCCACCAAACTCAAATGGAGCATTTCTTAAGGCGAACTGCTTAGAGCCAAGAGGAATTGCAGCACGGCACTTACCTATGACATAGAGAAAGAGAATATAGTGGAGAGGTTTCGGAGCAGGGAGCACTCACACAAGCTGATTGCAACAGCTGTTTAGAAAGCAGAGTGTGTAGAATGTAGCAGTCTTCTGAAACCCAAAGCAAAGGGGGAAGGAGAACAAATAGTAAGGCTGATAACCCCCTATAACTCCACATCTGCAGAGGTCCGTGCCATTGTGAAACGACACTGGCATCTAGTGAAATCAGATTGCATCATTGGGAAGCTAGTGAGCCCCAATCAGCAGATCACTTATCGAAGTACATTCCTATAATGACACAGGGTAAGCACGTGGAAGTACCTGGTTGAGGGAACTCCCAGGTTTCCATAAATGCGGCAAATGCACAACGTGCATACACAGCACCAATGTCAGAATGGTATCACTATCTAGTGGCAGGGAACATAAAATCAGGCATTTTATCAATTGCAACACTGATTATGTTGTGTTTGTTCTTATTTGTGTATGTGGCCTTCGTTGTGTGGACAACACAATTTTTCCTGTCAAAAAAATTATCTTGGAACACCTGAGAGCTATCAGAACTAATGATGCATCATACCCCATGGCCCAACACTGAAATTTGCTGCATGGCCCTAACACCAATGATCTGAAGATCTTTTTCTTTGGCATTGACAGGATACCGGCACACACCAGAGGGGGAGATAGGGAGCGTACTTTGAGGAGTCTAGAGTCGAGATACATCATCCATCTACACAGCAAACAGCCGGGTGGCCTTAACCAGGATGAGGAGCTCCAAGTGCATCTGGGTTGAGTGGTGGAAGAGTGGTTTACCGACGTCATTACGTCCTAGGACAGACTGCTCTGTCTCACACGCTCTCTTTTCTCTGCTCTGCCGTCTTGGCTATTGTTTTATTATCTGTTTTCCACCTTTCAATCTCTACAGGGGTGGTTTCCCCCTTCTTTCTGGATAGAACACCTGTATAAATTACTTCAATGTACATCTTACAAGGTACTTATGACATTTTTTTCCCATCTTTTTCTTTCTTTTCCTTGGGTTACTCTATTTTCTCACGTATGAGGTCTTTGTTCACAGAATTGATGGGAAGTTGTGGGACTTTGTACCCAGTACTGATACCCTGAACGTTGTTATTTCACATGAATGTAGGTCACAGAACGATACTTTTTGACTTAGATATTTACTTAGACTCCATTGTGTGCCACTAGCCAACTGGCACATTGAATCGGAAAGCACAAGTTTTATGTATATTCGCTACTGTGGTTTTGTTTTTAGACTTGCAGTAACACGGGGATGTGTGATTTTGTATCCTATGATGAAAAATGATTTTTCATTTTGTTTATGACTGTTTTAATTTATATTTCTTTTCCCATTCGGTCAACATTTTTTATTACCACTGCAGGAAACCAAACTGTTGGGTGTTCATTATGATTTATGTTGATTACCTTCTGGCATGTAATGCAATGCAGTGGGGAAGTCTTTTCATTATTTCTACACTGAAATGTATTAGTGTACCCTTAATAGTAGTGGAGCACACAGGAAAGAGGGTTGTGGTTTGAGAAAAACTGTGTTGGTCGAAACACGTAAGCTGCATTTAACGTTTTGTGACCAAATACCCCTGGAGTGCGGGCCGTGTCAGCATTCTTTGTATGTATGTATATATATATGTATATATATATGTGTGTGTTAGGGCTAGGTTATTTTTAGAGTTTAGGGTTGGGATGGGTTTTTGGGTGCCAAAGGTATTTTAGGGTCTAGGGTGGGTATGGGTTTTTGTGTGGCAAGGGTATTTTTAGGGTTTAGGGTGGAAGTGAGTTTTTGGGTGGTAAAAAGATTTTTAGGATTTAGAGAGGGTGTGGGTTTTTGGGTGGCAAGGGTGTTTTTAGGTTTTAGGGTGGGGTGAGAAGAGATTTTTGGGTGGCAGGGGTATATTCAGGGTTTAGGGTGGGTGTGGGTTTTTGGTTGGCAAAGACATTTTTAGGATTTAGGGTGGGTGTCGGTTTTGGGTGGTAAGGGTATATTTAGGATTCAGGGTGGGTGTGGGTTTCTGCGTGGCAAGGGCATTCTGAGGGTTTAGGTTGGGTGTTGGTTTTTAGGTGGCAATGACATTTTTAGGGTTTAGGGTGGATGTGGGGTTTTGGATGGTAATGGTATTTTTAGGATTTAGGGTGGGTGTGGGTTTTTGGATGGCAATAGTATTTTTAGGGTTTGTGGGGTGTGTGGGGATTTTTGGGTGGCAAAGGGTATATTTACGGTTTATGGTGGGTGTGGGTTTTTAGTGCCAAGGGGATTTTTAAGGTTTAGGATAAGTATGAGTTTTTGGGAGGCATAAGCATTTTTGGGGTTTAGGGTGGGTATGGGTTTTTGGTGGCGAGGGTATTTTTAGGGTTTAGGGTGCGTATGGGTTTTTGGATGGCAAGGGTGTTTTCAGGGATTTGAGTGGGATGAGATTTTGAGCGGCAAGGGTATTTTTAGTATTTAGGGTGGGTGTGGGTTTTTGGGTGGCTAGGGTATTTTTAGGGTTTAGGGTGGGTTTTGGGATGACAAGGGTATTTTTAGGGTTTAGGGTGGGTGTGGGTGTTGTGGGGGCAAGCATATTTTTTCTGTTTATGGTGGGTGTTGGTTTTTAGGTGGTAAGGGTATTTAGATGGGGGTGGGTAGAGGGTTTGAGTGGCACTAGTATTTTTAGGGTTTAGGATGGGCATGTGTCTTTGGATGGCAAGGGTAGTTTTAAGGTTTAATGTGGGTATGGGTTTTTAGGTGTCATGGGTATATTTAGGATTTAGAGTGGGTGTGGGTTTTTGGGTGGCAAGAGTATTCTTAGGGTTTAGGTTGGGTGTTGGTTTTCAGGTGGCAGGGACATTTTTAGGGTTAATGCCGATGTGGGTTTTTGGATGGCTAGGGTATTTTTAGGATTTATGGTGGGTGTGCGTTTTTTAGGTGGTAATGGTATTTTTAGGGTTTAGGGTGGGGTTGGCAGGTCTTTTTGGGTGGCAATGGTATATTTAGGGTTTATGGTGGGTGTGGGTTTTTGGGTGACAACAGTATTTTTAAGGTTTAGAGTTAGTGTGAGTTTTTGGGTGGCATGAGTATTTTAGTTGTTTTTTTTACAGAGTTTTATATAACGCGAACTTGACCCGGTGTGGGGTATCAGAGCGCTTTAAATAGCATCAGTTGCGTTACATGATGACACATTATTTTTTTTATGCACGGGGAGACCAAGTGATTTGCCAAGAATCACAGGATCTTCAGCGTCATTGCTGAGACTCGAACCCGGTTCCCCAGATTCGAGGTCGACCGCCGTAGCCGTTAGGTCAACTCCTCTCCCCAGGGTTAGGGTGGGTATGGGTTTTTGGTGGCATGTGTATTTTTAGGGTTTAGGGTGGGTATGGGTTTTTTGGGTGGCAAGGGTATTTTAGGCTTTAGGTTGGGTATGGATTTTTGTGTGGCCAAGGCATTTTTAGGATATAGGGTGAGTGTGGGTTTTTGGGTGGCAGTGGAATTTTTAGGGTGGGTGTGGGTTTTTAGGTGGTAAGGGTATTTTTAGGGTTTAAGGTGGGTATGCTTTTTTGGGCGACAAGGGTATTTTTATGGATTTGGGTGGGGATGATTTTTTGAGTGGCAATGGTATTTTTAGGATTTAGGGTGGGTGTGGGTCTTTGGGTGACAAGTGTATTTTTAGGGTTTAGGGTGGATGTGGGTTTTTGGATGACAGGGGTATTTTTAGGGTTTAGGGTGGATGTGGGATTATTGGGTGGCAAGGGTATTTTTAGTGTTTAGGGTGGGGTGGGTAGGGGTTTTTGGGTTGCAATTGTATTTTAAGGGTATAGGTTGCTGTGGGTAGGGGTGTTTGGGTGGCAAGCGTATTTTTTAATTTAGAGTGGGTATGTGTTTTTGGATGACAAGGGTATTTTTAAGGTTTAGTGTGGGTATGAGTTTTTGAGTGGAATGAATATTTTTAGGGTTTAGGGTGGGTGTAGGTATGTGCCAATGGAATTGTCAGGGTTTAAGGTGGGGGGGGGGGTGGCAATGGTATTTTTAGGATTTAGGGTGGGTATGGACTTTTGGGTGGCAATGGAATTTTTAGGGTGGGTGTGGGTTTTTAGGTGACAAGGGTATTTTTAAGGGTTAGGGTGGGTATGGGTTTTTGAGTGGCAAGTGTATTTTTAGGGTTTAGGGTCAGTGTGGGTTTTTGGGTGACAAGGGTATTTTAGGGTTTAGGGTGGATGTGGGTTTTTGGATGACAAGGGTATTTTTATGACTGGGGTTTTGGGTGGCAAGGGTATTTTTAGTGTTCAGGGTGGGGTGGGTAGGGGGTTGGGTTTTTGTGTGGCAAGGGTATTTGTTGTATTTAGAGTGGGTATATGTGTTTTTGGATGGCAAGGGTATTTTTAAGGTTTAGTATGGGTATGAGTTTTTGAGTGGAATGAGTATTTTTAGGGTTTATGGTGGATATGGGCTTTTGGATGGCAAGGCTATATTTAGTGTTTAGGGAGGGTATGGGTTTTTGTGTGGCAAGGGCATTTTTAGGGTTTACAGTTTGTGTGTGTTTTTGGGTGGCAAGGGTATCTTTGGATTTAGGATGGGTTTGGGTTTTTTGATGGCAAGGGTAGGTTTAGGTTTTAGGGTGGGTGTGGGTTTTTAGGTGCCAATGGTATTTTTAGGGTTTAGGGTGGGGAGGGGATGGGTTTTTGGGTGTCAATAGTATTTTAAGGTTTAGTGAGGGTATGGGTTTTTGGTGGCATGAGTATTTTTAGGGTTTATGGTGGGTATGCTTTTTACTGGTGGCAAGGGTATTGTTTGGGGTGGGTAGGGAGAGTAGGGTTTTTGGGTGGCAAGCACATTTTTAAGGTTTAGTGTGGGTAAGAATTTTTGGGTGGAGTAGGTATCTTTAGGGATTCGAGTGGGTATGGGGTTTTGGTTGTAAAGGTTATATTTAGGGTTTAGGGTTGGTGTGGGTTTTTGGGTGGCAAGGGTATTCTTAAGGTTTAGGCTGGGTGTTGGTTTTTGAGTGGCAAGGATATTTTTAGAGATCAGGGTGGATGTGGGTTTTTGGATGGCAAGGGTATTTTTTAGGATTTAGGGTGGGTGTGAGTTTTTAAATGGCAAAGATGTTTTTAAAGTTTAGGGTGGGTGGGTAGGTATTTTTGGGTGGCAAGGGTATATTTAGGGTTTATGGTGGGTGTGGGTTTTTGGATATCAAGGTTATTTTTAAGGTTTAATGTAGGTATGTGTTTATGGGTGGCCTGAGTATTTTTAGGGTTTAGGGTGGGTATGTATTTTTGGGTGGTGAGGGTATTTTTAGGGTTTAGGATGGGTATTGTTTTTTTGGTGGCAAGGGTATTTTTAGTGTTTAGGGTGGGTGTGTTTTTTTGCGTGGCAAAGGAATTTTAGGATTTAGGGTGGGTGTGGGTTTGTGGGTGGCAAGTATATTTTTAGGATTTAGGGTGGGTGTGTGTTTTTGGGTGACAAGGGAATTATTAGGGTGGATGTTTGTTTTTAGGTGATGGGGTATTTTTAGGTTTTAAGGTGGCATGGATTTTTGGGTGGCAAAGGTATTTTTAGGGTTGTGGGTGGGTATGGATTTTAGGGTGGCAAGGGTATTTTTAGGGTTTGGGGTGGGGATAGGTTTTTGGGTGGCAAGGGTATTTTTAGGGTTTAGGGTGGGGGTGGGTTTTTGGGTATCAAGGGTATTTTGTGTTTAGGGTGGGTAGAGGTTTGTGGGGGCAAGTGTTTATTTAGGGTTTAGGTTGGGGTGGGTAGGGTTTTTTGGGTGGCAAGGGTATTATTAGGATTTAGGGTGGGTACGTGTTTTCAGTTGGCAAGGGTATTTTTAAGGTTTAGTGTGGGTTTGAGTTTTTGGATGGAATGAGTATTTTTAGAGTTTAGGGTGGGTACGGGCTTTTGGGTGGCAAGGGTATTTTCAGGGTTTAGGGTGGGTGTGGATTTTTGGGGTGGCAAGGGTATAAATTGTGCATCCTTTCGGCCTCTTTTCCCAGTAAAATGTGCGCAAACTTGTATTGCTTTGCAACTCTTATATAGTGCTTAACTACCGCTATGTGGAGCACTGAAGTGCTTGCTTACATGGGCAGCATGCTACAACATTGCATGTGAAAACATCTTGGGGAGCGGGAAAACTGCACCACTGGTATCTCCAATTTGGATTCTGGGGAGAGCCTCTTTTCAACAAAACATATGTTTATTTGGCCAAGGTGAGTGTCATCTCGACCGTAAATCAAGTGTGACATCGGTGTGAGAACGCCACCTTGTGGTGGGGCCAGATTACTACAAAAGTCACAAGCAATTGCCTTGTCCCAGTGTGTGTGGGAAGCAGAACACAGAAGGTTCTTGCACCATTCCTGTGTTTGTCTCGGCGTTAACTGAAAATTCCGTAAGGTGCTAACTTTTGCTTGCCCCTGCTTGCTGAACAGAGGTTAAAATGTGGAGCAAAACATAAGAAGTATTGAAAGGTCTATGACCCCCCCAACCCAAACGGTGGTTGTGCCCACAGTGTCCCTCTTTGATAACTGTTAACCCGACCCCAACAGTGCGTTAAATGTCTAGACCCCCTTTTAAATGCCCATGTCCAAATCTGCAATTCCACAAATTATGCAAATTTCTTTTGCAAGCCCCCAAAAATAAAAATCCGAACAATTTCAGGATTTTTTTTCCACTGTATTTTATATTTGCATTAATTTGCATAATGAAGAAATGTCAGCTTTGGTATTAGTTGTAATTAAAGCTAAACATGCATTCGCCTCTTTCTCATTCAAAACAGCTTCTCCTTGGAGGCCCTTTTAATAGTGAGTACCTACACAGTTCAGTTTCATTATGTTCCCGTGGTGTGCAGTGACACTTGTCTCTTATCAGAAACACTAATGTGTAAATGTTTATTCGTTGACAACCCATTTTAAGGTCCGATGCGCCCACTGCAGGGGCCTGCTCATGGGTTTGACGAGCGGGTGGGTGACGGGTCCACTCAGCCTTTCCTCCTTCCGAGTCGATAAAATGAGTATTATTTAGTTCTGAACGCGCGCTTTACAAATATAATGTTCGTATTGATAACTTGGCAGCATCGTATTATTTAGATTAAATGCGTTGGTATTATATTTCTAAAGCGCTTTCCTACCCATGGAAGAGTGCATTGGCGCTATGTGATATATTTATCATACTGTTAGTAATGCAAGTAAAGAACGCTACCAACAACAGCATCCTTTGCATATATTTTTCCAACCACAGATAAGCTTGGCATGTCATTTGTATTCCTGTTCTACTGATTACCACTTCTTTTGAAAATTTCCAAGTGGCCTCCGCTGCCCTGAATACTCGTCGGAGGTGAGTCATTTTGAGTCAACACCACATTATGTCTGAGGCGCCCATTTTTTTACTACTAGCGCTTTGATGAAATGTGGTGATTTGAACTGGATAAACTGCTGAGGGGGAGGCGCGCTCTACTGTTTACGCCTCTGAGACGAGAACTCGAGACATTAATCTTGGATTCCGCCCTTCACCAAGCTCTCTGATCCTGAACGGGTTGCAGCTCCCTCTGTGCGGGGGGGGGGGGGGGGGAGGGGGCGCTCTTTTAGCTGTAAACTTTGGGGCAGTTTGGAACGCGACTATCAGTTTGAGGCTAGCATACTTCTAATAAGATGGGTGTTTATATTTTCGACCATTGGTTGTGTGATACTATTTAAAAGTTGTCACATACCACTGTGCCCAGCACAGTGGTATGTGTGCATTGCCTAATGCAACCCACATGTATAACCTCAAGGGCACGCATCAGGCACAACACTGCACGCATTCAACACAGCACAGGCAGGCCACGTATTTGGAAAGTAGGACAGTGCTGAAACAGGCCTGCACACGAAAACATGCACAGCGCGTTACAAGAGCACACATCAAGACAGAACCATGAACACGTCCTCAACCTAGCATGGACCTCGAGGGCCCTCGCTGGCACCATATACTCGCCACGCAGGCAGCTGGCAGGCAGGGGGCACCAGAGCCAGCTGCGGGGGGGGGCATAATGTGGTGCAAGCAGCCTCCGGCCACACCCACCTCACGCAACGCCGCATCACTGCCACAGACCTGTCCATGCCTGCTGTGGGCACCACCGGAATACAAGCACCCGACAGCCCGGACCAGCCACAAACAGCAACGCCCTCGCCACCCCAGTGCACGTCACACGTAGCAGGGGTAAACTCCTTTCACTTTCCACTAGTGTCACAAAAATGACTAACCTAGACATTTTATAAAGCATACATTCATATAAAGCCAAGTGAAGGAACTCTCAAAAGCGTATGAAAATGTTAGCTGGACCAAAAAGCGCGTCAGTGCCATAACCTAATGGCAGAAGGCGCTATACAACTAGTTAAATAACATGGCAGAGGTCATGGGGTGAAGACGCACTGTAGAGTTGTGGGAAATTACTGAGGGACAGTGAGATACAGTCCATGTGACCCAGGCACTGGAGCAGATGTCTGTTGAGTCACAGACCCTGGAAAAAAGGCACTTGAGCGCTATGTTCCCCTTTTTTTCTCACATTAGCTTCTACTTCTGGATATTACTCTCGCCTTCAGCAGCCCCCACCGTTACTCCCCTCTTACAATCTCCCCCCTTTCTCAGTTGAATTGTCCCCCAGTCCCCCAAAGAACCACCATCACTGACAGCATTGTAAGAAAAACCGGTGCACCTGCTGATGGTCAAAGCTGAGAGGCCAAGCACGGAATGGGCATGGAATCTAAGCTCTCCAATCAGCCTCCTGACCCTACCCGAGCACCTCAGTGGAAAGCATGGAGACACCCCACGTCTCTCATTCTGACACCAAGCCGTACCCTGAACGTTCCCAAGCGCCTAAAAGCCCTTCCGTTTGGGTGTAAATGTCGCCAACCCCTTGCTGCAGGTGCAAACTTGGCGGCCTTTGGATAATAACGCTATACGTGTGTATAGGCAGCTTACCCTGACCGGCAGGGCCCTCTCCTCCGCCGCAGTCCCGCCTGCGGGAGCGTTCCGGGGGTCGGCCTCGGCCCCGAGTTCCAGCCTCGAAGCGCCGTCTCCTGGCCGGCGGGGCCGTGGGCGCTATTTATCACATCCCACGGGAAGCGGCCGGGCGAGGCCGTCACATCCTTCCTCCGGCCCGGGCCCATTCCTGGCCCGGCCGGACAGCTGCGAGCCTGCATTGTTAGGTCGTTCAGGAACATGCGGCGTGGGGGTGTTTTTAGGATTCTCAGGAAAAGGGCCGGGCAGGTTCAGGAACATCCACAGGAATGACATAAGAAAACAAGGCCCAGGGGGCCACGCGTCCAAGATGGCGCCTCCCCTGAGGCCTGACGCACACTGCAGGCTCCCTGCTCACCCAGGACTCTAAAAATTAATTATTTTCCAGTTATATATAACTCCCACCTCCTTTTTATCCAATTCACCCAGCAGGTGCTCGTGTCCGCCACTCTCAATACACACTCCCAACTTCCATTTCCATATCCACCTCCATTATTCTATCTCTACTCAAAACACTACTAAATGCACGAGAACTCGAGAGCAAAACCTAAACCACAACTAATACACAAGGGAAGAAGGAAGCACATATTACTAATATGAATGCATGACGTTACAATGCATACATTTACATTGCAGGCCATTACAGCAATTTTTTAAAAACTACATTTACAACTCATTCCTGTACGTCTATACATATGTAAGCGTCATTTCAACTGAAGATGTGTTGTCTGCAGTGGCAGTGCGCTACCCCACAATGCATACTCCACTCCATGCCACTGCACTCTACTCTGCACCAATCCACACTATGTCACTCCACTCTCTGTCACTCCACACTGCACTCTATTCTGCACCACTCCACTTTACGCCACTTCACTCTGTGCCTCTGTACTCTGCACCACTTTACTCTATGCCAATGCACTCTACCCCACTCTACTCTGTTCTGCACCACAGCACTCTGCACCATTCCACTCTATGCCACTAGACTCTGTAACACTGCATTCTATGCCTCTGCACTCTACACAATGCACTCTACTCTATACCACTCCACTCTATGTCAATGCACTATATGCCAGTCCACTCTATGCCACTCTAATCTGCTCTGCACCACTGCTCTTTAGGACATTCTACTCTATGCCCCTGCACAACTCCATTGAACCAGTGTGCACCACTCCAATCTATGCCACTTCACTCTACTCTGAAACAATCTACTCTACACCACTGCAGTCTACGACACTTCACTCAGCACCACTGCACTCTGTGCCACTCTGCACCACTGCACTCGACACTGCATCACTTCACGCTGCGCCACTCAACTCTCCGTCACTCCACTCTATGCCACTGCACTCTACTCTAACCACAGCACGCTATGCCAATGCACTCTACACCAGTGTACTCTGCACCTCTGTACTGCCTGCCACTATAGTCTACTATGCAACACTCTACACCACAGCATTATATGCCACTGTACTGTATACCTGGGCACTCTACTCTGCATGACTGTACTTTATGTCACTGTTCTCTACGCCACTCTACTCTGCACCATTCTACTATACACCACTGCACTCAACAGTCTACTCTGCAACATTGCACTCTATGCCACTGAACTCTATGCCACTATATTCTATGCCACTGCACTGTATGATACTGCACTCTAAGCCACTGCACTCTATGCCTCTGCACCCTAAGCCACTGCACTGTATGATACTGCACTCTAAGCCACTGCACTCTATGCCACTGCACCCTAAGCCACGCTATGCCAATGCACTCTACGCAACTCTACTCTGCATCACTCCCCTCTACACGAAGGCACTCTACCCTGCACCACTCCACTCTACTCTGCACCACTCCACTCTATGCTACTTCACTCTACACCTCACTACTACACTCTATATCACTGCTCTCTACTCTACATCATTCTAATCTACGCCCAGGGGGGTTGTGACCCTCCCCCCCCACACTTTAGCATCTGCAGTGGGTGTGGAGTAATTGAAGGGCCTCTTCTGTCTGCAACTCCACAGATAAAGGCTCATAAATACTGTGAAAGGACGGGTGGGTGAGTGAGTGAGTGAAAGGATGGATGGATAGGTGTGTGAGTTAAAGGGTGGATGGATGGGTGAGTGAAAGGGTGGGCAGGTATATGGATGGATGAATGAGTGAAATGATGAGTGTGAGGAGAGATGAGTGAAAATGGATAGAAGTGAAAGGTAAAGTAGATTGATGGATAAAAGAATGGGTAAATGGATAAGTGAAAGAATGGATGGATGAATAAATCAAAAGGGGATGGACGGATGAAAGGTTGGATAAATGAGTGAAAAGGTGGATGGATGATGAGAGAATGGATGGGTGGATGAGTGACTGAAAGCATCGTTGGCTGAGTGGAAGGATGGATGATATATAGAATGAAAAGGTGGATGAATGGACCGAGTGAAAGGGTGGATAGATGAATGAGTGAAAGGATGGATGCTGGGTCATCGTGAACCCCAAACTATAGCAGCTATAGCAGGGGTGAAGGTATTGATGGGCCTCTTCTGTCTGCAACTTGGCAGACAAAGGTGAGTGCGTGAAAGAATGGATAGATGGATGAATGGATGGGTGAGTGAGTGAAAGGATGGGGGTTGGGTGAGTGAAAGGATGGATGGATGAATAAGAGAAAGAATGGATGAGTGAAATAATGGATGGGTGAGAGAAAGGGTGGGTGGATGCACGAAAGAATGGATGGATAAGTGAAAGGACGGATGAATGATGAGATAAAGGATGGATGATAGATGGGTGTGAGTGAAAAGAGGGATGGCTGAGTGAAATGATGGGTGGATAGAATGAGTTAAAGGGAGGATGGATGGGTGAATGAAAGGATGGATGAATGGATGACTGAAAGGGTGGATGGATGATTAGAGAAAAGATGGATGGATGGATTGATGAATTTGTGAAAGGATGAGTTGCTTAGTGAAAGGATGGATGGGTGGGATGAGTGAAAGGGAGGATGAATGGATGGGTCGATGGAGGGATTGAACAGATGGATGGGGAAAGGCTAGATGGATGAGCGAAAGTTTGGATGGATGAGTGAAAGTATGGCTGATGAGAGAAATAATTAATGAGTGAAAGAATGGATGTTTCCAAAGGAAGAGCAGGTGGATGAATAAAAGGGTGGATGGATGTATTTGCAAAAGTGTGTGTGAATGGATGAACAGATGAGTGAAAGTATGGATGAGTGAAATGGTAAATGGTTGGGTGGATGTGTGGATGGATGGGTGGAAAGGTGGACGGGCGAGTGATAGGATGGATGGCTGAGTGAAAGGGTGGATGGATGAGTGAAAGGATTAGATGGATGAATGATTGAAAGGATGGATGGATAAGTGAAAGGATGAATGGATAGATAGATGTATGGATGAACAGGTTTGGAGATGGATGGATAGGTTTGGATAGGTATGGGTGGAAGGACAGAATGGTGAAAGACTGAATGAAGGATGACAGAATGTAAGGGTGAGATGGTGGATATTAGCAGGTGAATGGAAGGATGAATTGATAGATGCTCTGGAGAGGGTCGTGATGACTTGCTTTGTTTGCTTGGTGCCTTAAGAGCTTTTGCTCGACGTGGGGGGTATTTTAATTTTCTGGCTACTCCCTTGTCTACTCAACTCGGCTGCACTCTATGCCAAAGCATTGGACACCACTATGCTCTACACCACTTGCTCTGCATTGCTACACTGTATGCCTCTGTACTCTATGCCACTGCATTCAATGCCACTCTAATCTACTCTGCACCACTCCACTCTATGATACTGTACTCTATATCACTGCACTCTTTGCCACTTCACTCTACTCTGAAACAATCTACTACATGCCACTGCACTCTCGCTTCTCTATTCCACTCTGCGCCATTCCACTCTACGCCACTGCAATCTACCCAATGCCACTCCATTCTACTTGGCACCACTCTACTCTAGGCCTTTGTATTCTACGCCATTCTATTATGCGCCACTGCACTCTACTATACGCCCCTCTATGCTAATGCACGCTACACTGCTTTACTCAAAACCAATGTACTCTATGCCACTGCGCTCTACACCACATTACTCTGCACCACGCCAATCTATGCCACTGTACTCTACACCAATGAACTCTATGCCAGTCTATTCTACACCACTGCACTCTACGACACTGTACTCTGCAATACTGCACTCTCTTCCACTGAACTCTACGCCAATCTACTCTGTGCCACTGCACTATACTCTGCACCATTCTACTATATGCCACCCTATTGTACTCTACACCACTGCAATCTATGCTGAACGACTCTACGCCACTCTACTCTAAACCACTGCACTCTTCACCAATGCACTTTAAACCACTTTACTCAAAGCCAATGCCCTCTACGCCACAGCACTCTACACCAACTACTCTGCACCACTGCACTCTATGCCACTATACTCTATTCTGCAACACTCTACAGTATGCCACTGCATTCTACGCCACTCTACACCATTCCGCCCTATATCACTGCACTCTACGCCACTCTATTCTACTCTGCACCACGTTAATGTATGGCACTGCTATCTACACCGCTCTACTCCATGCCAATGCACTCTATGCCACTGCACTCTACGACACTGCACTCCACTCTGCAACAACCAACTCTACGCCACTCTGCTGCATTCTTTGTCCCTGCAGTATATGACACTGTACTCAGCATCACTCAACTCTATGCCACTTCACTCAGCACCACTCTAATCTACTCTGCACCACTGCCCTGTATGCCACTGCCCCTTTATTCTACGCCACTCTTGCCTACAACTCTGCACTCTACCCTGCACCATTTCACTTTACACCACTTCACTCTACTTTATTCCACTGCAATCTACGTCACTCTACTCCACCCTGCGCCACGCCCCTCTGCACCCCTCCACTCTGGACCATTGTACTCTACACCACTGCAATGTACGCTCTCCCACGCCACTCCACTCTACTCTGCACCACTCTAATCTACACTACTGCACTCTATGCCAATGTACTCCTCACCACTTTACTCAAAATGAATGCACCCTACGCCACTGCACTCTATGTGAATGTACTATGCACCACTGCACTTTACAGCACTTCACTCTAGGCCACTCTATGACACTCCACTCAACAATACTCAACTTTGTGATGCTCTACTTCATTAAACTCTACTCCACTGCACTCCACTCCACTCTATTCCACTCCAAAACACTCTACGCCACTCTATAACACGTTGTAGAAGTGTCTCAACATTCAAAGTGCTTTTGATTATAAAACAAAGACAGACTGAAAGCGGCTCTGATGACCTTGTAGGGGACAGGGTGATTTTTGCCGGGTCTGCTGGCTCACCCGAGTAATGTATCCACTACAGAAAATGATGAATGGCCTCATGGTCCCAGGTTCAGCTCCTGTCAGCCATTCATCCTTCCAAGGTTGATAAAATGCGCACTTTTCTGATGGGTAATGATTTTTTTTTTCAAATGTTATATTGGCAGCATTGTGGAGCGGGGCTCTGGGGGCAGGGCAGTGTTTGATCCTGTGCACCAGGCAGTTTCTGAGTCCTGCTAGAAACCCTATGATCTCTATTATCTGAAGGAAGCCCTTCCACTATAGAAAAATCTACTTTACATGACTATGGAAGTGTCTTCCCAGTGTGTTCTTGTGGTCTGAGAGTCTGCCATTTATTGCAGTATTATCTTCAGGGCCGGACTGGGAACCAAAACCGGCCCTGGCAAAGTGCTCGGCCGGCCCCCCCTCCCCACTCGGGGGGGTTGGAGGTGCCGCCGAGCACTTTGCTAGGGCCGGTTTTCGGCCGATTTTGTTGCAGGGCCGGTTTTGCAGCTATGCTGCAAAAACGGCCCTCTAACAAAATCGGCCCCCAGGGGCTCAAAACCGGCCCCCACCCTTGCGGCGCACCGGGGGATTGCCCGGTGCCTGCTATGGCCAGTCCGGGCCTGATTATCTTTCTTCCTGTGTTTGGGACTCGTGTGTAACATGCACCCGTCACTTTCTTGTGTAACACACTGTTTTCTACCTCTTACATTTGTTTATTTTCGATACCTGCACAAGTGCCACCATGGCCTGCGTAACGTTTGTTCTTGTGCTTGAGTGCCCTCCTTATATTGCAGTATTATATCTCTATGTTTACTTTGTATGCTTTTGTAACCTGCACACGTCACTTTTTCCTCCTGTAATGCACCGTTTGCTACCTCTTGTATTTTGTTGGCTCACGATTGTCTTTTTTGCTTCATTTAATGTAACGTCTGCTTTTGTATTTTGTTCACATGTAATGTTCTCATGTATCAGTTCTGTTCCTATTGTGAAGCGCTCTGACACCTTCGGGTAAAGTCCGCGCTATATAAAAACGCACAAATAAAATAAAATAAAATAAATAAATATGATGAGCTGCTTGGCGCCAATGGAGGGTGGTGGGAGGGATGGGGGTGGGGGGGTGGGCTGGAGAGCATCTCTTAGGCCTGTGGGGGCTCCAGGGAAGGCCCAGCCCCCATGGTGCTTTGCGCGGTTTCTTCACGTGTGGCCCCTCGCGGCCCCATCACGTCACACAGGAAGCAGGCAGTGACTCATCCGCTTTTGTTTTTCTCTCGAGGTAGAGAGAAAGTTGGTTTTGGTAATGCAGGCCCGGTGTCGTCCTCACACTGACTTCCGGCCATTGTCTCCGGCGTCGAGGAAGCAGCCAGAAAGGAAATGGTGGCTTTTCAATTCCGCCAGCCCCCGCGCCCACACGCTCCTTCCGCGCCGGGCCGTGCTCGTGAACTTGAACAAGGACCCAGTGGCGGGAAAGACAGTACAAGGATCCCACGCGCTGAGGCCCACCGCAGCAGAGCTATCCCTCAGGTTACACACATCTTCAAGCAGAGCTATCCTTCAGGTTACACATATTTTACTGACTTAGGCCTACCACAGCAGAGCTATCCCTCGGTTTACACATATCTTAGAGATGTAGGCCTACTACAGCAGAGCTATCCCTCGGTTACACATATTTTACTGACTTAGGCCTACCACAGCAGAGCTATCCCTCGGTTTACACATATCTTAGAGATGTAGGCCTACTACAGCAGAGCTATCCCTCGGTTACACATATCTTCATAGGAGAACTATCTGTCAGGTTACACATATCTTACAGACTTAGGCCTGCCACAGCCGAGCTATCCCTCAGGTTACACGTATTTCACATATTTAGGTCTACAACAGCAGAGCTATCCCTCAAGTTACACATATTTTACAGGCTTAGGCCTACCACAGCAGAGCTATCCCTCAGGTTACATATATCTTCACAGCAGAGCTATCCCTCAGGTTACACATATTTTACAGACTTAGGCCCACCACAGTAGACCTATCCCTCAGGTTACACATATCTTACAGACCTAGGCCCAACACAGCAGAGCTATTCCTCAGGTTAGACATAGTTTACATCTTTAGGCCCACCACAGCAGAGCTATCCCTCAGGCTACATTGATTTACAGTATCCGGTCTACCCCAGCAGAGCGATCACTCAGGTTATATAGATCTTAAAGACTCAGACCTACACCGCAGTCATTCCTCAATGTTACAAAAATCTTAAACTATTGGCCAACCACAGCACAGCTATCACTCAGTTTACATGTGTCTTACATGCTTAGGCCTACAACAGTAGTCATCCCTCAGGCTACATTGATTTACCGTATCCGGTCTATCACAGCAGAGCTATCACTCAGGTTACACATATTTTACAGATTTAGGCCAACCCCAGCAGAGCTATCCCTCAGGTTACATTGATTTACAGTATCCGGTCTACCACAGCAGAGCTATCACTCAGGTTACAACACTTTTACAGTATCCGTTCTACTGCAGAAGAGCTATCACTCATGTCACACAGACGTTACAGATTAAGACCTACAACAACACTCATTCCACAATGTTACAACAATCTTACACTATTGGCTCAACACAGCAGAGTTATCCCTCCAGTTAGCCAAACGCCCAGAGAACGACGTAGTCAGAGGGACGAGGAACAATGTTGTCAGCAGAATGGGGAACGACATAGTCAGGGGGATGGGGAAAGATGTAGTCAGCGGGATGGGGAACCACATAGTTAGGGGGACGGGGAAAGATGTAGTCAGCGGGATGGGGAACGATGTAGTCAGGGGGACGGGGAAAGATGTAGTCAGCGGGATGGGGAACGATGTAGTCAGGGGGACGGGGAAAGATGTAGTCAGGGGGACGGGGAAAGATGTAGTCAGGGGGACGGGGAAAGATGTAGTCAGCGGGATGGGGAACGATGTAGTCAGGGGATGGGGAAAGATGTAGTGAGCGGGATGGGTAACAATGTAGTCAGGGGGACGGGGAACAAGATAGTCAGGGGGATTGGGAATGACGCAGTCGTAGGAACGGAGACAACGTAGTCAGGGGACGGGGAGGGATGTAGTCAGAGGGACGGGGAACGGCATAGTCAGCAAGATGGGGAACAACATAGTTGGGGGGACAGGGAACAACATATTCAGGGGACAAGGAATGACATAGTCAGGGGGATCGTAGCGTCGTAGTCAGGGGACGGGGAACGACGTAGTCATGGGGACGGCGAACGACGTATTCAAGAGGACGGGTAATGACGTAATCAGCAAGACATGAAACTATGTAGCCAGGGGGATGGGGAATGATGCAGTCAGGGAGACGGGGAACGACGTGGTCAGGGGGACGGGGAACGACGTAGTCAAGAGGACGTGGAACGACGTACTCAGCAAGACGTGGAACGACTTAGGGGGACGGGGAACGACACAGTCAGGGAGACAGGGAACGATGTAGTCATGGGGAATGATGTAGTCAGGGGGATGGGGAATTATATAGTCAGGGGGATGGGGAATCATATAGTCAGGGGGACGGGGAATGATGTAGTCAGGGGGAGGGGAACGATGTTCCGAAGCTTTAATAATTTGATCAAAACAGTTTCCATACACTTTTATTTAAAAGCACAAGCGTTCCACAACCACTGAGTTGCTGCAGTTGAAAGGGGGAATAAGGCACTCTTCTACTGTGAAGTCAGAGACGGGAGACCTAGCTGAAGAAGAGACAGGCCTTCTCTCCAGGGTGCCGGCCACCTTAAAGAAATTTAAACGTGCGAGCCACACACATTGATAGAATCTGGAGTCTGTGCTTTTAATGGAAACTTAAAAAAACAGGTTTGCACTTTTGTTAGCACCATAAACATTTAATCAAAATGTTTTCGCATTTTGTGACAGCCTATTTACACTGTTAGCAACTATCTTAAACAGCGCTTTCTGTCACAGGCTTGGACCCCGTAGCACTATAAATACATGTCACTATTTCTCCAATTCACCAACCAGATTTTAAAACAGTGACCACCTAGTTACACCCACAGGCATCGCAAGTGACTGCATTACCCAACTGAGCTGTGCTACCAGGACACATGCATTTTCCACAGGTAAATTTAAGTTGCCTTTATTTTTCATTGAAGGTTTGTTTTGTTTTTTAGAGTTTTATAGAGCAGAACTAGACCCCAGACATCGGTACCAGAGCACTTCACATGAGCACCAGTTTCTTTACAGATGGACACCTTCATTTTTGGTAGGCACAGGGAGATTAAGTGAATAGCCCATAATCACAGGATGTTGAGCTTCGTTGCCAAGACTCGAACCCGGTTCCTCAGCTTCAAGGTCGACCGCTCTAGCCGTAAGTCTACATCAAGGTGTGCAAATTGTATGTCGGTGAAAAGCCAAGAAAAACCTAACAGGTTATTTTGTTCTTTTTAGCCACTCTCAGTCCCTGCCCTCACATTAGATGGCCACGCCCCCACTGTACCAAGGATCACAGTTCACATACTTTTCTTTCAGCACTTTGACCACTGCATCCTCAGGTTACACAGATCTCGCAAGGACTTGCCTCAGCAGGACACGTGTCCTTCAACATGGATCTTACAGGCATGACCCTACTTCAGTGGAGGTTTCATGGATATTATGAGTTCACCAAGGGCTTTAAGTGGGATGAAAAAACTGGGGGGGTCTCTCAAAGGGGTGTGGCCAATGTAATTAAGGGTGTGGCTTAAAAACACATAAGCTAAAAATCTGTGCTTAGCGTGTCGCCCGACTTGTATTTTGCTGTTTCTGTCATTGCATCCAGATATATGATACAACAAGTAACATCATACCTACAAGTCAGGACCATTGGCTTTGTCAATGGTTGTTAGTTGTATAAGATAAATAAGCAGCAACTATGTCCTGTACATAATATTGAAAAAGCTTTCACTTAACCCCTTGCGTGCGCATGACGGAACCATGCCGTCATGAGCCACGTCCGGCGTGTGCTCATGACGGTGTAGTTCCGTCATGCGGCTGCCAATCCGCCCACCCGGCATTAATTCCCCACCTGTGTAGGCGAATTAATGAGCAGGCGGGGCCGTGACGGAACCACACCGTCATGAGCACACGCCGCCCGTTACCCATGATGGCTTGGTTCTGTCACAAGCACAGCGGCGCCGCGCTCACCCCCCCACCCAACCCCCAGCGCCGCGGCAAAATTAGTGCCGCTGCGAAGGGGTTAAAGCCTTGGTGACACCATGACAATGTTGCTGCTCCCAAGTTTCAAAAACAGAAGGGAAATCCAGAGAGAAAAGGACTCTCTTTAACCCCTTGAATGCTCATGAGGAGCTCAGCTCGTCATGAGCCACGGTGCTTGTGTGCTCATGACGAGCTGAGCTCGTCATGACCGTTAGAACGCTCGCACGCTGGGGAAATCCCCCTGCTGTGCGAACGTTCTACACAAACGGGTGTGGTCATGACGAGCTCAGCGCTTCATGAGCTTGGCAGTTCGGGCTGGACTGTACCCATGAGGCACAGGGTCAAGGCTGATTTGCATATGGCCATGTCTGAATTGGGGTGGTGTGGTGATTCAATCCAATTAAGTATGCACCTAAGGTACATGGAGTCCATTTTATAGAGATAGCAGATAGCCTGGGGCCCTAATTAGCAGGATCCCAGGCCAACTAAGTCAAAAACCAGCTAAACACAAGGCAAAAAATCTGGGGTAACCATAGTCTGGTATCCACCTTCCTACACTTGTTTTTCTAGGTGAGGTACAGCTTGTCTGTCTCGTTGAGGTACGGCCCACCTGTCTCACCGAGGGACAGCCCGCCAGTCTTAACGAGGGTCTCTTTGGACCCCAGTGGTAGGGAGAGAACGCCCTGAGGGTTTTGCACCTTGTTTCTCTAGGCGAGGTACAGCTTGTTGTCTATCTCTATGAGTTTGTAAAGTGCAGAAATGTGGGTTTGTGCAGAGAAGGAGTCCACGAAGAAGGGGAATTCAAAATGTAGATTTATTTCTACAGTACAGCAAATCACGGGAGTACTGCTGTCCTCGTTGAAGTACAACTGCTGAATGATGATCTAACAGTTGCGGACTTCAACATTGATTGATTGATTGATTGATTTGGAGCTTGTATAGCGCATGCTGTCACCCTACGGGTATCCTGGCGCTTCAGACTGATAGGAGATGACCAGAGTGGAGGCAGGTCACAGCAGAGAGAAAAAAAGAACAGGGACTTAGGCCTTGGGATAGAGCCAAGTTTTTAGGTTCCTGCGAAACTCTAGAAGGGAGTTGAATTGTCTAAGGCTCTGGGGGAGTTCATTCCACAGACGGGCACCAACCACGCTGAATACCCTTCCTCCTAACCTAGACCGTTTGAATCTAGGGACCGTCAATAGGCCGGCACTAGAGGAGCGAAGCTGCCTTATGGGTTGATACCATGTAAACCTTTCCTGCAGAGGAACAGGACCTAGCTCGTGTACCGCTCTAAAAACCAGACAAAGGGACTTAAAGTGAACCCTTTCCCTTATAGGCAACCAGTGTAGCTCTCTCAGAGCCAAAGTTGCAGATGAACTCCGTTGCCTGCCAAGGGCCAGTTTAGCTGCTGCAGACTGGATTCTTTGCAACCCCTGAAAGATGTATAGTGGGGCCCCCAAATACAGGGAGTTGCAATAGTCCAACCTGCTTCCCACTGTACTTCTTACCACCAGTGAGCGTGACTCTTTGGGTAGTAAAGGGAGTATTTTACGTAACGTGCGTATTAAGGCAAAGCAAACACTGGCGGTCTTATTTGCCTGTGATTCCATCTGGAGATCGTCATCAATCATCACCCCCAGATTACATACCTTACTGGCCGGGGTTAGTGGTTCCTCCTCTGGAGTAAGTCAAAACTCAGTTGGAAATTGTCTAGGCATCCTACCAGAGGAGCAGTATACCACCTCAGTCTTTCCACTATTAAATTGCAAAGAGTTTCTTCTGAGCCAGTCAGCCGTCCGCCGCATGCATTGCTGGAACTTGTCCAGAGATAGTGCATGGTCACCTTCTAAAGAAAATGCCAGTTGCGTGTCATCGGCATAATTGACTAGGCAGACTCCAGAAGACTTTATAATGGGGAGCAGGGGCTAACAATCTATGTGACTCTGAAACTACAGATAGAGGAGGAGTAATAGCAACTTGAACCATGGAGCTAGGTTGTTCAGAAACAGAGAAGGTACGGCCTGTCTGTCTCGATGAGGTACGGCCGCCTGTCTCAGCGAGGGGCAGCAGTCTCTTTGGCCCCGGAGAAGGGAAGCCGGCGCCCGCTGCTCTTTGTTGCCAGGATGACTAAACGCCTTTAATAGCTCTGCTTCCCCTCCAGCTGCTAACTAGGGAAGCAGGACAAACTTCTGGCGACAACACAAAATACAATCAGGTCTAGTGAAAAATCCCCAGGAAAGAGGAGGGCGGGGGATAGTGGGGCGAGGGCGACACACGTGATTACATGACATGAGAGAGGACTGTAACCAGTGACACCACTGCCTAATAACAAACATTGGCATGGTGTAGAGTGGTTTTGGATAGATTGATGTAGAGTGGAATAGGGGTGAAGTGGGATATAATGGAGTGGGGTGGATTGGGGTAGAGTGGTTTGAAGTGGGGTATATTGGCTTGGTAGACTGGAGTGGGGTAGGTTAAATTGGGGTAGAGTGGGGTGGATTGGGGTGGAGTGTGGTAGATAAGAGTGGAGTAGATTGGGATAGATTAGAGTGGGATTTACTGGAGTAGACGAGTGGAGTGGGGTAGATTGGAGTGAGGTAGACTGTAGTGGAGGGAGATAGAGTGGAGTGGGGTAGATTGGAGTGGGGTAGATTGGGTGGATTACAGAGGGTAGAATAGAATGGAGTCGGAGTACATTGGGATAGCTTGGAGTGAGGTAAATTGGAGTCGAGTGGAGTAGATTGGGGGTGTAGGGTAGGTTGGCGTTGTATGGGGTAGATTGTGGGGGCAGGTGTGAGTGGGGTGGAGTAGATTGGTGTACAATGGGGTAGATTGGGAGTGGATTGGTGTACAGTGGAGTAGATTGGGGGTATAGTGGGCTTCGATTAGAGTGGAGTGGTGTAGATTAGAGTGGATAGATTGGGGTAGATTGGAGTTGGGTAGATTGGAGTGGGTGAGCGAGGTAGATTGAATTGGAATAGATTGGGGGAAGTGGAGTAGATTGGGGTGGAGTGGGGTATATTGGAGTGGTATATATTGAGGTAGATTGGAGTGTGTTAGGTTGGGGAGAGAGGAGTGCAGTGGGTTGGGATACATTGTAGTAGAGTGGGGTAGGTTGGAGTGGAGTGGGGTAGATTAGGGTGGGGTAGAGTAGACTGGAGTGGGGCAGATTGGGTGGATTATGGTAGAGTAGATTGGAATGGAGTGGAGTAGATTGGAGTGAGATAGAAATGTGTGGGGTAGATTTGGGTAGACTAAAGTGGAGGGGGTAGGTTGGAGTGGAGTTGGATAGAGTGACATGGTGTAGATTGAAATGGGGGTGGGTAAATTGGAGTGGGGTAGGCTAGGTTACGGTGGGAGAGACAAGTGGAATAGTTTGGGGTAGATTGGAGTGTGGTAGTTTGGAGTGGGGTGTATGGGATGAGGTAGATTTGAGTAGGATAGTTTGGGGTGCAGTAGGGCAGGGTACATTGGAGTGGTATGGATTGGGGTGGAGTGGGTTAAATTGAACTGGAGTGGGGTAGATTTGAGTGGCATCTAGTAGTATGGAGTGGGGTACATTGGGTAGAGTAAAATGGAGTGGGGTAAATTGGGGTAGAGTTGAGCCAGGTAAATTGGTTGGATTGAGGTAGGGTTGATATGAATGGAATGGGGTACACTGGAGTGGGGTAGATTGAAGAGTGGTGATTGGAATGGGGTTGTTTGTTGTGATGTAGATTAGAGTGGCGTGGGGTGGATTGGAGTGGGATAGAGTGGGGTAAGTGTAGTGGGGTGGGGTGGACTGGGTGGACGAAGTGGGGGTAGATTGGGCTAGAATGGAGTAGACTTGAGTGGAGTAGATGGGGTAGATTGAAGTGCACTAGATTGTGGTGGGGTAGATTTGAGTAGGGTAAATTGGAGTGGTATGGCATGGGGTAGATTTGTGTGAGGTGGAGTGTGGTAGATTGGAGTGAAGTGAAGTAGATTTGGGTAGAGTGGAGTGTGGTGATGTGGAGTGGGGTAGATTGGAGGAGTGTGTACTTTGGAGGAGTGTGGGGTAAATTGGGATTAGGTGGGGTAGGTTGGAGTGGTATGGAGTGGGGTAGAGTGGAGTCATTTGAGGCAGATTTGAGTGGAGTAGATTTAAGTGGAGCAGATTGAGGTAGATTGGAATGGGGGTGGGGTAGATTGTATTGGGTAGAATGGGGTGGAATGGGGTAGAATGGTGAAGAATGAAGTGTGGTGGATTGGATTTCGGTATATTGGAGTGGAGTGGGGTAGATTGTGTGGAGTGGAATAGATTGGAGTGAAGAGGAGTATAGTTCAGTGGAGAGGGATAGATTAGGGTTGAGTGGGGAAGAGTAGAGTGGGGTAGAGTGGAGCGGAATAGATTGGGTGGATTGTGGTAGAGTAAATTGGAGTGAAGTGGGATAGAGTACAGTCGGGTATATTGGAGTGAGATAGATAGGAGTGGGGTATTTTGGAGTGGGGTAAATTGGGGTAGAGTGGAGTGGGGTAGAGTGGAGTGGAGCAGGTTGGAGTGGAGTTGCATAGAGTGCCGTGGGTTAGATTCGGGTGGGGTAGATTGGAGTGGAGTAGATTGGGGTGGGTCAGATTGGATGGGGTGGATTGGAGTAGGAACGTTTGGGGTGGAGTGGGGTAGGGTATATTGGGGTGGGGGTTGAGTGGGGTTGAGCGGGTGGAGTGGGTTAGATTGGACTAGAGTGGGGTACTTTTTAGTGGTAAATTGAAGAGAAGTGGAGTGGGGCAGATTGGGTAGAGTGGAATCACGTGTGGTACATTAGGGTAGAGAAGAGTGGGGTAGAATGGATAGATTGGGGGAGTTTGGAGTGGGGTAGATTGAGATATGGTGGAGTGGGTAGATTGAGTGGAGTGGAGTGGGGTGTTGTGGAATTAGATAGGTTGGAATGGAGTGAAATGAATTGAGGAAGACTGAGGCAGATTGGAATGAGTGTATTGGGATAGATTAGGGTGGAGTGGAGTGACTGGGTGGGGTTAGAGTAGGATAGATTGGAATGGAGTGGGGTGGATTGGAGTGTGTTAAATTGAAGAGGTATGATTGGAGTAAGATAGTTTGGAGTGGGGTAGATTGGAGTGGGGTGGATTGGAGTGGGTTAGATTGGGGTGGAGTGTGGTACATTGCAGTGCGGTAGATTGAAGTGGAGTGGGGGTAGATATGGATAGAGTGCAGAGGGTGGGTGGGTAGATTGGCTGGATTGGAGTGTGTTAGACTGGAGTGGAGTGGGGTAGATTGGAATGGGGTGTATTGTGGTAGAGTGGAGTGGGGTAATTTAGAATGAGTTGGGTTGAATTGGAGTGGGGTAGATTGGAGTTGAGATGGGTATATTGGAGTGGAGTGGGTTGGACTGGGTTACATTGGAGTGGGTGGATTGGACTGGAGTGGGGTAGATTGAAGTGGATTGGAGTAGGGTAGACTGGGGTAGATTGAAGCAGAGTGGGGTAGATTTGAGTGAAGTGTGGTAGATTGGGGTGGCATAGGAGAGATTTGAGTGGTGTGAGGTTGATTTGGTTAGACTGAGAGGAGTGGGGTAGACTGGAGTGGAGTAGAATGAAGTGGAGTGGGGCAGACTGGGGAAGAGTGGAGTGGGGTGGGGTAGATTGTAGTGGGGTAGATTGTAGTGGAGTGGCGTGTCTTAGAGTGGAGTGGAGTAGAGTGGAGTATGCATGGTGTGGTAGCGCACTGCCATTACAGTCAACACATTTTCAATTTAAGTGACCATTACATTTGCACAAAATATAATTTTACTATAATGTGTACAAATGTCATCAACTAGTGTATTTATGTGTATTCAAATATTTTTTTCCACGACACTTCAGAATTACAAAAAAGTGCTTCATTTGCACGAATTCTGATATGTTAACTTCAGCACTATTCATTTTTTTGTTGTTTGCTAGCAGTCGTAGACGGCATGAATCACGGATGGGGGGGGCGGGGAGGTGGTGGGGGTTAATTTAATAATTTTTTTTTTTTTAAAACGTACCTTTACCTCCGGTGCCAGACTCCCGCGTCACGCCTCCTGCTCGCTGTTCCCAGGATGCAGAAGCAGGCAGCCTCCCTCTCTTCTCTGGAGTGCTTGCAGACATGACTGTTTATTGCCTAATTTCTTAGTGAAGACCTTGGAGCAGGACTGTGAAGGTAACCTCTGAAACATGCCTTAATTAACCCTGAAACTTGATTTTTCTCGGGTCTGTGGAGTCTTGTAGGTGATTGTAACCCTCCATAGTGGCAGCACCTGGCAATAACTACTAAAAGTGGACTGCATTCAATAATCTAATTAGGGCCCTCAGCTATACCCCATCCCGGCATGCTCAGACAGTGGCAATGGAAATAGGACTGCACCTGCACAACAAGCGTGCCTACTCGCTCAGGTGGCAGCCATCTTGAAGTGGTACATCATGGAGTGAAAGACCGGCATGCTCAGACAGTGGCAATGGAAATAGGACTGCACCTGCACAACAAGCGTGCCTACTCGCTCAGGTGGCAGCCATCTTGAAGTGGTACATCATGGAGTAAAAGACCAATTTGCTCCTTGAAAAATCTCCTGGTATTTTCTTCTCACTTGCGACCCGGCCATTTTCACACCCCAAACAATTACCTTCTCAATGACCGAGGTCTTAAGGTCATCTGCTACTTTCTGAACTGGCCTCTCCTACTGTGCCCTATCCTATCCATCATGGTTGGTCCCGGCCTGACCGCTACTGGGGCAAACTCATACACCCTGGCTTACCCCCCAAAACTCTCCAAAACTGCTACAAAAAACTTCAAACACCTCACCCTAAAAAACCACCCCGAGACACTGATCTCCGATCTATGCCTCAGTACGGACAACGGAACAGTCATCAATTACCTCGTCTTTTACTCCAGAAGAATCCCTTCTTGGCACAATACCTGTTCGCATCTCCTTAATGTACGCTCAACCAGGAACATTCCTTACGGCCCAAGCTCACAATAGCGCCCTCCGCAACCTTGCGAGCCGACCTCACCATCACCCTCTACAAAAGCGGCATTATATTGATCCAAGGCTCTAACAAAAACCTTAATAAATTTGCGGACCGTTTTACCCTCCTCAGAAACCATGTGCATGACATTGGCAAGGCGACCAACTCCCGCCTTAACGATTCTCCGATCCTCTTGCCTGTGACGACCAACCTCCCCCAACCCTTCTCTCAAAGGGTCTCCAACACAGCTCCTCCCAACCCCTCCAGCTCGGTCACTGACCTTGCTAGCACTACTGCCCCCAGACCATTGGTCTCCTCCACTCCAGCTCCACCCAGGGTCTCCACTGCTTCTAACACAGCTCATCCCAACCCCCTCAGTTCACGTGCCGGCATTGCGAATGCAACCGACACGAGACCCTCGGTCCCCTCCCGCCAAGCTCCCCACTCGGACTCTGAATCCGGTACGCCTCCAACTACCTACACTGCAGGGCATTACAGCCCTGCTAGCCCACAAACCACGCCTCCTATGTTCCCTAACACAGCCCATCCTAACTATCCCACAAACAAAAGAAGGAGATGTATTTCTTTGTATATCCAAAAATGATATTAATTCAACATACCCAACACAAACTAGATCAAAAAACAGTCAATCTTATTTGATCATTTTTATATATAACAAATTTATTTACATATTCACAAAATAATTACAAATTGAGAGAAAACTGCAGAATGCAGTAAGAATAAGAAAAGGGGGTGCTCAAGTGAATTGAGAGGGAAAATAGTTCAAAGAACAAAATTGAGATTATTATGTACAACTAAAACTACAAATTTTTCAGTTGAACAACGAAAAAACGGCCTACCCATACAATTGTATATACATAATTTAACCATACAAAATGAGGACAAGGGCAGGGAAAAATTAAGGTATAGGCCTCAAAATAAGGGGGACAAAACCGTCGACGTAAGACCTTACGTTGCGTGAGTACATGACGCCCGGCTTGTGAACCTCGACAAAACGCTGTCCCCGGTTGCTTTTTGGAATTACTTGCGGTCATATCTACTGAATAACGAGGGCATTACAACTTACAAGGACGTTTGCCTGTGGACTCGTTTTGATTGCATATGAGCAATAGGTCCCCCTGCCTAGCTTTAACTGGATAAATGCTTAGAATAACGTGTGGGGACCCCCGTTTTTCCTTTGTGAAATTGTGCATCCAATTAGAAGTCAACCATTGGAGAGCTTTTGGACACATCATTAATAGGTGGCCCGTCCAGTTTCATTGACGTGACCCTTTCCCATTACCTGTGGTCTCCTTCCCTTGTTTCCGACCACTCCCCCTCCCTTCCTGAACCCAGTCCTGAAGAAGACCCGCAGCAGAGGCCTTGAATTTCCCTTATTGCGTTAGGGTCGAAACGTCGACGGTTATGCCCCCCTTATTTTGAGGCCTATACCTTAATTTTTCCCTGCCCTTGTCCTCATTTTGTATGGTTAAATTATGCAACCTTGCCAGCTATCGGAAGAGGAAACCCTAGCTCTCGTCCTCTCCTACAACCCTCCCCTCACCACACCAAACCCGTCAGTCCTCATTGAAAAAGAAATCCCCACCATTCTCCAGGACCACAAAACAGCCCCGGCCACCCCTTGTCTAGCTGACGTGGGGGCAGCACATCCCATCCGCACGGTGGCCATCAACCCCTGCAGACCAGCCCCCTTCAGTAACAGAAGTATGATCAGAAGCAATTTAGCGCCTGTACACCTGACTACCCTGACTCCCAACACCCCCTCCGACACCTCCCTGACTGCTCTCTTAATCAACTGCCGATCGACAGTAAAGCATGCTACAGACGTTGCTGCTCTCATCCAGAACAACAACCTCGACGTAGCAGTTCTAACAGAATCATGGCTCAATGAGTCCTCATCCCCTTGCCTAGACCTCCTAGTCCCCCCCAATTATAACATTGCTAGTCTAGACAGACAACAGAGCAAAATAAGTGGTGGCATCGCCTGCATCTACCTCTCTAACCTTGGTGTCACGGAGCTTCTGGTGGTTACCAACGACTCCTGCGAATACCTCGCCCTCTCAATCTGCAGTAACGCCTCCCTATTGTGCAACCTGCACATCTTTTACCACCCCCCAGGCATGAACCATTCCTTCACTGACTACCTCATGGAAATTCTCACAGCAAAGAGCTCCTCCAACGCCAAAGACATTTTCCTTGGTGATTTCAACCTGCATTGGAACGATCCTAATGATCCTCATGTCAATGCCGTTAAAGACCTCCTAACGGATCAAGCTAGACCCAAGCTTGCTCACTCCCAACACACTCGAAAGGGGCTACACTAGACTGGATCATCTCCAAGGAAGCAGCCATTAAGCTTATCTCTATAGACCCTTGTGATTGGTCTGACCACCCCACCATCACCTTCCTACTTCCTGGCACCTTCAAGGCAAGGGCACCCCAACCTGTGCTTCCCAAACGCTGGGCCAGAGACACCAAGAACCTGGACCACAAGGAACTTGAGGTTCGCTGCAAATCTGACCTCCCTCCCCCCCGCATATCACATCGGTCAGTGACCTTAACAATCACTACTCTGCAACTATGTCGACCATTCTTGATGACCTAGCCCCGCTAAAACTAAAAAGAACTCAAGTCAAAGACAGAAACACATGGTTCACAGGGTCCCTCAACAATGAGAGGCGATCCCTCCGACAATCCGAAAGAATCTGGACAGCACCTCTCTGCCGCTCATCTAAAACTTCTCCGCCAAGCCAGAAATACCTACAACAGGAACATCCTCAACTCAAAAAAAGAATTCTTCAGATCGGAACTGGGGAAAGCCCAGAACAGAGCCCGCAAACTCTTTGATCTGATCAAACACCAATCTAACAAACTAGCCAAAACTTTGAAAGAAAACCCCAAGTCTCTAATTTCCTCCTATGATTTCTCCTCGTTTTTTGCGAATAAAATCAAAACACTGGGCAATGAACTGAGCTCCGCCTCACACCCTCTACCGCCTCCTGACCTGCCTCTTCCACCCATGCCACCCCAACAGACCTCACCTAAGAATAAAGCACACTGGACCAACTTCACTTCTACGATGAAGACTCTATCACCAAAATCCTCTCCACCTTAAACCCGAACAACCACTTCAACGACCTGCTCCCCTCCAACTGTCTCGCTGCTGTCGCCCAAGCCATTATTCCGAGCTGGACTGCAATAATTAATGCCTCTCTTCGACAGGGCTCAATCCCTGACTCCCTCAAAGCAGGCCAAGTCCTCCCCATTTTGAAAAAGCCATCGCTGGACCCAGCCTCCCCAGACAATTTTAGACCTATTTCCAACATCCCTCTATTAGCCAAAGTAATAGTGAAATGTGTGCAACTGCAGCTGAGCCATCACATCTACTCGATGACTGCCAATCCAGTTTCCGTCCCGGTCACAGCACTGAAACCACCATGCTCCACATCGTTGATGATGCCCTCCAAGCCCTTGACTAAGGCAAAACCTGTCTCCTAATCCTCCTAGATCTATCCTCGGCCTTCGACACAGTCAACCACGGGAAGCTACTCGAACGCCTCAAACTTAGGATGGGATTAGACGGCCCGGTCCTCGAATGGTTTAAATCCTTCCTCCAAAACGGGTCTCAAAGATTCCTAATCAACGGTAACCTGTCTGCTCCCTCCTCGGTCACGGTCGGTGTACCCCAAGGATCAACGCTGTCCCCCACTCTCTTCAACCTTTATCTAGAACCCTTTGCCGAAGTCCTTCGCACCGCAAATATATCCTATCGTATGTACGCCGACGACACTCAGATCTACATCAAAATCTCTTCCCTCGAAGAGATCCTCTCCCTGAATGAAGCACTGAAGCTGACTATGGCTCTCTTCCAACCAACTCAAGCTAAACGCAAAGAAAACAGAATTTCTCCTAATTTCCCCGCCCAAATCTGTCCCGGAGATCCAGACATGGATTAAAGCCATCACAGCCTTAAATTGCCCACCAACAATCGTGGATTCGGCCAAATCGCTGGGAATAACCTTGGATTCCAACCTGAACATGAGAGACCACATCAACGCAATGGCCAAATCTGCCAGATTCCACCTGAGCTACCTATGGAAATTGAAACCCTTCCTAGACACTCCCGACCTAAAACTTGCAGTGCAATCACTAGTTATTTCTAGACTGGATTATGGCTGCTCCACCCTCTCTGGTTTACCCAAGATCTCCCTAGCACCTTTAAAAGCCTGCCTCAATGCTGCCGCCAGACTACTCACCGGCTCCAAGAAATTTGATCACATTTCCCCTCATCTGAAAGCACTGAACTGGCTTCCTCTAAGTGGCGGTGCGTCCATTGCCAACATGTTAGCACAAAGAAGTATTTTATTGCAAATTAAAAAATGAATCGTAGCGCCGAGCGCACGAAGACCCTGGGAGAAGCCCTGGGAGAAGCCCGACAGGATCGGGCATCCATAAGGAAGTGGGCAGAGGCAGGCGGGGCTGCAGCAGAGAGTGACAGGCAGGCAGCGCACAGGCAGAAGAGGGTGACTGAGACTAACTGCGAGTGCGCATGTGAAAGGCCGGAGTAGTCCAGATTTTGACTGGCCCGCGCATGTGCATACTTTAGGCCTCCCCCCTCTACCACTATGGATATAGGCATGGACCCGGGGCCCCGGGTCTCAAAATGGGCAGATAGCAGTCTGCTCTTAGCCAATCCTGGCGCAGTGGCACTGCTAACGCTGCACCAGGATTGGCTGCTGCAGCAGAATGGTGCCGCGCGTGGGTGTTGGCTGCTCTGAGCCATTGTCGTCGGCGATTGGCCATTTGTACGTCGTCACTGCGTGTGCGTGCTAGAATCATGCCAGATGCCCAGTCACGACAACAACACCAGTAAGTGAAAGTGGAAGTAAGTAGTCGACTCGAGGATCATGTGATGAGCCATAGTGAGACTGTGAGAGTCAGTGGGCGCGTGACTGAGTGACTACTCATTGTTGTTGTGGGAGTCGTCGTGGCCAGTACTGCGTGTGTGTATGTGGACTCGTCTCGGACCGCCTGCCTGGACCTGCTTAAGCAGCCTGCTTTGCTTTGCGCGCATGTACTGCAGCAGCAGCAGTGTGATCTGACATCGACTCGAGTAGCACGACCGGACCGTGTCCCCCCACCCACGTAAGTTATGATGACCAATCTGTTTCGTTACGTTATTATGACTGGGTCATAGTAGTTCAAAGACGGACCTCATATTGGTCTTTGAACGCCTCTGTTCCAAGGAACTCGGTTTGCAGCTCGGGGAGTAACTCCAGATATTTCCTGATTTCAGGGTAGGCACTCTAGCCCTCTAGCCACTGGGATGTCTCTAATACACTTGCATCTCTATGCTCTGCAGTCTGCACCAGTTCAGTGCACACGTTCGTGTATCGACGGCGCTGCAGCTCCATTCTACAGCTTTTTCCCTCCCCTTCCAGTGTCAGACCGCTACACGTGGCCTAACGCATTCAGAAACAACAAAATGTGAAGCCAGCAACAGCTACAGCATTCGAGGGCTTCCCCGCGCAAATTAACTGACCCGAGCCTAGAGATCCTTTAATTATTAACTGTCCGGCAAATTCCGCGATTCCAGCCGGTCAGTATAGCACAGTCACAGTGACACTCTCTGGCCTACGGCCATCTGACACCAGGAATCCCTTGTCACACTCGCATGCTGAACCATTCTAAAGGCCCACGTCAAATGAATCCTTGGCAGCAGGACCCCAGGTGTAAACACAGGGAGCAAAGGTGCCAACCGTTTCCTCAACAAACCGCGGCTGAATAACCCATCTAGTTCCTCGTGTAGTGTTCCTTCACATATGTAGTCCATGATGGCACCGAGTTGTCCTACTGTCGAACACACAGCAACCCCCTTTCTCACTCTCTCTCTCGTGTCTCTCCCTTTCCCCGATCTTTCTCTCTCTACAAACACCCCTTGTTCTTTCTGTCACACACCATCTCTACTCCTCGCACTCCCGCTACACTCCCGCTACACCCCCCTTTGTCGAGCAATGTTAGGACATATCAATTTTACTTTTTATCTCCGGGGTGAGAAATTCTTTCATATGGGAACAGGTGGTAGGGGAAGATGCTGGGGCCACCTTCTCTTAGTACCTCCAAATCATAAGGCTTCCAAACTATGCATCCCCTAACTCTCCTGAATCTAGTCCCTGCCCTGTGCCTGTCCCCCTACAATGTGAGAGGAAAATCAGGGGCACCCAGGTTCGGACTGGCCTATTGGGCACGGGCTGGCCTGAGAGGTCAGTGTGTGGGCACATTTTGGGGTTATTTTTGTGCCTGTTTTGTGCTCTGTTTGGACGGATTTTACTGTTACTTTACCTGATATTAAAACACGCATTGTCTGCAGCAAGCTCAATCCATGTAAGCTTCCATACCTTGCAAAACACTTATAAGGCATGTATTTACAAGGTCAAACACCACAGTTTGCAAACATGGGCCACATGTTTAGTTGTCTAATTCACTAATGGAGGCTACATTTATTTTGGCTACATTTATTTTGGTTTGCTGAACTATTTTCTGTGCCAAAGCCCAATTCTACCCTGCCTACAATTCTTTCAGGGCAGGTGGGCACCCACCATTCAGGGGCCCAATTCAGTTACAGGCCTATAAATATCTTTGAGATATGGGAGGCTTAGGGGCCTGCTGGGGGTGGGGTGAGAAGGGGGCGAATCATTTTGTGTTACACCACTGATTTCCAGAACTACTGGCTTCAGATTATGCAATCAATGTACAGGGGAAATAGAAAGCACACACATCACATGGTGACTGGTCCAATGGTTTATTGCTTTTTCCAAACAAAAGAGGTAATTTCATAGCATACTTTTCTGATGAAAATTTTAATTGCCTACATCGTTCACATATGAACTGACTCTGATTTGTTTAGTTTCTGAACACGTTGCCTAGCGTCATGGCGCCTACATTTTATATGGCCTTTCACCTAAACACTGTTCAGTAAACGTCGGTTTACCAGAAAGCCATGGCGTTCAGTTTTATCGGGCTGTGCAGGCATTGATAACAATGCTGATCGCCTTTTTCAGATATGATGTTTGGGTTATTGCCTCTCTTGAAATAGCAGAGAGGCCCGAATAAAGGAAAAGGCGCTTTGTAGTTTACGGCGTCCATCTTTAATTCAGACGCATCCATACTCCCGGGAGCGCTGGCTTTGATCTCTTTGATTTTACACCAGATCTGTTATGGGCGAAAATTCCAGGGTTTTCCATATAGAAACATCTCCAATCGACCCCTTGTGTTTTTCACACTTTCCACTTCAAGTGGGCCTTATAACCATTCATCACGATGATGCACTATATTTTTTCGTCAGGACCGTATTTTTCCTGGCAATTGTGTGAATGTGAATGAAATATGCTTTTATTTTTGTGCACTAAACTAGCATAGATGGGGTACATTTTAGATTTTAAGTTTGACATTTACCCTCTGGCAAGAGCGTAACACACGCCCCTGCAAACCCGTGGGGAGTTGGGGTCCTTCCCGTTCAGGAACCCCCCCCTTTGTCGCCATAAAGCTTATGAACTTCTGCAAGATACAGGAGTCTCCGGGCCCCTCATCACATTCTGCAGGGTGGGGGCAGTGCGGACTTGAGGGTTATGTGACCAGTGCCCCATAGGCACCAAGCTCGGGGAGGCGCCATTTGCATTCTCTTGAGAGGGGAGGATGGGGAAGACAGGTCCGTCATGACAGACGAGCAGTACTGCAGACGAGAAAGGGGCAGCCTGCATACATCTTTGTGAGCCCAGCGATTTCCAGGAGGAAATAATAAAGGCAGGCTCATATGCAGGCCAGGGTGTGTGCACTGTGCAGGCGTGACGTCGTGCTGTAATTGGTGGTGGTGGCGGTGCATCGTGCATGGGAGCAATCTTAGGCTGTGACAGCAACACTTTTGATACCCAAAGTTCTCTGTCTCTAGTGCTGCCCAACAGCTCTGATGTTATGTAATTTTTAAGTGTGTTATGTTGCAGGTGTTATTTATTTGTAATGCTATGTTTTGGTCTATTATGTTATGTTATAGACACATTTGCAGAGCACTGCTTTGCCTTTGGTATTGCCTCAGTTTGTGACCTGTATAGTTGGTTCTTTTGTTGTTTGCAGTTTAAATCAAATAAGTTGTTTGTTTTGTTGTTTGCAGTTTAAATAAATACAATCTGTGAGGTTCTCAGCATTGTATCTTGAAGTCTGTTATGAAGCTCTGTGGTTATACTGAATAAGCAGCTACCTATGTTATATGACAGCTCTTTAATAATGTAATACCTGCACTTTCACAATTGCTTTATTAACCTTCCTGCTTTCTCAAATTTGCTTGGAAACACACAATTTTTCCACTATTTTTTCAAAATTTTCTCGGGGGGAAATCCCCCCGAACCCTCCTTAGGGGGTTCTTGCTCGCTCGCTACGGTGCAGTATGATTATCAGTTTCCGCCTCACCACTTTCAAATGTCACCAGCCGCCACTGCTTCCTCTCGAGGCCTGAATAGAACTTAAGCTAGCATGCATCACACACAAGGCCCTTCACTCAAATTCCCCAGCATATCTTGCACGGAAACTTGTGGTATCCGGAGGAATCAGAAACTCACGGTCTGCCAGTGACCTCCTACTCAAGCCAGCACATTTTCGGAAGAAAAAACCTATAACCGGGCATTTGCCGGGGCTGCACCAAGAATGTGGAACTCCTTCCCACCCGTCATCAGAAGAATCCCCTCTCTTGCACGCTTCAAAAAGGAGGCCAAATCCTTCCTTATGGGAAAATTCCTTGGCTAAACCCAGTTCCACCAACCACCTCAGAGACTATTGCCTTCTTCCATCGACCTTCGGCCAACCAAGAAACTGTAATACTATTGTATTGTATACCTTCCATCCCTCTTGTACTCAGTACCCCCCACCCTCCCTAATTTATGTTATGCTCCTGTGATCCAATGCCTATTGTACAACGCTACGTCTCTGTAAAGCGCTCTGATACCCTAACGGGTCAAGTTTGCACTCTATAAAACACATTAATGAATAATAAATAAATAAGCCAATCACAATGCTGCAATGACCACGTTGTGATTGGCTGGGCCGCCCTCCTAACAGTCATCTATGGGGAGGCTGTTTTCCTCACGCAGGCTGCTCAGCCACCTACATGAAGAAAACGGAAAATGCTATGACTGGTTTGGTCAGCCCTGGGGCCGACCAAACAGTCAACACCCATAATGTTGGGCTAGCCACTCCTCCCCGACCGGCCCACCCACCCTCCCTCAACCAGGCATACCCTTCTTCTTCTTTCTTGCAGTGCGAGAAGCAGAAACGTTAAATGGTATTTATACAATTTTACGTTTCTGCTTCTCGCACTGCGAGAAAGCAGTGGGGCGATGCGCCGAAGCCCACGTGGAGGAGACGCCGCTGTTTGCTAGAATAAAAAACATCCTACACCCTTCCTCTTACATGAGTACTCAGCAGGATTGTAACATAAAAAAAAGAGAGCCTGACATTTGACTTCTGTTTTTGAAGGCACAGCAATTGTAGCATGAAAAGAACAAGATTTGAAGTCTGTTTACAGAAAGTGAGTTTGTGGAAGAATACAGTAAAAAAATGTTTGGGCAAAATCAATCAATCAATCAATCAAACATTTGCAGAACGCACTACTCACCTGTGAGGGTCTCAAGGCACTAAGGGGGGTGGTGCTACTCCTACTCGAACAGCCAGGTCTTGAGAAGTCTCCGGAAGGTCAGCAGGTCCTGGGTCTGCCGCAAGTGTCTTGGCGGCGATGTGGGAGAATGACCGCCACCGGTGGTTGTTCTGTGGATGCGTGGAACGGTGGCGAGGGTGAGGTCAGCGGAGCGAAGCAGGCGGGTCGGGGTGTAGCAGGTGAGTGGTTTGTTGAGGTATGTTGGTCCGGTGTTGTGGAGTACTTTGTGAGCGTGGGTAAGGAGCTTGAAGGTGATCCTCTTGTTGACGGGGAGCCAGTGCAGGTCTCTCAGGTGGGCAGTGATGTGGCTGTGGTGGGGGATGTCAAGGATGAGGCATGCAGAGGTGTTCTATATGCGTTGAAATCTTTTCTGGAGTTTGGCCGTGGTTACAGCGTAGAGGGTGTTGCCATAATCCAGCCTACTGCTGACAAGGGCCTGGGTGACCGTCCTTCTGGTTCCGGTGGGGATCCATCTGTCGATCCTGCGAAGCATGCGTAGGGTGTTGAAGCAGGAGGAGGAGACAGCGTTAACTTGCTGGGTCATAGATAGTGATGAGTCTGGGATGAACCCCAGGTTGCGTGCGTGGTCGCTGGGTGTCGGTGCAGCTCCCAGCGTGGCACGCCACCAGGAGTCGTCCCAGGCGGAGGGTGTGGAGCCAAGGATGAAGACCTCGGTCTTGTCAGAGTTCAGTTTCAGGCGACTGTTCTTCATCCATTCGGCGACGGCCTTCATTCCTTTGAGGAGGTTGGATTTGGTGGTGGCGGGGTACTTGGTGAGGGAGAGGATCAGCTGGGTGTCGTCGGCGAATGAGATTATGTTGAGGTTGTGCAATCAGACGATGTTGGCGAGTGGCAAAAGGAGTGACAAACTCAAGCTAGCTTACTTAAAGCAAATAAAGCCAGCAAATAGAAAGCCAGAAAAGGCAAGTTACAAACCACAAAGCCACAAAGTCAATGGTAAGCAATTAATCCACCTACAGAGAAGAGCTACAAGAAGGCTGAGTAACATACACAGCTCAATCGAAACCTACTTTCAAATAAAAGCTTGACAATGCAGGGTTCACTCTAAGGAGATACTCAAAATATTCCAAAATGTGCTGCAATTTCTGCAAACAATTAATGGAAATCATCAATGAGGTTGATTCTCTCCCTCTATCCGACCACAAGAGTTCATATTTGTTCAGAAATCGTCTCTGCTTCCTTAACAATTTCACACCTATTACCTCCAACATCCATAATACAAACATTACGGACACTAAACCCTCTCAGGAGGACGCCAATGGTCCAGCCTCTCACTTGCACAAAACAGCCTTCTTCCCATCATAGCTGCACATCATCAATGCCTCCCTGGAACACAGATCTGACCCTAACATGTCCACACACCACTAAAAAAACATCAACTCTCAACCTGAACAGAGAGAGAATTACAGGCCAATCGCTGGATTCCCCTTCCTTACAAAGATCCTTGAAAGATGTGGCGTGCACCACAAAATGTCGGGTTTCCCTTTAATCATAGTGCAGACGCTGTTCTCCTTAAGACCACGGAGGACATATTGCACTTGTTCGTCGAAGGCCATCCCTGCCTGTTAGCAGGCGCGCAACACCCATTGGAATCAAAGGGCTTCAGCCCCTCCCCCGTCGTGAGTGGCAGCCCGGGCTCTGACGGCTCCCGGGAATGCACACAGCCGCTCCGAAGCACTTCACAGGTCTTTAACCCCTTCCATTCTGCCGTCGGCCATTGTCCCCGCCCGTTTTGTGGAAGCGCCGCACTTTCGCAAAATCGCGGTCGCAGTAAACAGGTTAAAAGACCATGTGCATGTGAATGAGGCTTTGTTGTTGTTTAACCCCTTCCAAGAGCCCCTGCCGCTCCACTCAGCCTATTGCTTAAAGTTTCAGCCCCCCCGAAATTTTTTCTTAGCCCCCCTGAAATGTCGCTCTAGTTGCGCCTCTGCCTGTTAGTCATACTGAATCATTCAGTAGCCTTTGGCATGGTTGATCATAACATTGTTCTAACTATACAAATAAGCATCAGCAAAGGCAATAGGTCTCACCCATGGACGAGCTACTGGCATTGGCAATTGGGTGGGGGTGGATTATGAGGGGGTGGGACGATGGTGGATAACAGAATGATTTTAAAACATGCTATAAAGTGGCAAGTGCTGGCCGCTTCATATTGCTTTTTAGGTCAAGATTGCAAGATTGCACAGATGGGGGTGGGTGAGAGGGGGAGAAGAACCAGGGATGGGATGAGAAGAAACAGGGAGGAAGTGGGGATAAGTTAAGTAAAAAAGAGAATTTTGAGAAGAAACTGGGACAGGAGGGAGGGGAGAAGAAACAGGGAGGGGTGGGGGTAAGTTAAATACGTTAAAAAGGGGAGGAGCCAAGCTGGCGACCAAGATGGCCGCTTAGGCTCCGGCTCCGTAGACCTCCTCATCCTGCTACAAGATCCTGCCAACTATCCTGTGCCTATGCAACGCTCCCGTGTAGATGAATCTAAATAACACCGCATCGTGTGACCCCAAAAGCTCCACCGGCTTCGAGAACGGAGAAACGTCGCCTTGAAGTTTGCGGCCTACATCAGCATTGAAGCCGGGCCCCGAGTAAGAGTGCAGCCGGCTACTAGTTGAACAACATCGGCCATAAGAGTTCGGAAGGAGTCGGTCCACCGGAACGGAAGTGGATTTTTGTCCGATCTTAACATCAAACATCCATACTGATTAGCGCCGAAGTGGGGCAACTCAATATAGATACTGCGGATGCAAGTTAAATACTTAATTGTCGGAGCCCGGAACATGAACGGCTTGAAAACCGTCTAAACTGCGACCCGATGGATGCAGGCATATCCTGAAGACGGCTCTGGAATATCCCTGCACGCAGAGGGGTTGGAACAAGTGTCATCATTTCTAACTCTATTGGGTCTATCCCGACGGGCCCAAGGATAGACCATGAACGAAATGCACGACATGGTGCCCAAAATCGACCTTTGTACGATTCGGACTCGATCCTCCGAGATGTCTGGGAAAAGTCGAACGGATGACCTGGGACGACATATCCTAACTAAGGGATCTCCGACACCGGACCAGAATATCGCTAACGAGGGGGAGCAATTAGCGCTGGCCAGGGTTGAACCTACGCTTGGAGCTCTAATGGCCGCAGTCGAGGGTCTACACCTATCCCTGAACTGGAAATCCCAAGCCCTGGAGCACAAATTGGATAACGTTGCTTTTGAATTGGGACATATGAAAACAGCTTTTGTTCAATTCAATGACACTGCAAGAGTAGTGGCGCCCACAGCGCCCGGACTAATTGATGCCATCAACCCTATAAAACGAAAGATGCGAGAGACTCAGGATTGCTAATCAGCTAAGGTCCGTGTTTTGGAGGTCCCTGCTGTGTCAGTACGTATAATATTGATACCGATGGTGGAAAAACCGCGCCATGCAATGCATCTGATGACTCATGTGAAGACTCAGGGGTGGCTCGACAGGGTGGCCCTCTCTCCCTTTCCGAACTCAGTGCAACTGGACTTGAAACAACGTCGGGGATTCTTATCGGCACAGATGAGACCCAGTGACAATGAGACTGAAAATGCCCAGTTGTTTCCGGCTCGCTCCTGTGTGCAGCCGAACGAACACCTCTGGTCCTTTGACTCTTTCAAGATGGCGGCTGTTTGGTTGAAAAACATTTGTGTGCCTGATCGAACGTGCCATGGCTGAGAACGGCTTATCGTTTCAAGACATTTGTTCAAGTGGTGGCTGTGCGGGATTCACTTTATAATGTTGGTACCGGGAGGCTATGTAGGCGAGGAATGAATCCCCCGATCTTAGCCCGATTGTGTAACCGATAGTATATCCGTAATGAGGGGGAGGCTTAGAAGTAGCGGGGGGAAAGGCTGGGAGCCTGTACAAAGGCCCTCCTTCGTTTACTATTTTTTAGTATTTGTAGTTTGGTTGGGGCGACAGGCACACTGCTAATTGGGGTCTGGCGTAAGCTACATGCAGGGGTGCAGGGTGGGGGGTGGGGTGTTTCGCACGTTGCGTTTTTAAAAAAAATTATTTTCTTTTCTTTTGTTTTCTTATTTACCAGTTATCCTGACTCCGTTTTCAGTATTACAGTGCCAATGCGAGCTTTATTATTCTGAATTGTCTATTTTCTGCATACAAATATCTGTAATTTATCCTGTTCCGGATCTTGGTATCGAGGGGCATAACAAGCTTTTTTATCCTGATTTTGTGGGCGGCGGGACCAGTAGGCTGCACGCTTTTGTACAGGGCGAACTCCGTTAGTTTTAGTAATCCTGATTGGCTAAGAGTGTTGGAGTCTCAGTGTCCTGCTTAATGTGCCGCAATTATCCCGATCTTCCAATTGATTCAATCTTTGTATGTATCTGATTGCATTGCACCTTATACGCTCTTATTGTTTCTGTTTTTAATATCAATAAAAAGATTTTTTTTTTTAAATACGTAAAAAAAAAGAGCTATGACGCGGCCAGCATTGAATACGACATGGCTCAGAAATAAAACCTGAATTCCAGCGCGAGCAGCCGATGGCCAGCAGAGGGCCACTAATCAAAAGCTAATCAATTTGTAGTTGGTCTGTGCACTAGGGCAAGGAATGGAAGTGAGTCGTGGCAAACGCTGCCCAACGAGAAGGTGGCAAAGAAGAGCGACAATGATGCCAACGAATAGTAAGCAAAGGGCGGATTCCAAGCACATTACTGAACACAAGAGTCTCGCAAGTGAGAGCGCATGCTCTTGCAGGCTCAACTTAACAAGAATTGGCATAGCCAATAGGTCTCGCCTTTGGGGCCTTATAAGTGTTTAACCATGCAACAGTTAATGTTGTTGCTCTAAGTATATTGTGCTGCATAACTAAATACTTATAAGGTCCCATAAGCGAGACCTATTGGCTATGCCAATGCTTGTTTTTTATCGTAGTGCACTGAGACAGGGAGTGAAAGGGCGTGAGATCAGGAGGGAGAGAGACAGACTGGTCTGGGAGGGAAGATGTGACAGAGAGGGAGAGAGGACTAACTGGAGGGAAGGGGCGGGATGGAGAGGGAGAGAGACGAAGAGAAGTAGGGAAGAAGTTGTCAGGAGGAGAAAGAAAGGATTCCACTGAGGGCAGGGAGTGGACTAAGGCGAAAGAGAGGTGAAGGGACGGGTATGTGGTAAGGAGGGGACAGTATGAAGAGGGAGAGATGCTGTGAATGAGAGGAAAGGAGTACGGGGAGAGCACCACTGGTGGGAAGGGAATTACTATAAAGCATGAGGAGAGCATGGGGAGAGAGAGGAAATATATGGGGCTGGGGAAGGAACAGGCGGGTTGGAGAAGACAGGACCCAGGAGGTGGTGCTAGGAAGTAACAAGAGGTGGGCAATGAAGGGTGAAATAAAAGACATTTTGGGTTTGGGGTGAGTGAGAGTACGCAAGAAGGAGACGGCGCAGCACATCTCACTGCTCAGCTGCGCGTGAAGTCATTAGCTTTCTATTGATAGTCCACCCCGCCAATGTTTATTCAAATGTTCTTTGCGTAAATCAGTGTGAGGACGTGTGTAAATCAGTGTGAGGGTGAGTGTAAATCAGTGTGAGGGCGAGTGTAAATCAGTGTGAGGGCAAGTGTAAATCAGTGTGAGGACAAGTGTAAATCAGTGTGAGGGCGAGTGTAAATCAGTGTGAGGGCGAGTGTAAATCAGTGTGAGGGCGAGTGTAAATCAGTGTGAGTGTGAGAAGTTGGCCTGATATATGATGCTCACTAGTTCCTGTGATCACCTTGTATCAGTCCAAACAACCCTTATGGTGATTGGTTGTAAGGCAACCTTATAGACCAGCTATCCTAATGGTAGCATGGACAAAGCAGTCTTAGGCTAAACTCTTTTGGCATGTGAAGCCAGCTGTTTTACCACATATAACCCCTTGAATACCAGATTAAAGGACACCACACAGGTTGTTATGAAAATAAACAGTATATTTATTTATAACAAAACACCTCTGAACTCTTTATGAGGTCAGAGGGCTAAGCACATGACAATCTCTTAGGAAAAATACGATAAGTTGCACAAAATTACAATGGTGCCCTAGGGGCACGACAAACCATATACTAAGTAAATGGTATAAGGAAATTGATAGAAGGAATGGAGCTGTCCAGAGGCTGTAGGACCGCTGGGACTACGCTATCCTAACTTTAGGTAAGTAATAGGAGGCCCACGGGACGCGGGTGCAGAGTGTGAACTCACACGCGGGATGCGTAACAACGTCTATGGACAGTACAGTTCAAGAAAAAGGTGAGTACGGACAATCCTGACTAGTTAGGACTAAAACGACTGTGAATCTGGACACTAGGAGAGTCAATCTACCCTTGAGCACCGAAATGCTCTTGTTACCTCACCCACGGGCTGCGGGTGCATAGGTGCGAAGTCGTGTCGGGTTTCTGCGTTGAAGTCTATGGAGCCTGGAAGAAAAGATGCTGCAGGCGACCAGGAGGAAGATGTCCGGTGTGATCCAAGGGTGGATCAGGGATACTGAAGACCTGAAAGCAGAGGGGACAATGTTCAAAGTCACTAGCCAGTGACTGGAGTGGAACCAGGAAGGAACCAGATGTCGTTGTCGCGATCAGGTGAAGAGTGGACGCTTGACTCTGCAGCCACGTGGACCAGGAGGTGTCTTCGACGACCAGGATGGAGGCACGAGCTGTCCCACGCAGGCTCTCGCTGTCGGCGGTGTCTGTTCCGGATTCGGCGTCAACAGGCCTTGGCAAAGGCAACCCACGCGGTGAGTGGAAAAGGCGTCTGGTGCGGACTAGGAGAGTCCGGGGTGCTCCTCTTTTGGAAGGGAGCAAGGGCCAGTCTGGAGCAACCAGACCAGCAGTGTAGTTTTCAAAGTTCGTCGTCTAGGAGGTCACTAGCCAGCCGGCAAGTGACCAGACAACGCATTGAGCAGCAACCAGCCAGAAGGGCGCCGCGCAGATCTCGTGAAGGCTGGAGGGCTGATCTTCGGTGCAGGAGCTGCTCGGGGCTGGGGCTTCTCAATCCCCAAAGCACTTGGTCGAGTTTACCTCGGGAGTCGTGCTGAAAGCGAAGTGCAGGCTCTTTCAAGATGGCCGGTCCCACGTGTCTCGTTGCACCCACGGATCTCAGCTGTGCTGCAGATGTGAGTTGAGGTCGGAGAGGTCTGGGAATCCGGGTCTCGTCGGGCTCTGAAGTCTGGATCCTCGAGGGAAGACGACAAAGAGAAGCCGCTGGACGCTTGATGGTGCCTGCAGTTGCAGGCTGGACACTCCTTGCCCACAAGGGAGATTCTTCAGTCTTCTGTGGAGCAGAACGTCGAAGTCCAGAGTTTCTTCTTGTAAAGTTGTTCAGGATAATCTAATCTGGAATGGGACCAGCTCCTACCTTTATTCTCCTAAAGGGGACTGCACTAGTGACTAGGTCCCTCCCCTGGGTGGGACCAGGAAGGGTTTTTTTACACCCCCTATCCTTTGTCCGGCTTCGCGCCAGAACTGGGGCAGGGGTGCCCCAGCAACTGGTTTGAGCCGGTGTATGCACAGGGCACCTTGTGTGCCCCAGGCATGTCTCATTCCTTTCAGGCCGGTCCTACCCAATACACAAAATCCTGTCTGGGGTGGTGCTAGCACCCCCCAAGTCAGGAAACCCTTTGTCCAAGCCTCCCTCGCTGGAAGGACTCCCAGCAGCAGGAGGTCAGACTTGTGTCTGTGGTGGCAGCATCCATTTTGTGATGCTGAGGCTCTGCTTAACTTTAACCGGGGTTCACAGTTACATACATGTCGTGTCCCTCTAGGAGGGTGGAATGCTACCCCCATCGCCAGAACTGGCGAGGGGGTAGTATTCCAATTCGTATGACACCTTACTCGACATGTTTTGATAATGCTATACCAAAGTTAGCATTCAACCGCGAGGATTATAATGCACTTAAGAGTATATGGTATAGCGTTATCATGGAACAGCTATAAGGACTTGGTTCCGCAAGCTGCAGACAGGCTCAGCTCATGCTAGAGCACCATCTCACATAATTCCAAGCACTCTACCTTCAGGATTGATAAGGCCTGCCATAGGAGTGACTGATAGGAGGATATGTGTCCATTTTAGGGTTAGATATAGGTATACTATATCTACAGCAAAGGGTGATTACACCACCTTGCCCCAGCTGTCTTAGCAGCCAGTTGTGTCAGTTTTGGATGGCCAGCCAGGGGTGGCATAATACCTGCTGCAGCCCCTGGTAGGCCCTGGGTACACCTATGCCCTGGGTACCTAAGGTACACTGTACAGGGACTGATAAGGTGACCCAGTATCCAATTAGGTGTGTACCTAAGGTACATGGAGTCCATTTTACAGAGATAGCAATTAGTCTGGGGTCCTGAATAGCAGGGCCCCAGGCCAACTAGGTCGAAAACCAGCTAAACACTAGGCAAAAAGTTGGGGGCAACCATAGTCAGATATCCACCTTCCTACATAACCCCCCCCCCAAACGAAAGGAGATAAGGCTATCCTTGACCAGGTAAGCCTATATTGCCTAAGTGGCCATATAAGGAAGTACCAGCACTGGCATGGTCATCCCCTATCTCATGGTCCACTAAGCAATCCCTCACCCTAAGGGTATCTGAGGGTCTCCACCATAGGGAATCTCTACCTGTGGTGTGTTTTGGCAAAGTAAAAGGATGATGCTGAGATGGAGTACTGAAGTGAGGCTCCACTAAGGTTGGGCTCAGCTTCCTCCAATCATCATCCACCATATAGGCCTTTCTTTCCACGACTGAGTTGTGTTGAGCTCTCAGGGTCAACCTCTGGCTACCTAAAGCTGGAGGCTGGGTCCCTCTGTTTGGCTTACTGGAGGGACAGGTCAGGTCTGGGGTCTTTAGGTCCCAAGTTTGGCTGTGCCCAACAGAGTCCATCTGGGGGAGGTCCCTAACTAAGTTTAAGGGGGATCCCTCAGGAGTTTCTAACTTTTTCACCTTGCTAGGGTTGCTAGCTCTGGTGTCCCTAATCTGCTGTTGGGGTTGTTCTATTGGACAGGGGGCCCTTTGGGGCTCCCTGGCCTCCTTGACCTCTGTAGCCCTGGGCTGACTGAGGCAGGGTAGAGAGAGACAGGTTACCTGCTCCAGACTGGGTCCCACCTTGGAAGGGTCCACTGACATCAGGGGCTCTGCCAGGCTAGGCCTGACTACCTCTGGGGCAGTTTCTTCACAAGGGGTAAGATCAGTTCCCTGAGGAGGCTGATCCTGTCCTAATGTCTGGTGGGAGGGAGATTTCTCTTCCTCCTCAATGCTCTCTGTTTGTGTGGAGTGATCCATAGTTTCAGGCTTCACAACACAGGAATCAGTTTGAGTTTGGGCTGTGGCCATCACAGCCCCACCAACCTTTTCGGGAAGGGACTCAGTTTGGGTATGGGCTGTTACCATCACAGCCCTGCTAACCTTTTCAGGGAGGGAATCCATTTGAGATTGGGCTGAGACTGGCACAGCCCTCCTAACCTGTTCAGGAAGATTTACCATTTTAGAATGGGTTTCTTGTTCCACCTCAGCCCAGGCTGAGATTTCCAAATCATTCCCTAGTAGACAATCTACATGCAAGTTTGCTGACACTGACACTCTCTTTGGGCTAGTGACACCTCCCCAGCTGAGATTTACCACTGCCATGGAGTGATTTTTCTGTACTCCATCAATGTTTGTCACCTGGTATGTGGCACCAGGTATAAGTTGCCTTGAGGGGACTAGACTCTCAGTCACCATGGTGATGCTAGCCCCTGTGTCTCTATAGGCCTCAACTTTCAGACCATTGATGAGGGGCTCCTGTCTGTATTTGTGCAAAGTGTTGGGACAATCAGTGAAGTTGGCAAACCCCATGACATTTTCACGGACAAGAGTATCTAAGTTAGGGGACCTGGTTAGGCCAGAGTCCCCAGGAACTCCCAAAGTAAATGCACCCAAATTCTTGGGGGTACTCCCACCACCTGGGGGATTACTACTAGTAGTAACAGGAGGTTTGGGAGTGTTAGTTGGGGGTATGTTCTTCTTATTGCTGTTCTTTGGGCAACTGCTGTCAGTTTTCCAATGGCCTACCTGTTTGCAGGCATGGCAATAAGGTTTCTTCTGGGTAGAGGAAGTGTCTTGGGACCCACCCCCATTCTTGGAGTTTTGGGGCCCTAGGGAAGTCTTCTCCGTAGATTTATCCCCACCTTTCTCTTGAGGCTTGGTAGTCTCTTTCTTTTGGTCACTACCCTGATTCTTAGGCCTAATCCTGGTTCTGACCCATTTGTCTGCCCTCTTACCCAATTCTTGTGGAGAGGTCAGATCAGAGTCCACGAGGTGCTGGTGCAAAAGCTGGTTTTGACAGTTAAGTAAGATTTGCTCTCTCATTAGGAGATTGTACAAGCCTGTGTAATCAGTATCTTTACTTCCCAATAACCAGCCCTCCAGGGCCTTAGTAGCACAGTCTACAAAATCAGTCCAATCCTGAGCCCGAGTTTTCTGGGTGTCTCTGAACATCAACCTGTACTGTTCTGTGGTTAAGCCAAACCCATCAATCAGTGCATTTTTCAGGACTTGGTAGTCGTTAGCATCCTCATCTCTAACAGTGAGGAGCTTATCTCTGCCTTTACCTTCAAAGGAGAGCCACAATATAGCTGCCCACTGACTCTGGGGTACCTGCTGTACTTTGCAGGCCCTCTCCAGAGCAGTCATCCATTTGTGGATGTCATCTCCTGTCTTATAGGAGGGCACTATTTTACTCAGGTGTCTATTGTCAAAACTCCTGTCTTTATCCTTAGGGATATTGCTGCCACCAGTGGGTGCTAACCCACTCAAATGTTGCTCTCTAGCAAAGGCAAGTTTCTCCCTGGCAAGGGCAAGTTCTTCCCTTTGAATCCTCAGATTAACTTCCCTCATCTTTGCTTCATGCTCTCTCCTCTGAGGGGAAGTCATCCTCCTCTGAGCTGATGCATGAGAGTGCACAGATCTATTGGAGCCCCTGGAATGAGATCTATCTCTCCCGACCCCTTGGTTAGGCCTGCTAGTGGATGGCACTGGGGCTCCCCCAGTTCCTTCCCTATGTAGGTCTAAGTTGGCCCTTGTAAGTCTGCTGACTAAAGGTTGGCCATTGTCTGCCTCATCCCCAGATGACTCTTCCTCTTCCTCCTCAGCTACATTCTCTGTCTCAGGGAGGTTAGAGTCTGGATCACCAGTAGTGCCTTCTAAGGGGGGCATGCTCCCATCTGGATTAGAGGGGCCTGTGTTAGAAGCCCTTCTAGCGTCATATGTCTCTAAGAGACCTAACAGAAAAGGAGTGGTAGGGTTGGAACCCTGTTTCAATTTCCTGGAGGTACACAATTGTCTCATCTCCTGGAAACTGAGAGCTGCATATCTGGAAAGGACCTGTGGAGGGAAACTAACCACTAGGGGAGTCTCTGAAGTCTCTACATGGGTAGACATGCTTTCTAGTGAGGTGCAAGTGATGCACTTACCTACACTATGGGTTTTCCTACTGATCCTTCGCTAAGAGTGGTAGTCAGGGTGTGCTAGGCCCTTTCTACTACAACAGCTGGTTCAGTAGAACTCAGAGTATTTCTAAGCTTGTTATATGTACCTATAGTACCTTGTGTGATCTTTCAAATGATATTTCAAGATTATATTTGGTAAAAACAACAGCAAGCTCAAATCCCAACCGCTGCACACCAATGTGAGAAGTTGGCCTGATATATGATGCTCACTAGTTCTAGTGATCACCTTGTATCAGTCCAAACAACCCTTATGGTGATTGGTTGTAAGTCAACCTTATAGACCAGCTATCCTAATGGTAGCATGGACAAAGCAGTCTTAGGCTAAACTCTTTTGGCATGTGAAACCAGCTGTTTTACCACATATAACCCCTTGAATACCAGATGAAAGGACACCACACAGGTTGTTATGAAAATAAACAGTATATTTATTTATAACAAAACACCTCTGAACTCTTTATGAGGTCAGAGGGCTAAGCACATGACAATCTCTTAGGAAAAATACGATAAGTTGCACAAAATTACAATGGTGCCCTAGGGGCACGACAAACCATATACTAAGTAAATGGTATAAGGAAATCGATAGAAGGAATGGAGCTGTCCAGAGGCTGTAGGACCGCTGGGACTACGCTATCCTAACTTTAGGTAAGTAATAGGAGGCCCACGGGACGCGGGTGCAGAGTGTGAACTCACACGCGGGATGCGTAACAACGTCTATGGACAGTACAGTTCAAGAAAAAGGTGAGTACGGACAATCCTGACTAGTTAGGAATAAAACGACTGTGAATCTGGACACTAGGAGAGTCAATCTACCCTTGAGCACCAAAATGCTCTTGTTACCTCACCCACGGGCTGCGGATGCATAGGTGCGAAGTCGTGTCGGGTTTCTGCGTTGAAGTCTATGGAGCCTGGAAGAAAAGATGCTGCAGGCGACCAGGAGGAAGATGTCCGGTGTGATCCAAGGGTGGATCAGGGATGCTGAAGACCTGAAAGCAGAGGGGACAATGTTCAAAGTCACTAGCCAGTGACTGGAGTGGAACCAGGTAGAAACCAGATGTCGTCGTCGCGATCAGGTGAAGAGTGGACGCTTGACTCTGCAGCCACGTGGATCAGGAGGTGTCTTCGACGACCAGGATGGAGGCACGAGCTGTCCCACGTAGGTTCTCGCTGTCTGCGGCGTCAGTCAGTTCCGGATTCGGCGTCAACAGGCCTTGGCAAAGGCAACCCACGAGGTGAGTGGAAAAGGCGTCTGGTGCGGACTAGGAGAGTCCGGGGTGCTCCTCTTTTGGAAGGGAGCAAGGGCCAGTCTGGAGCAACCAGACCAGCAGTGTAGTTTTCAAAGTTCGTCGTCTAGGAGGCCACTAGCCAGCCGGCAAGTGACCAGACAACGCGTCGAGCAGCAACCAGGCAGAAGGGCCCCACGCAGATCTCGCGGAAGCTGGAGGGCTGATCTTCGGTGCAGGAGCTGCTCGGGGCTGGGGCTTCTCAATCCCCAAAGCACTTGGTCGAGTTTACCTCTGGAGTCGTGCTGAAAGCGAAGTGCAGGTTCTTTCAAGATGGCCGGTCCCACGTGTCTCGTCGCACCCACTGATCTCAGCTGTTCTGCAGATGTGAGTTGAGGTCGGAGAGGTCTGGGAATCCGGGTCTCATCGGGCTCTGAAGTCTGGATCCTCGAGGGAAGACGACAAAGGAAAGCCGCTGGACGCTTGATGGTGCCTGCAGTTGCAGGGTGGACACTCCTTGCCCACAAGGGAGATTCTTCAGTCTTCTGTGGAGCAGAACGTCGAAGTCTAGAGTTTCTTCTTGTAAAGTTGTTCAGGATAATCTAATCTGGAATGGGACCAGCTCCTACCTTTATTCTCCTAAAGGGGGCTGCACTAGTGACTAGGTCCCTCCCCTGGGTGGGACCAGAAAGGGGGGTGGTTACACCCCCTATCCTTTGTCCAGCTTCGCACCAGAACTGGGCCAGGGGTGCCCCAGCAACTGGTTTGAGCCGGTGTATGCCCAGGGCACCTTGTGTGCCCCAGGCATGTCTCATTCCTTTCAGGCCGGTCCTACCCAATACACAAATCCTGTCCTGGGTGGTGCTAGCACCCCCCAAGGCAGGAAACCCTTTGTCCAAGCGTCCCTCGCTGGAAGGACTCCCAGCAGCAGGAGGTCAGACTTGTGTCTGTGGTGGCAGCATCCATTTTGTGGTGCTGAGGCTCTGCTTAACTTTAACCGGGGTTCACAGTTACATACATGTCGTGTCCCTCTAGAAGGGTGGAATGCTACCCCCGTCGCGAAAACTGGCGAGGGGGTAGTAGTCCAATTCGTATGACACCTTACTCGACATGTTTTGATAATGCTATACCAAAGTTAGCATTCAACCGCCAGGATTATAATGTACTTAAGAGTATATGGTATAGCGTTATCATGGAACAGCTATAAGGACTTGGTTCCGCAAGCTGCAGACAGGCTCAGCTCATGCTAGAGCACCATCTCACATAATTCCAAGCACTCTGCCTTCAGGATTGATAAGGCCTGCCATAGGAGTGACTGATAGGAGGATATGTGTCCATTTTAGGGTTAGATATAGGTATACTATATCTACAGCAAAAGGTGATTACACCACCTTGCCCCAGCTGTCTTAGCAGCCAGTTGTGTCAGTTTTGGATGGCCAGCCAGGGGTGGCATAATACCTGCTGCAGCCCCTGGTATGCCCTGGGTACACCTATGCCCTGGGTACCTAAGGTACACTGTACTGGGACTGATAAGGTGACCCAGTATCCAATTAGGTATGTACCTAAGGTACATGGAGACCATTTTACAGAGAGAGCAATTAGTCTGGGGTCCTGAATAGCAGGGCCCCAGGCCAACTAGGTCGAAAACCAGCTAAACACTAGGCAAAAAGTTGAGGGCAACCATAGTCAGATATCCACCTTCCTACATAACCCCCTCCCCCCCAAACGAAAGGGGATAAGGCTATCCTTGACCAGGTAAGCCTATATTGCCTAAGTGGCCATATAAGGAAGTACCAGCACTGGCATGGTTACCCCCTATCTCATGGTCCACTAAGCAATCCCTCACCCTAAGGGTATCTGAGGGTCTCCACCATACGGAATCTCTACCTGTGGTGTGTTTTGGCAAAGTAAAAGGCTGGTGCTGAGATGGAGTACTGAAGTGAGGCTCCACTAAGGTTGGGCTCAGGTTCCTCCAATCATCATCCACCATATAGGCCTTTCTTTCCACGACTGAGTTGTGTTGAGCTCTCAGGGTCAACCTCTGGCTACCTAAAGCTGGAGGCTGGGTCCCTCTGTTTGGCTTACTGGAGGGACAGGTCAGGTCTGGGGTCTTTAGGTCCCAAGTTTGGCTGTGCCCAACAGAGTCCATCTGGGGGAGGTCTCTAACTAAGTTTAAGGGGGATCCCTCAGGAGTTTCTAACTTTTTCACCTTGTTAGGGTTGCTAGCTCTGGTGTCCCTAATCTGCTGTTGGGGTTGTTCTATTGGACAGGGGGCCCTTTGGGGCTCCCTGGCCTCCTTGACCTCTTTAGCCCTGGGCTGACTGAGGCAGGGTAGAGAGGGGCAGGTTACCTGCTCCAGACTGGGTCCCACCTTGGAAGGGCCCACTGACATCAGGGGCTCTGCCAGGCTAGGCCTGACTACCTCTGGGGCAGTTTCTTCACAAGGGGTAAGATCAGTTCCCTGAGGAGGCTGATCCTTTCCTAATGTCTGGTGGGAGGGAGATTTCTCTTCCTCCTCAATGCTCTCTGTTTGTGTGGAGTGATCCATAGTTTCAGGCTTCACAACACAGGAATCAGTTTGAGTTTGGGCTGTGGCCATCACAGCCCCACCAACCTTTTCAGGAAGGGACTCAGTTTGGGTATGGGCTGTTACCATCACAGCCCTGCTAACCTTTTCAGGGAGGGAATCTATTTGAGATTGGGCTGAGACTGGCACAGCCCTCCTAACCTGTTCAGGAAGATTTACCATTTTAGAATGGGTTTCTTGTTCCACCTCAGCCCAGGCTGAGATTTCCAAATCATTCCCCAGTAGACAATCTACAGGCAAGTTTGCTGCCACTGCCACTCTCTTTGGGCCAGTGACACCTCCCCAGCTAAGATTATCCACTGCCATGGGGTGATTTTTCTGCACTCCATCAATGTTTGTCACCTGGTATGTGGCACCAGGTATAAGTTGCCTTGAGGGGACTAGACTCTCAGTCACCATGGTGATGCTAGCCCCTGTGTCTCTATAGGCCTCAACTTTCAGACCATTGATGAGGGGCTCCTGTCTGTATTTGTCCAAAGTGTTGGGACAATCAGTGAAGTTGGCAAACCCCTTGCCATTTTCACAGACAAGAGTATCTAAGTTAGGGGACCTGGTTAGGCCAGAGTCCCCAGGAACTCCCAAAGTAAATGCACCCAAATTCTTGGGGGTACTCCCACCACCTGGGGGATTACTACTAGTAGTAACAGGAGGTTTGGGAGTGTTACTTGGGGGTATGTTCTTCTTATTGCTGTTCTTTGGGCAACTGCTGTCAGTTTTCCAATGGCCTACCTGTTTGCAGGCATGGCAATAAGGTTTCTTCTGGGTAGAGGAAGTGTCTTGGGACCCACCCCCATTCTTGGAGTTTTGGGGCCCTAGGGAAGTCTTCTCTGTAGATTTATCCCCACCTTTCTCTCGAGGCTTGGTAGTCTCTTTCTTTTGGTCACCACCCTGATTCTTAGGCCTAATCCTGGTTCTGACCCATTTGTCTGCCCTCTTACCCAATTCTTGTGGAGAGGTCAGATCAGAGTCCACCAGGTGCTGGTTTTGACAGTTTAGTAAGATTTGCTCTCTCATTATGAGATTGTACAAGCCTGTGTAATCAGTATCTTTACTTCCCAATAACCAGCCCTCCAGGGCCTTAGTAGCACAGTCTACAAAATCAGTCCAATCCTGAGCCTGAGTTTTCTGGGTGTCTCTGAACATCAACCTGTACTGTTCAGTGGTTAAGCCAAACCCATCAATCAGTGCATTTTTCAGGACTTGGTAGTCGTTAGCATCCTCATCTCTAACAGTGAGGAGCTTATCTCTGCCTTTACCTTCAAAGGAGAGCCACAATATAGCTGCCCACTGACTCTGGGGTACCTGCTGTACTTTGCAGGCCCTCTCCAGAGCAGTCATCCATTTGTGAATGTTATTTCCTGTCTTATAGGAGGGCACTATTTTACTCAGGTGTCTATTGTCAAAACTCCTGTCTTTATCCTTAGGGATATTGCTGCCACCAGTGGGTGCTAACCCACTCAACTGTAGCGCTCTAGCAAAGGCAAGTTTCTCCCTGGCAAGGGCAAGTTCTTCCCTTTTAATCCTCAGATTAACTTCCCTCATCTTTGCTTCATGCTCTCTCCTCTGAGGGGAAGTCATCCTCCTCTGAGCTGATGCATGAGAGTGCACAGATCTATTGGAGCCCCTGGAATGAGATCTATCTCTCCTGACCCCTTGGTTAGGCCTGCTAGTGGATGGCACTGGGGCTCCCCCAGTTCCTTCCCTATGTAGGTCTAAGTTGGCCCTTGTAAGTCTGCTGACTAAAGGTTGGCCATTGTCTGCCTCATCCCCAGATGACTCTTCCTCTTCCTCCTCAGCTACATTATCTGTTTCAGGGAGGTTAGAGTCTGGATCACCAGTAGTGCCTTCTAAGGGGGGCATGCTCCCATCTGGATTAGAGGGGCCTGTGTTAGAAGCCCTTCTAGCATCATGTCTCTAAGAGACCTAACAGAACAGGAGTGGTAGGGTTGGAACCCTGTTTCAATTTCCTGGAGGTACACAATTGTCTCATCTCCTGGAAACTGAGGGCTGCATATCTGGAAAGGACCTGTGGAGGGAAACTAACCACTAGGGGAGTCTCTGAAGACTCTCCATGGGTAGACATGCTTTCTAGTGAGGTGCAAGTGATGCACGTACCTACACTATGGGTTTTCCTACTGATCCCTTGCTAAGAGTTGTAGTCAGGGTGTGCTAGGCCCTTTCTACTACAACAGCTGGTTCAGTAGAACTAAGAGTATTTCTAAGCTTGTTATATGTACCTATAGTACCTTGTGTGATCTTTCAAATGATATTTCAAGATTATATTTGGTAAAAACAACAGCAAGCTCAAATCCCAACCGCTGCACACCAATGTGAGAAGTTGGCCTGATATTTGATGCTCACTAGTTCTAGTGATCACCTTGTATCAGTCCAAACAACCCTTATGGTGATTGGTTGTAAGTCAACCTTATAGACCAGCTAGCCGCTCGCTGAGGAGATTTTGTGTGCCTTGAGGACTTGGTGCACTCTGAAGTGCATTGCCTGGTAGGAGCCCCGTTTTGAGATCGAATTCTGCGTGGGACCTTTGCAAGCGCCGGAGGACGGGACTGCGAGGCCCATCAGGCTGTGCGAGTCCCACCAAGCACACCTGTTGCCTCTTCCCGTGTCTCCGCCCCCCTGCTTGCCTTTAAACTCCTCGCGCCCCCGCTCCGCGGGTGCCGCTCGCTGAGGAGATTTTGTGTGCCTTGAGGACTTGGTGCACTCTGAAGTGCATTGCCTGGTAGGAGCCCCGTTTTGAGATCGAATTCTGCGTGGGACCTTTGCAAGCGCCGGAGGACGGGACTGCGAGGCCCATCAGGCTGTGCGAGTCCCACCAAGCACACCTGTTGCCTCATCCCGTGTCTCCGCCCCCCTGCTTGCCTTTAAACTCCTCGCGGCCCCCGCTCCGCGGGTGCCGCTCGCTGAGGAGATTTTGTGTGCCTTGAGGACTTGGTGCACTCTGAAGTGCATTGCCTGGTAGGAGCCCCGTTTTGAGATCGAATTCTGCGTGGGACCTTTGCAAGCGCCGGAGGACGGGACTGCGAGGCCCATCAGGCTGTGCGAGTCCCACCAAGCACACCTGTTGCCTCTTCCCGTGACTCCTCCCCCTATACCTGGCATTGCATTTAACCTGGGCGGATTACGCGTTAGCGGGACGCGTGTGCGGGACATAAGCCCGGGACAAAGCCCGGACTAAGGGCGGACCCTCTGTGGCCCTCAGTGGCCGAGGTAGGCCGGGCTGGGCCCGGTTATTTTTATCGATAGTGATTGACATTCTGTGTACATACACCTATGGGAAATACGCTTGACTGTTGGAGGAAGTAACCTTTTATTGAGACTGTTCTGCAACTTCCTCGGCTTTAATTGTCGAGCAGTCATTGTTGCATCTCCCGGACTATATTTCTTATTTTAGGAGGACCATATTATTGTGTGTTTTACTCTTCCGGAGGAATTTTACTTTTATAAGATTATTTTGTGGATACATTTGTTTAGAAGATGTCTAAGAAATTGCGGTCTGGTAGGGAAGTGGGTGGTACATCTGGTGTAAACAAAGATATTAATCGCACTAGAAATAAATCTGTAAATAATCCCCCTTTGAAGGGCCAATGCCAACTCTCTGAGTTTTGGGATTTGCCCTCCCCCAAGACCGCTAATTTATCTACACAAAAAGGTTCCTGTGCCATGGCTTTAGGGGTCCATATTCAAGCCACTACATCCCCGCTGCCCTCTCTCGTGCAGCCTGTACTACAACAGTCTGTGCCAGTGGTGTCTCCTCCCCGTGTCCTTTCGGAAGGGAATGATGAGAGTGAGTTCGCCTTCCCAGTACTTGAGAGGGAACTCACTCATTTACCATCTAATCTACCATCTGCGTCTCAAACCCCGCCGAAGGATCAGTTGGGTGGAGACTCGTCACCACTATCCATTGACTTTGATCTCTGCGGCCGTTATGTTAGTACAGGGAAAGTGGAGTCTCTGGCCCCTATTAAATCTTCGGGGGGTCTTACTCCATCTGGACTATTGTTGTACAGCAGTACCCCCTCGTTGAATGGTCAGGATATGTCCGATTTGTTAATCGCTTCTGGGCCCCCGGGTCTTGACCTATCCGGTATCTGCCGGTCAGGGGTAGCATGTGAAAAACCAATTTCTGAATCTATGATTGCGTTGGAACAATTACTAGCCTCTATTTTATCTCTCTTAGGGAAATTTGTTGGTAACTCGGATTGTATTTTGGAGTCTGTTACCCAAATACTGAAGTCCTTGTTACAAAAGTCACCTGAAACAAGAAGTGTTCCCCCCCTATGATTGAACATAGCTTGTCATCGAGGGAAATAAATGTGGCTCCAGTGGATTCTGACAAGAAAGCGGGGTCATCGGTCCTGATATCTCACACTGTAGCTATGCCCCAAACTGCAGTGCCCAACTGTATTAACAACTCAGTTCTTGAGATTGTGGAGGAAGATAAATCCACATCTGGCCTTAAAGTAGCTCAAGATCTTTTTCCCATCTTCACGTCTGAAAATAACAAAGAACCTATCAATGATAAACAGGAGGTAAAGGAAAAAAATGGTAAACTCAGAAATAATAAGGGGAATAAAAAGAAACCAATAAGAAAATACAAGAAGAAAAGGCAGCGTCGGATAATTTTTCAAAATTCTCTGACCACACTGGAGAATGAAGTGATCGTTTTAGATCCTTCTTCTATACCCGCAAATGCGGATATTGATATGGAAGTGAACCCCCCCATTTCTACTTTTTTCAAGGTAGAAAGTGAATTGTGTCCGTCAACATCTTTGGAAGGTATTCCACAAATGGGGGGTCCCCTCCCTAGTCGCTCTCTACCGACAGCGACTGGAGGTTCAAATCAATATCAATCGGGGGCTCTTAATCCTTTGGCCTCTCCTTTCTTAGTAGTTTCTGAGAGGGGAGATCGCCATTTTCCGGATTGCCCCTTAACAGCTTTAAAAGCTCCAGTGGAAACTCTTGAGTTAGACTTCTTACCCCTTTTTGACGGGGACTTGCCCTTAAATAGAGCTTGGCTCCTTAAGCGTTTTAGTGAGATAGAAAGTCTCCGTCATATCCAAACTAGGGACATTGAGTTAGTTTCCCTATTTGGTGAAGTTAAGGTAACGAGTATAAGGGTTAAATTCTATTCACCTATCATTGTAAATTTGATATTGCAGCAAGCTGAGAACTTTCAACGTACAGGTATTGATATTCTTCCGATTTTCAAGCTTGGTAATATAAACCTGTTTTCTGGGGAGGTATTCAGAGGAGAGGAGCAAAATGGTGCAGCCTCTCCCCTTAGAGACCTGAGGATTTGGGTATCCAAGGGAAAACGCTCGGTCTCCCAAGTGAAGCCACTTCCGCTGACTCAGAATTCCTCTATTTTAGAGGACAATAATCGGTGGAACTGGCTGCAAAGTGCCTTATCTACTAAAACTAAAGATAATCCCAGATTGTTTCAACATCTTTAACACCTCATTAAATATCATTTCCTGGAACGCGGCAGGGATTCACAGTAGCCCAGAGAAATTTGATTTTTTATATTCTCTGGGAGCTGACGTGATCTGTTTACAGGAAACGTGGTGTATTAATACGTTGAAGGTTTCTAAGGACTACTATGCCCTGGAAGTGCCTGCTGTTACTTCTAAGAAAGGTCATGCTAGGGGGGGTATTGCTTGTCTACTATCAAACAAAATGCAATGGAGATTTTCCCATTATATTGATCCTAGCAAATTTTTCCATGCTATAACCATTGATAATCTGTTTAACAACGGCATAAAGTCCCCTATTGTGATTTTGAATGTTTATATTCCTCCTGAGGAGTGTTTTAATGTGATATTAAAGCAGGTATTTCAATATATTGCCTCAATCAAGAATGTCCCATCTCCTCCGGAAATTATGCTTGTGGGAGACTTGAATTGCAAAATCTCCAATGTTAGTTTGGAACATTTTAGGAATAAACCTAAGGAAGAGGCACATTTTATTCCTCAATCACTCTTCCCTGATAAATTAGTGACAAATAAACGCGGGAACATTTTGCTAAATGAACTAGCGGTCGTCGACGGACTTATAGTAAATGGGAGATTTCCGTCGGATGTGCCTGCAAAATTTACTCACAAGTCTCCCTTTGGGTCCTCTATCCTAGATTATGTAATCGCAGACTACGGTCTGTTTCCTTCTATTCAGGACCTTAAGGTCATAGCTACCTCTCTGAGTGATCATAGCATATTGTTTGTAACCATTTCTTTAAATCCTTCGACAATCGCACCTTGGTCTATGTCCGGCAGTGATGCTGCCTTCCATGCTTCTTCTGGAAGGTGCTTTTGGAATCCTTCGATTCAAAAAGGGGGGTGGTGATGGACAGAGTATCTGAATTAAGCAGAAGACTCCTACCCAGTCAAAAGATCAGGGCTTGATCCATCACCGTTTTTTAGCTCACTGCACCATCCCAGTTCAGAACCTGGCTACATGCAAATTAGTCTGTCCCTGGCCCAGTGCATCATGGGAACAGGGCAGACCAAACTACCAAGCCAATTCTTTACTGGAAAGGAAACAAGCTTCCGGGGACCGGTTTCTGGCATTACAGCCGTCTTCGGCCCGGCTTGCTTGAATCCTGATGGTGCAGTGAGCAAGGGACTCACATCTGAGCATACCCTTCCACACTTGTGGTGGCCAAAACGATTCAAAAAGGGGGGTAGTGATGGACAGAGTATCTGAATTAAGCAGAAGACTCCTACCCAGTCAAAAGATCAGGGCTTGATCCATCACCGTTTTTTAGCTCACTGCACCATCCCAGTTCAGAACCTGGCTACATGCAAATTAGTCTGTCCCTGGCCCAGTGCATCATGGGAACAGGGCAGACCAAACTACCAAGCCAATTCTTTACTGGAAAGGAAACAAGCTTCCGGGGACCGGTTTCTGGCATTACAGCCGTCTTCGGCCCGGCTTGCTTGAATCCTGATGGTGCAGTGAGCAAGGGACTCACATCTGAGCATACCCTTCCACACTTGTGGTGGCCAAAACGATTCAAAAAGGGGGGTGGTGATGGACAGAGTATCTGAATTAAGCAGAAGACTCCTACCCAGTCAAAAGATCAGGGCTTGATCCATCACCGTTTTTTAGCTCACTGCACCATCCCAGTTCAGAACCTGGCTACATGCAAATTAGTCTGTCCCTGGCCCAGTGCATCATGGGAACAGGGCAGACCAAACTACCAAGCCAATTCTTTACTGGAAAGGAAACAAGCTTCCGGGGACCGGTTTCTGGCAAGCCCTGATCTGTTGACTGGGTAGGAGTGTTCTGATTAACTCAGATACTCTGTCCATCACCACCCCCTTTTGAAAATATTTTGGAATCCTTCAGCCATTAATGGGGTGCAGGATTTTTTATCCGATACCCTAGTAGTTCTAGATGAGTGGCGTGGGAATGAAATGCTCTACTTTGCAGAATTTATGCGAAAAATTATTTCTTATGCAAAAAAAACTCCCCGACCCAAAAACGGAGTGGTGGTCCCCAGCATCTTGCGTAGCCTGAATAGGGAAATAAACAAATTAGTCCGTGAACAATATCTAGACAGAGTCATGGAACGCGGAAAAGAAATTTCCAGGCTAAAAAGAAAGAGAAGTAGACTCCGGCAAAAAATAAAAAAGGAACGGGAGGATAAGGTATGGATTAGCTTGAGGGAAGCAGTTGTGCATGGCAGGATCAGAGAATTTTGGGCAATAATCGGTAGTGGGCGCGGCTCTAGAGTAAGCCCATCTCCTATCCCTATAGCGGAAGAGGTATGGACTACCTATATTCGGGATCTTTATTCAGGGAATGGGAGTCTAATTGATGATATTGCCATCGGTGCTATCATTAGTAATGATACTGACAGCGGTGCCACTCCTGTGGGTCTTATTAATTATCCCGCTGGAAAAGAAATCGAGATGGCTATAAAAAACATGCGTGTCTCAGGGGCAATGGGCCCTGATGAACTCCCAATGACGGTTTTGAAATCTGATCCTGCAAGGTGGAGTAAAATCTTGTATCCTCTGTATAGAGCCTGTTTTTTTGTCTAAAATGGTACCTGCCTCTTGGAGGGGAAGTATCTTGGTCCCTATTTTTAAGAAGGGTACTAGGGATAGTCCTAGTAACTACCGTCTGATTGCTCTCCTCGACTCTATCGGAAAGGTTTTTGCGAAATGTCTTCTAAAATCCCTCTCCGAGTGGGTTGAGGAGAATAATATTTTGCCAATAGAACAGACGGAACCACGGTACGTTAGATAACCTCACAGCCCTTCATGTGGTTACAGATAAGTATGTTCAGGTGAGAGGAGGGGTTGTGTATGCCGCCTTTATTGACTTTTCCACAGCGTTCGACAAAGTTGATCGTGGAACGCTGTGGAGAAAATTGGCAGCGCTTGGGCTCCCACTCTATTTGTTGGAGTTGGTGAAGGCTTTACATACAGAGACCTGGTGCAGGGTCTTGTTGGGGGGCGAAAGGGGGTTATCTGATACAATTTTAACTTCGAATGGCCTTAAACAAGGCTGTTTATTGGCTCCCCTTTTGTTCTCCTTGTATACGGCAGACTTACCCGCCGCCTTGGCTGCCAGAGAGGGCATTGCCCCGGTGGTGGGGGGGGCACCGATTTCTTGCCTGATGTATGCCGATGATGTCCTCATCCTTGACTTAACTCCTAAGGGATTAGCCAATCGGCTTCATGCTCTGCATTCTTTTGCGGTAGCCCATGCCATGAAGATTAACATTACCAAAAGTAAAGTCATGTGTATAGCTGGCAGGAAGAGGTGCCGATCTGTAGATTATGGTTGGTCTATTGGGGATCAAAAACTTGAGGTGGTAAAGTCCTACACGTTCTTAGGGAAAATTGTTACAGCTAACTTGAGTGAGAAGCTCCATATAGAGCATTGTTCACGCAAAGCTATTGCCCATGGCAAAGGTTTAAATTCCCTATACCATGCAACGGGGAAACGGCACTTTCCGAGTTTATTGGAAGTGTATAGATCCAAAATCCCCGCTACAATACTGTATGGTATTGAACTTATTGAGGTGAAGAAATGGGACTTTTGCCATAAGATTGAGGGGAAGCTCCTAAGATCTCTTACTTCCTTAAATACTGCGTGCTCTCTGGCAGCCTGTAGGCTCGACTTTGGTCTTAGGAGTAGTTGGGTCCAGGGATTATGTGCTCTTGTAAGATGGGTGGCTTGCCTCGCTAGAGCAGAAGTAGGGACAATGAGAGCTCTCCTCAGAATTGAATTGTTGGGTAATTTTAATGAGTTCTCTCAACTTGTTTGTAATTTTAGAAAAGCTGTAACTCTATTAAATTTAGATGAAACTACTCTTTTCCTGTACTCTCCATTACAGTTAAAGTTGGTTTTGAAAGCAGCCTCATGGGACCTATGTTTTCTATCTGATAAAAAATCAATTTGTGAAAAAAGGAATGTAGATCTTCTCCTTGACTCTTATCAGTTGAAACAACCTCAACCCTATGTTTTATGGACCCTACCGCATGGTATACGTAGATTTTGGTTTCTTCTACGCTACGATTTAATACCTCTTAATCGATTGTTATCTAAATGGTATGGTTCATCTCCTCTGTGCAATTTATGTAAAGTGAATATTCAGGATTGTATGCATGTGTTATTGATCTGCCCTGCGCTTCGTAAATTGCGCTTTAAATGGTTAAAAGCTATCTGTCTTCGTCTGGGCATTGTCACATTGAATGGCTTTCTCTCTGCACTTTATTGTCCTCCCAATGAAATGTTCTGCTTTCATATTTTTAACTTTTTTAAAGGTTTCCTAGCTATTTATTAATATGTTTCGGGAGATGTTTTGACGTTCCGACTTTTTGTAGTTTTGGTTCACATGTCAGTACTGTATTTATCCTAGGTTTCTCAAACGGTATATGTTTTGTGTTTGCTTTTTTCTTCTTTTCTGAAATGTATTCGCTGTGTGTTAAAGTTTGTACACTTTTATGTGGCCCTCTTATGAGAGCCAAAACATAATAAATAAATAATTGAATTGAATTGACCAGCTAGCCCAATGGTAGCATGGACAAAGCAGTCTTAGGCTAAACTCTTTTGGTATGTGAAGCCAGCTGTTTTACCACATATAACCCCTTGAATACCAGATGAAAGGACACCACACAGGTGGTTATGAAAATAAACAGTATATTTATTTATAACAAAACACCTCTGAACTCTTTATGAGGTCAGAGGGCTAAGCACATGACAATCTCTTAGGAAAAATACGATAAGTTGCAAAAAATTACAATGGTGCCCTAGGGGCACGACAAACCATATACTAAGTAAATGGTATAAGGAAATCGATAGAAGGAATGGAGCTGTCCAGAGGCTGTAGGACCGCTGGGACTACGCTATCCTAACTTTAGGTAAGTAATAGGAGGCCCACGGGACGCGGGTGCAGAGTGTGAACTCACACGCGGGATGCGTAACAACGTCTATGGACAGTACAGTTCAAGAAAAAGGTGAGTACGGACAATCCTGACTCGTTAGGACTAAAACGACTGTGAATCTGGACACTAGGAGAGTCAATCTACCCTTGAGCACCGAAATGCTCTTGTTACCTCACCCACGGGCTGCGGGTGCATAGATGCGAAGTCGTGTCGGGTTTCTGCGTTGAAGTCTATGGAGCCTGGAAGAAAAGATGCTGCAGGCGACCAGGAGGAAGATGTCCGGTGTGATCCAAGGGTGGATCAGGGATGCTGAAGACCTGAAAGCAGAGGGGACAATGTTCAAAGTCACTAGCCAGTGACTGGAGTGGAACCAGGAAGGAACCAGATGTCGTCGTCGCGATCAGGTGAAGAGTGGACGCTTGACTCTGTAGCCACGTGGAGAAGGAGGTGTCTTCGACGACCAGGATGGAGGCACGAGCTGTCCCACACAGGCTCTCGCTGTCGGCGGTGTCTGTTCCGGATTCGGCATCAACAGGCCTTGGCAAAGGCAACCCACGCGGTGAGTGGAAAAGGCGTCTGGTGCGGACTAGGAGGGTCCGGGGTGCTCCTCTTTTGGAAGGGAGCAAGGGCCAGTCTGGAGCAACCAGACCAGCAGTGTAGTTTTCAAAGTTCGTCGTCTAGGAGGCCAATAGCCATCCGGCAAGTGACCAGACAACGCGTCGAGCAGCAACCAGGCAGAAGGGCCCCACGCAGATCTCGTGGAAGCTGGAGGGCTGATCTTCGGTGCAGGATCTGCTCGGGGCTGGGGCTTCTCAATCTCCAAAGCACTTGGTCGAGTTTACCTCGGGAGTCGTGCTGAAAGCGAAGTGCAGGTTCTTTCAAGATGGCCGGTCCCACGTGTCTCGTCGCACCCACGGATCTCAGCTGTGCTGCAGATGTGAGTTGAGGTCAGAGAGGTCTGGGAATCCGGGTTTCGTCGGGCTCTGAAGTCTGTATCCTCGAGGGAAGACGACAAAGGGAAGCCGCTGGACGCTTGATGGTGCCTGCAGTTGCAGGGTGGACACTCCTTGCCCACAAGGGAGATTCTTCAGTCTTCTGGGGAGCAGAACGTCGAAGTCCAGAGTTTCTTCTTGTAAAGTTGTTCAGGATAATCTAATCTGGAATGGGACCAGCTCCTACCTTTATTCTCCTAAAGGGGGCTGCACTAGTGACTAGGTCCCTCCCCTGGGTGGGACCAGGAAGGGGGGTGGTTACACCCCCTATCCTTTGTCCGGCTTCGCGCCAGAACTGGGGTGGTTTGAGCCGGTGTATGCACAGGGCACCTTGTGTACCCCAGGCATGTCTCATTCCTTTCAGGCTGGTCCTACCCAATACACAAATCCTGTCCTGGGTGGTGCTAGCACCCCCCAAGGCAGGAAACCCTTTGCCCAAGCCTCCCTCGCTGGAAGGACTCCCAGCAGCAGGAGGTCAGACTTGTGTCTGTGGTGGCAGCATCCATTTTGTGATGCTGAAGCTCTGCTTAACTTTAACCGGGGTTCACAGTTACATACATGTCGTGTCCCTCTAGAAGGGTGGAATGCTAACCCCGTCGCCAGAACTGGCGAGGGGGTAGTATTCCAATTCGTATGACACCTTACTCGACATATTTTGATAATGCTACACCAAAGTTAGCATTCAACCGCGAGGATTATAATGCACTTAAGAGTATATGGTATAGCGTTATCATGGAACAGCTATAAGGACTTGGTTCCGCAAGCTGCAGACAGGCTTAGCTCTTGCTAGAGCACCATCTCACATAATTCCAAGCACTCTGCCTTCAGGATTGATAAGGCCTGCCATAGGAGTGACTGATAGGAGGATATGTGTCCATTTTAGGGTTAGATATAGGTATACTATATCTACAGCAAAGGGTGATTACACCACCTTGCCCCAGCTGTCTTAGCAGCCAGTTGTGTCAGTTTTGGATGGCCAGCCAGGGGTGGCATAATACCTGCTGCAGCCCCTGGTAGGCCCTAGGTACACCTATGCCCTGGGTACCTAAGGTACACTGTACAGGGACTGATAAGGTGACCCAGTATCCAATTAGGTATGTACCTAAGGTACGTGGAGTCCATTTTATAGAGAGAGCAATTAGTCTGGGGTCCTGAATAGCAGGGCCCCAGGCCAACTAGGTCGAAAACCAGCTAAACACTAGGCAAAAAGTTGGGGGCAACCATAGTCAGATATCCACCTTCCTACAGTGAGGATGAGTGTAAATCAGTGTGAGGACGAGTGTAAATCAGTGCGACGGGGAGAGGAGCTCATGGAAGAGGACGCGAAGCAGGAACAGAAGAGAAGGTGCAAAAGCATGGACAGGCTTGGGTTAGAGGGCAGCGGGAGGTAATGAAGGAGTCGAGACAGGCAAATTAGTAGAGGGACCGTGGATGCACAGACTTAGGGGGCGACCAACAGGCGAGAGATGAAGAGAATGAGGCGAGGCAGTGTGAGGGAGAGAGGCCAGGGAGTGATGGAGAGAATGAGGACGGCCGGTGTGAGGGAGAGAGGCCAGGGCAGGCGCGCAACACCCATTGGGCTCACGGGGCTTCAGCCACCCCGTCGTATGTGTCAGCCTCGGCGAAGACAGCTTCGCGGGCTGGCGAGCATCTAATTGCAGCCGCACCCGAGTACTTAACAGGTCTTTAAAAGACCATTTAGTAGTAAATGATGCTTTTAGTTGTAAATGAGGCTTTTGTTGTGTGTTCACCCCTTCTTACAGCCACTCTGTCTAAGTTCGGAAGAATTAGCCCCCCCCGAAATATTTTTCAGCCCCCCTCTACTCCCCCCCCCCCCCCCCCCCCGAGGTTTGGCTCTAGTTGCCCGCCTGGCCTAGGGAGTGATGAAAAGAGTGAGAAGGGCCGGTGTGAGGGAGAGAGGCCAGGGAGTGGTGAAGAGAATGAGGACGGCCGGTGTGAGGGAGAGAGGCCAGGGCGTGATGAAGAGAATGAGGAGGGCCGGTGAGAGGGAGGGAGGCCAGGGAGTGGTGAAAAGAAGAGAAGGGTCGGTATGAGGGAGTGGGAGCCAGGGGGTGATGAAGAGAATGAGGAGGGTCGGTCTGAGGGAGAGAAGCCAGGGAGTGATGAAAAGAGTGAGGAGGGCCGGTGTGAGGGAGAGAGGCCAGGGAGTGATGAAGAGAATGAGGAGGGTGTGAGGGAGAGAGGCCAGGGAGTGATGGAGAGAAGAGGAGGGTTGGTATGAGGGAGAGAAGCCAGGAAGTGAGGAAGAAGAAGAAGATTGGTGGCGGGCTTAACACAAAAGTATGCCCCCAACACCCTGCAAAATATGATGACCCATCCATATCTCACAGATATTCATTGACTTGGTTTGGGGGGCCTGCTGTACGCCCCAGATTTTGAGAGAGGTTTAAAGAGCGGGCCGAACACAGTGGCGAAGCAACGGTGCAGCAGGTCATTTTCAAGCAAGGAAATACCCCTTCTTTCAAGCACTTAGGTAGTAAAACAGAACCAAAATTGGGTGCACTGGTGCGACCGCGCCTGCTGCACCGCTGACAGATGCGACCCTCGTCTATCCAGCACCTCTGGAATAGCAGCATTTGTTAGATTTGTTGTATGTCGATGTCATTCAGCGGGGTCACAGTCATCTGCACGCCACGTCACTGTTACTCAAGTGAGTGAGGTGAACTGGAGGCTGGGTGAGGGGGTGGGGGATTCTACGTCTTGCTCGCTCAAAATCCCGAAAGATCTAAAATGTATTTTTAGAAGTGATGTCAGAGGCTCCAAAATCAGCTCGCCCGAAGTGATTGCAGGACGAGTGATTGCAGGACGAAGCATCAAACGCAAAGGAGACTGACAATAAAAAGGATTTATTACTCCCTTAATCTGCCTGAACTGTGAGTGCTTGGGAAACAGCCAGAATCCTTGACCTCCACCCCACTCCCGGATTAAGAGCTATATAAACAACCAAACTGCATAAACAAGCACTGGAAAATCCAACAGGTCTAGCTTGGATTGTAAATTAAGAACCTTTTGCAGTGGAAAAAAACACAAGAAGGATTGGTTTTGGTTTTATTACATCCTTGAATCAAGGAATTTTATATGTGATGATGGGTGCAAAATAGACCCTCATGCAAAACTTAAGAGGTGGCATGATACACCAAAAAAGCCAATTGACCCACGTGAGAGCTGGCCCTCTGGGAAGAGCCAACAGTTGTCTGTGCAGTGATTTTAAAAGCCAGACCGAAAAACTTCTTGAAAGAGGCCAGCCAGCCAGCAAGTGGGAAATGGCTCAATAACTAAGGAGACATCATAACAAGGGGTCGTCGGGAGTCCTTCGTCAGTGTTGATGCTCTTGGTAAGAGAGATAGCTGCAAGAAGTCTTTCTTCTGTGGCCCCTTTAAAGCGAAATGAACTAGTCCCATTTCAGTGGCACAGTACACGACTGTGGGCAAGGTAGTGCCAGAGGGCAGGCTGCTTGTGGGCCCACGGCACTGGCCGCATTCTTTTGGTGGTTGGTCAGCAGTGATGGGGACGGAGCAAAGGGCGGACATAGGGTAAAGGCGAAGCAGGGAAGAGCAGCTCCATGTACGGTGTCTGGTATGAAAATGCACCCTAGGCTCGAGTTTGCAACGCACGGTGTAATGCTAGATAGTTTCCAGCCGGGTGGGGGAGGGGCACTAGGACAGGAGAAGCCGTCACTCTCTAACGTGGTGTCAGGGCAGACGTCTGTCAGGGTTCTGTGGAGAGATTTCACTCAAAACCAAGTAAGTGCAAATATGGACCGGGTTGGGGAAGAACACATTCTGAACTTCAAACATGTTGATTCTAGCAACACTGAACAATAAGCTAATAAAAATCGGAGTATTTAATAGAAATGGAGGGAGGGCTATTTGATATGGCAGTGTGGTAAATAGAACACTTTCTGATAGCTAGCTGGCTACCTATTACACAGTTTGCAACTATACATACAATGGTAAATTAACCTTTCCTGCTGTTTACCCAGCTGTCTGGCAAGTATCAAATTTTCACATCTGTCCGACACAATGACACTAAAAATAAGACACTTAGTTGAGGGACAGGCTAGCGGGGCCACAAGGCCACGAAAGGAATGTGAGCTATGCAGCTGGCACCCGGCTGCGCTGCTGCTCGCTCCCGAGCTCCTTAGGCCATGGGAGAGAGAAGGCAGGACATGCACCCACCTTTGGCCAATTGCGTTCTGTCTTTCTTAGAAAGAAGCACGCAAAGGCCAATAGCGAGAAAAAAAAAGCGCACGAACGAGCATGTGCTCCGATTTTAAAGCCCTTACTAGAAGCCTCGCAGAGTAACGCATGTGCGCTGGCTCAGGCGAGACCTAAAAAGGGTTGAATTTGTACGGCAGTTCTTCATTGGTTAAGGCCTTTGCTGGCAAATAGACTCCAGGAAGTTAAAGTATGAAATTCGATCTAAGTTAAGGCAAGAAATATGATCTTTGAGCCTTCCCTTACTCCGTTTGGCGCCCCCTAGAACTCTAGATTTACCCCTCCTTCTTCAGCCTCTTCTTCGAACTGCTTGGTGGTATGGTGGCCACATGTGGGATCTCCTTTCACTAATATGATGACGACCCTCAGCTGCAGCTCTGGCTTAGGTGTATGAGGATTATGTCACTTTCCTCTAGTAACTAAAATAGAGACATTCATGGGGAAGATAAAATTGAATCTCAATCCTATGAAGATTCAATTCCTACTTCTCTTTCAGACCTAAGGAAAGCTTTCTCCTGATTGGTTAGAGAACCGTAAATCTTTAGGGAAAGGCACTAAGGGTCTAATTTAGAGTTCGGCGTATCTGGACAAGAAGCAAAAAGTGGTGAATATTCTGTCCACTGTATTTCGACTGCCAGTAACATAAAGCCACTCTTGATACAGTGGATGAGACATCTGACAATCTCTAAGCGAAGCCTAAGTTTCTTGTTACCTTTAGATCTTTTAGTTTCACTGTTGACTCCTGATTGAAAGCTCCTGTGGTAACAAGTTAAACTTCTACAGAATGTGAGGTTCATTATCCCATAGTTTGATCCAAGCTCGCTATATACCTTGTTATTGTATTACTCTCCTTGACTCAATTGTCCTGTAATTATGCAATCATTATTGTTTCTTATTCTTACGTGATGTCGATATTGCATTTGTCCTTCCTTCCATCCTATTGTAAAGCGCTCTGATATCCCTCGCGATCTTGTTCGCGCTATATAAAACTTTATAAATAAATAAATAAAATTGGTTGTGCATGATCCATTGAAAAATGCTGTCTCTGGATCCCATCAACACAACTAACCCGCCAAGGCTGTCCTTTGATTGGCTTCCTGTCCCGTTTCCAAAACAACGATCTCTGTCCACATGTCCTGTGTGCTTTGCATCCATGGTTACAACAAGGAAGGGTTGCTGAACTGTTCCTAAGCGTGACTAAAGGAAAGAACTAACTGGCGTGACCAGAGGTGTAAGTGTAACACCCAAGGGCATCCATTTTGTTGGATGGATTGGCCTCACACACCCCGAAGGATGTCATGCTTCATCATCGGCGGTTGCTCCTCGTCGGGGAGGCGGTGCAATCCCCGACGGGCTCACCTCAAAGAGGGGCTCTTTGGCGGAGATCTTCTTCCCCCGGTCACAGGCCACTATCCCTGTGGTATGTGTGGCGTCTGTCGATACACCATGACAGTTAAAACTATACAGCTCTCTGAGACCTTCACATGGGAGTTGAGGCACCATACCAATTGCAACACCTCACACTGTATATACCTCCTCACGTGCCCTTGTGGTTTGCATTATGTCGGAATGACAACCCGCCCCATTAAAACCCGCATTATTGAGCATCGTAGCAATTTTCGTTGCAAAAAGACACATACAAAGATGTGTAAACATTATGTAGACCAAGGCCATGACGAGGACTCTGTCAAGTGGGTGGTACTCGAGTCCAGCACTCACTGCCCCAAGAATGCCCTCTTCCAGAAGGAACAGAGATGGGTCCATCGCCTATCCTCTGACAGACTGGGACTCAATGAAGACATCCCGTGGCACTCACTGTGAGCCACCCGAATTCCAACATATAACATTGTTGCCATGTAGCCTTACAACCAGCATTAGGCTACAACCTGTAATTTTACCTCCCCCCACTGGGTTCAGACCCCTTAGAGAACTTAACACACACTCAAATATGTGGTTTCCCACTACTGTCAAACACCATGACCAGAACTTATGTCACAACACCTCAGGGGCTGTTCACATACTCTGAACAGACGACCCTTCATTTCTCAACTACTATTACTAATGTGCCATTTACATTTTACCTCTATAGCGTGTACACTCTAAGACTCAATACGAATCCGTCTACAGCACGTTAGGTCTGTGGACTGGCTCAGGGGTATGGGCACTGTCACCCCATTCCAACATGGCCGCCACTCCACTGTCCGACACCACGATGCAGTATGATACTCGCCCCATCACAGTTTTTTACACTGGAGCGTAACCCGGCTCCTACGTGACTTAATCCCCTTACTAACGGGTGCCTTGAATATAGTTTAGTGATGCGCTATTACACATTATAGCCTCCCTAACGCTATAGATCCTCCAGTCTAAGATGGCCGCCCCGTGATCGGCAGGAAACCACGTGACACGCCGATAGGCGGAGACGCGCGTTTCGAGCCGATTCGCTGTTACCGATGTAAATAACCCTTCTCGCCGAGCTCCCATATCTACTCGAGCTCGGCGGAGAAGGGTAGGTCATGCAGCAAAGGCACAAGTGATTAGAGGTGAGTGGTACAGCGGGATGATAGGGCTTTAGACTAGGAGTTCCTTGTGGTTATAGATACTGCTCACGTACTAATGATTACCTGGCGGTTTGTCTACCTTTTACCCCAGTTTTTGACTTATGGACTCATCCTTGATGCCTTTTCCCGCCGACCCCTCTGGTGGCTGGTAGTTCTTGGTAAATAGGTGAGTGGGCAATATGAGTGTGTTAGAACTAAAGTTCTTATAGAATCAGTGTGTGTTTGCAACTGTTCACCAATACCACCTTGATGCTTGAATGGGTGTTTTCTACTCTAGTGACTGAGGCCAACACACGGTATGAACCCAGGTGCACACTTAAGCCTGGATAACTGCTGCATATTTTAACCTTTTTAAACCTCTTCACATTTCACAACAATCCACCTCACCTATTCAGTGACTGTGCTGTGTGCCACACTAGTGACGCTTGGCATACGTGATCACTTAGGCATGCATTGATTGTTACTTGAATCACAAGTACACCTACAGCATGCCACACTACTCACCGTTCTTTCCCATGGCGTGACCTACTTGGTATTTTGCATAGTGTTTAATCATTGTTTTTATCTCTTTTCTATGTTTAGGCATAGGACAACCCCCACAGAGGTAAAACAAACACAAACTCACACATGACACCAGCATGTTGTAAATCACCTTTTATAGGTCCTGATGAATCGCGGGTAACTATTGCCCACTGCGAGAAACATGTCGACCGTCTTCACCACTAGCCCCATCTAGGTTCACCTGACTATGCTCGTTGACTCCTAGTAAGCTAGCCCCCTGTTTTTATTTGCAGCGAGGGACCCCCAGAATAAAATTGATTCCGGTACCCTTAGCTACATTTTAATTATCCCTGTTCCACTACCACATACCCCCCTGCCCACACACCCACACCTCACCATAAGGCTGTTGGAAAAAAGATCTCCGCCAAAGAGCCCCTCTTTGAGGTGAGCCCGTCGGGGATTGCACCGCCTCCCCGACGAGGAGCAACCGCCGATGATGAAGCATGACATCCTTCGGGGTGTGTGAGGCCAATCCATCCAACAAAATGGATGCCCTTGGGTGTTACACTTACACCTCTGGTCACGCCAGTTAGTTCTTTCCTTTAGTCACGCTTAGGAACAGTTCAGCAACCCTTCCTTGTTGTAACCATTGATACGGGCACACGCTGTGACTGGACCTTCCACTCCTCTGAGTGGTAAACGGTGTCCGCTGATCTATTGATCATTTCTCCTTCCTCCCTTGTTTTGATAAAATGCTTTGCATCCATCTAATGACTAACTGTGACATCTAGAAGCACCTTTAATACAGCATCTATCACCTGTCAATCAATCCTCATGAAAGATCCCAGGTATCTGACACAAAAATGAAAAGTGTCTGATGGCACGAGGGAACGGCGGAGAAAATGTGTTCTATGCAGAGAAACTACATGGTTTGGTAAAGAAACCCATAAGCGGTCACACTCAGGCAGGGCACCTGAGGTCTGGGACATTCCCCTCAACATACATTAAACTGGTTCTTATCAACTTTCTCAAATGGCATCTGAACATCAATTTACTAAACCAACTTCACCTCTGTTAATGCCAGAACTGGCATAGATCTACTTGCTGATGTTTCAATTTAGAATTTTTCACTTTTTCGCTTTTGCGTATATTTTGGAGCTGTTTATTTATATTTTCTGTCTCACATGCACAAAACCTTGAACATTATCAACCATTGAATGGTATATTGCCAGTTAAACCTCTGTACACATCTTTGTTTCAGTAGCGCTATATCAGTATATATATAAATATGTATATATACATATATATGAATATATATATATATATACATGTGTATGTATATATATATATTTAATATATCTCACTTGATAATATGGTTGCTGCCTCTTCTCATCTGTTTTGATTTTGGCAAATAAGTCACGACAAGAGGTCCTTACCTGATGTTCTTTCACCTCGGATTGGTGAAACAGGCATATCTGTTATATATATATATATATATATATATATATATATATATATATATATATATATATATATATATATATATATATATATTCCTGTTTTGCTCACATGAAGTATGAATTTGTCAAGATTTGATACATATGTATCCAATACATTTATATTATAGATGCAGACTTCTAAAACATTACATGTGTTTTTAAATTAATGTATACAATTGTTCATGTGTGCTGGGCTTGAATTGCGTTATCCTAAAAACTACTAAATAAAAATAAAATTATATAAAACAATACATTTGGTGATGGCGGATTGGGGTGGAATTTGTGATGTCGCCAACCCCAGCTTGTGGGTGAAGAGTTTATTGAACATGGGCATGGTCACGTTTTCTGCCCCTTACCTTATTGCAAATTAGGAAGCCCTCTGCAAACCTTTATCACATTTTCCCTGCTTTCCCTGAACATAGCTTCCTGCCAGAAAATGATGCCACTCTTTTGGCAACTCTTTCAGCAACTACAGAACGGTTTCTGACAAGTGCTGCCATTTTCAGCACCTTTTGGCAACTTCTGTCTCCTTTTGGGAACATTTGCTTATTTGGCCACTTTTACTACCTCTTGGCAAGTGTTGCCTCCTGCTGTAGTCTTTCTAATTTTGAGATGCTTTGGACACCTTTCTCAACATTGCCTGCCTTTTAGCAGCTTGCATCACTTTGTAGTGATTCATCAGGGCTTGCTAATTTTCACCACCTTTTGCCAACTTTTTGACACATTTTGCAGTGATTAATTTGAGCAGGTGGTTTCTGGTGCTTGGCACCCGCACTTAATTGTCAACACCGGCACTATGACAGCAGCCACATGGCGGCGCTGTTTGTGAAATATAAAGATGCTTAAAACAACAGTTGTTTATTAGTTCAATATAAATTAAAAACAACTAATACCTACCACCCATGCCATTCTTATTGCTTTCGGGGCCTCGAACAATCTGAATTGCCACTATTGTAGCAGTGTGATGGATGGGAAGTTGTGTAAGTACTGTCATTGGCAGTGCTGGCAGTGGCAATGTGTGGTGTAAGCTGTGGTGGCCTCTTGACGAGAGCCCTGGTACCTAATTTTTTTACAAATTAAGCACTGCCCATCCGCCCGGCGAGCCAACAAATTACCAGGGAGAGCCGAGCTCGAGCCAAGCCAAGGGTCTGGATCAGATCTTAGAGCCCGTGAACGAGCCGAGCCCTGAAAATGTTTTCTATGTAAATCACGGGTCAAGTTCGCACTCTATAAAACTCATAAATAAATAAATAAATAAAATACAACAAAATCACATAAAATAAAATGAAGTCTCTTCAAAATTCAAACCAATTATTTCTTTAACATGTGGAACCTTTAACATTAATAGGGCACATTATTGCATTGCAGTGAAAAGTACTTAATCGAAGTAATAATTGTGTACAACTGGTAGTCTGGACTCACATATTTGAAAGTGCTTTCATAGGCGACAACGAAGAAAAAGAGTTTTGGAGAAATAAAATGTTTGCCTAAGATCACACAGTTTTAGCAGGGAAGCCACAATGTATCTAGGTTATCTGGTTTCATTTTGTACAAGTCAGACAGTAAATGGTTTGTCTTTTTTTGACCTCCAAGTGCATGTTTTGAAATAGCGCAAACCCGACCTGTAGGTATTGGCGCGCTTTACACGAGCACGTTACATTACACAAGCTCACATACATTGTTTATAGGTATGGGGAGATTAACAAAGTGTTATTGTATTCATATGATACTTTGTATATTTACAAAAAAAGGTGTCTTGCCCAGAATCGCCGGAGGTTGATCCCATACTGAGACTCGAACCTGGTTCCCCAGTTGCAGCTATGGGCATAAAGCCACATCCTGGGCAGAGGGCTGAAGGCAGACAGGAAGAAACGGCATGGAAGCTCGGCTCGGGATGGGCTCGAGGTTGCAACGGAACCTCGAGCCGAGCCAGAGCCAGGCTTCCAGGTGCAGATTTACAAGCCCCTTGCGACACTTTTACGCCGCCGTTGCGTCACTTTTGTGATGCAGAATCGGAGTAAACCATGCGCCACGTTGCAACCTATTTACAACGTGACGCATCTAGGCAGATGTGTTACATTGTAAAGCCCTGTGCCACATGAAACCTGCGTCAGGTTTCATGTGGGCGTTCTGTGGCAGGGTGGGCGTTCCCTCGCAGGAACGCCCCGTAAAACTGAAGCAGGGACATCTACAAGATTTCACTGAGGCAATTTTAAGACGCTGCTGCGTCAAACACTTACGCCTGCTTGAAGCAGGCGTAAGGAGTGACGCACCACGTAAGGTATGCGTGGCCCTGTGCATTGCAGGAGTTGCATCACGCTTGCGACGCGACTCCAGCAATGCGCCGCCTGTACACTACAAGATGCGTCACGCATCTGCCCCTCCTTACACCATGGTGCACCGCATTGTAAATGTGACAGATCCGTGGTGGCGCAAGGGGGGGATTGTGTGACACATCTGTTCTGGCGCATCCCTGCTGATTTGCAGAGATGCGCCAGAAGTTGTAAATCTGCCCCCCAGTGACTCGCCCACCACTAGTAACCAACCCACATGTACAACAAGCATTGAACCTAAACACAAACCTTCACGAAGAGCGCAGCTTCGCTTCATTCTCGAGCTCAAGTTTACCTTAAAGCTCGAAGCGCGTGCAGCCTTTACTGTGAGTAACTCTGCACACAAAAACAACTGCAACTGACTCAGGATTATTTATAGAAGCTGTATAAACTTATGAAAAGTCATACTAACGCCCGTTGTGGGCTGGATTTATAATTCTCACCATTTGTAATTCACTAAAAATATCCATCTTCCTGTGTAAGGGTCGCTACAGACTCTCTGTGCTAAGGGCAACAGTTCACTTACAGCCAATCACCCCCGCGTGCACAGTGCCCAGTGCGTGCACTATCATTGTGCGAATGACACTCACATTAAGCACCACAGCAGGTAAACTAACTTAAACTGTTGTGGTGAGTGGATGATGTCATCAAGCATGTGACCAGTGACGTCACCAATGGCATAATCTGAGATATCACCAATGATCTCATCAATGGTGTCATCGACCATGTTGGGTGTGTTGTAATGTGTGAGGTCATAAGCAGTGCTTGGCGCGGGCGCAAGTTATAGGAAGCCCAGTGAACTGTAACTGGTGAATTGTAGTGATTGTCTGTGTTTAAAACATAAAGCTTTGACTCACATGATAAGTAACGTCCCTTTGACCTTTAGGTTTTTTCAGTGAATTTGCCTTTTTTTTTTCCTTCAAAGATACATTTTTTTAACTATATACTCCTAATAACCTTTACTTTTTTTTTGTAAAAACAAAACAAATATAAAATTGTCCTCTTGTATGGACTGTCTACACAACACTCTTTTGCCCGTTTCCCTGGGCCTAGGCGCATTTTACACTACCTCTTAAATATAATTGAATCATATAAAGTGCCCAGAGAAGGCACTTAATGTACCCCCTCACTATGAAGCCAGTGGACGTTGACTCGATGTAATCTGCCCCCTGCCCTGGTGCAGTCGTGCACGTGGGCCCTCTGCAATGGCGGAAAATAGCCCCAGTCACAGTTGTGTATAGTATATAGCCACATTCAGAGTACAGAAGGCCTCGTGCCCCTACGGGCCCCGGTGCCACTGCACCTGCTGCACAAGTGAAAGTGTGTATTGACCGAATGCCTGTTGAGCCCTTCAACTTCCAAAACGATTGCTATTTTGGAGCTTGGGTGAATGTTCATGCCCCTCCCCACCGATGCCCCCCAGGACTGTGCCAGCCCCCCCCCCCGGCTCACCCTCTGACCCCGGAAGAATCCTCCTCCCCACCCACCTGCGGTTCGGAGTTTGTTTGGGACTTAGGGGGGCAGAGACCCCGATCTTCCTCCGGCCTGAACCCTCTCCGGTGGCTCTCACGGGCCGGTCCTCGCTTGCCTCCAGCCGGCCTGGTTGTGAGGGCAGGTGCCAGCCACCTCCACCCCCCCACTTGTTTTGCCTCCACGCGCTCAGGAATTATTTGCTTTTTCACGTTTCCCGCACTCTCGAGGGCTTGGCATTGTCGGCCGATGAGTCGGTGTTCCTGGAAGTCCCGCCGGGCGGTGCCAAGGGAGGGGGCCTGGCCTGCCTGGACGTCTGAAGCTGCTGGTGCGCGGATGGAAGGGCCGGGGCAGGAGCCGAATCCGCCAGACATCAATCAGCCATTCTCCTAAAGGGGCGTGGCTTAAAAAGTAACCTCAAAATCTGTCCTTAGCATAGTGTGTCGCAATACACTGGTAATTTGCTGCTTCCGTCATCATTGCATGCAGACATAAAATACAAGTAAACTTACACCTACAACAAGCCGGACCTATTGGATTTGTCAATAGTTATTAGTTGCATAAGATAAATAATCAAACACTATGGCTTCTTTGTATAGAATTCTGAAAATGCTTCAGTGCTGAAATGATGAGACTGTGAAAGAACTAAAACGAGTCTCTTTGAAGTTACCTCAAAGGCAGTGAAGGGTGGTATTGCTGCAGAGTTAAGATGTATTTTTCGTCTGAGGGTGAGAGCAAAAATGGAGAGCCCAATAGAGAACCGTTTCAGCACTGCTTTTTAGAACTGCCGGTGCTGAGCACTGGCGAGACCCGGCCCACTTACAGCCCTGCCTTTGCGCAATACATTGGCCTCAGACTGACAGGACACCGACTCTGCTCCAACCCTACAATTTTCATAGACAGCAGCTGGACATGTGACTGACTGTCCAGTGCTGTGACTGTGCCTTTCAGGGACAGTCTCTTCCATTCGACCGACTTCGCTCCAGTCTGACAAATGGCTTACTATCCCTGTCTCCTTTTTGCAAACTCCAGCCAGGCACAATACTTTCTACCCCAGCCCTCCCGGAATTTTACGGCAGCACCTGAGACCTGCTGACTCTGCCCCTGACCTACTTACCTTCCCCTGATGCTACACTAACATGTGAGTGGCTACCAACGTGCCTCTTATTGCCACAAGAATGTGCCGCGACTGACTTTCCCCAACCCAACAGGCCTTTAATTGACCAGGCAAGCCACTGACTCTCCCCTACCCCTTCACAGGCCCCAACAGGACACCTGTGACGTGGCACCAGCGATATAAAACTTAACACCCCCAGCTTGTTGGCATCTCCCCACATTTCTGCAGTTGGCATATTAACCCACTGAACTATCTCCCAAAAATGATACTAGTGATTTACAGCAGATTGCACCCATAATACAGCAATATTTCGACTAAGCCCAGAGTTGTCACACTACCCTTCTTAAACCAAATAACTGACTAATATCCTCCACTCAAATAACTTTCATATTTCACTAAACTAATTCATCACTAATCCTTTGTGGGTTCAGGAGTAGCATGCTACTCGCCGAAAAAAGCGCTTCAACGCCCCATTAGGGGTAACAAGCGCTATATAAATGCAAACCTTTTTCCCTCTTCTATACCTCTACTATCCTTCTCGATCCAAATAACTAACTAATATCCACCACTCAAATTACTTTCATATTTCACTATACTAATTCACCACTAATCCTTTATGGGTTCAGGAGTAGCGTGGTACTCACAGAAAAAGTGCTTCAACACCTCGTCAGGGGTAGTAAGCGCTATATAAATGCAATTACAATTACACTACAAAGCCTGTTTATTAGGACCAAATATTTAAAATATTGTGAGATATGACAGACCAAGTCAAGTTCATCACCGCCTCATGTTTTCACTTTCACACCCTGAAGATTTGAAGGAAGATTTTCAAATGACACCCAATCATCTCCCGGAAAACAGTCACCCACACCCTGTCACAAGCAAGCTGGACTATGGGAACACCCTCTATGCCGGGATCAACAAAAATTTGCCCAGAAATCTGCAGACCATTCAGAACACAGCAGCAAGAATCACTCTCAACCTCCCGCACCACACTCACATCTCACCACACTTAAAGGAACTTCATTGGTGCCCCAACCACAAACGAGTACAATTCAAACTCCTCACCCACGCTTTCAAGGCACTACATAACATTGGCTCGGCACACGTCAACAATCCCATCTGCTTTCACAGACACCTCTGCTTGTCCGGGCTTCTACTTGCACAAATCCCACGCATACGAGATCCGACTGTCGAGCATTCTCCCGCATCGCTCCTGAAGCGTGGAACGAACCACCACTCACTTCTTGAATTCCGCAAGAAGCTGAAGACCTGGCTTTTTGAGTAGTCCCACTAGGCCCTCAGTTTGGCAAGACTCACACCTGCTCAGCACCCGGATACCCTCCCGGGTGATAGTGCGCTCTACAGATCTACATAACATAACGGGTCTGCCTATGAGACAACGTAGCTGCCTCACCAGTGGGCAAATCACTTAATCTCTCCGTGCCTTAAATGAATGTGTGTCCTCATGTAACGTAACTGGTGCTATTCAAAGTGCTTTGATACCCGATTCTGTTCGGGTCTAGTTCGCGCTATATAAAACTCTGCAAAAAAAAAAAAAAGAATAAAAAATATTACTTAGTATGCAAACATATAGGGGCTTTTTTATCAGCCCTCTTCATCCATTGGCCTATTCAATTGCCATTTATTCTTTGGTTCCTCCCACCAAGGCATGCTGCATGGGGCAACAGGTAAGCACATTTGAGCCTTAGGATCACTTCCATTTCAGTGTCGGCATTTTGATTGTGAACCTCATCCTAATGAACAGTTCCCATCTTCATTTTCTCAGCCTTTGTTAACTTTCTTTTTGTCTCCCTATTTCTTTTTTTTATGTTTTCTATAAGCTGACTTGATTGCCCCTGGGTCAAAGCAGCCCAGCTTCTCTGTTCTGCTCTTTTTTAGGTCACAGTTTACGTGGTTTGCTAACAACATCTTGAGGACATTCATAAAGCTTCCCAGGGGATACTTTCCGCCCATTGCTTAACATTGGCTTTATGGTTTGTAACTCACATATTCTTGCTTTCTATTTGCTGGCTATTTTTGTTTTAGGCTGTCCAGCTTGAGTTCCTCTCTTCCCTTGCCCAAACCTTATTTACAGTATCCTTCAGAGTGCTCCCTTTATGTAAACAGGCCTTTAAATCTTGTTCTTTTATTGTCACATTTGCTGTGCGTTCAAAGAGAGAGGTCAAATGTCAGGCTACGACTTCCAAGGGAGTTTGGTGTTTACTTTTCTTTCTCTGACTTTAAAGTGAGAGGATTTATGTGACAATCATGCTGACTACCGGGGATAACCATGAAGTGTGATTGAAACAGACATTTTATTACCATGAAAGCAAATCAATATACCAGGTGATGACATTTCCACACATTGTAGTTTGTGAACTGTATACTTTTATCAGTTAAACAGTATGTCTGTTCAAATATGATGCTGATTTCAATTAAAGATGTGTTATCTGGGAAGATAGTGCGCTACCACATCATGCATACTCAACTTTACTCCACTGCACTCTACTTTGCCTCAGTCACACTACGCCACTCCATTTTACACCACTCCACACTGCGTCGCTACACTATACTCTGCACCATTCCACTCTACGCCACTTCAGTCTATGCCTCCCAACTCTGTATCAATTCACACCAATGCACTCTATCCCACTCTACCCTACTATGCAGCACTGCACTCTACGCCACTCTACTCTGCACCAATTCACTCTATGCCACTCTACTTTGAATCCCTGCGCTCTATGCTACTACACTCTATGCCAATGTACTCTACTCTGTAGCACTCCACTTGGTACCAGTGCACTATGTACCCTCCGCACTATGCCAGTCTAAACTACTCTGCACAACTGCACTTTATGCAACTGCACTTCATGCCACTGTACTGCACCCCGCACCACTCTCTCTACTAAGCACAATTCCACTCTATGCCACTTCGCTCTGCTTTGAACACCCTGCTCTGAGCCATTCCACTCTATGCCACTGCAATCTATGCTGCACCACTTCACTCTGAGCCACTGTACTCTACTACTACTACCACTGTACTCTATGCCAATGCACTCTACATCACTTTACTAAAAAACAATGCACTCTATGCCACTGCATTATGTGCCAATCTATTCTACAACCTTACAATCTACGCCACTATACTCTGCTCTGTAATACTCTACACCACTGCGGTCTACACCACTCAGTTCTTCTATGCATCACTGTACTGTCCACCACTGCTCTTTATGCCACTCTATTCCACTGCATCCTATGTCACTGCACTCTATGCCACTGCAGTCCATTCTGCACCACTCTTCTCTTCACCACTCCATGGCATTGCACTCTACACCATTACACTCTACGCCACACTACCCTGCACCACTCTATGCCACTGCATCTATGCTAATCCACTTCAAGCCACTCTAATCTACTCTGCACCACTGCACTCTATGATAGTGCACTCTATGGCACTCTACTCTATGCCACTGCACTCTATGCTGCTTCACTCTACTCTGAAACAATCTTCATCATGCCACTGCACTCTATACCACTGTCCACTCTGCACTATTCCACTATACACCACTCCTCTGCACTCTACACCACTGCACTCTACACCAATGCACTCTACACCACTTTACTCAAAATCAATACACTCTATGCCACTGCACTGTACTCCACTATACACTGCTTTGCAAAACTCTACTCTATGCCACTGCACTCTACATCACTGCACTCTAAGCCACTGTACTACAAAGCCACTACAATCTAAGCCACTCTATTCTAGTCTGCACTAATGTACTCTACGCCACTGCTCTTTACTCTATGCCCCTTTACTCTGCATCAATCTAAGCCACTGCCCTCTATGCCACTACAATCTAAGCCACTCTATTCTAGTCTGCACTAATGTACTCTACGCCACTGCTCTTTACTCTATGCCCCGTTACTCTGCATCACTCTAAGCCACTGCCCTCTATGCCACTGCTTTCTCAGCCACACTACTGTACACCACTGCACTCTTCTCTATACCCATCTACTCTATTCTGCACCACTCTATTCCACTCTACTCTATGGCACTGCACTATAAAGCACTCTACTCTGCAACACTGCATGCTCAGCCGGTTGTACAGCTTTACAACGCGTGCTTTTACACCGCGTGCCGTTCCAGTGCGTTTTTTTCAACGCAAGTCGTTACCACGACTTGCGTTGGAGGGGTGCGGACTTAGGAATTTTTTAATTTACTATTCCAACACCAGCCTACGGACAGTAGGGAAGGTGTTGGATAGTAAATTAAAAAATTCCTTGTCCTGCAGCGCCCTCCAGCGCAAGTCGTGGTGAAAAAAACGTGTTGTAACGGCACGCGGTGTAACAGCCGCGTCGTAAAGGCTGTTCCCCTGCTCAGCCACTCCACTCTGTGCCACTACACTTTATGTCACTGCACCACTCTAGTCTGTACAATTCTACACCACTGCACGCTATGCCACTCTAATCTATTGTGTACCAGTGTACTCTATGCCACGGTACTCTACGCCACTTTACTCTACACTTCAGTACTCTACTTTGCACCTCTCTAGTATGTGCCAATGCACTGTACTTTACTATGCACCACATCACTCTTCATCACTGTACTCTACACAGCTCCATTCTAGGTTACTCTACTCTGCGCCTCTACTCTATGCCACTCCATTCTACCCTGCACTGCTCCACTGTACCCAGCACCACTCCACTCTACCCTGCAGCACTCTACTCTACGCCACTTCACTCTACTCTGAAAAAATCTATTCTACACCACTGCACTCTATATCACTTTACTCTATATTGCACTACTCTATTCCACTCTACTTTACGCCACTGTACTCTATGCCCCTCTGTTCTTTTCTGCACCACTGCATGCATGCCACTGCTCTATACAACTTTTTACTCTGCAAAACTCTACCATATGCAACTGCACTCTACGCCAGTGTACTCTACACAACTGCACAATAAGACAGTCTACTCTGCAAGACTGCACTCTCTGCCACTGAACTCTATGCTATTCTGCACTACTGCACTGTATGCCACTGCACTCTACTCTGCACCACTCATCTCTATGCCAATGCACTCTAAGCCACTACACTCTATGGCACTCTAATCTAATCAGCTCCACTGCTCTCCACACCACTGCACTCTACGCCGCTCTACTCTACACCTCTGCATTCTGCCCTGCACCACTGCACACTACTCTGAAATAATTTACGCCACTGTACACCACCGTGCTCCACTCCATTCTATGCCATTGCACTTTACACCACTGCAATCTACACAGCGCCACTCCACTCTACTATACTCTGTACCACTCTACTCTGACACTCTGCTTTTTGCCACTCTACTCTGCACCACTCTACTATATGCCACTCTACTCTACACCACTGCACTCTATGCCAGTGGATTCTCAATGCACTCTACAGCACTTTACTAAAAACCAATGCATTATAAGCCACTGCACTCTATGCCAATCTACTCTGCACCACTGTACTTTACACTACATCACTCTAGGCCACTCTGCTCCACTTTACAGCACTCCAGTCTATGATGCTCTACTCCACTCTTAACACACTCTACTCCACTCTACACCACCTCATTCCCCTCTACAGTACTCTACTCCACTCTAAAACACTCTACAACACTACTCCACTCTACAACATTCTACCCAACTCCCTCTACACCACTCCATGTCACTTTAGTCTACTCTATTCTATGACACACCACTCCACTCTAGTTCACGCCACTATTCCAGTACTCCACTCTTCACCACTCCATTCCACTGCACTCTGACACTTTATGCCACTCCCCTCAATGGCACCCGACGCCATTCCACTCTAATACACTGTTCCACTCTATGCCACTCCACTATTGACAAACTACTTTGTTCTACATCACTCTACTCCGCACTAGGCAACACCCTCTATGCGACTCCAATCTGCTCTACACCATTCCACAACACTCTTTGCCCATCCACTCGGACACTCTACTCCACTCTACACTACTCAACTCTATGACACTCTACTCCACTCTATGCCCTTCCACTCTATGACACTCTACTCCACTCTATGCCCTTCCACTCTATGACACTCTACTCCACTCTATGCCCTTCCACTCTATGACACACTACTCCCTCCATGACACTCCAAAACACTATGCCACTCCACTCTATACCACTCCGTGACACTCCAATTCACTCTACTCCTTTCTACTCAACTATACACCACTCAGCGCCACTCTACACCTCACTACACCACTCCATAACACCCGACTTTACTCCACGACACTCCAATCCACTCCACACCACTCTCCATTATGCACTAACTTTAATCCATTTTGAACAGCTGCCAAGCTTGTATACAACATGGCTAAAACATATTGACCAAGCCAATAGCTCTTGCATAGGCGGGACCTATTGGCTTTGCCAATGCTTGTCTCTACTTGGATCCTGGCTGTCCCAACAGCTTCCTGGTCACATTCTCTTCCTCTCCGTGCATGGAGGTCACAGTAGTGACCCTCTCACTTAAAGCCCCTGGCATTGTTCTTGCGACTCCTGGCTTCTGTAGTGACCAAGGAAAGAAGAAATCTATTTACAGCTGCCCCTCTCCTTTTAAAACCAGAGCAGACTGTAGCCTGGACCCTTGAGATTCGAAACAGTTGCACAGTGACTTTTACAATCTGTCCAGTTACAGAGCAAACCATTCCCCAGGATCAGGGACCATGGAACAGTCCCTGCAGCCTAGCCATCTAGGTACAACACTGGAGACACTGTGTCAACTTCACTTGAAATCAAACAGGAGGGAACCAGCTTCCTAGAACAGTCAATGTTGAAAGAGGAAGTCTCTGTGAGGAAACATTTTCTGAAAATGTTGTCATAATCTTTTCTGGCTTTTATTTTACACTTAAGTGTATTCATATTTTTTATGCTTTGCAGCCATTCGTGTTTACAGTTCTGTCCTGTAAACTGAAATCATTTTCTGGCCACCAGAGTTAAGTTTCACTTTATAAACAGGAGCTTTGAAGGAGACCAAGGCTTACTGCTGCAGGGCACCACATCGAAAAGACACTTTGGAGAGATCTGCCATAAACACAGCATTGGCTGCTCGCCCTTATGGGCAACCGGGCTCCTCCCTAGAATTCACTATTGGTGTAATACAAAAATGCCAACATTTGCTGCAAGAGTCAAGCGTCACTGCCAATCAGGCAGTGAGTTTGACTGATGGCAGACAAGGACGCACAGAGGCACCTTCACCAGCCAGAGCCACTGAAGTCCCAGCTCTGGCCTCAGGTGCCTCACACACATCCAAGTGCCCTCCTGCTCGTGATGCTCTGCAGGTACCCCAGGTGCTTTAGGCTTGAACATGTTAAATGGTGTGTCTATGAGAGGGAGAGTGTGTGTAAGAACATGAAAGCGTCACATTATTTTATGTTATCAAACTTGCTTTTAATTTTGCTCTTATAGCACTTTAAAAAATAAACTTTGGTGATGTCCCTACCTATCTTACCAAGATCAAAGTCATGTGACATCACTTCATGCAATGCTTCAAAGGGTTAATGTTATGATGTCACTTCCTATGATGTCATTACCGGTCAAAAGATGTCACTTCCGCTACCCCTAACATTGTATTGAATTGAAGTTCATGTCTCCATGGCTCCAGTAGATGACAGCAGCTTCTCTGCCTAGGTCTATTCTTGTCCATAGCTTACAGGAGTCCTGCCAGCTACTCTGCCCTACTTTGTTTTGTTGGTTAAAAACATGTAATGCACTGAAAATAAAATTCAAAACTATTTCTGTGTAAACTAGTGCATTATCCACTAGGCCACTGAAGCTTTGTGAGAACAAGAGAATCTACTGTTAACAGCTTTCAGTGAAATATCACATCAGTAGATTCTTAAGAAGTGCCAGCGTTTTACTGGGTTGGGGCCTGGGAGGGATATATATGTATTTTACAATAGCTACCAAGCCACTCCTTCACTGTGCTTTATGACAAACAAAAACTGCCCCATCTACTTCTCAAACACACATTTACTGTCGTAGTAGCCCAGTCAGTGTCTTACCATTTAAGCCACAGTAAATGCATGAAATGGACTGAAACTTAAGTCAGTAGCTTTCTGATATCAATGTTAATTACAATTTAGCCGCATCATTGACCTTAATCAAAAAGTTAGGGGTTTGCTGTGTGGGAGTTTGAGAGCACAGCATGTGTTACACTGAAACTGTTTCTACTTGTACTTTCTGTCAGAAATGCTTACAAAAATAATTAAACAAAAAATCATGCTTGCCAATTCCAGACCTATTAGATTTGCATGTGCTTATTTTTCAGCCATTTTTCTCTCATTCTCTTCGGCTCTTTCCTACCCTTGGTTCCTACTTGTTTCTTGTGTGCCATCTCTCCTTCCTCCTCCTTTCCACTGGTTTTGTTATTTTGTGCTCATTTTCTTTCTCTTCATTTCTTTCATTTGTATTCTCCATTTCCTTTCCACTCTCGACATTGTGTCTCTTTTAGGTTTTCGTTATCCCCCTCATTCTCTGTTTTTCAGCTGTTGCTGCAGTTCTTTAACCAACTCCTTTCTCCCCTTTTCTATTTTTTGCTGTTGCTTACTCTTTTACTTCTCTCCCTCCTTACCTTTCTAGTTCTGCCTTGACAGCACCGCTGTGATCAGATCTTATGTGATCACCAGAATAAGAGATTTAACACGCGGTACTGAGAGATGGGCTCAGGATCCCCTCACACGTTGATCTACAAGGTTTTGTTTGAGCAGAATGTGTGTGTTTCCACTGAAAAACATGTGCTTATATATATTGAACATCTTTCTTGTTGGAAAAATTAAACACAAAACAGTAGGCCATAGTTGCTTTTGGGGACAGGTCAGTGTTTCAAGATTATAAGTCAGATTGATTCATTTGGAAATGTTATGTCAAATGTCATTGGTCTGATTTGTTTATTATGAAAAGGTATGACATAGGCATTAGCCTTGATTTATTTATTATGGAAAGCTGTTACTTTTATCTACAGTGCATCACATCCTGCGAGGCTACTGCTTTTAAACTGGGCAGTTATTTTACAATGGTATCATCCATAGTGGATCGCTTTTTATCATTCTAAGATGGCTGCCACATTTGAAGCAACATGCCGGCCATCTTGGATTGGTACAGCAATGCTACACTTTGCCTGCCCAGTATGATGTTTACAGTGTATCCATTTCGGAATAATATTGAACATAGTGTATCATTATTTTACCATTCCAAGATGGCCAGCTGATTGTGTCTAAACATGGTAGCCATGATGGAACTATAAAACAATGATACATATACTACTCACAATACTGTTCCAAGATGGCCATCTGCTGCACCATTTAATTTTTCCTTAATGTTTCTTACAATCATATGTCTGCCACTTTAATGGGGTGACATTTTTCTCCTTTCTATTATTTTTAATTTATCTTGCATTTACTTAATTTGGATGTTTCTAATTTCTGCAGATAAGAAAGCTGAGGCAAAGGGAGATGTATATATGTGCACAGGTTTACATCAGTTATTTAAGTGAAAGAGCTATAATTTGAACTTTGTTCTCATAGTCATAAAGCGCATCACACATTAATTCAAGCACTATATAACATACAAATAATACCATAACTAATATCTTGAAAATGGTTTCTGTCTTGTGGCTTCCAAATACTACAAAACATTTAACCTCATGGTTTGTGACTGGAAGCCCTCTGAAAAAAAAATACTATAATACTTTGTGGTTCAGCATTTATTATTGTGCTTCTGTATATGGCACATCATGCAACACCACATCACACCACCCAAAACAGCACCACAGTTCAAAAACACAAAATCACATCCTACCACACTAACAGTCAGTAACCATAGTCACACACTCTGGGACAAGGAAAGACCCGAATTGATAAAACTAAAATAATACCCTTTGCTTCTATGGGAAGCATAATAATTAACAATAGAATGATGCCTCCCCTAGCCTGGTTTATACTGGCTGATAAAGGCCCTCTAACCGAGGCAAGGACTTGTAATGGGGGACAAGGCTTTTAATAGCTGGTAAAATCTGAGTCAGGAGGGCAATAATATTATTAGAACATTCCACTCATTGAGGGTAGAATGTTCTAATTAAAACAGAGAGAAAGAGAAGGACAAGCATTGGAATGTTGGAGTAGAATGTGTGTACCATTCATTAATGGCCCTCTGCCAGTCCACTGTTCTCATTGAAGCTCCCAAAATTCCAACATTCTATGTTTTTATGGTTTTGTTTTGTGAGAGTGATAGGATTGTATGAAAGAGTTTACAAGAGAGGCATGTGTGGTTCCTGGGACAGCATCATCTATTTCAGTGGGTCTCCAACCTTTTCTGTAATAAGAGCTACTTATGTTCGATGACCCCCATCAAGAGCTATTCATATGATTAATGTTGTGCTAGTGACTCCAGCAGACAAGATTATATCCATGGCCCCCATATTCAAGATAACTACCAGCAATCACATCAGTGCATCAGTCATGGTTGCCAACAGTGAAGTAAAAAAGTCTTTATCTATATGGAATCCATCTACATGGGTTTCAATTTTATTTTAATTGCATAGTTCATCAAAACAAGTGCTTAATAGTTGAGCGCCATTAAAAACCATAAATATACATGAATAAACTTAAGTATGTAAAATGTTGGGCAGTTAATCATTAAAACGTTTTTATCTAGGTGCAAAGTGCTGTGCATCAAAGTTTAAGAAAGCAGCAGTGCTTTTGGTCCTGTGGTTTGATAGGTTATGCAATACTGTGCAATACTATCAGTGTTCAATCTGTCCCTAGTGTTATCATTCAAAATGCGGGGTCGTGCGGGGTCAGCGTGCAGTGCGTCGGGATGCAGTGCAACTCTGCAGGGCCTGGTGCCACCATGAACCTGTTCTGTTGAGTGACATTTTCTTTTCCACTAGTGAGAGGAATGTTACCAGCCTACAGTGTCCCCAGGCTTAAAGCAGGCCAGAACTGCTTGCCTCCACGAGCGGATCCCCCTTTGGTGGAAAGGAGCCTTGAGCGGTGCTTCCTTTCCTCCAGCAACTCTTTGCAGATGCATAGTAGATGCAAATGGTCTTCTGTTCCATTGCTGCAGAAGCGGCAGAGGGTTAGAGTCGGCTCCCTCAGGAAAGGTGGATAGGGCCGCACTTGGAACCACAACCGGCCCTGGCAAAGTGCTCGGCCGGCCCTCCCTCCCTACTCGGGGGGGGGTTTGGAGATGCCGCCGAGCTCTTTGCCGGGGCCGGTTTTCGGACGATTTTGGTACAGGGCCGATTTTGCAGCTATGCTGCAAAAACGGTCTTGTAACAAAAACAGATGTATGTCGTTACTACGCATGCTTTTACAACGCATGCCTTTACCACGCAACTTTTACAACGCAAGTCGTTACAACGACTTGCGTTGGGGGGCGCTGGATAGTGAATAGTTTAATTTACTATTCCAACTCCAGTCCCCGTGGATAGTAGGGAAGGTTTTGGATAGTAAATTAAACTATTCCTTATCCTACAGCTCCCCCGAGCGCAAGTCGTTGTAACGACTTGCGTTGTAAAAGTTGCGTGGTAAAGGTAGTGCGTGGTAAAAGTTGTATTGTAAATGCTGGTTCCCAACAAAAACGGCCCCCAGGGGCCCAAAATCGGCCCCCCACCCGTGCGGCGCACCGGGGGATTGCCTGGTGCCCGCTATGGCCAGTCCGGCCCTGAAGGTGGAAGATTTGCGGCGCACAGGAGTATGCCCAGGCGGTTCTGGGGTAGTCATGGTTGAAATATTCTAGGGAGGGTGTGAGAGTTCCACAGCAGTTTAACGTTCTCCAGGCGTGAGCTCTAGCTCAGAAAGTAGCCTTATCCTCCTCAAGTGAAAGCTGTTTTATTGCTTTCCTTACCAGTTTTTGAAGGCTGTGTGATAGATATGTGCGTTCCAGAGCTGAGACAGCCTAGTTGTTGCCAGGGACACCTGGAGGTAGCTTCTTGCCGGTGATGTGTCTCTCTGTAGCAGTTCTTGCTGTAATAGATGGTTTAAGGTGTTTGGAGCGGCGTTTCTGATCTTATTCCAGCAGATTATGTAAGCTCCATGCCTGGCCAAGGACTGTTTTAGTAGGCCGAACTCCATCAAAATCTGTGCTTTTAAGATGTAGTTTGGGAGGCTAAACATAATTCTGTATGCCTTGACTCAGGTGCTGTCCAGTATCTTGGCATCTGCCTTGCATTGGTTCGCTTTCATAGGTGATTGTTGGAAGTATTTTGGTTTGTGCGATCCTGAGGAGGGGGCTCAGTGTGGCCCCTATCAGGTTTGATTTGAGCTTTTTTTAGTGATACTGCTACTGCCAGCCCTTTTCTTTGATTACTTCTTTCTGGAGGGCATAAAGACCTTCTTTGTCAATAATAATGCCTAGGTACAGATCTGCTGACTGTATTCGTGTGTTGTCCAGGTGCCAGGTACATGGCCTTTTTCTTTTGTTGTTGATGGACAAAGTTCGTGTTTTTTCAAAGTTGAGCTTGAGACTATTCCCCGTGGTGCAATCCTGCCTTGTGTTAAGGAGATGTTGCAGACTCACCTGGGTGTGGCTGACCAGGACTACATAGTCAGTGTACAAGAAGCTGGCTAAGGTCTTTCCTCCTAGCCTAGGGGTGTGGGAATTGCTGGTCTTGAGTTCCTCCATCCAGTCGGGCAGAAAGAGGTTGAATAGGGTAGGAGTGAGCACACACCCTTGCTTCAGGTCTTTGGTTGTTCGGACTTATCTGGAAAGTTGTGTACCAGCTCCCAGTTTCACCTGTACTGATGGAGCAAGGTGGAGAGACAACATTTTGTGTACACTTTGTAAAGTCATACTTCCATAACTATAATATGAACTAATGAAGTGATGTGTTGAATTAATTAACCTAGAGTAAAATTGCACCTACACAAGTACACGTGGGAATTAACTTTGCTTATGTTGCAATTATAATTAACTAATTATGTGATTCTGTTGTGTCCTAAACTAATAAGCAGCTTTTGAAATAACAGAATGTGGCATAAATGTGCTTTTGTTTACGTATTTGTGGCAGAAACCGAAGGATAAGTAAGTATATTACGCCTAAATGTTGCTTGTCTACTAGGTAACTACTAATAGGGAAAACCTTAGTAAGGGGGGAGGTAAACATAAGGGCTAGATTTCCAAAATTAACGTTTGTTTGTGTTTGTTTCTATTATAGTTCCCATTCTGGCCTGTGAGGCCTTGCAAAAGATGGCTGACTTGTTGAACTGCGAATAGAAAATGAACTGAGCATGGGCAAGTCCAAGTCCGAGTTCGAATGCGAGCTGCTTGTACCTGGAGGGAATGCGGTTCAAGGACAGAGTGGCCTGGAAGTCCAGATGGCTGCCAAAAGAATGAACACAATGGTTCTGAACGTGAGAAAGTTTGGTAAAGTTACCAACTGAGAACAGGACTAGGCCGGACGCGGCCCAAAAACAATGATCCATTCAAAATCTAGCTGACGGAAGCGGAATAAATGTTGTAATGATGAGATGATGCTCATCCACCACAAATTGTCCAATCAGAACTCAAATTTATGCTGAAAGTTACTCTTGTAGATAGATAGAGCTAGTGAAAAAGGTATAAAAAGTGTTGATTTTAGTGAGGAAAAAACTCCTTTTCGATTTCCTCCAGAGATGCTGTCCATATGCTGATTTATCCTGTGTTGTAAGACTTTGAATAATTTTCTTATTTCTTTAGAATGAGATCTGAACTTTAGGTGAGGTTATTAGTCAGGGAAGTTAGGAGAAAGAATGAATTTTGGGAACTATCTGTCTTTTGCTAATACTTGCATTTCTGAAATCTAAATAAATGTCTATTTCTGAATTTTCTAAAATAAATTAAATTAACTGTTTTGAAATAAAATCCTTATTTCCTTTTTAATGCCGTTCTTGAATAAAGAGATTAATAACGTGAATAAACTTTAGACATGATAAAATTTGCTTTTAATAAAAATTAGATAAATGGAGAATTAAGCTGGTCTTGAGTTTTCCTACGCCTAATTTTTTACTAGCAAATCCGTTGACCACAGTGGCGGCGTGTCTAAATAAATGTTTTGTTAATGAAAACCCTGGTAAACTCATTTAAACTGCAGGTGTAAATAGAATAAATATTCAGTTATAGTTTTAAACATCCCGCTGTGATACAGCAGCTCTCCTTTGAATCTCACCGATCCATGAAGTAGGGTGTAAGTATTGTGTGAGTGACTCGCAGTGTCATGGGCCCCACTGTTGAGTATATGTATGAATTTGTACTTCAGGGAAAGGTGTCACGGTTTTAGAAATTATTTCCGGAGAACCGCTGCATCAGTAATTAGCTTGGTAGCAGAGCATTGGTTGCTATAGAATTAGCTAGGATTATGTATAAAGTGTTATATAAGGGTTTTTGATGTACAGAATTTGTGACTAACATCTGTTGAATTTGTATTACGATATATGTAGTCCTGAAAAGGCTTCCGAGGATTGCGTGAAGCTGGTCACTCTGTCTGCAGGCAGAGGAAGTGTGGCAATGAAGTCGCACATCGCATAGTCTGTTTCAAAAAGTAGTATCGTCGTATACTGCGGTGGTATCGTCGTATATCACAAGTGGTGTTGTCGCACATCACTGGTTTAGGGACTTTCAGTAAGAAAGGAAAAATGTATAGCGAGGGCAGTCTATAAAATCTTGGCTTTCAAGTACAGGGATCATTGTGTATCCTGATTTAAAACTTACTGTTGGGAGAGTAATAGAGCTTGAGCAGAGCTTGAGATTGATTGATTGATTGATTTTAGCTTTTATATAGCGCATACTGTCACCCTACGGGCATCCTGGCGCTTAAGAACAGAGAGCAAGCCGTGACCAGAGTGGAACAGGTCGCCACAGAGTGGAAGAACTCAGAATAGATCGTGGGGTAGAGCCTTGCTTTAAATTCCTGCGGAATTCTAACAGAGAGCTTGCTAATCAAAGTTTCTGAGGGAGCTCATTCCATAAACGTGCACCAGCCCTACTGAAAGCCCTACCTCCAACCCTGGCCCTCTTAAACCGAGGAATTGCCAACAGGCCAGTGCTGGAAGAGCGAAGCTGCCTTGTGGGAAGATACCATTCAAACCTTTCCTGCAGGGGAACCGGGCCAAATTTGTGCACCGCACGGAAGACCATACACAGGGCTTTAAATTGTACCCTTTCCCTAACAGGCAGCCAGTGGAGCTCCCGTAACGCCGCAGTGGAGGAAGAACTCCGTGGCCTACCAAGAGCCAATTTAGCTGCTGCAGACTGGATTCTTTGCAAGCCTTGAAAGATGTAACCAGGGGCTCCCAAATAGAGGGCATTGCAGTAATCCAGCCTGCTGCCCACAATGCTGCTTACCACCAAGGTGCGATTCTCAATAGGTATTAAAGGGAGTATCTTGCGCAGCATGCGGATCAGGGTAAAGCAAACACTCGCAGTTTTATTTGCCTGTGATTCCATCTGGAGATCAGCATCAAACAATACCCCCAGGTTGCGGACTTTCCTAACCGGGATGAGCGAATCATCCTCTGGTAGGAGTCTGAAATCACCCGGCAATGATCTAAATATCCTGCCAGCAGAGCAGAACATCACCTCCGTCTTTCCACCGTTAAATTGTAGGGAGTTCCTTCTAAGCCAATCCGATGTCTGCCGCATACATTGCTGGAATACCTCCAACGATATTGCATGGTCCCCTTCCAAAGAAAAGGCCAGCTGTGTATCGTCGGTGTAATTGACTAAGCTGACTCCGAAAGATTTAATAATAGAGAACAGGGGCTGCAAATAAACATTAAAAAGAATAGGGCTTATTGCAGAGCCCTGCGGCACCCCATGAGCCACGGCGGATTTAACAGAGGAAAAAGTTGCAAGGGTTACTACCTGCTGGCGACCCTCCAAATAGGACTGAAGCCAATGCAGTGCCCGGCCTCTCACTCCCAACCTCCTCAGCCTTTCCAACAGTACGAGATGGTTTACCGTATCGAAAGCGGCCGACATATCAAGAAGTACTAAAATAGTAACATTCCCGCTGTCGGCCTGCATACGTAGGTTATCCATCATTGTAGTCAGGGCGGACTCAGTCCCGTGCCCCGGACGGAAGCCAAATTGATCTTTATCCAGTAGAAGATTCTCCTCCAGAAAGCAGGATAAAGTCCTGCTGACTACTTTCTCCAGAATCTTCACCGGATATGGAAGGAGGGAGATGGGCCTGAATTTAGCCGGTACTGATGGGTCCAAAGAAGGCTTTTTAATCAATGGGGACACCACCGCTAATTTCCAACATTCTGGGACCTTACATTCCTCCAAGGACTGGTTGCAGATCTTCATCAACCAAGGAAAGGTGCTACGCCCTAGAGATTTCCAAATTTTATGGGGAAAAGGATCCAGGGGAGAGACGGAAAAGACCTTGTCACCTAAGTTGTCAAAGGCCGTATCAGTTAACGTCTGGAAATTATCCAGATAGACCGGCAAGAGCGGCTCGCCCTGGGTCAGAAGGTCAGAATTAGGTGGTACAATATTAGCATTTTCTTGCAAGGTGTTCACGATACTTGCGATCTTATCCTGAAAGTGCTGGTTGATGCCATCGCATAGTTTTTGGGACGCTACAATTTTATTTTCTAAGCAAGTGGGGGTCGAAAGATCTTTGACTATTTTGAATAGGGCTCTAGTCCCATTGGGCACCTGAATAATAGACTTGTAAGATTTACAGGAGTGTAACCCATATACCAATTCAGGACTGGGTAGGTAAGGTGCAACAAAGAAACAATGTCCTGAGAGGTAAGGATGTATAGACAATTAGAGCATGCATGCACATAGCATTACTTGTAAGGAAAGAAGGAGAATATTCGTTGGTATGACAAAAGATAGTTAATCATCTTTATATTATAACATTAGTTAGAGACAGCACTGCATACATTGAATTGATGACAACCATATAAAATTTGGTGCATAAAAGTGTACAAAGTGAAGGTGGCGACGCAAGTGAAAAGTGAACAGCGTGGTCGGCGCACTGTGAATAAGGTGCAGAAAATTTACAGTGAGTGGCTCGAAGGCGCATGTGACAACGTGATATCACAATAGGCAGAGGTTCTTTCAATTAAATGTAGAGCCACAAAGGAGGAGTGCCCCTGTTATTTAGGCTGTTGGCTCGACGGCGTTTTGATCCACTTTAGTTTGGATCGTCATCAGGACTTGGTTGTCTGAGTTAGGGCGTGCTGTTGTGGTAAATAAAATATTACCCTGGCATAATTTCTAGGCATTAACAATTAGCATGTATCAAATGAGAGGCAGAGAGTCCGTGGTGTCCAAGTTAAAAGGGCTTTATTTACATAACTCGAGTTAGGGAGAATCTGTTCCATCACCACTGAGGTTCAGGAAGGGTCTTCTAACATTTAATAACAAAGAACAGTATATATATGTTGTTCTCCTTGTACATAGGAGCGCTCGAGGCAGAGCAGAGAAAGAAAACAGATAAGAGCATGTGGGCGTACATGAGGGTGTACACTTGATGAGTCATAGGTAGGTGATAGGTAGGTGTCATAGGTGGGTGGTACACAGAGGAGGAGTTTGCATGACCAGCTGGAACTTTGCCCTACTTGTGTGCAACTTGTCATGACGTGCAATTGACGTGCAACTGGGAGGAGAGCTGACTTTCAGTCTAGCAGAGAGATCTTTAGTGTCAAGGCGACCAGCACATCTGGTACTATCTGATATCTTGAGTCCGGGATGTATTTATCTGAAGCAAAGGGTAATGCATCACTAAGAATCATAAAGGGCATATATTTCTTCGTTCATTACACGGGGCTGTGAGCTTTCTACAAATGCAAGCACTGTAATTCACTTAAACAGAGACAGAAAGGCTGGGCCCTATCTAAGCAGACGGGTTCTGTTTATTCTTGTTAACCGGGCATGCAGATAACTGTTATTCATAATACTGTCTTGGCAACCCTTACTGGGCTTCTGTCGGCTGAGCTAGAAGCATGCGAGGTCAGAGATACGTAATTGCAGCTTTCAGTGTGTCAGGAGTCATGAAAAACCCTTATTTCAGAAAGTGGCTCAGCTGAACCACAAAAAAGGTTTCATCGTGATTTATTTAAAAGTGCACAATGTAAATACATGGGCCTTCATGTTAGCTTAATGTTTGGGAAACTTGATGACTGGCATTCTAATGCAGGACATGAATGCAGAGGCCTAGTGATTCAGGTCACTACAAGGAAATATGCATGTGTGACATGCACATACGCATGTAACATAGGGTATACGTAGGGGACATCTTGGTCAGGCAAAATTTAATTTGCCTCATTCCCTCCTTGTCCCCTACTTAACCCTTTAGGATACATCTATATTCATGAGACCGTATAGTTGATCATACAGCATCATTTGCTCGTCCTTAATCCTTTGTATACTTGGATGTGGAACACATGCAGTTGCACACAGGCCGCAAATGGCTGGGCCACACTGCAGACAGAGACAGCAACCAAATATCATGAGTAGGATCAGTCCTAGGAAGGACAACACTTTCCATCCCCAAGCAGATATCACACCCCAGAGCCAACTGGACCAAGTCCATGTGCCTGGGTCTTGATGTATGCCTTGAGCAATCTTGTGGAGCCTTGTTATCGCTGCATACACAGATGGTGCGTTATTTGGGATGAAAATGCAGCAAGACGAGCCAATCACTCTACAAGCTCCGCCCCTATCCGCCAGTATGACGTCAAGAACGAGCCGATTTTGAAGAACGACAAGTCTAATGGCAGACTGCTCCTGGGTCAAGTTCGCCAGGGCAGATGCAGTTATATTTACAACTGTTTCAAGAGTCCTTGTTAACCTGCGTATCAGTTTACTGTTTTGGACGGGACCTATGAAAAAAAATAATCCTTTGTTGAAATCTGTATATTGCTCCCAAGCTGTTTCAGTCTGATCAATCCCTGCGGAATCTGTCTCTCTTTTTTGTCTAACATGTTCTAGTCGTGAATCTCTATGATAATATAACATGTCCCACCCCAGTCTAAGGGCAGATGTACATAGGCTGTCTGACCGCAAATGAAATAGGTATGGCGTGATGTTTTGAAAGAAGACAGTCCTTTATCATTAAACTCTACCACAGCGTTACACTCGCTGTGTCCCATTAGTACTGAGCCCTTCTTTCTGACACATAAATCACCTTTTGCTGGCAGGACTGAAATAAACGGTGGACCTGTATTTTGCTTGGGCTGAACATTTAACATTATAAAATTAAGAGATGCATTTCCTTGCTCATACTCTTCATTTTCTAGATCAGTTCCTTTCCTTTGAGGAAATCCGTCTTTGTCTGGAAAGCATGCTTCATTCATTACTTTATTCAGGTTTCCATATATCCAGCCACCTGGATAAGCTATGTACTTTCTATCTATTGAGGTCATTAAAGCAAACCATGCTCCACATGAACCATTGTGTGAGAACGGTAAAGGATAGAATGGCAGAACTCCCTTCGTTTTCTGATAAGGGGGCAGTTGGCCACATACCCAGCAATCAGTTGCATTGCTGGTCTGGTGAGAATGGTGTAACATTTGAATAAAAGTATTTTACGCAGAGCAAGTCGATATGACAGTTCATGAGGTGGCAATTCACTAAATGTATGCTCTATGGTGCTGTTACTGGAAGAGTGTATATGCGAGGAAATAGGAAAGAAAACATGTAGTAATAAACTGACACAGATTATAACAATGCACAGAATAAAAAGAATGATCAAAGTAACTATACATCTACTGCGTAATAACTTGCAGTACTTTTCTCTCATTTTTCTCTTCTTACTATTCTCGTATGTGATCTTATACATGTCAGAAATCTTAGTCTAACCGATTCACCACCGAGTGGACTTAAACAATTAAACTACGTCTGACTTACTAGATCTTAACTTAGATTTATACTCCTGCTGTGGAGTCTTTTCTAGCAAAGGCGGCACAAACGGCGCAAAGTCTGTATTATCCTTAATTTTTAATGTTCCAGATATTCCAAGATATTTTTCTCAATGCTGCGCGTCCCCTTGCGTCCTTCCACTTTCACTCCGGTCCTCGTAGTTAGTAACGCCAACTTTGGTGTCTTCCAGCGCGGCTCAAGGGGGCTTGATCGGTCAAAGTTCCTCACAAGAATGAAATCACCAGGGACAATGGCGTGTTCCTTGACCTGGGTGTTGTCAGGGAAGGCGGCAGCAACCTGTGAACAACAAGAAAGTAGTGCAGACATCAAGGAAGCCAGGTAATCTGTCAGCATGTTACTGTCAACATCAGTTATTTTCTTTTAGCAAGTTTTTGTTTTGATTGTCTGATTATGTCTTTCTACATGGCCTGTTGCTTCTGGGTGTCTTACACAATGGAATTTCCAAGTATATCCTAACAGAAGAGACACTTGTTTCATTAATTCAGAGGAGAATGGCTGACCGTTATCAGAATAGACCACCCGAGGTAATCCATACCTGGGGAAGTACTCGCGCACTAATTGCCTGGCTGTTGTCACAGCAGTATAATCCGGAACTGGATATGCTTCTGTCCATCTAGATAGTTCACACACAACTACCAAGACATACTTGTAACCTCTACATCTGTTCATTTGGATATAATCCATCTGGAGGACCTCAAATGGGTGGTCAGGAGGATGAAATCCGCCTTGTTCCACCGGAATGCCTTTACCTGGATTGAACTGACAACAGATCATACATGTTCGTACTTTCTGCTTCGCTGCTGCACGCATGTGCTTGTTAAACCAGATGTTCTGTAAGCTGTCTAACATTGCTTTTTCTCCTAAGTGTGCTGGACTATGGGCTGTATTTATGATTACTTGTACCATAGAATCTGGGAGAAACCATGTGCTTTTTCCCTTAGTCAGCCAACCTTGGTCAGTCTGGACCCCTCCTTGTTCCGTCCATTTCTTTATCTCATCTGCAGTGGCATGTGTCTGTATGTCGAGTACATCTTGAGTGGGATCCCTGACTGTCATACATGTTGTCAGTAATGGTACCTCTGTCCTTGTCGTGTCTGTTGGTGTCTGGGCTGTCTGGGCTGTAAGTTTAGCTGTTCGGTCTGCCAGGTCATTACCCTGGGAAATGGTGTCTGTAACTTTGGTGTGAGCTTTGCACTTCAGGATAGAAATGGCTGTAGGTAAATGTATTGCTTCCAACAGGGCTTGAATGAGCTAGCCGTGCTGGATCTTGGTCCCATGGGAGGTCAAGACTACGCCAAAGGCATATTGTGAGTCTGTATAAATGTTTACTTTCAAGTGCTTAGCTCTTATGCAGGCTTGTGTCAGAGCGATGAGCTCTGCTGCTTGTGCTGATAGTGTGTCTATTCTTTGTGTCTCTATGACCTCAATGGCTGTGGTCACGGCATACGCTGCTACTAACTCTCCTGCACTCGTTCTCAACCATGATTCATCTACATAGAGTATCAGGTCAGGGTCTGGAAGTGCAATATCTGTCAGTTTTGTCTTGGTTTCGTCACTGTATTCATAATTTCCACACAGTCATGTGGTGGTGCATTTACTGTACTTGAAAAAGTGCAAAAGTGTTGCAGGATTCAGGATGTTACAACGTCTAATCTCTATGTGTGGTTGAAATAATGTCAATTCATATCTTGTTAGTCTCGCTACAGTCAAGTGTTTTAGTCTGTGTCCTGTTTAAGAGAACCTCCACTGCATGGTACACTAAAATATGTGGTCGCTAAAACTGGCGCTTGACATAATGCTCTTTATAATTCCTCAAATGCCAAGGTATGTTCTTGTGTCCAAGGGAGTACAGACGAAGTGGCTGCCTCCTGTGTAGTTAACTGTATGAGTGGTGTGGCTAGAAGGGCATACTGGGGAATCCATTGCCTGCAGTATGAAGTGAGGCCAATGAAGGCCCGTACTTCCTTCTGTGTCTTTGGCTGTGAAAGGTTAGCAATGAGCTGTATACCCTCCTTGGAAAGCAAGTGTCCACGGTACACCACTTGCTTTTCACAGAATTGAAATACTAGGGCTCTCTGTCATCAATCTAGCAAAAATAAATTATATAAAAATAAATAAATAAAATAAAAATGAATTTTCAATACAAAAGCACAATTTTTATTTTGGGGAAACCTCTTTCCAAAAGCTCTGTAGTTTATAAAAAAAGATCCTACTCTAAATCTTGGGAATAGTATGACCATACTACCTACAATATGTTCTCTAAATGTATTTGAATAAAATCCAAATTATTCTTGCATAAACAGAAGGCCTGGAGCCTCGCTACTCCTCACTCCTTTTAGAAGCAGCCCCTCCCTCTAGAAAGATGTTCGCTCAGAGAGCTGAGAACAGCTGCCAAGTTACTGAAGACAGAGCTCGGTCTCGTCCGCGGAAAAGAATTGGAGTATTGCCAAAAACAACAAGACAGGCACTGCTCGTCGCTTCAAGAGGGAAAAGCCCTCCCTTTACAAAATATCTCTCCCTGGGAGCCAGGCTATTACAGCGGCTCAGTCTGAGCCACCCCAAGGTCGAAAACACATTCTGTGTAATTCAAAACATATCTGTACCCAGGCCAGAACCATTATTCTCTAACTAACTGAAGCAAATTCAAAACGTGATAAAAAGTAAATTAATAAAGACATGTATTTTTTTGCAACTAAGTGACATGCTAACATTTAAAATAATTCTGCTACAACGTACTGCTACTTAAAAGCTCCAATGAGCTCCACTTTCTAAACAAAACACTTTTGTCTAACGAATTCAGCCAGAAGGCAAGACATTTGAAACATGGGCATTTGTTTAGCATGCAAATTAACACACAAAAAGGGACAGTTTGCTTCTGCACACAAGGCTATGCATTTTGCATTTGAGAAAAAAAACGAATTATCATGGACTGTTGGGTTGGGACTGTTCTCTGCACATATCAATCGAAGAGTCTCTACTAAATGCTTATCTGAAACCACCTGTGTAAGCATTGCAGCCTAACTGACCTCTGAATCAGACATAATAAACCCTATTTACAAAGGCTGGTGGACATATATCAGGCAGCATGTTTAATGAACACTGCTTTTATCGTGCAAGATATTACCTTTCTATCAGCAGCCTGTCAAAGTACATAGGTGAGCCTTGAAACTAAATGCAAATTAAACTAATGTAGGGGACACATAGCAATGCATTAAGATGGTAGTGTATTATAGCTATCAAAAGGGCCACGTTCATTAATTTTGAAATAGCCATTTTTCCTAATTAAGTGTGCAAGCTCTTCTATTCTACCTATTAAAAGGGCCAGAATCATGATTTTTCAAAAAGCCATCCTTTCTAATTGAGTGGATTAACTGTCACACGCTATACTAAAGGGCAGCTTGCATTGGGAAAAATAATGTATATTTTGTAGAACACATTTCTATTTAAAAAAAACACTCTGTTGCATTACACTAATTAAAAGCATATTCTATTCTATTCCATTCTAGTCTGTTTTATATTTTCTTCTCAACCGTGAAAACATTAAAGCACCCTCTGTGCAAACCCTTATCTCGTTCCGTCTGATTTATTTACAACATTACCGACCTCTGAGTCAAAACACATTAAATCAAGTGTTCCAAGGCAAACCCACACACATACACGGACGCATTTGAAATAGAATGTTAAATGAACACTTCTTTACTCTCCATGCAAAATGTTACCATTTAGTCAGCAAACTGACAAAGCACATAGGCAGACCCAGCAACCAATGAAAAAGTAAAAAATCAAACCATCAATCAACTAGATACTCACTCACTTTTAGTGTCAGCTCACATAACCATGCATGTGAGCTACACAGCCATGAAATCGTGCTAAAACGCACTTCCAAACTACGCCAAAAAGACACCTTCCTCTCCACCAATTTCCTTCAAACTACTTTGCCGCAAAACTAGACACTCCCAAGTTTCAGCCGATCGCACAGACTCAGTTAAGAACTATTTAGCACACCACGAAATCTCGGCCTAAAAGCACGCACAAATCAAAACAGCTCCATTTTCCAAAAATACACATTAGCCAAACACACCCTTCCGCCCAAGCCAAAAATCCCCAAAATTCAGCACATCTGGCCATCCACCTCCTCTACCGCTGATCCAACCGCCGGGCCTCTAGCGCACCTGGAACACCCCCAAAATAATTTCTCAATTTTCAGAAATACGTCCATTGGATAACATGGCAAATCGCACCGCCGCACAAAACATGCTTTTTCCACCACTTCCACTTCTCAGATCCTTTTCAAATTTGGCAACACAGTAGTCCAAGCGATTCCCTGAATCCTCACCAAACAGCAACCAAATCCCTCCACTGGAACGGGTACGAATTTCCGCTCAAAAACACGCCCCCCGCAAACACCAAAAAAACGCCAAAATCCCTCAACACCTTCTCAAACAGCATGTTAAAACAAATACTGCCTTCTCAATACAAGATATTAACTCTTTGGCAGCTGAAGCACAATTTTACCCCAATGTCTGCAGTACATGGGAAAGTCATGAACTCATTTCTCCACGTTATCACATAACGCGTACGCACATCTTCAAAACGTTTTATCCAAACACTTGAAAGAGATCCAGCTCTCTCCTGCCTAACGTAATGATAACAGGCTCTGCACAAACCATAACCACATGGCGCTATTCACAAGCCATATTCACAAGAAACTCAACAAGTCATAATAATGACATGCTCTTCATAAACCATATTTACAAGGAGCTATTTACAAGGAACTCCACTCTTTGGCTTTTTCCCCTGCTAGTCTAGTTCTATCTGCTTTATTCAATTCTTTCTCTATTCTCCTGTGTGACTCTTTGCGCCACAATTCAATGGCATCTTTCTGAGAGGGTCTTGACTTCCTTTTGCCATAGCGCTTCCTCCACTCTCATAATGCATTCAGGATCCCATGTTCCCGAGATTGGCCATCTATACTTTTCCTCCAGGTCCTTTGTATAGTCTACCCATAAGTCTAAGAACAAGATGGCGTCTAATCCATGCTTATTATACATATAATGACCAGGTGTGTCTCTAGGCGGGATGTTAACTGACTCTTCTAGTATACCTTTTCTGGTCCCTATCTGACGCAATTTCGAAAACAGTGGCATGTTGAAACTTATTGAGTTGGTTTCACCTCAATGAAAACACAATGAAAACACGATACACAATAATAGACTGAAACAATCAACAACCATTCATACAAGAAACATTATAACACTAAAACAGACACAGTCTAACCTGATACATGGAATAAAACATGTACTTGAAAACAATAAACTTTGTGCACTGGAATACAGTACAACCATACCGTTCTCATAAAATGAGACACGTCTTTACCGTTCCCACGTTTACCATGGGCCTGTCTTGACCGTGAACATGTGAATGGACACGTCTTGACCGTGCTCATATAAATGAGACACGTCTTGACCGTTTCCACCTTTTACAGTGGACCCGTCTTGACCGTTTCCACCTTTTACAGTGGACCCGTCTTGACCGTTTCCACCTTTTACAGTGGACCCGTCTTGAAACTTGATGCATTCCCCATAGTGGTACTCACCGGGAAGCAGGACTTGAAACTTGAAGGCCTCGAACTTCTACGCATGCGCCTTGGAACAGGTGGACCTCTGGAGACCTCGGACCTTGCTCTCTCACGGGTTGGGCTCTGGTTGGGATGATCCGCGATCCTCACCGCCTCGTGTGGACGCCTGGTCGCAGTCCGTCTCCTCCGTGGGCCTGAGGGAGTAAGCAGGAAATCCCGCTGGTGCGCACTTTGAAGTCCGTCACGGCTGTAGAAGGGGGCAAGAGCTGTACCTACGTCACCGGCGCGTGGGGAAAGGGATGTCCCTGTATACGGGCGCCAAAATAATGTGGTAAATAAAATATTACCCTGGCATAATTTCTAGGCATTAACAATTAGCATGTATCAAATGAGAGGCAGAGAGTCCGTGGTGTCCAAGTTAAAAGGGCTTTATTTACATAACTCGAGTTAGGGAGAATCTGTTCCATCACCACTGAGGTTCAGGAAGGGTCTTCTAACATTTAATAACAAAGAACAGTATATATATGTTTTTCTCCTTGTACATAGGAGCGCTCGAGGCAGAGCAGAGAAAGAAAACAGATAAGAGCATGTGGGCGTACATGAGGGTGTACACTTGATGAGTCATAGGTAGGTGATAGGTAGGTGTCATAGGTGGGTGGTACACAGAGGAGGAGTTTGCATGACCAGCTGGAACTTTGCCCTACTTGTGTGCAACTTGTCATGACGTGCAATTGACGTGCAACTGGGAGGAGAGCTGACTTTCAGTCTAGCAGAGAGATCTTTAGTGTCAAGGCGACCAGCACATCTGGTACTATCTGATATCTTGAGTCCGGGATGTATTTATCTGAAGCAAAGGGTAATGCATCACTAAGAATCATAAAGGGCATATATTTCTTCGTTCATTACACGGGGCTGTGAGCTTTCTACAAATGCAAGCACTGTAATTCACTTAAACAGAGACAGAAAGGCTGGGCCCTATCTAAGCAGACGGGTTCTGTTTATTCTTGTTAACCGGGCATGCAGATAACTGTTATTCATAATACTGTCTTGGCAACCCTTACTGGGCTTCTGTCGGCTGAGCTAGAAGCATGCGAGGTCAGAGATACGTAATTGCAGCTTTCAGTGTGTCAGGAGTCATGAAAAACCTTTATTTCAGAAAGTGGCTCAGCTGAACCACAAAAAAGGTTTCATCGTGATTTATTTAAAAGTGCACAATGTAAATACATGGGCCTTCATGTTAGCTTAATGTTTGGGAAACTTGATGACTGGCATTCTAATGCAGGACATGAATGCAGAGGCCTAGTGATTCAGGTCACTACAAGGAAATATGCATGTGTGACATGCACATACGCATGTAACATAGGGTATACGTAGGGGACATCTTGGTCAGGCAAAATTTCATTTTCCTCACTGTAAGGAAAGGAAAGAGGGTCAGGGGTGAGGTTCCGCGAAATGGGAAGGGAAAACCATGTCGGGGGAGGCTATTGGGTACCTGAATGGATTCCGGAAAGCGTGGATTGTCTATTTAGCAAGCTTCTACGCATTGGAGGGGCAGTCTGTGGCAACTGGTGCAGGCCAAGTCAAGAATCGTCTGTAGACTGCATGTGGGCACTGGGGAAACAAGAAAGAATCAAAGGAGCGCTTTTCAGATGGAGACTGGCGTGCTTATACTTGTGTTGGTCTAGCGTTCTGATATAAGCATGATACCGGTTGGGGGCCATACTGTTTGGCAGTAATACGGGGGCTAGAGGACCTAATCGTCACGTACCTTGAGTAATCTGTGCCATGGATCAGTCGTGTTGAATTAGCCGTGTTCAAGCACATTTGCTGCGGAAAGGTGGAAAGGGGGGCATTTAGTAACAGATCGTCATACTGGTCGAATCACGTGGGGTTTGAAGGTAATGGGAGCCCATACCTGAATGAATCGCTGTGCTGGAGCATGAATGAACCGCAAGCGTCGGGAAGCCGGTGGCGGCGAGGAGTGGAAGTATTTGCTCCCAGGTCACGTAACTATGGTAACGCTCCATTCCTTTCCCCCCCCTCGTCATCCAACATCGTCACTAGAGTTACATCCCTGACACTCCCCTCTATGTCAGCCCACAACTGCTGACGCCATCTGACACGCCCAGTGCCTGCCACCTCCTCCCGTTCCAACCCCGCCCATACGCGGAAGCAAATACTTCCACTCCTCGCCGCCACCGGCTTCCAGACGCTTGCGGTTCATTCATGCTCCAGCACAGCGATTCATTCAGGTATGGGCTCCCGTTACCTTCAAACGCCACGTGATTCGACCAGTATGACGATCTGTTACTAAATGCCCCCCTTTCCACCTTTCCGCAGCAAATGTGCTTGAACACGGCTAATTCAACACGACCGATCCATGGCACAGATTACTCAAGGTACGTGACGATTAGGTCCTCTAGACCCCGTATTACTGCCAAACAGTATAGCCCCCAACCGGTATCATGCTGATATCAGAACGCTAGACCCACACAAGTATAAGCACGCCAGTCTCCATCTGAAAAGCGCTCCTTTGATTCTTTCTTGTTTCCCCAGTGCCCACATGCAGTCTACAGACGATTCTTGACTTGGCCTGCACCAGTTGCCATAGACTGCCCCTCCTATGCGTGGAAGTTTGCTAAATAGACAATCCACGCTTTCCGGAATCCATTCAGGTACCCAATAGCCTCCCCCGACATGGTTTTCCCTTCCCATTTCGCGGAACCTCACCCCTGACCCTCTTTCCTTTCCTACCAGCACGCCCTAACTCAGACAACCAAGTCCTGATGACGATCCAAACTAAAGTGGATCGAAACGCCGTCGACCCAACAGCCTAAATAATAGGCACACTCCTCCTTTGTGGCTCTACATTTAATTGAAAGAACCTCTGCCTATTGTGATATCACGTTGTCACATGCGCCTTCGAGCCACTCACTGTAAATTGTCTGCACCTTATTCACAGTGCGCCGACCACGCTGTTCACTTTTCACTTGCGTCGCCACCTTCACTTTGTACACTTTTATGCACCAAGTTTTATATGGTTGTCATCAATTCAATGTATGCAGTGCTGTCTCTAACTGTATAACATCCGACCATGAAACTAATGTTATAATATAAAGATGATCAACTATCTTTTGTCATACCAACGAATATTCTCCTTCTTTCCTTACAAGTAATGCTATGTGCATGCATGCTCTAATTGTCTATACATCCTTACCTCTCAGGACATTGTTTCTTTGTTGCACCTTACCTACCCAGTCCTGAATTGGTATATGGGTTACACTCCTGTAAATCTTACAAGATTGTGAGCAGCCGCCGGGCTGCGAGAGTTTGGTACCCTTGTGGTACTCACATCTGAGACCATATTGACTAAGGTCTTTCCGTGGTGTCAATACATAGGACACATACGATGTCGAAGGAGTCCCTCTCTTACACAGAGGAATACATTAATTCTCTTATGGTCGCACCTTCCCTCCTTTCAGGTCCTCCTCCTTCCCTTTCCTCTTCCACCCCACCCAACACCTCGAAAACACTACTTGAGAAATTAGAAAAATTGAAAAAGAAACAAATTAGAACGGATCTCCATCCCCGGATGTTAACAGACTACCTTAGATCAGGTGTTATCCCTGTGGGATTACAAATCCGCAACACTCCTGCCATCTTCACAACAGATCCCCTTTTCCGGACCAAATTTAGCCATCTAGCTACAACCTGCTCTAGACATTGGATGGTCCTGGGCATAGATACAGCCATCGAACATAGTCGCCTGGAACTTCTGGAAATAGCCGAACTGGAAAAACAAATCCTAGCAGACACTTCCTTTTCGGACGCAAAAAGTCTTCTAGAAAAAATAAATACTACAATCTGCACTTTTAACACCTTTGAACTCAACAAAAAAACAAACAAAATCCAAAAAGACATTAAAAACTACAAAGTGGAGAACACCTATCCATACTTAGATGAGGAATTCTATAATACCCCATACATCCCACCGAGAACACGTAACTGGGGTCGCTTCAGAAACAATCAACGGATAACATTTTCAGACTCATCCAACACCTCGGTCGAATACTCAGACTCGGATAACCGTCCAGGGACCTCAACCGCCAGCAACAGACCACCACCCTTGCTCCCGGCTGGTTTTTTAGGGAGAAGCCGCGGACAACCACCCCCTGAAAATCGCCCGCCAGGAATCGCCAATACCAACCACAACTCCCGGGCGAACGACAAACACGCAACCGGTTCTACCAATGGGGTCACCAACAATAGATAACATTGTTCCGGCAAGAGCCACTGACCTACAAATACCAATATTCAATCTTTCAGACTATGTCTTCAGTAATGATGAGATCAACCTCCTGTCTCGAGGTCTTACATTTGTACCAACGGTACGAACAGATTTCCTGGACCTCCAATCCAGCCTTCTGAAATTCTTCAGACGAATAAGACTCAGACAATACTTTGCGGACAAAACTGATTCCACACCCCTGAATTTGTCACCTTTTCGCCCTCCATCGACCTTTAACCCTCCATCACACACCATGCCACCAGAAATTCTGGCATTTGAACGACTGGTACTCAAAGATGTAATGGATCTCAAAAACCAGTCACAATTCATCCCTTATAATCTCCCGCTGGCAGAAAAACAAGCCTTGAAAATGTTGAAAAACAACAGTGACATTATCATAAAACCAGCGGACAAGGGCGGCGGAATAGTGGTTATGAGTACAACCAAATATGATTTGGAAATTCAAAGACAACTTGCCAACCAGGAACACTATCGAACCCTCCCCAAAGACCCCTTGGATGATATCCGTACCAAAATATTATCCATCACCATTGAAGCTAAAGACAGAGACATCATCACCAACAAAGAATTTGAATTCCTGAACAGTGCCAGTCCTCGTACTCCTGTTCTGTACGTCCTCCCCAAGATTCACAAAGACAGTCTCAACCCACCAGGCAGACGTATTGTTTCTGGGTGTGGATCCATCCTGGAACCATTGGGAAAATACATAGACACTGTAATCAAACCATTTGTCCCTGAGACCGATACCTACATCCGTGATACGATGGATTTGATAATACAATTGAGCATCTACCGTTTGATACCACTAGCCAAGTCATGGCTGGGTTAGACATCGAATCCCGCTATACAAATATACCCCACGATGAGGGTCTACAAGTGATCCACATCTCCTTCTCTCTAGACCCCAGCCCACGCGATTCCCACAGATTTCATCATGAATCTCCTCAGGATAGCACTGAAAAACAACTATTTCCTTTACCGAGACACCTACTATTTACAAGTGAAAGGCGTTTCAATGGGCGCTTGTTTCGCCCCGAACTTTGCAATTTTGTTTGTGCACCATCTAGAGAAGACCCTGATCCTAACACCCATCAATCCATTTCTCTAAAACATAAATCTCTGGCGCAGGTATATAGACGACGTGCTAGTACTGTGGAATGGCACCGCTGAAACATTGAACCCCTTCATTCACTGGATTAACCACTCACAAGAACATCTGAAATTCACAAGTGACTGCAAAGAAAACGACCTACCTTTTTTGGATGTGACCATCCATGCAGAAGAAGGGGTTCTGGGCACAACCCAATACCGCAAACCGACTGAAAAAAACACCCTGCTGCTATATTCCAGCTACCATCCCCGGGGACTACGTGATGGATTACTGTATGGCCAATTCCTACGGATCAGCCGTAATTGCAAATGGAAGAAAGACTATTTCAGGGAGGCAAACACCCTCACCAAAAAACTAATCCATCGTGGATATCCAAAACGACTGGTCACCAAAGCAAAGAAAAGAGCGTGGTACTGCCACAGGGAATACCTCCTCACCACCCAACCTAAGAAATCGATGACCAGGATCCCTTTCGTTTCAAAATTCAGTCCTCACAGCAACAAAATCAATAAAATCATCAGAAAAAATTGGCCATTACTACGCTCACTTGAGCAATTTAAAGAAGCTCCTCTATTCTCCTACCAACGCGGCAACAATTTGGCTAACCATCTGGTACATGCCATTACATGGCCACAAATCAACCATGAAAGAAATACCATCACAGCTGCCTGGGGCCTCGATCCTATTGTGGGACACTACAGATGCCAAAACTGCAGTGTATGCAGTCTGACCACAAATACTAAAGAATTTAAAGTTAATGGTCCCTCATATAAACTGACCAAACACACAAACTGCAGATCCCAAAACGTTATTTATGCTATCAAATGTCCATGCGACCAAATCTACATTGGGCAGACGACACAAATGATTAAACAACGTATCATTCAGCATAAGAGCCGGATCAATTGCAAAACATTGACAGCACCGCTGGTATCACACTACCTACAACATGGTCACCTGGACACTGACATTGAGTGTCAAGTGATAGAGAAACCCATGTTGCCTACTCGTGGAGAATTGAACTGTCATGCTATCTTTAATTATTTGCTCCACAGACTGTAACTTGTGATTACTGTGTTTGTTCACCACACATCTAGACACCTTCACACACTCCCCTGTTCTGATCCTTGCTCCTTTACCCAGCCCACACCACCTCAGTACTAGCACACCTCGTTAGCACACCACGCTAGCTCCAAGTCTATTCGTCACCACATTGCCCCAGTTCGAACCCAACCTGACACCTGCCTTTTTTTTTTTTTTTTTCACCGGTTACATGGTTCACTTTTATTTTCATTTTTTCACCCCTCCAGCAAGCCTATTTTACACTGCACTTTTTCAGGTTCCGGATAACCTTATTACTCCTTTTTTAACAACCCTACATGTCCCCACAACATTTCTTCGCTGACGGCATAGACCGCCATAGTCTTTTTACTGTGTTTATCACGCGACGCGTCACATGACCAGCTACTCTTTAAATATTCAAACGCGGGCAGGATCTGCTGTACCGGCGTTCCGTGAAGACGTATAACCGAACCACAACAACGCTACACCCATTTTCAGGTTAGTTATTGAATTTGACCACCGCAAATCCTGAACGTTCCACCCACAGATTTCAGCAGCACGTTTTGACCGTGTTCCTCTCACTTTTTTACAGAACCCGATTCATTTTTCCATGACAGGCACGTAAGTGACACGGAACCTTTCCATTTACCCTCAGTAGTCCTCGCTCATTTAGGAACATATCATTGGAGTGCACCACCAGTTATTTTGATTCACTGCACATGTATGAGCACTATGAATAGCACAACGCAGTTTGTTTATGTTCAATCACATTGTTTGTTGACATCATTTGTAATACATAGCGATACTGTTAGGAGTCACACTAACAGTTATTTATATCATTGTTCCACAGTGTCTATTCCCTGACGAAGGGCATGAAAGCAATGCCCGAAATGCATTGGACACGTTTATAAAGACATTGCCTGAAGTGAAAATTGTATATCATGAATTTGAACTTATCACACAATACATTTGGAAACTCAAGTTTAATATGAAATGAAATATAAAACAATGTTCAAAGAAATCTTTTGATTGGAAGTCTTTCTTCTCTAGACAAGACAAAGACATGTGTGCCTGCGCAGGGATGAAACTAGAGATCCTCTAATTTCACGTTTTTTGTGTATTCTATGACGCCGTCGGGCCCTCGGCGTCACCTGGCGGAGCACCTTAAAATTTCTTCATAAAAAAAAGTACCGTATTTTGATGAAACATTTCTTAAATCGCTGTGCATCTATCCAAATCTTATTTTCATTATCCTACTCGTGGAGGAGACATCAAAATTCTCCTAAACAAGGCCGAATGCAAATGGATGACTATTTGCGAGTCAATCAATCAGGGGCTGAATACTATTGACGAATGGAATGGTACAGTTACCACCTGATTCAGCCATCGGTCCATATCTACTCTGCAACCAGATCTCACACGCTGGCTTCCTACCCCCACAAACACTGAACAGCCCGATAGACTAACTTAACCTCCAGACCACTTCAGGTCTCTATTGAATTTCCATATCCATCTACATCCATTGTGCACTTGTTGACCATTACCTCTCTGAAAACGTTAACATATGCCGACAACAAATGTATCACATGCCTCTAGGCGGCACACACCACCTCAAAGAACTGTCCATTGTACTAAGTGTCTTTATGCTGATAATATGTCGCCAACCAAATAGCTTTTGATACAACATGTTAAAATATGATGTACACCATTGTGGTAGTATAAACTGATTGAGTTTCCATCAGCGAAAAATAGTTAACTGCACTACGTCCATTAACATTAGCTATATGCTGCCTCCAGAACAGAACCTCAAGATGTTTTTAAAATGCAATGTTTTATTTAATGCTTCATCGTGAATTTTCCTTGCTTAATTAATTTTTCTTCCTCCCGTCCCAGGTCACGTAACTATGGTAACGCTCCATTCCTCCCCCCCCCCTCGTCATCCAACATCGTCACTAGAGTTACACCCCTGACACTCCCCTCTATGTCAGCCCACAACTGCTGACGCCATCTGACACGCCCAGTGCCTGCCACCTCCTCCCGTTCCAACCCCGCCCATACGCGGAAGCAAATACTTCCACTCCTCGCCGCCACCGGCTTCCTGGCGCTTGCGGTTCATTCATGCTCCAGCACAGCGATTCATTCAGGTATGGGCTCCTGTTACCTTCAAACCCCACGCGATTTGACCAGTATGACGATCTGTTACTAAATGCCCCCCTTTCCACCTTTCCGCAGCAAATGTGCTTGAACACGGCTAATTCAACACGACCGATCCATGGCACAGATTACTCAAGGTATGTGACGATTAGGTCCTCTAGCCCCCGTATTACTGCCAAACAGTATAGCCCCCAACCCGTATCATGCTTATATCAGAACGCTAGACCAACACAAGTATAAGCACGCCAGTCTCCATCTGAAAAGCGCTCCTTTGATTCTTTCTTGTTTCCCCAGTGCCCACATGCAGTCTACAGACGATTCTTCACTTGGCCTGCACCAGTTGCCACAGACTGCCCCTCCTATGCGTGGAAGCTTGCTAAATAGACAATCCACGCTTTCCGGAATCCATTCAGGTACCCAATAGCCTCCCCCGACATGGTTTTCCCTTCCCATTTCGCGGAACCTCACCCCTGACCCTCTTTCCTTTCCTTACAGCACGCCCTAACTCAGACAACCAAGTCCTGATGACGATCCAAACTAAAGTGGATCGAAACGCCGTCGAGCCAACAGCCTAAATAACAGGGGCACTCCTCCTTTGTGGCTCTACATTTAATTGAAAGAACCTCTGCCTATTGTGATATCACGTTGTCACATGCACCTTCGAGCCACTCACTGGAAATTTTCTGCACCTTATTCACAGTGCGCCGACCACGCTATTCACTTTTCACTTGCGTCGCCACCTTCACTTTGTACACTTTTATGCACCAAGTTTTATATGGTTGTCATCAATTCAATGTATGCAGTGCTGTGTCTAACTGTATAACATCCGACCATGAAACTAATGTTATAATATAAAGATGATTAACTATCTTTTGTCATACCAACGAATATTCTCCTTCTTTCCTTACAAGTAATGCTATGTGCATGCATGCTCTAATTGTCTATACATCCTTACCTCTCAGGACATTGTTTCTTTGTTGCACTGAATAATAGACTTGGCATAGAAATCTGCCTTGGCCCTAAGGATTTGTTCTTTATACTGCAGTTGTAGCTGTCTAAGAGCTTTTTTATCTTCCTCAGCGTAGTGATGCCTCCACTTCCTTTCCGCCTTTTTACGGAGCGCGCGAAGCTGTTTCAGCTCCTCACAGTACCACGGCGCTGAGATTCTACTTTTAATTTTTATATCTTTTATAGGGATAACTTGATCCAAAGTGTGCCCCATATAGTTAGAGAACACATTGTAGTTATCATCGACAGACAGAGTGGCTGAGAAATGGGTGACGCCCGATTCCAATGCGGTAAGGCCAATCTGCTCCAGCTTAGCCCATTCCTTGCCTCTCCTATAAGCCCTTTGCTGACCTGTCCCTATTCCCGAATGTGGCAGCCCGATAATAAACTGAATAAGATCGTGGTCAGTCCAGGTCTGAGGAGTAATACTCAAAATTTTCGTTGTGGGCTGATTAGAAAATAGCAAATCAAGGGTATGCCCCCCTTGATGTGTAGGGTCTACCACCAGCTGGGAGAGATGTAAATTGAGAGAAGGGTAAAGTAGAGAAAGTGGTGCTACTTTATTGGCGAGTGTAAAATTCTGTGGTAGAGAAGAGGTAAGCGCTGTCTACTGGAAATACAGAATACTTGTGTGATTGAGATAAATTCTATCACTTTGTTTAGCAAAACAGACAAATGGAGTTGTTTTGTGTAAGTTACTAACCGATTCAGTCAAATATCTTGTAAATACGGCTTCTTGAAAAAACCTTGTAAAGGAGGGGCCAGTCGGCGCTGCAGAAGCCGGAGCGCTGGTGACGTCAAAGGTGTCGCGCTGGGATTGGTCCTCGTAACCAAGACAGGGCAAAGAGCTGATTGGTGCATCACGAAAAGCAGCGAAACTATTGGTTAAGCACTAAGGAAATGTATCTTGTTCTAATTGGTACGCTAGTGTGAACCGCGCTGTGATAGGTTTGTGTTACAGAACAGCAACAGGGAAGTACGCGATCTTTTGAAAGACAGGAAATGTACAGAAAAATGTATTACTATTACGAAGAAGAAAAGAAGAGACCTTCATGGTTTAAGAAATTGAAAAATGTGTTTGTAAAGGATAAGGCGATAGTCACAAGAGAGGGAAAATTACTTCCTCCGCCGAAAACGCCTGCTTCCTATATGTTGTCAAAATATGGTTATCATACGTGTGTGTGGCTAGAGAATTGGGTATGGTATACCAGAAATGATGGTGTGTTAGCTTTTCTGGAAGGAGGATCTTTTGATGTGGCAGTTTTGAGAAATTTGAGAGAAAAGATGATGAATATTGACCCAAGACCTAGACCGACTCAGTTTGAATCTTTAGTTGAATGGGAGGATGAGATACATGAATTGGAAAGCGAAAGAGGTAGATTTCAAAATTTATGGGGAGAAACACATGAGAGTAGAATGCGTAGATAGAGAAATGCTGACATGTGTGATGGCATGTTTCCAGTCAGATTAGTGGATGATTATGAAGGGCGGAAATGCACAGAAAAGAGAAAAAATTTAGAAACAAGAAAGGAAGACTATGGTGAAAGTGAATCAGAGGATGCTGTAACAGAAGAAATATTAAATAGAAGACCACCACCATATCAACCAGGTTCTGTATGGACTACACCTAATGCTCCACCCGTAGATGAAAGAATTAATGAAACCCCAAGACAATTTTCTAACTTCAGTGATGTACCAGAAAGAGTAGAAGTGAGATATAATCCGAGTACTTCAATAACAAAACCAAGACTTACAGGTACTCCAAAGCAAATTAATGAGCGAGAAAGTGTAAATAGGGTAGAAAAACGAGTTGAAGAACAAGCAAGTACTGCTGAATATATACGGACTACAAATGCATTGACAGAAAAGATACAAGAACTTACAAAAATATAGAAGCAGTAACAGTCCCAGTAACGATCGGACCTGTAATTCCAGTGTTTGAAAACCAAAGAATAAAAGAACCAAGTCTGACAATCCCTTTACAACAGAGTTTGCAAAAAGTGAGAGGAAATATTTATCCAGATTTGTCAGAAATCAGACAAACCAATAATGTAAATCTGCCTGATTTAACTTTCAATCAGAGTTTAACCTATAAATATGCAACTGGAGCAGAGTCTGACTCTGCTACACCTGAAAAGAGCATAGAGAAAATAGATTTAACTCAGACACCTGTAAGACCATCAGACCAGGAATTAAGTGATTGGATTAAAACCCTGAAATTAAAAGAGCATTAACCCCAAAGTGCTGGATGTAGCAAGATTAAAAGTTGACATGGAAGAATTAATTATTGGAACAATTGGAACAGATAGATTAAAAACGTACCAAGATGATGAACTAATGTTCATGTGTAAAAGCCTAACATGGAAAGCGAAGTCAGTACATGATCAGTTAGAAGGTTTGGCAAATGAATTTGAAATAGAATTTGCAAAGAATAAAACATTGTAGAAATCCTATAGAGTGGATTTTTCAGAAAAAGACATTGAAAAAATGAATACTGCCGGTAGGTTGACCCAAATAAAAGAATTAATTGTGCTGTTACGCAGATGGGGAGATGTGAATAAATGGAGACTAAAATGGGCAAAGAAGAAAAAGGAGGCTAGTGACAAATCTACATTAGCGTTTCCAGTTAGAGAAAAGGAGACAGTCGCAAATGAGTTCCCTATGAGAGAAATACCTGGAGGAGGATATGTACATGTACCATGGAGTAGACAGGATATATTATCATTTACAAATGATTTCCCTAGATTGAGAGAAAAAACAGTAGAATGGTATCGACAGGTGGATCTATTTGTGAAAGTTTCAAAAGTACTATGGGTTGATCTAGATCAGGGGTCTCCAACCAGTAGCTCAGGAGCTACTGGTAGCTCACCAGCACCCTCAAAGTAGCTCTCAGAGGTGAAGCCAAACCAAGCCGATCTCAGAGATTCTGTGTATATTAAAGAAGGCAGCACTGCTCGTTTCATTATCCGTAAGAGTTACAGACAGCTAAACCAATGGCAGGGCCTCTTGATAACACTCAAACACACACTGTGTTGGCCAATCAATCAATCAGGGATTTATAGAGCGCACTACTCACCCGTGAGGGTCTCAAGGTGCTGGGTGTATGGATTTGGGCAGCTCCGGTCATTCGAAAAGCCAGGTCTTGAGGCTCTTCCTGAATGCTTGCAGGTTGGGGCTTCATCTGATGCTGAGGGGGAGTTTGTTCCAGGTCTTGGCCGTGATGTATAAGAAGGATCTGCTTCCTGTTCTGGCTCTATGGATGTGGGGGATTTCAGCCAAGGACTGGTCAGCGGAGCAGATGTTTCTCTTGGGGGCGTAGAAGGAGAGTTTTTTTGTTGAGGTATTGGGGTCCGGTGTTGTGGAGTGCTTTGTAGGTGTGTGTGAACAGCTTAAAGGTAACTCTTTTTTTGACGGGAACCCAGTGGAGGTCTCGTAGGTGCTGGGTGATGTGGTTTTGTCATGGGATGCTGAGAACTAGTCTGGCTGCGGCGTTCTGGACGGTCTGGAATTTGTGGGATAGAGATTTGTTGATTCCGGCTTAGAGGCTGTTCCCGTAGTCCAGCCTGCTGGTGATGAGTGCGTGGATGACGGTCTTCCTGTATTTGGGGAGATCTATTTGAAGGTCTTGCGGAGTATGCAGAGGGTGTTGAAGCATGTGGAAGCTACGGCATTGGCCTATGGGTCTGCCACATGAACCATCTTTATCCACTTTAAATCTACCTAAGAAGGAGATTGGCCTTGTTATATGCCCTGCTCTATCAGTTGAACCATGTGTGACTTCAAATAATAGTGGCAGCTGTAACCAGGGCAGACCCACCAAAGTGTGTGACTGCAAGAACTAGAGTGAAAATTTGTTAGTTGGTAGCATGATCATCCAAAGAGCTGAGGAGAAGAGAGTATGCATCTAGGGCAGAGAAAATTAAAGCATCACATTTATTTTTGTGTGGGTGTGTGACATTGTGTCCTTCCCTATTAAACAGTGTTGATTTCTTAAAGCTACTCCTGGTGTCAAGGACTGCTAAATATGTATGCTGGTCCCTATCGTAAGAGTATTATCTCTGACGCAATTGTGCCCACTTATGGTATAATTGTGCCATAGCCATAATATTTTTATCCTTGACTATTTTGTGCATACAAGTCTAGTAATTACATACTTGCTGCCATCATTGACATATTAACATAATGACTGGCCTGCTTTTAGCAATTCATGACAGAGTGGCAACCGCTTCTCCCATAATAATGGTCATAACTGATATATGTTGTGCATCCAGCGGTGGCACAGTGGTAGCCCTGGTTTAAGGGTGGGCATTCTTAGCATAACAGAGGCACTCTTAGTGTTATGCTAAGCAATCATGGCCTATGATTCCAATACTTGGGTATTTGAAGCTGAATTTGTCCATGAGAGGCAATTTTAAATGGCGGTACTCAATGAAAACGAAAAGCTGATGTTTAGGGACTGTGTATTTTCTAACAATGAAAACTGGTTTGCTTTTTAAAGGTTAAAACTATGCTTTTTCAGAAAAGGTTTTTCTTCTGGAAAATTGAGTTTGATTGCTGAAAGTGGGTAGTGATTTTGATAGAAGCATATGTGTATTTTTAAAAACGAATATGCTAATGAAGACAAAATATTGCAATTCTAAAACACATTTAAAGTGGTAAGCTGACTGATAATTCAATTTGAGTTGGGGAGACTTACTGCTGTGATAAAACCCTTTGTGGCACACAGCAAGTCATGATTTGAATGGTACTTGATTACAAGCATTTAATATTGATAAACATTTTCCTAGCATTCTGCTGATAACTTCTCTTAGAATGTTTGGGTGGTTACTACTGATAATCATGCTTAGGGTGGGCATAGTGTAATGTTAATACATATCATCAGCTTTTTACAGTGATAAAATATGCTAGTAGCTCGGCAGGACTTTCCTCAAGCAGAATTAGCTCCCACTACAGAAAAGGTTGACACCCCTGATCTAGTGACTGAAGTTCCCATTGGCCCCAAGACTTTGTTAAGTATCCCCATGGCACCCTCTACTTCCACATAAATAAGAGGGGTATAGGGGGAAAGGAATGTGCGAGGCAGCCCCCCACTCAAAAAGTCTACAAACAATTAGTGCCTCGCCCATGTAAACATCCTTCTTCTACGTAGACCGGGTAGGGATGTAGATTATCACTCCTACCTTGGATATGTCCAATAACATAAACCAAAAGGTTTGGATGTATTCTTTTCACTTAAAAATAATTCACACAGGACCAAATCATTCACCAATAGAAAAGTAGTGAAAGATAGAGAGAGTACCTCACGGTAGAACAACCCGAGGGGGGTTCCCGGTCAATGATTCCCGGTATACCCACTTCTCATCATCGGCGACTCTCTCTATTTGTGAAAAGACAAACGTGCACTCAACAGGAAAGTAGTGCGGACGTGAGAATAGTGAGAAAAATGAAGACAAAACACAAGTAGTTATCAACATAGAAAGGTGTACAAATACACGTCACGAAACCCCATGAAAAACCACACCAAAAAACAAATCAAATGGGTGGTGGTGCTTTGCTTGCTGATGCCGTTTTATTCTGATGCAGCAAAGCACTGCCAATTAAAATTGGTTACTATTATACCAACACAGATTATCTCCTCAAGCCGACATGTTTCATCGCTCCTTCCTGTGGCGATTTCATCAGGGCAACTGAGGGGTTTGTTATTCTCAAACTTTTCACATTAAAAATGGACCTGGAGTGCGCAATGTCAGCACATACCCGCGTCACTCCTCAGGACTCCGTGCCAAATGTTCACGTGTCCGTGACCGTGACCTGGACAATTCACAGTCACTCAAGCCGCGTCCCTCCGGCGCTTCTTTGGTGGACCGTCGGAAGCGCCGGAGGGACGCGGCTTGAGTGACTGTGAATTGTCCAGGTCACGGTCACGGACACGTGAACATTTGGCACGGAGTCCTGAGGAGTGACGCGGGTATGTGCTGACATTGCGCACTCCAGGTCCATTTTTAATGTGAAAAGTTTGAGAATAACAAACCCCTCAGTTGCCCTGATGAAATCGCCACAGGAAGGAGCGATGAAACATGTCGGCTTGAGGAGATAATCTGTGTTGGTATAATAGTAACCAATTTTAATTGGCAGTGCTTTGCTGCATCAGAATAAAACGGCATCAGCAAGCAAAGCACCACCACCCATTTGATTTGTTTTTTGGTGTGGTTTTTCATGGGGTTTCGTGACGTGTATTTGTACACCTTTCTATGTTGATAACTACTTGTGTTTTGTCTTCATTTTTCTCACTATTCTCACGTCCGCACTACTTTCCTGTTGAGTGCACGTTTGTCTTTTCACAAATAGAGAGAGTCGCCGATGATGAGAAGTGGGTATACCGGGAATCATTGACCGGGAACCCCCTCGGGTTGTTCTACCGTGAGGTACTCTCTCTATCTTTCACTACTTTTCTATTGGTGAATGATTTGGTCCTGTGTGAATTATTTTTAAGTGAAAAGAATACATCCAGACCTTTTGGTTTATGTTATTGGACATATCCAAGGTAGGAGTGATAATCTACATCCCTACCCGGTCTACGTAGAAGAAGGATGTTTACATGGGCGAGGCACTAATTGTTTATACCCTCTACTTCCAACCAAAGCAAACTTTCCTGACCAGTCACATTGCATGTAGGAACTACTTCTGCTCCGCCACCCAACTATTGCAAAGAAGGAAAAATGTCAAGGCCCAGGAAATTCAAGAGTTCAAACCAAACGTTCACATTTTTAACAGAAAAATAGTTACATTCTTGCTGTGATTGCTAAAGTCAATGGGGTGTTGTGCCTGGCCAAACGTTAGCCCATACTCCAAGGCTCGCATTCAATGAGTAAATGCCTTATTTAGAGTTTGACGGATGGGGCACTGTCTCAAAGGTGACAGAGTATTCTGTTTGCCAAGCTCTAAGTAAGGTCCTAAGACCTAAGTAGGCTACAAAATAGGAAATAGCTAAGGATCTACATTCTAATGGGCAGAAGAAAACCACTGAAGTCCAGAAGCAGACGATTGCCCCTGGGTGACTAAACAGCTTTCTTTCTAGTCCCTGATCTCAATATACTGGGTGACAAATCAAAGGAAGGACTTCTCATTCACACAAGAGATGCTGCTGATAGAACTCTATTGGCTCTACTTGCTGGCCCCACCTTCTTCAAAACCAGTTGCAACATTTACAAAGCTATTACAACCATTAGCCTACTTACCTTACAGACAATCTCACTATCTGTGGTGGATCTTGACGCGCAGCCAGGACACTATCAGGCTGCTAAGAAATGAAAAAACAAGACAAGAGGCGTTTTCCGTTTACACACCCAGGATTTGGAACAACATCGCCTTATTGATCAGTATCACCACAATCCTGCTCTCATGTGGGAAAGAGTTGAAGACTCCCCTCTTCAAAGAACTCTACATCACACAATCCAGCTTCCTCCCCTCTTACTAATAGTCTCAGTAATTGTCCTTGACCATATAGTGCACCCCACTGCCTTTTGGCAGGTTCGCCCTACAGAAATACCATCTACATACATACAAAAAAGAATGCGATGCACCAATGGATGCTCCTGGTAATCTGTCAAGCGAAGCATTACTCAATCACACCACCAAGAGGACATTTATGGAAGAATGTTGCTTACGACATATAACTTTTCAAGTGCAAACTACAAAATAGTAGCTCTTATCTTTAAGTCCATGGCCCACGAGCATTCAAGCATAATATTAAAGGCTCAAATATTTATAACGGTGCCCTAGGTCCCTAATCACATATTCTACAGAGGACTGTACCTCAGAGGTAAAAAAGAATGTGGGACTCTGTTATGTCTTTCTTTTGTGTGTGTCAGAGCCTTGAATGGTTCAGCGTGAAGCAGCTTTACTGTACCTTGGAACAGGTGCTCTCGGACAGTTGATATTAAACCTGCAGAGATGGCGGCAAACTGCTCATGTGGTGTACCATTGAATGTCATTAAAATGCCTGAATGATTTACTGTACTGGGTCTCACAATTCCTTCTTCAAAAATAATTAAAACTTACACTTTTGTGCAGGGCTGTAAAGAGGTCACAAAAAGGTGCAAGAAAAACATTTAGACACTGGCAGAGGCTAGGTATCCAACAATAAAGGTGCATGTCCCATCTGCCAACCTTGTGGTTCACCAGCCCCATTTAGAAGTGGTGGAACCACTGGGTTTTTTGCTGGCAGAGCCTCAGGCGGCTTCCCTGGTGGAAGCCATAATGCTGGCGGTCTTTCTACCCCTGGGTAGCTGGGTCAGAGTGACAGTCACACCGTCCTATGGAGGGCTCGGTGAATGTTGCTAATTGTCCCTTCAATGTTTAGCCATGAGAGTCAAGGCATGCATCAACATCTCCCTGATGCATAGGGAGAACATTCTCTGCATGTCAGGGACATATGTCTTCAGCAACAAACCTCTGCTTTATTAATGCTTCAGGTTGAATAAGAAATACGGAGAGGTGCAACAATAGAGCCTAACCTCCTTTCCCTTGCTAGGAAGCAGCATTATTATATATTAGACGATCTCTGGGCTTTGTCAGTAGACCCCATACCTTAACCTACAGATGGTAGATCTACATCATAGGTGCTGTTTCGCTCTTCTCCTCGGAAAGGTCCCTCTCGAAGTGTGTCCTACCTATTCATGTATCCCAATAATACCAAAGTACGTTGTCCCAAGCAACAGCTGCATCTCTATGTTTTGTCTAGGAGCTAAGGCCTGGCCAGAACAAAATAACAAGGGGTATTGTTTTTCGACCTTGCTCACAATGTTCAGTCAAAGTCCCAGGAACATGCAGAGAGTGAACACAGCGATGAGTTCTCATGTGAAAATAGCCATAGAAGTTATTGCAAAATAAAGTTGTGTAGTAACATGTGCAAAGCAGCAGGCAAGCTGAAGCGGGCTCATGCTAACTTAGTGAAGACGACAATGTCCCTATAGGCCATGTGACAGCTTCTAATAAACAAAAGGTGCAATCAATGTGTTTTGACTTGGCAAAGGATGATGCTTGTTACTGTGACTAAAGAGCCCCAGTGAACAGGAACATTTTGATATCTAGAATGGCTACATCAACAGTTAGTACAGTTTAAGGGACACGTTTAGGATCGCAGTGCCCAAAATTTCCAGACTGGGGAGGTCAAGAGAAGTTTATGAAGACAAAGTAACACCTCAAGAATGGTACATGAGTGTCGTTTAGCTTCAGGTGGTATGAAGCTCCATTTCTTTTACCAGTCCAATGCATGATTTTATTGCACTGGTGGCACCTTCTGATACGGGGTACCCACTGGCCATGTGTTACCCACCAGGCATGCAGCTGGCCCAGATTAGTTTCAGAATGTCTTTGAATCTTTAACCTGGTAATAAGTTGTAATGTGGCTAATAAAGGTGGTTTAAAAAAAAATCTGGTGTCACCTCTCACAGGCCTGAGCACTGGGTTGCACACCAGAAGTCCTAGATGTCACAGCAAAATAAGTGTTCTTTTGATCCCAAATCACAGACACTTTATAATCCTGAATGTTAAGGAAGTGCTTACCTAATTTGAGAAAAAATGCGCAGTTGAGATATATATATTGTTTCCTGCACGTCAATCATGCACTAATTTATGCCAAGGTGCTGCCCAATGGTAAAACAAGATCTTAAGCTCACAGAGCAGGGTGTCATCACTGAGTCTATATTCTTGGCCTTTTAGTTGCAGTAGTACCACCATCCTTTTGGGGAGTACTTGATCTTGGTCAGCCTGAGCTGGCTCTCTCTTGGGTCACAGAACTTGCACTTTGCATTGTCATCTGGGCAGGTTAAAACTGTGCTTTTTCAGAAAAGGTTTTTCTTCTGGAAAATTGAGTTTGATTGCTGAAAGTGGGAAGTGGTTTTGATAGAAGCATATGTGTTTTTTTAAAAACGAATATGCTAATGAAGACAAAATATTGCAATTCTAAAACACATTTCAAGTGGTAAGCTGACTGATAATTCAATTTGAGTTGGGGAGACTTACTGCTGTTATAAAACCCTTTGTGGCACACAGCAAGTAATGATTTGAATGGTACTTGATTACAAGCATTTAATATTGATAAACATTTTCCTAGCATTCTGCTGATAACTTCACTTAGAATGTTTGGGTGGTTACTACTGATAATCATGCTTAGGGTGGGCATAGTGTAATGTTATTACATATCATCAGCTTTTTACAGTGATAAAATATGCTAGTAGCTCGGCAGGACTTTCCTCAAGCAGAATTAGCTCCCACTACAGAAAAGGTTGGACACCCCTGATCTAGATGGATTATTTGACATAGTTGTGCCAGCAGATTTATGGACCGAATGCAAAATAACTGTGAATTGGCCAAAAGAGGAATATTCTCGAGATAAAGTAACAGGTGCTCCGTCACCTGAAGTAATCCGCAAACACGAACAAGTGATTGTGTTTTTGAAAAATAAAATTCCACCAAAAGAAACAGATTGGGTAAAGATAGACAGAACTACACAGTACCCAAAATAATCTGTACATGCATTTTATGAAAGATTGTTGTTGGTATTTAAACAATACAGTGGATATGAAGAGTTGAGCGAAAAGGACATGAGTCATTTTATATATCGATTTGTGTATGGATTAAGACCAGAAATTGGAGATATGATCAGACATAGTATGATAGGATGGCAGTCAGGTTCTGTAGATGATGTCTTAAGAAAAGCCAAATATTGTAGTGAAGAGATCGATGCCAAACAAAAGAAGCTAAAAGAAAAAGCTATGTGGGGAGAAGTGAAGGTAGCAGAACACCAAGTGGCACAATTGGAAAATAAAAATATTGATGCAAATCAGGGAAGACCAAAAGGAAATTTCCCAAAAACAAAATTAGTAGGAAATATAGAAGAGGTTAAGAAAAAGTCCCCTTGTCATAATTGCGGCAGAATAGGGCATTGGAGAAAAGAGTGTAAGTATCCACCAAGAGTTAATCCAGAAAATACATCATTGAATCCACAGGTGCAGAATGAGGTAATTCAGCAGCAACCGCAACAGCAGCAGATAGTTACTCAGCAAAGTCAGGTGCCACAACCGCCACTTCCACACAGTGTAAACCATCAAAGATACAGTGCAGAGACAGGATTCAGCGGAGGCGAACAGGTAAATAGATCGCCCAGAGTGAATGTGAGTCCCCAGTATTGGTTACAAGAAGAAGGTGGGAGTGAGTCGGATGAAAGTTTCTGACGGTGCCTGAGAGGGGAAGAAGAGTGTGTGCTTGGAGCCACTCTTGAGGTAGATCAGGCTGGTCCATTTGTAAACGGAAAAGTGAATGATGTAGAAATAACTTTCCTAGTGGACATTAGTGCTACCTGTTCTACCGTTAGGTCAGTGGAAGTCCAAAATCTTCTTCTCTCGGGAGACCACATCCAGGTTGTAGGCGTAGCTAATAGACAGATTAAAACTTCTTTGACACAACCAGTTTTTTTTTTTTTTTTAATTTCCTAGACCTTTATTGAAAATGCATTTGACTGATAACACAGCTCAGTGCCTACAACCTTAAAGAAGGCCGGCAGCGTTATAAACAGGTACTTCTATAGCACTGAAGAAGTGAGTGGCTGTAGTACAGTTTACACAGCAAGTCGCCTACAACCACCATGGGCCGGCAGCGTCAATAGTAACGGTGAGTCTTGGGGTTTATTTTACTGTGGAACACAAAAAAAAACCAACTTGGATCAGTCCACTACCGCACTCCACCCCCCTCCAACATTATTGCTAATTGTGGTTGAACAGTGCCTACACAACAATAGTATCCTGAAATTTACAGCAGTTGCATCATTTTGAGGCTTAACATTTTTCACTCACCCCCTTGAGCATTTAGGTATGCAGTCAGATATATCCAATAGTCCTTTGGCCGGGACCTAGCTGGTAACGTTTCTTCATATGTGCGTAATGTATCATGGCAGTAAGTCATATCCCTGAGCCACTGCTTGATTGTCGGCACCTTTTTACTCCCCCAGCACATTGAGACTCTGCGCTTAGCTAGCAACAGGGCTACTGCACAAAACCTGCGTGGCATTGGCTTCATTTTCCCCAATAGACTTAGGAGACAACAGCGAATGGTGCACTCCAGATGTATCCCCACCATTTCAGACAATTTGTTTGTAACTTCCAGCCAGTAGGCCTGGATCTTCACACAGTGCCATGCTAAATGTATGAAGTCACCATGCTGAAAGTGACAGCGTTTGCATCGTGCATCTTCTCTCAGATCGTATTTATGCAGAGAGACTGGGGTGTAGTATGCCTGGTGTAGGTATTTAAAATGAATGATTCGTAAGTTTCCATTCGGCGTTAGGAGTGTAGTCAGAGTGCATGTAATTTCCCAGTCTTTATCAGTGAGGGGGTCCTCCAATAGCGGGTTCCATCGGTCCTGCGCCTTAGCTGTGGTGTGTCCTATCTCTGTTTGAGCCGATGTATAAAGTCTGGATACTAAGTGAGATGTGTTGGGGGTCGTTAGAATTAATTGCAATGTGTCCAGGGTGGGTGGTTCCTCAGGAAAAATGTGATAGAGATGCCGAATTGCCATTTTCAGTCTATGAAATGTAAATTGAAATAATAAAGATGGATTTTGTATGTAGGCTAGATCAAGTTCTGTAAGGAAAGTTCCATCTTTATATAAATCTCCCATAGAAATGAGTCCTACTTGTGTTAATAGGCCCATTCCCACTGGTTCAGCTGTTACCGACAGCGCCTCATGGTTATGCAGGGGAAGAGCCGGAGCGTAAAGTGGAGAAGCGTGGCTCAGTGGTTAGAGGCGGCAGACCCGGAAGCTGAGATCGACCGTGGACCAGGGTTCGATTCCCCGCCTCGGCGGGTCTCGGGCTCAAAAATTCCACGGACTCGACAATTCTCGCTCTGGTGCCTACTCAACTCACAGGGTCACACTCTGTGACTCTGGGCAATAGCTTGCTTAATCTCCACTACGGCCCCTCGTGGCGGGATGCCTGGCTTTCACCTTGTGGACACCCTGCTGGGGTTTCTCACAGGGGAATACCAGGACGGGTTCCCTAAGCAAGCGCCGGGACGCTCACGGGCAGCCGTGCGCTTTACAAATCCAGCACATTTACATTTACATTTAATTTGTGGGCTAGCTGGCCTAGTCTTTTCCATGCTGCGTTAGTAACGTCTATGGTATTAATGTCTTTGTCGTGAAGTGGTGGTCTGTCATGTGTGATAATGGCGTCGAGCGGAATGGGATCAGCATCTCCCTCCTCAACAGCTACAGGAGTCATGTATGGGGTTCTATGATACCAGAAGGCTGCATTCTGTGCCTGAGCGCAGAGAGAATATAGGAAGAAGTCCGGGACACCCCATCCCCCTTTGGATGTTGGCAGCGTCAAGGTAGTTAGATCGATACACGCTTGTCTGCCTGCCCAAATCAGCCTCAAGACCATCGTGGTTATTCGCTTAAATACTTCCCTTGGCGGCTGAATGGGGATATTGTTAAAGAGGTAAATGAGTTTGGGGAGCACTACCATCTTTACTATCGCGATTCGATCGGCTAGGGATAATGGGAGTTGAATCCATCTTTTAGTTTTGTCCTCTAGGGCATCAATCGTTCTACCGTAGTTTGTCCTAATGACTATTTCCGGATCCCTGTGAAACCATACGCCTAAATATCTTATGGGGTCTGTTTGCCATTCTAATGGGTATTCCACAGCTTGCGGTGTGGTGGTATCTGTGAGTGGGATAATCGAGGATTTTTCCCAATTTATCTGTAGTCCCGAGAACCCACCAAATTTGAAGTATGTACGCAATAGGGGATCTAGGTTTCGTGGTGAGTCACGGACATATAGTAACATATCATCCGCATATAGCGAGATATGTAGGGGCCTACTCGGAAACTGCAGGGCGAGATGATGGCTCTTCTGCCTAACTATGCAGGCCAGGGGTTCTAGGTCCAGAGCGAATAGCAGGGGGGACAATGGGCAGCCCTGTCTGGTCCCTCTTCCTATGTTAAAAGCCTCAGAGACTTAGCCATTAATTCTGACTCTCGCAGTGGGCTTCGTGTATAACAGTTGGGTCCATTGAATGTATATCAGAGGAAAACCCATCCTATGTAGTATAGTAATCAAATAAGACCATTCGATAGAGTCAAATGCCTTAGCGGCATCTAGCATCACAGCCACGGCCTCGTCATCGGGTCTAGGTAGTGTGAGACCGCGAACAGTGTTCTTGTGTTGTGTGTTGTGTTGCGGGCGGGTATGAAACCTGATTGGTCTGGGAGGACCAAATTCGGCATAAGGGGTTGGAGTCGCACCGCAAGTATTTTAGCAAGTATGTTTGAGTCTACGTTAATAAGGGAAAGCGGGCGATATGAGTTACAACTCTCCGGGTCTTTGTCAGGTTTAAGGAGTGCCACTATTAACGCTTCTCGAAGTGTAGATGGTAATATCTGAGCGTCATGTGCGGCCCCGAACATAGCAACCAAGCGAGGTGCCAGGAGGTCTCTGTACCTCGCTTTCGGCGAGTGCGCCTAGGAGGCCAGTCAATTGCTGTCCTTGCGGCATCTGCTTGGAACACTCTACCACTGTTTTTAAGATCAATTCAGAATTTTGTACCTTTTAAGAAGGCACTGAAAACTCATCTCTTTAGATTTGCTTATTAGACTATTCTAATTTCTTCTGTTTTCTTTGGCCACCTGCTTGTTTTTTCTCCTCTTTCGCGCCAGGATACTCTGGTAGTAACAGAGCGCGTTAAAAAACAGCTATAAATAAAATAAATAAATAAAACAGCTATAAATAAATATTGTTTATAAAACTCACATGTGAATCCATTCGGGCCAGGACTCTTACCGTTGGGCAGAGATTGGATCACTTCTGTTACCTCCTCCACTGTAATCGGCAGTGATAGATACTGCGTCTGGGCATCAGAAAGCCAAGCAATGGCGATATCGTCCAGATACTGGAGCGTTTCTTGCTGTGTTGCTACCGGCCTTGATTGATACAAGTCTCCGTAATTCTGAACAAAGCATTTTAAGATGACCGCGGGATCGGTGTGTAATTGATTATCGCCTCCTCTGATCTGTGTTACCGTATTGGGAGCTCGGCCAGCACAGATTTTGGTCGTCAGTACTCTCCCGGGTCGTCCGCCCTCCCCATAGGCACGGGCGACATGTCTCTTACTCAGGTACTTGACCTCATCATCAGCTAATGAGTGGTGTTCGGTTAGTGCGGTGCGTATTTCAGCAAGTGTTGTCGGAAGAGACATTATTTCGTATTGGTGTTCTAACGTTCTAAGCTTGGATTCGCACCTAGCCAATTGTGTTCGTTTATCTTTTAGTATTCCAGCTGTTGTGCGTATGCAGACACCACGAATTGTAGCTTTGAAAGCCTCCCATAATAGGCCACCATCCTCAGTAGATTTATCATTTATTAGGAAGTATTCCCTAATCGCGTTCTCGATAGTATCTGCATATATAGAGTCGGCCAATGCTGTGGCACTGAACCTCCAACTATACGGTGGCGGTACATAATTAGGGAAGTTTAGGGAGATTTTAATGGGGTTTTGGTCCGAGAGAGTTTTAGGCATGTGTTTAATCGCCGCAGTCCACAATAGCAGTGTATCCGAGCCTAGCCAGTATTCTATGCGCGACCAGCTGCCATGTGCAGCTGAAGTGTGTGTCGCTTCTTTTATTCCTGGATGACGGGCACTCCAAATGTCTGTGATACGTAGATCTAACATCATGTCTAGGAGTTTGGTGTGAGCCTGTGTATGATGTTCCGTTGTGTCACCGATCTATCCAGCTTATCATATAGGGCTAGATTAAGATCTCCTCCCCAAAGTATCGTTTGTTCGTCAGCTGAGTGCAGTTGTTGCCAAATTGTATGATAGAAGTCAGGTGCATCGGTGTTTGGGCCGTATGTATTTACCAGTATTAGTGGATGTCCCCTAAGTCTACCCTTCAGGATGACATATTTGCCATATCTATCTAAGATCCTTGTGTCTACCTTAAAGTTTGTGCCTTTCTTAATTAGTATGGAAACCCCTCTAGAATACGAAGAATATCTTGAGCACTTGAGCAGTAGATTGCGGAGCTTCATGTGTTTCTTGAAACATAACAATGTCAATGTGCCACCTATCCAGACACGCGAATATCTGGCGCATTTTTTTGGGATTCGTGTAGCCTCTAATGTTCCAGGAAAGGAAGTTTAAGGGTTGTGTAGTTAACGGAGTGTCAGCCATCGTAACTGGTGTCGTGAAATATAATCGTTATCATAGTGTTCGATGATAGCGTTCTTTCTGTCATACCAATGAGAACTTGTGGAGGCACCTCTGAAACAGCAACTAACATGTATCAGTAGGGTATAGGCAGTGCATCTTAAGCGGTAAGATCCAGAAATTAAAACAACACTCAAAATGTTTTCCCCCACCCACAACAGCAGCCCAATCCTGCTGATGCCATACCCCAAACAAACAGTCTAAAATCAATAACGTTTCGTGGGGATTTTCCATAGGGGGGTCCGCCTGGGCTACACATCTCCATCCGAAATATCGGATGTGGACGGACTATTTGACACAACCAGTTGAAGTAGAAATTGGAAATTTTAAAGACATGCGCCGATTTGTGGTGTGTGATAGTAGCCCCGTAAATTTGTTAGGACAAGATATTCTGTGTAAGATGAACTGTGCCATATACTGTTCACCAGATGGCATAGAGTTACAAACCCCAGATGAAGATAGCCTGTATAAAATGACAATGCTTATGATTGAAGCAGAGCAAAACAAATTGTTCCCTGTGTTTGATCGGGAAAAGATACCTGATGAATTAAAAGAGGTAGTGAAAGAGAAAGTGTGGGATTTCACAGGAGAAGATATTGCGTTGATAAAAGATGTAGATCCTGTAAAAGTCTCTGTAAAAGAAGGTGCAAATTACCTGAATATTCTCCAGGACAAAATGACTGCAGAAATAATTGAAGGAATAACCCCAGTGATAAACAAAATGATTGAGCAAGGCATACTGAGAGAGATAGAAAGTACTCTTTGTAATTCACCGATAATGGGATTGAAAAAGCCAAATGGAACATTTAGAATTGTACAGGATTTGAGAAAAGTGAATAAAATAGTTGTTCCATGTTGTCCGATTGTACCAAATCCAGCAGTGATTTTATATCAAATTCCCCATGATGCAGAATGGTACACCGTAATCGATTTGTGTAATGCGTTCTTTACAGTTCCATTGCACCCAGAAAGCCAGCCAATTTTTGCGTTCCTATTCGGAGATCGTATCTTGGCATGGTGCCGAATTCCTCAAGGGTATACTGAAAGTCCATCTATCTTTAATCAGTTGCTAAAGAAGTCATTAGAAAGTTTTAGTATGCCTGGAGAGTCTGTATTGATTGAATATATCGATGATCTCCTAGTGGCATCAAAGACAAAAGATGCATGTGTAACAGATACTATTGCATTACTGAATCATTTGGCAGAAGAAGGACATAAAGTGTCTCCATCAAAATTACAATTTTGTCAGGAAGAGGTGAAATACTTAGGTCATAAGATTGCCAAAGGAATTAAACAAGTCACTGCAGAGAGAATCAAAATGATACAAGGAATGCAACCACCAAAAACCAAAAGACAAGTGAGAATGTTCCTGGGAATGGGGGGTTATTGTAGACAGTGGATTAGTGGATTTTCACTGATTGCCAAGCCATTGCAGAGATTAACTAGAGCAAATATCAGAGACCCTATAGTTTTGACTAAAACTGAAATGGAAGCCTTTTAACAGTTAACAACGAGCTTATGTGAAACTCCAGCTTTAGGGATGCCAGACTATGAAAAAGAGTTCGAATTATACTGCAGTGAACGAGAAGGATGTGCATTGTCAGTACTGATTCAGAGACATGGAAAACTGAGAAAGCCTATTGCATATTTCTCAGCTGTTTTGGACCCTGTTGCAAAAGCATTGCCAGGTTGTCTGAAAGCAGTAGCAGCCACAAGTGTCAGTCTAGAACAAAGTGAAGGAATAGTGATGGGATTTCCTGTAAGAGTGTATGTACCTCACTCTGTGGAGATTCTCCTTACTAGAACAAAAACACAGTACTTGACCAACAATAGGATGACAAAGTACGAGAAGAAAATTCTGGGAGCAGAGAATCTGACAATTTCTAGATGTGTAAATGTGAATCCTTCCACATTATTGCCTGACACCATGGAAACAGAAGTGAGAAATGAGGTTGATCACAAGTGTTTAGACGTTCTTGAATACTGTACCAAACAAAGAGCAGACATCAGAGATGAGCCATTGCCTGAATCCGACTATGTGATGTTTGTTGATGGTTCGTGTCTGAGAACAGATGAGAGTGTTCTGAGTGCAGCATATATCTGTCTGTACAGTGGCAGATGTACTGGAAGCTTCTTGTCTGACAGGAATTCATTCTTCTCAAATAGCAGAGTTGATTGCCTTGATTCGAGCATGTGAGTTGGGAAAGGAAATCAAGGTAACCATAGTGACCGATAGTCAGTATGGTTTTGGGGTTGTCCATGACTAAGGACAACTGTGGTCCCAAAGAGGTTATTTGACTTCTGCAGGATCCCCCATACGTAATGCGGAGTTCGTGAGAATGTTTATAGACGCGATTCAGTTGCCTGACAAAATAGCTGTTGTGAAGTGTGCAGCACACAAAAAGGGGGATGACTATATCACCCGAGGTAACAGGTATGTAGACTCAATTGCTAAATACTGTGCCAGAAATCTTGCATCCATTAATCGGGACAGGGAAAAGGAGCATGTTTCAAGTCCTTTAATGCTAACAACAGTAGTTTAGACTTGACAGGAAGTGAGGCAAATACAGGAAGAAGCTGATGATGAAGAGAAAAATGTCTGGTTAAAAGCAGGATGTAGACAAAGAGAGGAAGATGAAATCTGGGTTTACAAAGATTTAAAAGACCAGTAATGCCCGATAGCATGATCTCAAATATGGCCCGAATGTACCATGGTCTAGCTCATATTGGGAGAGATGCCATGCTTCGCCTATTTAGACAGACGTAGTACAATCCAAAGTTCAGGATGATTGCAGAGAGTTTATATCAGAGGTGCCTTGTGTGCCAGCAGTTTAATCCAAACAGAAGAACTATTGTGAGTTTGGGAACCATAGGACGGGAAGGAGGTCCATTTACACAAATGCAATTGGATTTCATTGAGCTTCCGCCATGTAACAGACTTAGATATGTTTTGGTGATGATCTGTTTGTTCTCCCGATGGGTAGAGGCTTTCCCCACAAGAAGGAACGATGGGTTAAAATGTTGCAAAATTACTTCTACGTGAAATTATCCCTAGGTTCGGTTTCCCAGTGACGATCGAGACTGATCGTGGCCCCCATTTTCAGAATGAACTCATGTAAATGGTATGTGAAACACTGGACATTCGTCAGAAACTGCATTGTGCTTACAGACCTGAGGCTTCAGGAGTAGTTGAACAGGTAAATGGAACTATTAAAAACAGGATTGCTAAAATGTGCTTAGCAACAGGACTGAAGTGGCCAGATGCTTTGCCACTTGTTTTGGTGACCTTAAGAAGCATACCTGACAGAAAAACTGGATTGAGACCACATGCAATCTTGATGGGTAGGGTGATGAGACAGGGGTTTGTACCAGCTGATAAGTTGTTGACAATAAATGATGACATCATACTGGATTATTGCAAAAACCTATCTGACGTGGTGACTTTTGTGTTCCATCAGGTGGGAACTGAATCAAACACCAAAGAGAAAAATCCAGCTCATGAACTTGTTCCTGGAGACTGGGTGCGTATAAAGGTGCACCGCAGAAGAAACTGTTTGGTGCCTCGTTGGCAGAGACCAAGACAAGTCATTTTGGTTAGCATAACTGCAGTTAAGTGTGCCGGAGTAAAGAGATGGGTACAAGCAAGCCATACTATCCGTGTGCCTGAACCTGAAAATCTAAACGAAGATGGTGAAAGCACAACTAATTCAGACTCTGAAGGTGAACCAGAGAGAACTCCAGATACTGAAGATCGACAGGAACGTCGATATCTGGAAGTATCAGATACTAGCTCTGCGTCTGAAGTAGAAGGAGAAAGTCTTGAAGTACCAAATTCTGAAGATCAATCTGAAGATCGAGAATTGGTAAGGACTGACACCAGTGAGGACACTGAGCAAAGTGAAGATAAAACTGGTAAGCAAGAAAACTCTGAAGAACAGTCTGAAAGCTCTGGAAGCAGGAACGAAGATCCTGAAACTGGAAAAGAAGGAAAAACCCACGATAAGGATGAGATTCCAAGTACCAGCTATGGAGATGTTCCTAACAGAGTGAAAGAACTGTCAAAAGAGAAAACTGACTCTAAAAAAGAAAAAGACGTTGTAAAGTTCATCGTAAATGAAACTGTTGAAGACACTGAAAGTGAGACTGACGACACTGCAGATGAAACTCCAGCGAGAAAAAGTCCTAGAAAAAGGGCTTGGAGAGTGGAGCATAACACCACGGAGCCTAAGACAAAGAGAGTTTGTAAAGGAGACAATTGGCCTAAAGGAAATGATGGACTGAGATTCAAACTGGTTAACAAAGAAAGAAAACCAGAGGAGCAGGTTAACGAAATAACCAGTCAAAGAGAGACATTGGGAAAGAAAATAGAAGTTGTCCAAAGGCCAAAAAGAGTGAGGAGACCAAATCAGAAGTACAAATCACCTGAATGGACTTATATTGTTCTGCCTCCGCTTGAAGAAGTAAATAGTAGTCAAGAAAAATTGAATTGCCCAAAGACAAATGGGAAAAGTGAGTAAAGAACTGAATCACAAAAAAAAGTAGTAACTGATCAAAAGGATAAGGTAAATGTAAAACCTTAAATTCAGATAAAAAGAAAAGGGCACTGTAAGTAAAAAAAAAAAACTTGTAGGTGACACAAGGTCGAAGAAAATCTGTTAGAAAAATGTAAAAGCTTGTAGGTGACGCTAGGTCGAAGAAAACCTGTTAGCAAACCTTGCTGTGTTAAAAAAAAAAAATGTCTTCTAATGATCATAAAACAAAATGTTCTATTTTTAGAAAATGGTGTAGAAAGTGTTTAATTTGTACTGGATTACTGATATTGATATGGATAATTTTAGCTATTATCATTCCTTTTCAAGATAACTTAGTGAAGTTGAAACATAATGTGAGTTCAAGTGAACAAAATGTTGAATCAAAAACTAACAAGCAGCATGTATATAGGCCAGAATTACATCAAGATAGCTCTATAAATGATTTTACCAAGAACACGTTTTCAAGATTGTTATCTGAGTATGTTAGAACAATGGATGCTAGTGACTGTTATGTATGTGTAAAGCTACCTGCATCTGTTTCTGAGGGGGTGACCCATCATCACCTTCCACTTACATATGGAGTCACGTGTGGTGTGATTGCAAGCCTGTTTTATCAAACAGGTAAACTGGAATATCATTATTCAAATTCGGATGAAGTCTTTGCAAAGCTGAAAATTGATAAGGCACTGAATAGGAAAAAGCCTGCTACAGTTATGGGATAATACTTTTTAGAAATAGACGAATTAAGTCATGACTATGCGTTTACAAATAATTTGACATGTAAAATGAGAGTGGAAGAAAAGGCATTTTTAGATATGGTTGAGGAAAGGCAAATTGCTTATAAACGAAAAGAAAAAGTAAAACATGAGAAATCTAAATATTGGACATTCAATGATGAAAATATTGATGAAAGAAATGTGAATGTAGCAATAAATGTAGACACTCCATTGTTAGGGAAATTCTGTATTAGGAGAGACAACACTATGTATGACAATTATTTTGTGGGAGCAAGTCAATGTAAAGATACTTGAGTTGGGGATTTAAAGGGGGAAATGATCCAGTTTTTCCTGGTGTTTACTTCATTTGTGGAAACAAGGCTTATTATAGATTACCTGACCACTGGTACGGGACATGTTACGTGGGTTTGGTCTTTCCTAAAATCTTTCATGTAGATAGAGGTACTAATGGTATCCATGAAATAGGTAAACCCTTAAGTCATAGAAAGAAAGGGAGTGTCATAGAAATAATAGGTGATGTTTTCGGAGCACTGATACCAGCAGTGGGAATATCTTTCAATGCAAATCGAATTCGAAGATTGTCAACGATAGTAGATCATTTGTCAACAGACACAGCAGGTGGATTCCTAATGGTAAACACCGAAATGATTACTATGAGAACTATGGTAATGCAAAATCGTCTTGCTCTTGACATAATATTAGCGAAAGAAGGAGGAGTTTGTGGAATTTTGAAGGTTCAGCACTGCTGCACTTACATTCCAGATAAAAGTCAAAACATTGAAAAGTACATTACAAATATTACAGAGTTGCATAGAGAAATTGAACCACTGGAGGTTGATGGTATTCTTGAACGACTTGGTTTAAGTTTTACAGCAGTTAAGCATTGGTTTTAAGAAATAGGTAGTTCAATTATAGGTAAAATACTAATTCCAGTAACAGTAATAGTATTAGTGATTTTAATGATAAGATTACGTTGCATATACAGAAAAAGAAGGAATGTTAGAAAGTCATTTAAGAAGATTATTCAAGAAGAAAGAGAAAGAGAAAAAGGTGATATAGAAATGGAGGAGTTCCAAGAAAAGATTTTTAAAGATACCAGAGAAAAGGATACTAAAGTATAAAATATACTAATCTGAAGAATTTGAAACATGTTCTGATAAAAATTCGCTACATTTTGGGAGATATTTGGTGATAAATCACCAAAGGGGGGAGTTGATGGAGCAAGGTGGAGGGACAAAATGTTGTGTACCCCTTGTAAATTCATACTTCCATAACTATAATATGAACTAATGGAATGATGTGTGGAATTAATCAACCCAGAGTAAAATTGCACCTACACAAGTACACGTGGGAATTAACTTTGCTTATGTTGCAATTATAATTAACAAATTATGTGATTCTGTTGTGTCCTAAACTAATAAGCAGCTTTTGAAATAACGGAATGCAGCATAAATGTGCTTTTGTTTACGTATTTGTGGCAGAAAGCGAAGGATAAGTAAGTATATTACGCCTAAATGTTGCTTATCTGCTAGGTAACTACTAATAGGGAAAACCTTAGTAAGGGGGGAGGTAAACATAAGGGCTAGTTTCTAAAATTAACATTCGTTTGTGTTTGTTTCTATGATAGTTCCCATTCTGGCCTGTGAGGCCTTGCAAAAGATGGCTGACTTGTTGAACTGCGAATAGAAAATGAACTGAGCATGCGCAAGTCCAAGTCCGAGTTCGAATGCGAGCTGCTTGTACCTGGAGTGAATGCGGTTCAAGGACAGAGTGGCCTGGAAGTCCAGATGGCTGCCAAAAGAATGAACACAATGGTTATGAACGTGAGAAAGTTTGGTAAAGTTACCAACTGAGAACAGGACTAGGCCGGAAGCGGCCCAAAAACAATGACCCATTTAAAATCTAGCTGACGGAAGCGGAATAAATGTTGTAATGATGAGATGATGTTCATCCACCCCAAATTGTCCAATCAGAACTCAAATTTATGCTGAAAGTTACTCTTTTAGATAGATAGAGCTAGTGAAAAAGGTATAAAAAGTGCTGATTTTAGTGAGGAAAAAACTCCTTTTCGATTTCCTCCAGAGATGCTGTCCGTATGCTTATTTATCCTGTGATGTAAGACTTTGAATAATTTTCTTATTTCTTTAGAATGAGATCTGAACTTTAGGTGAGGTTATTAGTCAGGGAAGTTAGGAGAAAGGATGAATTTTGGGAACTATCTGTCTTTTGTTAATACTTGCATTTCTGAAATCTAAATAAATGTCTTTCTGGATTTTCTTAAATAAATGAAATTAACTGTTTTGAAATAAAATCCTTATTTCCTTGTTAATGTCGTTCTTGAATAAAGAGATTAATAAAGTGAATAAACTTTAGACTTGATACAATTTGCTTTTAATAAAAATAAGATAAATGGAGAATTAAGCTGGTTTTGAGTTTTGCTACGCCTAATTTTTTACTAGCAAATCCGTCGACCACAGTGGCGGCGTGTCTAAATAAATGTTTTGTTAATGAAACCCATGGTAAACTCATTTAAACTGCAGGTGTAAATAGAATAAATATTCAGTTATAGTTTTAAACATCCCGCTGTGATACAGCAGCTCTCCTTTGAATCTCACCGATCCATGAAGTAGGGTGTAAGTATTGTGTGAGTGACTCGCAGTGTCATGGGCCCCACTGTTGAGTATATGTATGAATTTGTACTTCAGGGAAAGGTGTCATGGTTTTATAAATTATTTCCGGAGCACCGCTACATCAGTACAAATGTGTCTGTGTGGAGAAGTATCAGCATGTTTAGTAGAGTGTGGGGAATATTCCAGGGGCACGCTTCCCCCACAGCCTTGCCCTGTCTACATGGTCAAAGGTTGTGCTGAAGTTGATGAAGCAGAGATGTAACAACAGTTTGGCGACCTTTGCCATGGCTATCAGTAGTGAAATGGAGAAAATATTTCTTGTTGTGTCTGAGGTTTTAGAGAAACCTGTCTGGTTGAGTGGAATTATTGCGTTCTCCACTGCCCAAGATGTGAGGTCCGCTAGCACTGTTCCTGCAAAATATTTCACCTCATTGTTGATCAGGGCGACCAAGCCGTACTTTTTAGGGAGGGACTTGTGACCACGTTTATAGATTAGGGAGATTGTTGAGCCTTTCCATGAAGCTGGGATTATACCAAGGGATCTGACTTCAAGAAAAAGAGGGTCTAATTTTCCAGCCCAGTCTTCCGCCCTTTGTTTGAAGAGCCCTGGAGGAATGCCGTTAGGGCCCACGGCCCTTTCTTTTCTTCCTTTTGCAATTTGTTGCCTTATCAGGTGTATGCTTGAGGCCTGGATTCATGCTCAGGTGTGTCAGCTGAATCAGGTGTGGGTTTTGTGACATTGCCTCACTTTTGTAGATCTCCTGTGGTGGGGTACTCTGGCGTTTCCTTGGCCGCCTGGCTTATTGCAATTTGAGATGTTTGGTGGTTGAAGTGGTCCCTTAGAAAGTCTACGCAGGTCTCCTCCAAAATGTGAGATGCAATTCTGCTGTGGTGCGGGCGCATTATCTTGTTGACCGTGCCCCAGAAGCGTACACTGTCATTGTGATTAATGTCATTGTGATGGTGGGTGTACAGCGGGCCGGAAAAGCAAGCGAGGAGGCCGTATGTAGTGTGCTATAGTAGGGGTTTTATTAGCAATGTCACAGAGGTAGAACACAAGGAAAACAAGAGGAAGTCCGGGGCTGGATCCACTCCGGGCCGATGTTGCTGCTGTTGGTCTTCGGCGGGTCCAACGGAGGGTCCGGCGATGGGGAGGATCCACGGAGGGCAGGGAGCAAAAGAGAAACAAAAGGGACCGTTAGTCCTATCCTAGTTGTAGGAACACAGCTATCTCCACCGTCACCCGGGTGTGTGAGGAAGGATCGGAAAACGGAGACAGTGAGGAAAGGAAGGGCCCGGGAGGAAGGGATACGGGGCTGGAGGAAGAAAAAAGGGTGCTTGGTCGGGAGGTGAACAAAGGGGGATATTCAAAACAGTGCAGTGCTATACGATTATATTACAGTGCAGGGGACGTGAATTCTAAAGAGAAGGGGAATTTACAAGGACTATACAGGGGACTCCTAGTGAGTAGAATAACTGAGGTTAAGGGCACTCACGCGGTCCGCCGTAACTCTCCAGGTGAGTTACGGCCGCTCTACAGCCACCTCCTGTGGACTCCACCACTCTTCGGTCCACACGTCTGCTTCAGCCGACTGCTCTCCGTCACCTTCGTCTTCTCCTTCGCGTCCACCAGTCCGAGGTTTCTGCCACAAATCTCCGACTACTTGCATTTCCGGGTTCTCCTTTTTATCCGGTGCTGTCGCTGCCATAGGGGCGGGGTTTCCGGAGTCCGCGATATTTGAGGCGATCTGGCCCGTTGTTCTGGTTGATCCCTGTGGGGAAAAGAAGCGAGTGACTCTCTGGCGGGTTGCTGGCGTCTCAGGTCGAGTCCGTATGGTGGTAGAATGAGACCGGGGAGACAGTCCCGGGGGCGGTGAAGGAGGTAAGTTCGGGGAAGGGCGGAGTACTGGTCGGGTTTGTCGGGATGCCGTCTCACATCCCCTTTCCCTAGCTGTCCTTCCTGTAGGGGGGGAAGACGCAGGGTATCGCGAAAGGAAATCAGCATTTCCCTGTTCGGATCCCTTCCGATGTTTGGTAGTGAAGCGGAAGGGCTGCAGGGAGAGAAACCATCTGAGGACTCTGTCGTTCTGACCTTTGTTCCGGGCCATCCATTCCAGAGGGGCGTGGTCCGTGTAGAGGACGAAGTCTCTGCCCTCCAGATAATAGCGGAGATGGTCTACCGCCCACTTGATGGCCAGTGCTTCCTTCTCCACCACTGCGTAATGCTTTTCACGGGGAAACAACTTGCGGCTGACATACAGAATAGGCCTTTCGTTACCTTGGGAATCCTTCTGGGATAACACCGCCCCTAACCCATGATCGGAGGCATCCGTTTGTAGGATAAAAGTCCGGGAGAAGTCGGGGGGTATTAAGATAGGGCTGGATGTCAGGGCTTCTTTCAAGTCAGCAAAGGCTTGCCAGGCTTCGGGAGAGGGGTTCCGTAGTTTCTCCTCGGATCGGTTTGATTTCGTCAGCAGATCCGTCAGGGCTGCTGCTCTCTGGGAAAAGTTTGGCACAAACCGTCGATAATAACCCAGAAGACCTAGGAAGGCTCGAAGATCCTTTTTGGTGTGCGGGAAGGGAAGGGATCGGATAGCTGCTGTTTTGCTTTCTTGGGGTCGGATTAAGCCATCTCCCAGAAGGTACCCCAGGTACTTAACCGTTTTCGCCGCCAGGGTTGTTTTGGCGGGGTTAATGGCAAACCCAAAGGCCCCCAGGGAGGTGACGACGTCAAACAGATGTTTCAAGTGTTGGGGCCAGCTGTCACTGAAGATGATGATGTCATCCAAATACGCGCCAGCGTATTGTGCGTGGGGTCTCAGAACGCAGTTCATAGCGCGCTGAAAGGTGGCGGGGGCACCGTGTAGACCAAAGGGCATAACCAAAAACTGGTATAACCCCTCAGGGGTGGAAAAGGCGGTCTTCTTTTTATCTTGTTCCCTGAGGGGTATTTGCCAATACCCTTTGCATAGATCCAAGGTCGATATGTACTTTGCTTTGCCTATCCGTTCGATCATTTCATCGACCCGGGGTAAGGGGTAGCTGTCAAAGGTAGAGACTTTGTTGACCTCCCTAAAGTCTATACAAAAACGGACCGATCCATCTGGTTTGGGGACAAGGACTATTGGGGAATTCCAGTCGCTCACTGAGGGTTCTATGATTCCCATTTTCTGCATGTCGGCTATCTCTTGTCGTATGACCTCTCGGCGTGCCTCGGGAAGTCTATAGGGCCGTAAGCGGACTATTTTTCCTGGCGTTGTTTCTATGGCATGCTCTGTGATGTTGGTTCGACCAGGAGAGGAGGAAAAGACCGTATTCAGGGATGCCAGACATTCCCGTAATTCCTGGGTCTGTATCGACGTAAGGTCCGGATCAATACATGAGTCAAAAGAGAGACGTTGGTGAGCGGGGTTTCCGTGTAGGACGGGGCGGGGTCCTTCCCACTTTTTTAGCAGGTTTACATGATATATCTGGGAGGTTCCACGGGTAGAGTCTATCTCAACCTCATAGGTAACTGGGGTCACCCTTCTGAGGATGGTGTAAGGCCCTTGCCACTGTCCCAGGAGCTTCTGGTCCGATGAGGGCATCATGAGGAGTACCAAGTCGTTGACGGCGAATTCACGGGGCCTGGTACCTTTATCGTACTGCTTCTTTTGGTTATCTTGAGCATTCTCGAGATTCTGTCTCACTATATCCCGCATCATGGAGAGGTGAGTCTTCAGGTTCTCAAGGTATTCCGGGAGCGGACGAGTGCGATCCGGTTCGGCCTCCCAGGCCTCTTGTGCCATGTCTAGTAGGGTTCGCGGAGGACGCCCATACAGTAGCTCATACGGTGAGTAGCCTGTGCTGCTCTGTGGTTTGCAGCGGATGGCGAAGAGGGCTAAGGGCAGCAGGTCCTCCCACCTTTTAGCTTCCAGGCCCAGGAGTTTCTTGAGGGTCTGTTTGAGGGTGGCGTTGTATCGCTCCACCAATCCGTCCGTCTGCGGATGATACGCCGAAGTACGAATTTGTTTTATCCCCAATTCGGCGCACACTTGCTTCATCAAGGCCGAAACGAAAGGCGTGCCCTGATCGGTCAGGATTTCCCGGGGAAACCCTACCCGGGAAAACAGGGAGATCAGGGCTTTGGCTATCGTTTGGGTAGTGGGTTGTCTCAGGGGTATGGCGTCAGGAAAGCGGGTGGCGTAGTCCACTATGACCAGGGCATAGCGACACCCGCTACGGGAGGGCAAGAGAGGTCCTATGATATCCATCCCTATTCGGCTAAAGGGGACATCTATGAGAGGGAGGGGTTGCAATGGCACTCTGGGTGGTCTATATCGGCTGTTTTTCTGGCATACAATGCATTCCCGACAATAGTTCTTGATCCTCTGGTACACCCCGGGCCAAAATAATTTTTCTAAAATGGTCTGACTGGTCTTTTCGTCGCCGAAATGACCTCCCAGAAGGTGGCTGTGGGCAAGAAAGAGGACTTTGTCCTGGAAGGGACCTGGGATAAGCAACTGGGCGTTCTGTTGGGGCCCTCCTTTTCTATACAGTAACCCGTTTTTCTTAAAGAAGTAGGGACCTACTTGCAAAGGGTCTTCTTGATCGAGGGCCCTTCCCCACGCTTCTTGAAGAAGGGAATCCTCCTGCTGGGCCGCTCGGAATTCCCTATCCGTTTGCCACGGATGGTCGTCAGAAAAAGCGGGGAACGCGCTGACGTATTCCTTCTTCTCTTTTCTCTTCTGGCTTCTGGTTTTGTGGGTTTTCGGAATCGTTGTGGGGTGGTTCTGGTCTGGATATGGGGCGTCCTTCCACCACTGGGATAAGGAGGCTGAGGTGTCCTGGAGAAGCGTAGGCAGTCCCGGATAGTCGCTCCCCAGAATGGCCGGTTCGGGGAGAGCGGGAACCATACCAATGGTGAGGGAGGTCCCGGGGTCATGCCGGTGCTGGACATGCACCCGGGTAGTGGGGTATTGTTTGGTGTCCCCGTGGACGCACTGAATGGCAACCATCCCCGTAGGAATGACTGGGTGAGCCAGATCTTGAGGCCTCAGGACGCTCTGCCGGCAGCCACTATCGGCAAGGGCCATAACTCTTTGGCCATTGATAGAGACTGGATAATGGAAAGCCGGGGGTGTGGTGCCCGGAGGGTTGCATAGATAGTTCCTTACGAGCCCGACCTCCATAGGCTCTTCCTTTTGCGGGCACATCCGGGCGATGTGACCGTACCCACCACAGGCAAAGCACTGGGGTCCTGGATTAGGGGGACGGAACAGAACCGGGGGGGGCAACAGAGGTGCTGGGTCTGGTCGTCGCTGTAGAAGGGGCCGGAGAGGCCGTAAGGTACCGGCGTTCAAGGACCGGTGCGGATGTTCGTCCTTGCCCCGCTGGAGTTCCTGTGCCCGGCTGAAGGCAGAAGCAATCTCGATGGCGGTTTCCAGGGTGAGTCGGGAATGTTGTCTCACCCACCGCTGTGTGGCAGGATGCAAAGAGTTCAGGAACTGTTCCAAATAGACTTTCTCAAGTATCTCGTCTTTGGTTGAGTTTTCTGGCCGGAGCCATCGGTTTGCAAGATCTTTGATTCAAAAAGAGAGGGCCCGTGGGTTCTCTTGGGGCCTCTCTTTGGCCTGGCGTAGCTTCAATCTATAGGTATCGTCGTCGATCCCAAGCCGTTCCAACACGCACCTTTTGATGTCTGCATACGGGGTGGTGCCCTGTATGTTGGCCTGCTGGTATGCGGCTTGCAGGTCGCCAGTGAGAAGGGGACCCAAATATTGCCCCCAACGGTCCGCGGGCCAATTGGCGGCTTGGGCGAGGCGTTCAAAGTTAGTAAAGAAGTAGTCCGGGTCTTCCCCCGGGACGTACTTCTGCAGCACAACGGAAGGGAGGGAGGCTAGGGGTCTCTGCTGACCCAGGGCCGTTGTTAACTTCTCCATGGTCTCTCCATGGACGGTCCCTTGACCCTTTAGGACGTCGTGTAGTTGGCCCCTGTCGTCTTCGGCTGTCTTTAGGAACTGCTCCATCAACTTGGCAAACTGTTCCTGGGACTCCGCCATCTTCTTCACTACGGCCTCCATGCTTCCAGCTGATCCCACTTCTGACACCAAATGTGATGGTGGGTGTACAGCGGGCCGGAAAAGCAAGCGAGGAGGCCGTATGTAGTGTGCTATAGTAGGGGTTTTATTAGCAATGTCACAGAGGTAGAACACAAGGAAAACAAGAGGAAGTCCGGGGCTGGATCCACTCCGGGCCGATGTTGCTGCTGTTGGTCTTCGGCGGGTCCAACGGAGGGTCCGGCGATGGGGAGGATCCACGGAGGGCAGGGAGCAAAAGAGAAACAAAAGGGACCGTTAGTCCTATCCTAGTTGTAGGAACACAGCTATCTCCACCGTCACCCGGGTGTGTGAGGAAGGATCGGAAAACGGAGACAGTGAGGAAAGGAAGGGCCCGGGAGGAAGGGATACGGGGCTGGAGGAAGAAAAAAGGGTGCTTGGTCGGGAGGTGAACAAAGGGGGATATTCAAAACAGTGCAGTGCTATACGATTATATTACAGTGCAGGGGACGTGAATTCTAAAGAGAAGGGGAATTTACAAGGACTATACAGGGGACTCCTAGTGAGTAGAATAACTGAGGTTAAGGGCACTCACGCGGTCCGCCGTAACTCTCCAGGTGAGTTACGGCCGCTCTACAGCCACCTCCTGTGGACTCCACCACTCTTCGGTCCACACGTCTGCTTCAGCCGACTGCTCTCCGTCACCTTCGTCTTCTCCTTCGCGTCCACCAGTCCGAGGTTTCTGCCACAAATCTCCGACTACTTGCATTTCCGGGTTCTCCTTTTTATCCGGTGCTGTCGCTGCCATAGGGGCGGGGTTTCCGGAGTCCGCGATATTTGAGGCGATCTGGCCCGTTGTTCTGATTGGTCCCTGTGGGGAAAAGAAGCGAGTGACTCTCTGGCGGGTTGCTGGCGTCTCAGGTCGAGTCCGTATGGTGGTAGAATGAGACTGGGGAGACAGTCCCGGGGGCGGTGAAGGAGGTAAGTTCGGGGAAGGGCGGAGTACTGGTCGGGTTTGTCGGGATGCCGTCTCACAGTCATGTAGAAGCTTTGCCCAAGCCTCCTCCTTCCGCACTCTGTTGACTTCCTACTTCAGGTTTTGAGTGAGGTTCTTTGTTGTCAGAGCAGTGTTTGGAGGATTATTATTATTTTCCCCACGATGTTTCGCAGGGCTCTTCGAGTGATGTTTATGATAACATTTAAACTCCACTACATACCACTCCACAACACAAAGTACCTTTCCACATAATTATACTCCCCAACGCAGAATCCCTCTCCATATGATTCCAGTACACTGACTACCACATAATTATTACTACCAAATTCCACAGTACACCATGCCATACAATCCCACTACACAAATCCAATCCACAGCACACAATTCCATGCTACACAATTACACAACTAACTAATCCAATGCAACCCACATAATTCCAATATACAACACATACACACTCCATAACACATAGGTAAAATACATTGTCATTTACAATGCCATTAGTACTAACTCAAATTAATGCGAGACAGATTGCATTTTTTGTTAAAAAATATCCCAGCAGTAGCATAAGTAAGGGTGATGTACCTTAAATGAGTAATAGAGGTCCCTTTACAACGCCCCAAAGACACCTAGTAACAAACAGCCTTTGGTACTACACCCTTTTCAGCTTCATAGATTTTCTTTTATTACTTATGCTACTGCTGGGATCTTTTTTAACAAAATACAATCTACTGAACATTATCATTTGCAACGCCAATAGCTGAAACTTTCAGTAATGCAAGATCTATTGCATTGCAAATGCCTATTTGCTTTATCTTGAGATAGCCGAACACCAATTTCTGGCAGATGTACGCTCCTTTGAACCAATGAATGAAGAAACCTATGAGAATCATGCAAATCTGGTAGGGGCAAGTATTATTGGCTCACTGCTATTGAGGAGCAAATTGTATCACGTGCATAGCAATATTGGACTTTGCTTGTTTGCTGAATAAACGTATGCAGGTTTCAGTAGGTATATGAGTATTTTTGCCTTATTTCCAGCAATGTGGTTCATCGGCCAGAATCACCTACACTCGGATGGGGTGACAAAAGACCTGGACCAGACTCCATATGACAACCCCAGGAGCTAAAGGTAAGGGAGAGATTTTTCCAGGGAACTGCATTGGAGCGCAGACCAGCACTAAACCCACTTGTTTTGCCAAAAGTGTTAGCACGCTCAAATTTGAGAAATGCAAAGTCTGTGCATTTTTGCTCATGCTTCAGGATGTTCAGTGTAAGAAAATAGGTTATTCATTTGGTTGGGTGTGTGTTCTTCCCAAGCAATATGTCCAAAATCCTCTTAGGTCCAACACACAAGTTCAATAAATAAACCTGGCTCAACCCCCTCCCTGTAGCTAGAGCACAGAGCAGACAGGCTTAACTTAAGGAAAAGCATGTAAAGTATTTAGCAGTCCCAAACCAATTAAAAGTCAAAAATACAACAAAATAAAAATCCCAAAACTAATGCCTAAAAATCGAGAACTTTTTAATTTAACAAAATTAACAACAAAATTAAAACAACTAAAATTCAAAGGGAGAACCAGAGAGTTTTAATGTTTTAGAGCAAAAGAGCCAAGACAAAGTAAATTGCATATCAGAAGTTATTGTTCACTGTTGACCAGATCCATGCGCAATTTCAGGCCAACCACAATGAAATGGACGTCGGATGGTCACAGGTTCAAATCATGGTGGGGCCACTGAGCCTTTCATCCTTCTGAGGTCGATAAAATGGGTACCATCATAGTAGGTAAAAATAAACAAATGTTATTCAGCACCAATATACTCTTGGGTCCCGGTCAAAGTTGAATCATCCAGTAGGGCAAGGTTTCAGACTGTGTCTAACAAAGTTCTCTGGAAGTTGGATTGCCAATGGACAAGTTCCTGCTGAAGCTGTTGGTTTTGGCAAGAAAAAACTCAGAGCAAGAAAATTCAAACTTAGTAGCTGCCAAAGTCCTCTCATCAGACAGATACTTTTCACGCTTTCGCCAGGTCAAGAGTTATGCCTTTAGATGTAGGGCCACATTTAGAGTTTGACGGATATTACATCCTATGGCACCTTTTTTTTTTAAAGTTCACAATTCTCCCTCGCTACAAGCCTGGAAGCTGTATCTGACAAAGTCCTCTTGAAGTGGGACTCCATTGCCGCAATAGTCCAACTAATGCTCCAAAGGTCTTGAAACTCCACAAATGTTCTAATCCAACTTTTCAGCCTTTCTGGAGGAGTTCCTCAAAGTGTCTTCTATGGCTCCCAGGACCTCAGGGCCAGTACTTAGGAGCCAGGACTCATTCAACTGAGGCTACCAGCAAGGTCCAATCCAGGCCCAGCTGTTACTGGCCAACTAGTCACTTCAGGAAAAAGGCCACTTGTAGCTTGTTGTCTCAATGTAGCCACACAGAAGGTCAGCTATCTGGCTTTTGGAGTCCACTTCTTAGTCCCTTCTCCAGGCTCACAAGCTCCAGTTCTGCTCCAGTGTCCCATGCGCCAGTTCTGCTGCAGTCCTGCAAGCTCCAGTTCTGCTCCATTTCTGCACACTCCAGGTCTGCTCCAGTCCTGCAAGCTCCAGTTCTGCTCTAGTGCCCCAAGCTCCAGTTCTGCTCCAGTCCTACAAGCTCCAGATCTGCTCCAGCCCAGCAAACTTCGGTTCTGCTCCAGATCTACAAGCTCCAGCCTTGCAAGCCCTTCTTCAAGCTGCCAGGCTCCAGTTCTGCTCCAGTATCCCAAGCTCCAATTCTGCTCCAGTCCTGCAAGCTCAAGTTGTGCTAGAGTACTGCAAGCTCCAATTCTGCTCCAGTCCTGCACACTTCAGTTATGCTCAGTCCTACAAGCTCCAGTTCTGGTTTTATCTAATTCTAAAGATCCAGTCTTGAAGGAACTGTCCTGCAATTGAGACTTTTCACCTCTGAGGGTGTTTGTGCCTGTGTGTTCCTCTTGGTGCTGTCTAATACTACTTCCCAGAGGGCATCCTCTCGGTCACATGTCATACAGCAGGCAGCGGAGCTTCCAGAAGGGGGTGAGTTATCTTCAGAGCGGCTAAGAAAGAGGTGATGGACAGACACGGTGTAAAGCTCTCGACACGTACCCATGGTCCCGTTCACACCCTGTGTTGGACCTGGCCCTCCCTTCAAGGCTAACCCCTGAACTTTGCGACGCAATTACCCTTCTCTCAAACCTATTTGGGTTCCTTGTCTATATATCAGGCACCCCTATGGTCGGCCCTTGGGCCGGGGCCGTTGTTAGTAGCAGATAGGTCCTGTCCTGGTGTGGGTGGCATGACCTCGTAATACTTACAGCCATATTCGTTTTTTTAGTAGCTTTTGATTATTACCTCTTATTATTTATCTGGCCCAGGGAACATGGGGGAAATAGCAGACTAGCGTCCCAGCATTCAGAATTAATTAGTGCACTCTCGAGGATGGAGGATTTCTACCGCCTGAGTGGGAAAGTAATACTCTTGGGAAGTGGTTGTCTCCTCGTCCAATCGAGCTGGGGGGCGGCTGCTGAAATGTGTATTCCCCGTCTGGAGCTCATGACAGGGCCTGGGGAAACTCCAGCATCTGGTGATAGCTGCCTGCATTTGAGATCAGGGGGAGGAGTAGTTTCAGGGCTGTGTCCTGTCCTCCACAATGCCGACGCCGCTTCCTGCTGGGCGGCTGATGACCCTGCCTTCCTGCTTCACAGGGTGAAGTGTCCCATGACAGGGGACACCCTCCCCCCGGATCTGGGGAGGGGAACTCCCTGCCCACATAAAAGACTTGAAAGACATTTTCGGGATATAAAGGAGTGAGCATGGCACGAGAGAAACAGACTCTTTTGGGGGAACAACAGAAGATGCATCCCCAGAGGCCTGCTGACGCTGTCGAAGCTCCCACTTAAAGGCCCTACGAGTGTGCCCCTGCAAGACCGCCAGAGCCCTGCTGACGCTGTCGCGGCTCCCATCTAAGGCACTGCGAGTGTGCCCCATCAAGACCGCCAGAGCCATGCTGACGCTGTCGCGGCTCCCATCTAAGGCACTGCGAGAGTGCCCCTGCAAGACAGCAGAGCCCTGCTGACGCTGTCGACGCTCACGAGACCCGCCAGTAGAGTACGCTCTGTACTCCTGGCCCGCACCCGCTGGTGCGCATTTCATTGGTGTCCTTCAACGGCGTAGAGTACGACTCGTACTCTCAACATACACCCGCTGGTGCGCCTTGCCTTTGTGTCCTTTAACGACGTAGAGTACGCCTCGTACTCTCCACATGCACTCACTGGTGCGCCTTGCCTTTGTGTCCTTCAACGACGTAGAGTACGCGTCGTACTCTCCACATGCACCCGCTGGTGTGCCTTGCCTTTGTGTCCTTCAACGACGTAGAGTACGCCTCGTACTCTCCACATGCACCCGCTGGTGCGCCTTGCCTTTGTGTCCTTCAACGATGTAGGGTACGCCTCGTACTCTCCACATGCACCCACTGGTGCGCCTTGCCTTTGTGTCCTTCCACGGCGTAGAGTACGCCTCATACTCCTCATACGCACCCGCTGGTGCGCATTTCATTGGTGTCCTTCAACGACGTAGAGTACACCTCGTACCCTCCACGCGCACCCGCTGGTGCGCATTGCTTTTGCCCGGCAGCAATGTGGAGTACGCCTGGTACTCCTCACACGCACCCGCCGGTGCGCATCGCCTTTGGCCCTGCAGCAACGTGGAGTGCGCCTGGTACTACTCACACGCACCCGCCGGTGCACATCGCCTTTTGCCCTGCAGCAACGTGGAGTACGCCTGGAACTCCTCACACGCACCACTCTTGTGACCTCCTTGAGACACTGTGAGTACAAGGACTCACCCTACCATGACCTGGACTAAACCCACCTAAAACATTCTTGAACATGACAACTAAAAGCCTCGTCCTGAAGTAACCGTGTGAATTGTATCGTTATGCACCTTATGAGAAAGTTATATAAAGAATCCGATATTTTTCCTAGAACTCTGTGTCGCGTCCATTTGTAGTGGGTCTCTTCTACTACCGCGCTTAGTCCGAAATGCTTGGCACGCTATCTAGGGAGTAAGCCTGTCTGCCCTGGCTACAGTCTTACCAGTGGGAGCAGGCGTCATTTTGGGGGGAGTACACCTCCCCTCGTTACGTGGGAGTGGGGTTCCTACTGGATTTTGGTGCGACCCTCAGCTAACGGGGAATCCCATTTCCATCACTACGCTGCAATCAGAAAATAGTAGTGTTGAAGGCAGAAAGCAGAGTAGGGCAATCTGGAGGGCCTCTGGGTGTAACTGAACGAGCATCATCAAGAGGCTGAGCTTTATTGGGCCTAGATTTAGGAATTCGTAAGGCACTTCATGGCACCTGAGGGACTCGGACACTTGGATTTAATAACTTCCTGCATATATTAAATTCACTTCACTGATTGTTGGCGACAGAATGAATTGTTTTAAGAAGGGAAAGCATCCTTTATGGTACGTAGTAATTGCACAGATAGAAATAATCCCAGTTTGATGATGAAATGGCCATTGGGTCTGGTTGCTCAGTGGACTAATGCGTCCACGGTGGGGGCCTGTGTTTGCCCTCATGGTCACAGGTTCAAATCCAGGAGGGTCCACTCAGCCTTTCATCCTTCTGAAGTCGATAAAATGGGTACCATCGAGTTGGGTAACAATAAACATCTGTTATTCAGCATCAAGATACTCTTGGGTGAGTGTAAGTTTTACATATACATATGTTATGTTATGAGTCATGGCCAACTTAATGAGATGGCGTCGTATCATTGGGTGACCCTGACAAATTCGAAATGCAATCTATGCTTGAACAATGTTGATTGATTGCAGATCGCGAATGCGACACTGAACAAAAGCATGTTATGACGAGATGTTAGTGATGGAGAGAAGTTATGTGGCGAGGTCTTAGCCGTCTAAACCACCACTGATTAAGTATTTACAGTCACATTTAGCCCATCAAGTCATGAAGTAAGGGTGATTTTAGTGTTTATGGATGGTAGAGACAGAATGTTTAACGTGAATACGTTACTTACTTGATATCAGATATGGTGCAAGAAATTTTGGAGCCCCTTCAAACATTATATTTTTAGGTCTCGCCTGTCGATGCGCATGCGCATCGAGCTTGCGAGCCTATTGCGGCTCAAACAACGTTTAACTACGAAGCAAGGAATCGTGGCGATTCCTTGCAGTGCCCGTGACTTTTAAGCTCAATGCGCATGTGCATTGAGCTTAAAAGCGCGTGCACAGCCGCCCGCATTCCTCCGACACCTTTGAAGTGAAGCTTAGCTTCACTTCAAAGGCCCGGCTTCTTCACACCCACATGCCGCTCTCGCTCTCCCCGCTCCGCTCCGCCCCCTCCCCTGCCCGGCCCGGCTTCTTCACACCCACATGCCGCTCTCGCTCTCCCCGCTCCGCCCCCTCCCCTGCCCGGCCCGGCTTCTTTACACCCACATGCCGCTCTCGCTCTCCCCGCTCCGCCCCCTCCCCTGCCCGCCGTGTGACCTCGGCTTACACTCACCCCTCCTTTCTCCCCTTTAGGCTGCTTTCGGATGCTTTGTTCGCAGCTTGTCATTTACTTTTGCATTGTGGGCGTATTATGATTCCTCATCAACATTCACTTGGATGAGTCAGAACATATTGGCCCTCAATATGGTAAACTTGAGCAATTATTGATTTAGCTGATCCAGTCCTTTTTCTGTTTGATTGTTTAACAGCACCACACCCATAATCTTTACTGTCCTAAATAGTCAGAAATCGTCAAGTAGAAGTGGGAGAAGGTCTGGTCTCAGTGGCGCAAATACAGAGGGAGTTGAGGTGCCTAAAAGTGTGTATTAAATGTATGGATGTATAATCGATCTTGCCTGTTTCATATACATCTAAAGTTGCCGCTCTGGCCATAAACTCTTGTAGCCGACCCTAGGGTCGCTCTTGGGGGTCGATGAATGTACTTGACATCCAACAAATGTTACACAAATTGACAACTGTATTGCATGCATGATTAACAATGAAAAGTATGTATTCAACTTGAGCTTGTTTTAATAAAAAAGATTTTGGGATTAAAGATCTTGCCCTAGCTTCTTGTATGCATGGTGGGGAAAGCTGTGATGAGTCCGGGGAACTAATGTGCATACTGGACCATGCAGTTTTGTTTTCCACCTTTAAAATGATTCTAATGTTTTAGGAGAGGACGCTTTGCAGTCTGGGACTAGTAGTTTCAGGTTTTACCATTACAAATAAGGCCATATACATCTCGCTAGGCAATCTCCTGTTCTTAAAGCATGGTGATGGTGCCATTGCACAGTTAAAAGTACTAAATAACAATAGCACGTTGCAGGGCTCCACTTAGTAGTTATTGAGCCGACTTCACTATTGGGGGTAACTGAATAACGAGAGAAAGCTGGGCAGATTTAAGCATCGTAGTTCATCCAGTCACAGACAGATGACCCGCGTCGTATATAACCGCCTCAGCCCGCCTTAACTATATTTTGTTTCAAACTGTAATTTATATTCTAGACCGGCCTGACTTGTAGGTCCTGATTAATGTAAAACCTGAAACTACATGTCCCACAATGCTTGTGCGTTGCTGAGACTAGAAGGCAGTGTCACATGGATGCATTTGGGCAAATCCTAGTAATTCCGTCGTTAATCTGCTTCAGCGCCACGATCCGGAAATAATGCGCTGCATTAATACAAATGCAGTGAGCAGTGTTAGCTTTTCTCGGCTCCTTTCCCCTCCCCCAGGTGCATATCCCACATTCCTGCAAAACAAAAGTTGCTATAGTTTCTAAAATCAACAGGCACCCTAAGTGTGTGTTCCCGTGCGTCCATGTAAATGTGTGATGGTATTGTAAATATGCAAAATATAGCTTTAGCAAATTATTACCTGCTTTATGTTCCTATTTAGAACAAAAATTCCTTTTTTATGTGAAAATAAATTCAGTTTTAGCAAACTAAAAGTGTTTGGAAGGTTAGTCTTGGTGTTTATGTATTCAAGGCTTTACAGCGACTCACTGGCACACGGCGCTGCTTGCAGTTAAGTTACTCTCCCGTATATCTTCCCCAAACACCTACCGCCCCTCACGGCTTGTTATTTAAGAGTAAGATTGTTCGTAATTGTGCCACTACACCCATTTTGTGAAAAAAAAACTCACTCCCTTACATAAAGAACAAAATGCTGCGCTGCAGGAAATAACTGATTACACTGATTACACGCCCAAAAGGACATTAAGCTGTCAACAGATATACAATCCAGAGCGAAACATAATACGAAAATAAACCGCAAAGCAAAATACGGGCTTTCCTACTCCGCTTACCCAGGCTCTTCCTAGGTGGCTTCCCCCTTTCATTTCACTGCGTTTCCATAGGCCTTTTTCAAATTTTTTCCTCTGGCTGTTTTCTCTCCCATCCCCCCCACTTTCTGTCGCTCCACACCCGTTTCCAAATATAATGTCCTGCTCCAACTGCTAATCCAGGAGGTGCCTGCCCCCCCGCAGCTCTCCAGTTTGCGCTTCAAGTCTGGGATCCAGTGTAGATCGATTCATAGAGCAGGACAGCCAGGGAAGTAATGCTGCCAGCAGCTACTTTTACCTACCTCACTTGGCCCTGCTGCCTCCTACCTATCTGCTCTACGTTCTATCTCAGGGGTCAACAGTGGACACTGCCAACACTCTAACAGCTGCCATTAATACATAAACAGTGAACAGTACCATCACAGCACTAACTAGGAGTGGCGTGCTACTGTAACCGCACAGCTGTGTCTACCGCAGTGATAACACACTAATAATGGGCACTAACAACACTACACGTTCACTGACAGCTGCCATTCCATATTGGGCGCAAGTATCCGCTTGCTTACTGTAATATGTTCTCTTAGCCTGGCATATTTCTTTGTGACCCGAGCTGGGTTGCTGCAGGTTGGCGTCTGCACTTTCCCCCAAATAGTTCCCATATGTACAATTAATAACACTCACCCTCACTCACCCTCAAACCCTCACCCACACTCACCCTCACTCACCCTCAACCCCTCACCCTCAACCCCTCACCCTCACTCACCCTCAACCCCTCACCCTCACTCACCCTCACTCACCCTCACCCACCCTCACCCACCCTCACCCTCACTCACCCTCACCCTCACTCACCCTCAACCCCCCACCCTCACTCACCCTCAACCCCTCACCCTCACTCACCCTCAACCCCTCACCCACAACACATATTGTGTTACAATAGGTGTCACATTTGCAAAAGATAAAACTATCTAGAGATGTAGCATAACGACCAGAGCTGCCATATAAGTCACATAAATACAAAACATGTTGCATTCCAAATGCTATAGGTGTCACATTCGCAAAAGTTATAACTATTGGCATTGTAAATGACAAAGCCATCAATTTAGCAATTTTTAACGACCAGAGCTGCCATATAAGTCACATAAATACAAAACATGTTGCATTCCAAATGCTATAGGTGTCACATTCGCAAAAGTTATAACTATTGGCATTGTAAATGACAAAGCCATCAATTTAGCAATTTTTAACGACCAGAGCTGCCATATAAGTCACATAAATACAAAACATGTTGCATTCCAAATGCTATAGGTGTCACATTCGCAAAAGTTATAACTATTGGCATTGTAAATGACAAAGCCATCAATTTAGCAATTTTAACAACGAAAAAATAAATAAATTGTCATTTACAAGACCAATAACTACAACTTTTCTAATGCGAAACCTATTGCATTCCAACCCCACTCACCCACGCAACGTCACTCACACACGCAACGCCACTCTCACACGCAACGCCACTCTCACACGCAACGCCACTCTCACACGCCACTCATCCACGCAACGCCACTCATCCACGCAACGCCACTCATCCACGCAACGCCACTCATCCATTTGCAAAACGAAAAAAGTTAAACTCTTCTATTGCGAGACCTATTGCATTTTCAATGCTTGTTTCTGCTTGGGCACTCTAGCTACACCTGCCAAAGTGGCCATATCTGTTACAATCTGGTGCCCTCTTACGGCCAATTGCGGTAGTGCTGCTTGTTATATCAAGTCCTGGCGGATTTGATATACCAAGATACTGAAATGAGACGTCACAGAAAGCCACCGGTTTCATTACACACATTGCACACCTAAATGAAGGCTGGTCAGGCATGTCTAGGGATTACACTTTCCTAAATACACTCATAATTTATATGACCACGCCTGACCATTAACACTTTGCAAAAGCTATCAGCTGAGACAGCGTGTACTTAATGCTGGCTTTTGCACTAGACATGAAAAAAGATCACGTAATTCGTAAAAATAATTTTCTTTCACTTGCCTCAGAATATAGAAAAGTACAACGTAATGCAATAGTGATGTAAAAATAACTGTGCTGACCAGGGCTGTGGCAATTCACTGCGCCCACTCACTCCTCTTCATCACTTTGCGGTTTCAACAAGACACCGAGTGCCAAATTCTATTTTAAGTAAATGACCTTGTTTTTTTATGCTCATGCTGATAAAATGTTCCCTAGAAGGATAAATAACAAGAAAATACACACCAGAATTTCGGTAGCCTTGAACAAAAGTATATTTACTAAGTAGAATACCCTCTTTTCCGAGCAACGAGACCATTTGTTGTAATCTGGCTCCCTCTAGTGTCCATTGGTGCTAGCTGCATACACCCCCATTACCTCTACGTCCCTCGTCCTCGACCCAGTCATCACTCATGAGGTATTCCACACACGACAGGAAACAAAACAGGAAACGCTTTCTGACTCCACCCACCCTCCTCTCAGGTGCTATAATACACCCCACCACCAGAAACAAATCCTGTTTTGTTTCCTGTCGGTTGGATGCTGATGGGTGACGCTTGGGTGAGTGCCGGGCACTTACCTGCTTCGGTTGTCCTGTGGTGTTCCTCCTTTGCTGGGCCCTGGGGGTGCTCATGGACCTACGTGGGACCTTTTTGGAGGCAGGCTGCTGGGCTTCCTGCACTTCGCTCCTGGCGGGGACCCTGGGTTGCGGGGCTTCTCGGGTCCCCGTGGTTTTACCCCTGGATCCTGGACTCTTCTTTGTCTCCGCGCTCGTTTGGGCTGTTGCCCTCGCGCCCTGCCCTTTGCCGGTCACTGGGGTGTGGGCCATGTGGTGGAGCACTCGCTTTCCTGGACGGTTGGTGGCGGACTGGCTGCCCGCGTTCTCCGGTCCTTTTGGGCGGGGCGCGCTCACCTCCTGGCTCCGGTTCCGCCCCTCCCTTCGCGGGGGCCGTTTCTTCCTGTGATTGAAGCCGCGTTGTAGGGGCTGGACGCAGGATACCGTTCTCGTCCTCGGAGCCTCATTTTTGCTTGCGCGGGCACCCGGGTGGGCTCCGGGTTCCCTGGCTTCCTTCCTGGATTGGCTGCACGGGTCCTTGCGATGACGTCATCGTCTCCTTTCCGCATTGGTGACTCGGGGTGTTTTCCTTCGTCGGTGCTCCTGGATGGCTCGTTTTTTCTGCCGCCTCCTTCTACTTCCTCGGTTTCCGAGGGGCTGCAGCTGTGGGGTGAGTGTTTTCCTCCTATTTATGGCGGGATTTCGTTTTCTTTCTTCTGTACCACTTGTGAGAGTTGCTGTGTTGCTTTGCTGGTTTGCTGTGTATTTGCTGTTCATTATGGGGAAACACCATAGGAAGAGAAAGCATGTCTCTCCTGTTGGGTCATCCTCTTCCGACAGTGGTGATTCTGCCCCTGCTGGTCGGAGTGCTGGTCTGGGTGACTCGAAGAGGCTGAAGCTGCTGATTTTGGAGACGCTGTCCGAGCTCCAGGCTTCAAAAAAAGGGTGCTGGGGGTCGCTCGGAGTCCCCTGCTCACCTTTATTCTGATATCTCCTCCTCTGCTTCCTCTGATGAGTCCGCTTTGGGTGCGGTGGATCTGCAGGGCAAGTACGTTTCGAAGGAGCTGTTGCCTGATATTCTTGGTCATGTTCGGGAGAATATGGGCTTCCCTGAGGTTTCTGTGGCCAGTACCTCCCAGGATGCTGTTCTACCGCAGTTTCGGAGGCCTGTGTCTTCTTCCATGCCCATCCACCCCTTTGTTATGGATGTCCTTCTTAAGGAGTGGAAAGACCCGGACCATATTTCTTTGCCCAGGTTCATGTCGAAACTGTATCCTTTGCAGGATTCGGAGGTTGCCCTGCCTGATTCGGTGCAGGTGGACTCTATTGTTGCTTCCCTGGTGGGTCGGCCTTCCATGGCTGATGATAATATCCTGAAGGATGGAGTGGATAAGAAAATTGACTCTGCTCTAAAGAAGTCCTATGCTGGCTCTCACCTGGCTCTTCGGTCGGGTGTTTATGGTGCTTATGTTGCGCAGTCTTTGTTGGCTGACTTCAAGACTTTGTTTTCTACTATGCAGGAGGGGGGCACTTGTCCGGAGTTGCTGGAGTCTATGGAACGTCAATCGGAGTTCCTTTCAGACATTGCCTTTGACTCAGTCCGGGCTTCTGCTCTGTCTTGTGGTTCCTCTGTGGCTGCCCGTCGGAACTTGTTGCTGCGGGGTTGGAAGACGGATGCGGCGCAGCGTTCTATGGCCTTGCGGTTGCCATTTTCAGGTACTCTTCTTTTTGGGGACGCACTGGAGGACAAGCTCCATAAGGTTTTCAAGGAGAGGAAGCATTCTTTGTCCTTCCGTCCTGCCCCTTCTCATAAGGGATCCTCCTTTTCTAATGCGAGGTCCTTTCGCCAGCCTTCCAGGTTTCAGCAGTCCTCGTTTAGGGGCCAGCGTGGTGCTCGTGGGTCCTTTCCTCGGAGGTTCCAGAAGAAGCCCCAGCCGGATGGTGGGTCTGGCGCTCCTCGTTCCTGACTACGCCGCACCGGTGCCCGATCTCGCTGGTGGTCGGCCCGCGGTTGGTGGGAGACTGCGGCTGTTCCTCCCTGCTTGGTTGTTGACGACCTCCGACCAGTGGGTACTGGATGTTGTGTCCAGGGGTTACCGGATAGAGTTCCTGTCTCCCCCACCTCCCTCGGGTGTTGTGGTGACCCCATTGCCTTCGGACCCGTCTCGTCGTCTGGGATTGTTGGAGGGTGTTCAGGTCCTGTTCGACAAACTGGCGATTGTCCCGGTCCCCCCCCTGGAACGTGGCCTGGGGACTTATTCGGTTGTCTTTGTGGTCCCGAAGATCACGGGGGGTTTCCGTGTTGTCATCAATCTTCGGGCCCTGAACTTGTTTGTGCGCAAGATCACTTTCAAAATGGATACTTTGCAGAGGGTGATCCCTTTGATCCAGGAGGGCTGGGTGTTCACCTCTCTGGATCTCCAGGATGCATACCTTCATGTTCCGATGGCGTTGGAGGATCAGCGGTTCCTGCGCTTCTGCCTGGAGGGTCGTCACTGGCAGTTTTGCGTCCTCCCCTTTGGTCTCCGGTCCGCCCCCAGGGTGTTCACCAAGGTGGCGGCTCCCTTGGTGGCTCATCTCCATCTCCTGGGGGTGTCCGTTTTTCCTTACTTGGACGACTGGCTGCTGCAGGCTCCTTCTCCAGGGGTCATGTCTCGCCACCTTTCCTTGACCATGCGTACGCTCGAGGATCATGGGTTCCTGGTCAATCTGCCGAAGAGTCACCTGGAGCCTGCCACTCGGAGGACTTTCATTGGGGCCGTGTTCGACTCAGTTCTGGGCATGGTTTTTCTCCCGGAGTCCAGGATTCTACGTCTTCAGTTGCTGTTGAGGAGGTTGCTTTCCCGGGCTTCAGCTCCTCTGCTGCAGTGGCTGGTGGTTCAGGGCCACATGTCTGCCACCGTGTTCACGGTGCCCTGGGCCAGGGCTCATCTTCGACCTCTGTTGTGGCATGTTCAGAGTTGGGTCTCCTTTCCTGTCCAGGACTTCTCGATTCCTGTGCCTGTGACTCCGGAGTTGGTGTCTGCTCTCCAGTGGTGGCTGGACTCTTCGAATCTGTCGAGGGGCATGTGGTTCCATCCTCCGGCTCCCTTGGTGTTGACGACGGATGCCAGCGCTTTCGGTTGGGGTGCGACTCTGGGTCGTTGGTCGGTGCAGGCGCGTTGGCTTCCTTCGGAGTCGCACCGTTCTTCCAATTGGAGGGAGCTGTCTGCGGTGGAGAGGGCTCTCCGCCTTCTCAAGGATCGTCTTCTGGGGTGCAACGTGTTGGTGAGGTCGGACAACACTGTGACTGTGGCCTACATCAACCACCAGGGCAGTACCCGCTGCCTCTCCCTGAATTTGGTGGCCTGTGCAATTGCGAGTTGGGCCGAGTGTCATCTGGTGGCTCTCTCTGCTGTGCACATTCGGGGTGTGGACAACGTGGTTGCCGATTCCTTGAGTCGGAAGTTCCCGTCCTCTCTCTCCCTGTGCCTGGCCCCTCGGATTTTCCGGTTGCTCTGCCGGAGGTTCGGGACTCCGGTTCTGGACCTGTTTGCCTCCCGGTCCGATGCATTGCTTCCCCTGTTCTGTTCCAGGACCCCGGAGTCGGGGGCTTGGGGGGTGGATGCCTTGACTGTCCTTTGGCCTCCTTGGTTCCTCTATGCGTTCCCCCCCTTTCCTCTGATCCCTGCTTTCCTGCTGAAGGTTCGTCGGGTGGGGGCTCAGGTGGTGGCTGTTCTTCCTTATTGGCCTCGCCGCTCCTGGTTTCCTCTGCTTCTGGGTCTGGCGGTGGGCCCTCCGTGGATCCTGCCCCGCTACCCCTCTCCGCTGTGTTCCCCGTCTCCCTCCCTGTTGGTTCCTCTCACCTTGGCGGTCTGGAGGTTGAACGGTTGTCTCTTGGAGTCCGGGGTCTGCCCGACCACCTCATCACTGTGATGCAGGCGTCTCGTCGGAAGTCCACTCTGTCCTCCTACTCGAAACACTGGGCTTCTTTTTCTTCTTGGTGTGTTGCCCTGGATCTGTCTCCTACTTCTTGTGGTGTTTCTTCTATTCTGCAGTTTTTTTTGGAGGGTTTTCAAAAACACTATGCTTTGTCCACTTTGAAGGGTCAGTGGGCTGCTATTCGGGCCTTTCGTGATCCGGCTTCTCTTCTTCCTTCGGACGGGTTGCTGGTTTCCCGTCTGTTTAGGAGTTTCTCTCTTTCTGCTCCTTCTGTCCGCTCACCGGTTCCTCCTTGGGATCTCTCTTTGGTTCTGGGTGCCTTGCAGTCCCCTCCCTTTGAGCCTTTGGAGTCGGTGGAGTTGAAATTCCTGTCTTTCAAAGTTGCTTTTTTGGTGGCTGTTACATCTGCTCGGAGATTGGGGGAGCTTACGGCTTTGCGTTGTTCTCCCCCCTTTTTGAGGTTTCTGGACGACGCTGTGGTCCTTTCCTTGGACCCCGGTTTTATGCCAAAAATTCGTTCCCGTTTCCATTCCTCCCAGGAGTTGGTTCTTCCTTCTCTCTGTCCTTCTCCTTCCTCTCCTTCTGATGTCTTGCTTCATTCTTTGGATGTGAGAAGGGCGTTGTCTGTTTATGTTGATCGTTCTGCTGGGTTTCGGTCTTCTGACTCCCTCTTCGTGACCTTTGGTTTGGCTGGTAGGGGTAAGGCTGCCTCTCGTCTTACTTTGGGTCGCTGGATCAAGGCTGTGATCTTGTTGGCTTACCAGGGCTCTGGTTTGCCTTGCCCGTCTGGGGTTCAGGCGAGATCTACCAGGGGTGTGTCTGCTTCCTGGGCTGCCTTCCATGGGGTTCCCCTTGAGGAGATCTGTAGGGCGGGTACCTGGGCGTCCGAGTCCACTTTTGTGCGACATTATCGTTTGAATTGTGCTCTGTCTAGCCGCCCTAATTTTGGTTCTGGTGTGTTGCAAGCTGTGGGGATCCCCCCATCTGTTTGATTCTGTTTATTTCTGTTTTGTTAATAAACTGTGTCTTGCTGCACTCCTTGGTCTCTGTTCTGTTTCTGTTTGTGGTGTGCCAAAGGCCTTTGTGGGGTTGCTTTGGTATGCCTCATGAGTGATGACTGGGTCGAGGACGAGGGACGTAGAGGTAATGCTATGATTACGTACGGTAATCCCCATTACTCTTAGTCCTACTCGTCCTCGACCCAGTCATACGACCCGCCCGCCCTCCCTTTCCAGGCCTTTGGTGCTTGGTACATCAGGATTTGTTTCTGGTGGTGGGGTGTATTATAGCACCTGAGAGGAGGGTGGGTGGAGTCAGAAAGCGTTTCCTGTTTTGTTTCCTGTCGTGTGTGGAATACCTCATGAGTGATGACTGGGTCGAGGACGAGTAGGACTAAGAGTAATGGGGATTACCGTACGTAATCATAGCATTAATGTACTACCTACCGTGGGAGGAAACTGCAGCACAATATTTGGAATGTAAATGTTGCTGGATACATTTCCTTAGAAAATGCTGACTTTGTAGTACAGCTTTTTTGCCACTACAGTATCAACCCGGCGACTGGAACAGTCATTGAAGGGAAACAGCGTTAACCAAGCAGTCTTTACAATGCAGCTGGACGTGTACCACGTGTTGCATCTACGGGGGTCACCCGCCGGCCGGAATGCGTGCGATGGAGCCTTGCTGGAGCGCTAACAAACCACGGGGCATATTACCAAGCAGGGCGATATCAATTATCGTCGAGCGGCGATAATTCTATCGCTCTATTAGCAACAGCAGCTTTAGGCGATAGCGTGCGGTTTGGGGCCCGCTTTGCATGTCAGCGATATTTATCGCTAATGACATGCAAAGTGGGCGTACCCAACCTGTTAGCGACTGAAAGCAGTCGCTAACGTCGCTATCGCCTATTAGCAAGGCAGGCATAGCGATGAAAATATTCCTGCTATCGCCAAGAACTAACGCCTGCTCTGACCAGTTCTTAGCCATGTTATCCAATGGGAGGTGGATAACATGGCTAAGAGCATTTAGTCGCTAATGCGTGAATATCGCTGTATTCTCAGCGATATTCACGCTATCGCCGGAAAATGTATCGCTTTGGAGATAAACGTTGTTAATAGCACGTTATCTCAGCGATAATTTCCGGCGATGCTTAGCGATAAAAATTTTGTTGCTAAGCCTAGTTAGCGATAAATATCGTTAATTGTTGGTAATATGCCCCTACATGCGCACACAGTGCACTCGTTAGGCGCGGATTGCCTGGGCAGCTCCGCCCATATTTATTTAAACTCTCGTTCATGTCAGCCGGCGTAAGCGCAGGGGAGGGGACCATCCGGCACACGCCGGCAGTAACCACTAGCCCGCTGACAGCCACATGCCATATCAACTCAGTCCTTGACTGGATCTCGTGAGTCTCACCGTTCACTTACTTGACAGGCAAAGTCTCTCAGGCAGGTGCTTGGCCAGGGGGTTCTCTCTCAGGGCATACCTGGATGGGCTTTGGCGGGAACTAGATGCAGGAACCGGGGTGCAAGGCGCCAACGGCAGTCCAGGGGCTTCTGGGGTTGCCTCTGGACCGGTCGGCGAGGGAGCCTGTCCCAGAGGATGGTCCTCTGCCTCTTGGGGTTCTTTCTGGCTGGCGCTCTGCTCTTCGAGGTTGTCTGCGTTGTCTGCATGAGGGGTGGGGTTGTCTACATGTTTGAACCATGAGATGTTGCGGGTCACGTTTTCTCCTTCTTTCTCAACTGTTACCATTGTCCCTTTCATGTCAATTACTGTCCAGTAGCCATGCTCGTACCGAATCTGGAATTTTCCTTCGGGTCGCTTGTCTTTCATGATGACAATGTCTCCTCGCTGTAGCTGACGGGACACCGCTCTTCGGGCCTGGCTGGCAGTGTTGTTGCGCCTCTCTCTCCCCCTGAGGGCACCTTCTTCGTCAAAGGGGGGGGGGACCACCCCGAAGCGGTGGGGAGACCATCTTGGCGGTAGCCGTTGAACATTAGCGCCCAGGGTGTTTGGTGTGTCGATCAGTGAGGTGTTATGTTATGTTATGTTATTAATACTTGTAGAGCGCGCGGTTACCCTAGGGAGTTCTGGTGCTAAGTACTGATTGCCTGAGAAACATAGGGCCGAACAGTAAGAGAAAAGCCATGTCTTAAGGCCCTTATAGAAGGAGATGAGGTCTGGGGCATTTCTGAGTTGGAACGGGAGTTCATTCCATGCTTTAGATGCACAATAAACAAAACTTCTACCTCCCCAATTTTTTTTTTTTTAAAAGGGGGGTTTGAACGAGTTTAGATCCGGTTGATCTTAATGTTCTCCCTGGGATATACCAAGAGAATTTCTTCTTAATGAACTCTGGACCAATACCATTGACCGCCTTAAAGACAATAGACAGTGATTTAAAGCGTGATCTTAACGGTACTGGAAGCCAATGCAGTTTTTTAAGATCTCCCTTGACAGAGGCAAACCTGGATGTTCAGGTCAGCATTCTAGCTGCCGCGTTCTGGACCAATTGCAACCTGTTCATATGTTGTTTTTGAACATTGAGATATAGACTGTTGCGATAGTCCAGACGCGACATTATGAGTGCTGTCACCACCGTCCTGAGATTATTTTTGGTCAGGAAGAACTTTATTTTCTTGATAATTCTGAGGACCATGAAAGATGCTGAAGTCACCATGTTCACTTGATCCCCCCATGGTGAGTTTATTGTCCACCGTGATCACCAGGTTCTTGGCTTTTCTTGAGAGTTCAGGACACAAGTCCAGATCCTCCAGCCTCCATTCTGGTGTCCATACCAAAGGATTGTTACCAAATTTCAAAATCTCGGTCTTACCCGAATTACGTTTTAAGCAATTGGAGGACATCCATGCTGAAATAGAACCCATACACTCATGGAAAAGATCACCCGCCTTCTTTTCCGCTCCCTCTGTCAGCGACAACACAATTTGTGTGTCGTCAGCATAGGAGGTGAGCTGGAAGCCGAAAGACCTGATGATACCGGCCTGAGGTGCCACATAGATATTAAAGAGTGTAGGGCTGGGAGCCGAGCCCTGTGGCACCCCGCACGGAAGTGTAAAAGTTTCGAGGTGTTCCCGTCAAGGTCTACTGTTTGAGACCTCTCCGACTGGAACAATCGCAACAGTTCCCAGGCCGAGCCCTTTACACCTATCTCCGATAGCCGGTCCAATAATACCTTGTAGTGAACTGTATCAAAGGCCGCAGATAGGTCCAGTAGGATTAGTATAGCATTTCCTCCCCTATCCACGGCCTCTCTGATTTCCTCTATAGATTTTAATAAGGCCAGCTCAGTGCTATGAAAAGCTCTGAACCCATATTGCGATGTGTCCAAGATGTTATTGACCGAAAGAAAATCGCTAAGGTGGCTGTTCATTTCCTTTTCTAGCAATTCCGCTGGCAACGGGAGCCTAGAAATCGGTCTATAGTTGTTAGGCTCCTTAGGGTCTAGTGACTGTTTCTTCAGAAGTGGCAGCACTGAGGCTTTTTTCCATAGTTTAGGAAAGATTCCGGAGGATAGAACAGCATTAAGCAAAGGTGTAAGTGCAGTTTCTATTAAGTCAGGGATTTGCTTAATAATCCACACCGGACAAGGGTCACTAGGTGCACCAGATTTAATGAGATCCAGCAGTTTAATTGTACCTAACCTTTCCAAAGGGGTAAAAGAATCCAATGATCTCACATGGACGGCCATATTATCCACATCATGTATGTTGGAGTTGGTCTGATTATTATTGATCGAACCCATAAAAGAGGAAAATATAATTTCTATTTTCAATCTGAAAAATTCTGCGATCTTATTGCAGAATTCTGGGTCGCCCTGTTTCTTAGGAGTATTGGGACTTGATACTTTAATAATGGTCTTAAAAAGTTCCTTTCAATTGGATTCAGCCTTAGATATTTGCAAAGAGAAACACTCTTTTTTTGCTTCTAAAAGTATTTATTTATAGCTAGAGATGCAGATTTTATACTTTTCATTATCGGATTCTTTGTAATATTTACGCCATGTTATTTTGGCGTGTTTACGGACCAATTTCTTGGCCCTGAGCTCTTCTGAGTACCAGGGAGCAGTGGGAGAGGCTCGTTTAGGTATCCATTTTTTGTGGGGAACTAAATGATTGCAGGCATACAAAAAACAATTGTTATGAAGAGTCATTGTCTCCTCCACATCCAACGGAAGCTGATACATAGAATTTTTAAGAACAGTTTCAAGGCTCTCAACGTCCAAGATGGTGTGCTCCGATACTCCCGCAAGAACCTCTGCAGTTGCTGTTCTGGGTCATTTTGCTCCGCTACTGCGATGCAAAGGGTCTTGTTTATTGTCCACATAAAATGTTCAATCTCCCCATTGGCCTGGGGCCATTGCGGGGTGATACGCCTGTGCCTGATGTCGTTATGGTGTAAGAACTCGCGGAACTCGTGCACCTGGAACAGGGGTCCGTTGTCGCTGCAGAGTTCATCCGGATATCCGAACATGGCGAACATCTTTACTAGAGCGGGGCCAACATGCAGGAAGGCTCTTGAGTTCACGACCTCTACCACAGGGTATTTTGAGTAGCTATCGATTAGAACCACCGTGACTCGCCCACCAGGGAAGCTTCCAAAGTCCACCCTCACTTTCTCCCAGGGGCTTTGCCCATGTTTCTCTGTATGAATGGGCGCAGGCCTCTCGGGCCTGCTCGTCACTTGACAGGATGGACATTTCCGGACTGTCTCTTCTACCCAGGCATCCATCCCTGGAACCAGACTGTCTCCCGCATGCGGGCCTTCATCTTTTCCACTCCTTGGTGCCATCCATGGGCGAGCTGTGTTGCCCGTAGTTGAAGGGATGCAGGGATTACGATGCGTGGCCTTCTGAGGTGAATGCCTCCTTGGGTGAGGCTCAGCTCATTTCTGACTCTCCACTTGTGCATCAGGCTTTCTTTTTCTGGGCTTGACCGAGAGTTTGCGGAGTGCAGAATTTGACGCCACTGTCCTCCTTGGACAGCGTCCTGGACTTTGATTATAACTGGGTCCTTTTCAGCTGCTGCAGCCACCTCTTCGAGGGTCAACGCTGGAGGGCATGTGAGTGCCGAGATCATGTTTATGTGCGCTTCTGTGGCGTTGGCGCTTGGCTCTTCACCTCCCTCTCCGGTCGTGTCTGGGTGTCTCGACAGGAAGTCAGCCGGGTTCTTAGCACCGGGCCGATAGGCTACATCCATGTCGTAGTGTTGGAGCCCAATAACCCACCGTTCGATGCATGGCGGTGGGTGGGGAGCTGATCCCTTCAACAGCGGCACCAGGGGTTGGTGATCTGTGATGACGGTGAAAGGGTGTCCGCATATGTATAAGTGTTAATGTCTGCAGGCCCAGCGGATTGCTAGGGCTTCCCTTTAAATTGGAGTGTATCTCTTCTCTGTCAGGGATAGCGCTTTGCTGGCATAGGCTAGGGTGGCACATCGTCCGGGCTCTTGATCCTGAGTGAGGACGGCCCCATAGCCTACGGGGCTGTAATCCACGAGTATTTCTGTCCTTTTAGCAGGGTTGAAGTACCCCAGCGTGGTGTGGTCGAGGAGAGCATTTTTGACGGCTTGAAATGCAGACTCTTCGGCTGGGCCCCACTGCCACATAGCATCTGCCTGGGTTAGGTTTCGGAGGGGTTCTGCGATGGTGGCTAGATCTGGAATGAAGCGGCTACAGTACATAGCCATCCCCAAGAAACTGCGGACTTCAGCCATGGTGAGCAGGGCAGATGGGTTCTTGATGGCTTGAGATTTCCGAGGGTCTACCTGTATGCCTTCTTGTGTGAACGTGTAGCCGAAAAACTCTATTTTCTGTTGGAACAGCATGCACTTTTCCTCCCATGGTCCTGGAGTCTTTTCAGTGTGGCTCTTACATGCCGGTTATGCTCTTCCGCCTTTTGCGAATGGATGAGGATATCATCACTCACCCTCAATACACCAGGTAGCTCAACCAGGATCTCCTTGACTGCATTTTGGAATATTTCGGCGGCAGAGGATATGCTGAAATTCAGCCGTTTGTATCTTCGGAGTCCAAGGTGCGTGCTGAATGTAGTTATATAGTGACTGTCTTTGGCAAGGGCTAGCTGATGATAACCTGCATTCAGGTCCAATTTTGAGAACCACCTGGATCCATTCAAATTGGCCACGATGTCATCCCTGGTCGGCATTATGTGGCGTTCGTGTCTAATGGCGTTGTTGGAGAGGCGCATGTCAACGCAAAGCCTGGTCTTCCCCGGTTTGCGAGCTTTTTCAGCGATTACCATAGGTGACACCCATAGTGTGGGCCCGGACACCTTCTTTATGACCCCTTGACCCTCGAGCTTCTGCAGCTCTTCTTCCACCAGGGGTCTGAGGTGGAAAGGGATCATCCTGTGTCTTAGCGCCGTCGGTGAGACGGTTGGGTCTATGTGTAGTCAGATGGGGGTTCTCTTTATTCGTCCTAATCCCTTAAACAGGTCTTACTAACTGGTTGAGTAGTTCCTTTGTCTGGTCAGACTGCACGCACCTTGCGAACGTCACTAGTCCCAGGTCTTCAGCTGCGTGACTGCTCAGCAGTGTGTCTGCCTCCTGGTTGATGACATGGATATCGATGGTGATCTCAGTGTTGTTGAACTGCACTGACAGTCATTTTGCCTTGGAAGGGTAGTGGTGAGCTGCCTCCATATGCAAAGATCTTAGTCTTTGACTGTCTAAGTTCAGGTCGGGGCCTCAACTTGTTGTATTGCTGGATCCCCATGACCCCTAATGGGGTGTTGAAGCGCTTTTTCGACGAGTATCACTCTACTCTAGAACACATAAAGGATTAGCAGGGAATTAGTATAGTGAAATATGAAAGTAATTTGAATGGTGGATGGTATTTCAATGGTGCAGTAGTTGCAGTGGCAGAGGCCCCAGGAGTACAAGACGCCACTTCATCCAAAGTATAGTTGCCTTCTTTACAACCAAAACAGGGACGGAGGACCTGATCTCTTTGCTTGCATTATGACCCATGGCACTATTGCCAAACCACTGACCTCATAGATTCAAAAGTTTTGAGTTTGAGCCTTAATGGTGCAATTGTTTTTCTGTTTTGGTTGTAATATTAAGGACCCAAAGAACTGGTCGTATTTTAAGGATATTTATATATATATAGATATATGATAAGAGAGACAGCCAAGAGAGAAAGAGTTTTTTTACTGTATAGTTTGAGGTCACCTCCTAAGTTGAAAAGAAGAAAACTATATCTTTCCTGATAGAAAAAAACAGGTTGAGATCTATACATGACAGGAAAAATAGATCAAAGTCTTAGGAGAGAATATCCTGAATATAGAGCGGGAGAAAGATTAAATTAAAAAATGCTGTGCCTATGTGTGGTTTTATTCAGCTTTTTATATTCTCTTATTCACACCTTTTCCATTATAGTCTTACACTTATTGTCTATGTTCTTTCAGGGTGATTTTGAGGATGCCACAGACGACTGCAGGAAATATCAAATGGTGTATCCCACTTCCTTTGTGGATTTCATCATCATACCCTTAAAAGCAGATTAAATGGATTTAGAAAAACTAGAACATTGCAATATGTTTTTGTTCAGTTATGGAAAAGAGCCCAATAAAGAATTCATATCAAAACTAAAAGTTTGTTTTTCTTGGTATTTAACATAATCAGAGGACAAGGGATTTTTTTTGTTTTAAGCGGATCTGTGATGCACTAAGCAGTGTTTTAAAAATTCTACTCTACTGCTGTGACAACAGGGGGTCTGACCCTTGCACAATACTAATACATGGGTGAACCTTCAATCCTCCTGCAGCCCCACTGTCTGTATCTGGCCCTTGCAGACCCTCTGTGCCCCCTACCTGCCACTGCATTGCTTCCTTGTGCCCCTCCACCCCACTGCAGCCCTTCTGTGTGACCCCCATCACACGTCCTAATAAAAGAAGCGGGGATACTAACCAGGTTAAGCAGTATGCAGGTGACTTCATGGAATGTGACAAAAGCTCGTAACATCATGGTGCATGACAGCGCACGTGGCATCACAGGAAGTGACATCACAACTTGTGATCTCACAGGAAGTGACATCACAAGAAGTGGCATCAGATCGTAAGACCTCACATATGTTTTGCGGGTCTTAATGGGTACAATTTATGAGTTTAAAAAAATTCGATTCTGCATCGGGTTGTGCCAAAAAGGAGACGCCACCCCGATGTAAAATCTGGGCCTTAACATATACATTTACTTTTTTTAAATTCTGCCTTAAAGAAATTGGAAATGAGGAGAAATGTGACAGTAAATCTGTTCTGCTCAAATGGTTGCAAAGTCTGCATTTGAAAATATCTTATGGGATTAAGGCGCCTGTTGTAAAGAACTTTGAATGCCCAGTAAATCTCAGGAAATAATATTAATGGTAAAATAACTCTAGAGCTTAAAACATTTACTGGAGAGATCTGTGTTTTGTCTAGTCCCAGTTTTGAATCAAAGTAGCATAGAGGGTTAATGTGTCTCCTGCTAAGCACATCATGCAACATGCAGATGACGTATTTTTATTTTATGTAGATAGGTTAGTGGGTTCCTGCTTTTAAAACAGAGATCCTTTTGTTACTTGCAGTTCATAAATAGAATTGAAATTACATTTATTCAATGCTTGCTACCCCTAACAAGGTGTTGAATAGCTTTATGATGAGTAGCATGCTACCCACGAGCCTGGTGTTAGTAGTCAGTCCATTGATTATCATGGTTAGTCTTGCATACTAAAAGAAACCATTCTGTGCATTTACTTCTGTTTTTTGTGCTTAATTAGTGACGTAGGTGTCATTACAGTGGGTATCGTGAAAAACAAATACTTGTTGGAATAGATGTTTTTATGGGTTCCAAAAAAGAAGCATAAGACAGGCATGACAACTAGATTAGTTTATATACAGAAGAGGCATGAAGAAGGTGGAAGGGAAGCAGAGGTGTATTTAAAATAAATAGTGGGGGTGAGGTAAGTGAAAGTTTCATTTAAGGTCAATTTTTTTATACAGGATTTTAAGAACCATAGCAGGTGGAGGTTTTTAGCATGAACTCTGTGGATGTAAACCTGTCGAAAGAAACAGTTATACATTCTGTTCTAAAGAAATGTGGCTTTTAGCAATCTTTCAAGGGTCACTTATTGAAGAAGTGGCACAGATACTTACCACGCTGCAAAAATGAATTCCAGTGCTTGTTGAGTCCCGTTTACAAACGACAGTCAAGCAGTGCAACATTTAAGCACATCCTGTTACCCTTCATCAATTATTACTATTTTATACCTACTACAGTAGTATGTTCAATACTATAAACTGTTGCTTCAGTTAATGTAAATTAATTTATACCATACATAAAATACAATTAAAAAAGAGATCGGGGAATGGGCTTAAGCACAATTGCACCTATCCTGAGTGCTGTTTTGTATAATCTTTTAGGTGCCCCTAAATCTCCTAAGACAGAAACTGTCTTACTCTCAAATATAGCACAACTTGGTCCAGCATACAAATGTTAACACAATTATTCAACAGTAACTATAATTATTATGTACAGATGTAAATCAGCCATAGCAGAATCAGTAGTGTTCTTTGCAGTTCATTCTTTATTTATTCTTCAGTAAAAAGACTGTAGCCGTAGACAACGCGTTTCGTCCTTCACGGACTTCTTCAGGGCAGAAAATGAGCTTGTATTATAATGTTATCATATCTCTATTTCAGTATATCCCCAATCAGATTCGGCTTGATCTCAAATATCTCAAATGTGTTCCTTTCTTTTATTTTCATTTCCTTAACAATTGCTCTTGCGTTGTCTTACTTTATAATGCACTATTAATTGAAAAAAATACAAATCAGGACTGATTTGACAACGCCAGAGCAATTGTTAAGGAAATAAAAATAAAAGAAAGGAACACATTTGAGATCAAGCCGAATCTGATTGGGGATATACTGAAATAGAGATATGATAACATTATAATACAAGCTAATTTTCTGCCCATACATAAAATACACATATAATATAAATCATAGGTTATGTAACCACCCACCAACCGTTTTGTTAATATATAACAAGACAGTTGATAAACACATCGCAACATCATCATTAGTAAATTCAGTGCACGTTTCTGTGACCCATTCACTAATTGGTTCGAAAGATGCTGTCTCCTGCGTCCATGTGAAGAGCACTAGGCCACAAAGAACAAACACTATGTCCTGTAGAATGGTTGTGTCTGAGGTCACCCTGACCGTCCACTATTTACCTTGCCTCATATACATGTATCTCTGTACCCATGCCTAGATCACACCAATCGCCAGAGGGCACACGTATGTATCTATATGCCCATGCCTAAACCCTATCATTAGTCTATGTTTAAATCCTGTCAAACCATAGAGGGCACATATCCTGTGTGTGTATCCTTCTGATGAAGCACAGTGAGCTATGAAGCACATGTGACTCCTACATCATGTAACTCTCACAGTCTTATGTAACACATCTTGTACATTGATTTCCACAGTTTTATAAATTATTGTCAATGTATAATGTGTATGTGTGATGTAAATCACTCTGACACCCTGCATTGGGATGAGTAGAGCTGTATTAGTGGTATTTAAATTGTTATTTATGTAAATATTGAGACAAACCAACACATCTGACATTCTTACAGTGCATGCATATGTTATTTACAGGGACTCAACAATGTCAAAACCTTCTCAAGTACCTGTAAAGAAACAGCAAGCTGTGTGCCTTTATTTCTCCTCCATTGCATTTGCATCTAGGTGTGAGGCTCCAGATAGCACCCAGCCAGGATACTCTAACAAAAGTAAGGTCTGATGGCCCCTTAATTTCAGCCTTTGTTTTGGGCCCTCATGGAATTTGAAACAACAAGCCCCCTTGCCGCCTGCACGTTGCTGCTTGGAACGAAAGCAGATAACATGCAGGAGCTGCTGAATTTATCCATACCCCTGCTCTAGACACTATTCATTTAATCTGAAACTGAACTATGTTTAAATATTCTCTCTTTCTAAGACTAGAAACAGTCTGTGACAGTTGGTTGTTTTGTTTTTCCCTACTGTCTATTATGTCTCTCTCTCCCTTAACTCATACTGTACTAACTGACCAGATAAGGTAACCACCCTCTTTGCCTAACTTTGTATATATTTTGTGTGGATTTTAATCTAATAGGTCTCACATCATATGCTCAGCGACTTGATGATTGTCTTGTTCACAATTATGTAAAGCAATCTGATGCCTACAGGTCTAGCTAGCGCTATATAACACCTATAAATAATAATAAATAATCTGATAAAGTACACTGATTTTTGAGGGTGGAAGCATTTTTGTTTTTTTTGTCTTTGCATCAATAGGCCACAGATCCAGTATTTAAACCTCTTTATCTTCTGCTTTCACTGTGATATTTTAGGCTCCTGTAATTCCAGTACCTGCCATGAAGAGCAGAGACAAAACAGCACCTATCGGTGAAGGTGTGAGTTCAGCATATTTCAGTGGGGCACAACTTCTTGATAGGGCGGACAGCATCCACCCTGTCAAAATAGTAGGCAGACCCAGTCTACATGCGCTTACTCCCAACTTGTGCCCTGCTTTTACCCCTTTGCACCTCCTTTTCTTTCACATCAATATTTGAGAACATTGCGAGTACAAGCCTTGTGAGTGTCCTGTGTGCCTGCATGGAGGGTTGCTCATGCTCACTGTAGTCCTATGGCCCATGCCTGCACAGTCTGGTGCTGATTCATTTTTTGAAAAATATACATTGACATATGTATGTTTTGCCTTAAGTATCCAAAACTGTCAAATTTATTTCTACTAACTCTTAAAAAAGGCATGAAATACAGATTTTATCAGTGGTTTTGGAGTTACATGTGGAGAAAAATCTGCTTGGGGACATCTCATTTAATAGTACTTGAGAAAAATGAGTTGGCACTCCTTATGCAGCTGTTTAGCCACTTGATAAATGTGCACTGATTAAATTTGTAACATTCATAGATATCCTACCACCAGACTTTATTTCCCCAAAGTTTGGTGCACACTGGCAAACCTGCCAACTGTGAAAAAAAACTACCAATGCGGAGGTCCTGGAGAGTGTTTAGGCAACAGATGCATATTTCAGTGGCCACGCATTGGAAACGGATGGTGCTTTAGGTTTGAAGAGCTACCACTACCCCGGCCAAAAACTCAAACAAAAATCTTCAGAAGCTCACTTCCCTCTCCAACAGGGGCAGCTCCTCCGTAAAGGCGGATGAGTGTTGCCCCACAGCCTGCGCCAGCAGATGATAAATAAAATGGCAATAACACAGTTATTGTCATTTTATTTATGCTGTCTGTCTGAACTCCGCAATAACTATGGGGCAGGCAGTGCATGTCAGTGAGGAGGAGTAGAGTGCACTCATAAGTACGCATGTGTGCTTGCCCGGCCAAACACACATGCCCACTTATGTTTCTCCAACCCGGCTGTGTTACATAGTGATCCACGCTCCTATAGAAAAACTGTCTCACCAACGCTACCCAACTCCACAATACTCACCATTAATCAAGAATCACTTACCAAGGCCCATAAACTAACGAGTCAATTTCTGAGCGACTGAATCATGTGACCTAATTAAAAAGAACTATTCACAAAACTATTTACACATTTATATACAACTGCAGTATAACATTTCTTACCATGGATTTTAAACATTTATCATTTTAATTAAGTCACTAAAGTAAATGGATCAACTGATGGTAACAAGACCATGAATAAACAAGACCAGCTTGGCGTTTCAAAATCTTATTTATTAACTATTTAATCAAAGAAAGAGCATTTTATTAAATTATTTTTATTAGCATAAAATTAGCAGCATTTATTTGAGGAATAGCATATTAGACTGGCAAATTCAAGTAAAATCTGTTAGCATGATTTAAGTATAATAAACGGTTTCCATCAGCTAAGTTTTATTTTCCCTGTCTAAAACTCGCTTCACCTAAAAGAAAAAGGCATTAAGTCAGTTATTCTTACGTGCGCCAAAAAGTCCTTCAGCACATCACGCCCTTCAGGATTCGGGAAGCGAGAGGCACCCTCCTGCCCATGGGGGCAATTTTTATACCTTTCTGACTAACTAAAGTAACTAAATTCTGCATTCTTTTCTAAAAATCCAAACTCGTGATTGGCTGAGCCCCATCAGTCCACCATTAGGTCATTCATGAAATGAAATGAACATGAAATGTTATACTGCAGTTGTATATAAATGTGACACTCAGATCTCTGGCTGGTTAAAAACAGCAAGTGACCACTTTGCCCCTCTCAAAAAAATCAAGATTAACCGGAAGGCAGATGCCCATAAATGGTTCTCCCCCGAATTAAAGGAGATGAAACTACTACTCCGCCAAAAGGAAAGGAGATGGAGAGCTCGCTATGACCCTGGAGACAAGCTCCTCTATAAATCAGAGCAGGCAAAATATAATACAGCAATCAAATCAGCCAAGATAGACTATTTTTCCTCCAAGATCCTAGCGTCCACAAACAAATCAAGAGAGATTTTCTCAATTGTGGATGAACTATCCAACCCTGATAGAGTGTTGTCTAAACCTACTCCTACACAGGAATTATGTGATAAATTGAATACGTTCTTCATAGAAAAGATCACAACAATCAAAGCTAGTATTGTATGCTCCTCACCAGCCGCGATCCCATCTGATTCTTTCATGAATAATCATACCCTGGATAGTTTTCCAACAATCGATTACGAATCTCTTATCTCCTTGATGTCTAAGGTCAAATCGGGTTCTCCCAGAGACTGCTGTCCCCCACATATATTGAGGGAAGTTTTCTCCACCATCCCCCAACCTGCCCTTTCTTTACTAAATTCATCACTTACCCAAGGCCGCGTCCCCAAATCATTTAAGGACGCTACAGTGGTCCCTCTGATCAAGAAGGTCGGTGCCGATTCGGCTGATCCATCTAACTACCGCCCCATCTCCCTGCTCCCATTCTTAGCCAAGGTCTTGTAGGCACATGTTGCTAAATCCATGTCCACCTTCATAGAAGAGTCCGGACACTTGGATCCCCACCAAGCCGGCTTCCGTCCAGGTCATTCAACTGAGATGGTTATCTTGGCAGTACTGGATGAGCTCCGCAGGGAGGCTGATATTGGAACCCCTCAGGCCTTAGTCCTCCTAGATCTGTCTGCCGCGTTCGACACGGTGGACCATAAGATCTTGGTCGACCGTGTCGGTCGGGCAGGTCTGCAGGGCAGGGCCTTGAGTTGGGTTACCTCATTTCTGGAAGATCGTTCACAGGCGGTTCGCCTGGCTAATTTCACAGCTTCTGAGTTAGGTTCCACATGTGGGGTCCCTCAGGGTTCTTCCTTGTCTCCACATCTGTTTAACATCTACCTACTCCCCCTGATCAAAGCCTTAAAACAGAGGAAAGTAAAAACATTCAACTACGCAGATGATCTGCAGCTTTCCTTTATAATAGATAATTCCACCGAATCTATTACCAACTTCCAGGACACCATGGTGTTCATCCATCACTGGATGGATCATAACCAATTGAAGCTCAACCCTCGAAAGACGGAGGTACTGCTGATAGGAGACAGCCGCATCTCCTGGGGCCCTCATTATTGGCCGGCCGAACTGGGGCCTTTCCCTAAACCCTCCTCTTCCGTAAAAAGCTTAGGGGTGACTATTGACGGAGACCTGTCCCTTAACACCCAGGTGGGAGCAGTTGTTTCTAAATGTTTCTTCCAACTACGTAAAATCCAGAAGATTCATCACCTGCTCACCCAGGCAGCACTGATACAAGCTGTGATCGGCCTAGTCCTGTCGCATTTAGACTATGCAAATTCAATCTATCTAGGCCTTCCCTCTTATCAGATCAAGAGACTCCAGCTTGTGCAGAACCAGGCGGCACGACTGATATATCAACAACCTAAGTGGCAATCGGCCAGACCCCTGATAAAAAAGCTCCACTGGCTTCCACTTCTCCAACGTGCCATCTTCAAAACCGCCTGTCTCACTTTTAAGTCCCTAAACTGTCACAGTCCAATGTTTATTAACAGCTTGATCGTGAGATACACTCCTTCCCGTGACCTTCGCTCTAAACATCAAAACCTGCTGGTCAGCACAAAGTTCAAACGCAAACGGCACGGCGGAAGCCGTTTTGGCTACCTGGCGCCACAACTTTGGAACTCACTCCCATGGGAGATCCGCTCCTGTCCCCATCTGCTCCAATTCAGAAAGCAGCTAAAGACATGGCTGTTTACACAGGCACATGAGTAATTCACTCCCACTGCTATCATTTCAGTACAGGCTACTCAGTACAGTCTCAACAGCGCCATGAAACCTTGGTCAAAGTGCGCTTTATAAATTGGTTATAACATAACATAACATTCACTCCTGACCAAGCCCGGGCCTCATCATAAGCCCTTATTGTTCTTAGATTCTCCATCCTTCTAGCTTCCTCGAATGTGTTACATTCGCCCAAGCACAAAACTTTACTTCCTAATCTTGGCAGGCAATTCAAACTTCCTGTCCTTGGACTTGTCTCCAAGAACACATTCAACTCGACCAAAACTGCTTCTGCATTAAAGGTTGATTGTTCAGCAAAAAGCTTTTTTTTTTCTGCGCATGAGTGAAGGCTTCACTCTGGTCAAGTTTTCTCATTCTGCAGCACTGCCAGCCATTTCTTAGGCCCATTCGAAAAACTATTATTTAAACAAACACAAGACATCAATTAATTAAAGAATTAGGATTTATTCTGTTACCCACCCCTTTTGCTAAATATTAACCCGTTAATAAATGTTACCTAGCTGAAGCACATTTAGCAGCATTTATATTTACTTTCTCCATTTAGGCCACAAGATCCTCCTCGAGCTTATTCCACATAAAGACGAAAAGACATAACATAAGCACACACAAATGAGCACGTCATTAATTAAACAGCCGCATTTAATACTGACAAAGACAATAGACAAGGTTAATTAATTATTTCTCACGAACTTGCAGTTGCGACATACAGCACATATGTTAATCCCATGTGTCGTGTATGTATTTAAACTAAGTTGATTAGTACATTTCATTTCATGCTTATTAATACGATTATAATATTATGGAAGTTTAACTTTGCGAGTCAGAACAAAATATTATTCTGAACCTCGCTCCATCAAAAGCATGGTTGGAAAAAAGGTACAGGCTCCAATGCACCTGAGCGACAAACAAGGCCGCTCAAACCAATCCTGTCGCTGCTCTCATGGGAGAGCAGCGTCTGGATTGGGTGTGGAGTCTGTGCCCTGAAGGCCCATCACCTTCTGACCCTACGGCGAGGAGCAGCGAGGTGACCGTCAGCAGGAGTGGAGCGGCAAGTAAGTTTTCTTTTTTTTCCGTTTCTATTATTTCAACTCCCCCCCCCCCAAACTCCTGCCCTCCCCCTGCGCCCGCCCTACCACTTAGGATAGGCAGCAGCCGCCACTGCTGTCCAAGGAAGGGTGGATAATCGATAATAGAACTGTGCTGAGTCCCCACATATGAGCTGGAAATCTACTCTTTAAGGGTTTAACTCACCTTGAGGTCAATAAGTGAGGTCAGTTTTTCCCAGAGTGACTGTATGAAGAATGCTAATATCATGTGACACACAGTGGCATATGCAAGTTGATATGTCTTCATTGGTCAAGGGGGTAGGAATTACGTAAAAATACAAAAAAAGAAAACGCCTTAGAGGGCATTGCACAGGTGTACTGGCGCTTTGAAGAAACACATTGCCTGCTGGGAAGCAGCTGAGCATCCAGTTGTATCCTATTTCAAGCTTTTGTGATTGTCTTGTGTATTGTTTTCACTGGTAAGCTGGAACGAGAACACTCTATTTGTGCCACGAGTATTTGCTAGCTTTTGGCACGTAATTTTATACCGTTTTCTCTTCGATTGTTTAGTGCCTCAATCTTTTATAACAACACATGGGAGTTGGGCACACCCTCAGTCGAAGACGCCCTCCAGCGATCACACACCAGTTCAAGTGCGGACTGATGCTGTTTCCGAAAAGCCTTCCTTGCTACTTCCAAGATGGCCGCCTCAGAGCCCCATCTGAAGTCGTTACTTCCGGTCCACCTGGCTCGCGGGCCCGGAAGTGTGGGCGTGGTTTCAGGGTCACCTGACGCCCTGGGCCGGAATGCGGGACGTCACTGGGCGGGCCAAGGCCGGGGCAAGTTTTACCGCAGGAGAGAAAGTTCATAACGGAAGGAAAAGAGGAGAAAACCGGAGCCCCGGGGGTGAGTCCGGGGAGCAACCGAAGGGGTGGTGTAGAGAGGCTAACACAGGAGTTTAATGGCGGGGGAGGTGGGCTGTTAAGGCGAGGAAATCAGAGATATTTTCAGTATTTTTACCTGTTTAATCTCTTCTCAGCAGAAACGAAAAATAAGGAGTGGGTACATTGCTCTGGGTGTTTTTATAGACTCTTCAATGTTCGTCTCCGCCACGCCCGTCTTTGGCTCAGCTCAGGGCACACTGTGGGGTCAGGTGCCCCTTGAACAGATGGCTGTGAAGTCTCAAATCCTAATGCATGTTATGATAACGGAAGGCTGCTCATCGGCAAACCGTTTCCCCATGCAAACTGTTGTATATTTCTGATGTTATGTTTTGTCATGCTTTACATCCTCTGTTCCCCCTCCTATTTGTGAGTTGTTGCAGAATAAATTTATTTTGTATTTATTTTAAAAAGTTTTATATAGCGCTAGCTTGACCCGTAGGTATCAGAGCGCTTTACATACACACTGTAAAAAACAGAAGGAAACTGCATTACATAGTAGGCTGGCAGTAAGGAAGCAGAACCAGAGATAAAAAAAGAAAGACAGTTTGAAAAATAAATACACAGTGCATCGGAGGGGGGGGAGAATAAGAAAAGGTGGTTAGCTCAGTCCGGTCACCAACTATCCTTGAGTGTCAAGAGAGGGAAGAGACAACTCGGATATTGAAGTCTAGGTTAGTTGACTTTGGTCAGGAAAGAATTTGTGAAGGCGATGGAGTTTCAGGTCCCTTTTGAAACAGGAGAAGGAGGGGTTGCATCTGAGGACTCTAGGAAGAGTGTTCCACATCCTGGGAGCGTTGCCAGAAAATGATCGGTATTGGGTGGTTTTCTTTTTCGATAAAGAATACACGCAGAGGAAACCTAGAGTGGCATAAAGATGAAGGATAGCCATGTTGTGAGAAGTAATCATATACAACATGAGTCTTACACTATTGATACACTTATTTAACACGCCCATCCCTTGTTCCCTTACTAGTCCCCCATGGAGTATTCAACAGCTGTGAGCTCATGAAATTAAAGCTCTGGCAGTAATTTAGCTGATGGTGAAGAATAAACTTACCTGTTACATGTACAAGAGTGAAGTCTTCGTTTTCATTACAAATGTGGGGCACGCCCTCTAAAGACCTCAGTATCTGAAGTATTTCACTGTTGACCTAGATACAATTCCATCACTCTAAAGTTGAAATATTTATGTTTCTTAGAAGTCTCTAAGCTGATAAAAGCATCCGAAACGCTACCGCACGGATGCTCTTGAATATTCCCAGACATTCTACCACTGTCTCTGCTCTTTTCAAGCTCCATTGGCGTCCAGTCAATAAAGAAGTTAAGGCACTCTGCATTTGCCATAAAATCTTGAATCAGAAAGGTCTCCATTACCTCTTTTCCTTGATTAAATTATACCATCCTAACAGGTGTCTCAAGTTCTCAGGGACAGCATTGACTGTGGTCCCCAAGATAAATAGATCACGTCTGGGTGGTTGCTCTTTTCAGCTACCTGACCGCTAAGCTTTGGAATTCCCTATCTCTCAATCTGAAACTGGAATGCTCAAAAGTCACGTTTCAGGAAAAAAAATAAAACCTGGCTATTTAGACAATTCTAAGCGAGTACTGACGAGTGTTGTGGGACACTTGTGGTCTATGCAATCCTAGCGCGGGGACACTCAAAATGGAGTAGCAATGTGCTTTATAAAACTCATCTTTATGAAAAGAGGCGCCTACATGACTTTTACTGCGCATGTACCAATGATTCGCCACCAGGGTATTGAACGTTAGTGACCACTCAGAAAACCTTCTGGACATTGCATCCAGACTCCAGTGATACTGCCTCTTCTGAGCACAGGCCTTGCAACATACCCTTATTTTGTCCTATCTCATTTGTTTTATTTATTGGATAGGCAGCTTCTGAAGCCCTGACTATCCCTTCTAGTCCTTTATGATCATGTCAGTGTTGGTCTAAGTGCTTTCAGATTGACGCAACGTATAAATAAAATCCATAAGCTCCTAACTTTATAGTGTCTCCATGTTATGCCCAATGCTTAATTTGAAACAGTGGGTGCCACCGGCACTTATGTTTTCTCATTTGACTTTCACCAAGAGCAAGAACACAAAAAACACAGAATGAAAGCGAAAGATGGAAAAGCTGTGACATCGTAAGTAAGTAAAGATGCGAAAGAGCAAGCAAGTGTGAGCTATGGAGCAGGGAGTATCTGGTGGTAAATTTGTGAGGCGGAATCAAGACTACGCTGCTTTGGTATTCTGCACCCGCAGTATTTGTAGTTTGGATTTGGGCCCCAGGACGCTTTTGTTTTACAAATGAAGTATTCACTGTGCCCTTAAACTCTGAAATACACCCTCTGTTAATATTAGGGGTAATGGAATTGCGTCCCTATAATTTTCCTCATCAATCAATCAAAGCATTTGTATAGCGCACTACTCACCCGGAGGGTCTCAAGGCGCTAGGGGAGGGGGGGTCCGCTACTGCTCGAACAGCCAGGTCTTGAGCTGCTTCCTGAAGGCGAGGTGGTCCTGGGTCAGGCGGAGGTGGGTCGGGAGGGAGTTCCAAGTCTTGGCGGCGAGGTAGGAGAAGGACCTTCCCCCTGTGGTGGCTCTTCGGATGCGGGGGACGGCGGCGAGGGTGTGGCCGGTCGATCGAAGCTGGCGTTTGGGAGCGTAGAAGTTGAGGCGGCTGTTGAGGTATCCTGGGCCTCTTTAGTGACTACGTCCCTAAATCACGGGTTTCAGTGGATGTCGGGGTCTGAATTTAGAACCGTGTGGCAGAAAGTGCTTACATTTTTCAGTACCAACCAGCACTTAAAGCACCCATACATTTTTTAGAGTGTCCAAGCAGTGGCAGGAATTCTCAGTGAAGTGTTGCTACCCTGCCTGGGGGTCCCCGAGTCTTGTGTGCAATTCCAAGTTGTTAAACACATCCTGATACGTTTGGAGTTATGTTTATGTTTGAAGCCATAGCACATTTGAAATAGACTGCCAGAATACAAAATTATTTGCCTCTAAGTCATGTTGGCTTCTCCAACGAGTAGCTTGTTGGCTGCTGGTAGCTCTACAGCTACCTGTAAGTATCTTTTCTCTGCAGGTCAGCCTGCTAAAGTAGAAACCTTTGCTTGACTGAATTAATATATGTAATCCAAAATTGAAAATCATGTATTAGAGACAACAATTTGTGTATTTTCAGAACTCGTACGCTTAGCTGGCGTTTGGAGACAAATGTCTGGATTTTCAAAATATATTTAAAGCTGATATTTTAGTGATAAATCATGAGGCGTTGGGGAGACATAATTAAATGTGTTGCCTTGGTGCCAGGGGTATTGCAGCTGTGGCTGCAGTGCATTATTAACTTTGTAGATTCATTCAAAATTGTTAAAGCCATTTTCACATTACTTACCGCAACCTTGCCTTATGCTCTGAGGTAATCACTGCGGGTAATCTTACATGGGATTGGCACTGATGTAATCGTGGCTGACTTGGTCACTATTACATCAAAGAACAACGGTTCCTGTGGTATAATACTTTTTAATATAAACTTGATATGTAGCTTAATAGCAATTGGCACTAACACAGATGTCCCACATTGCCCTGTCCTGACGAGACCCGTATCCCTGAGGGTCGAAACGCCGTCGACGCCACAAGGAATTGAACCACTAAAATAGTGCCTACGATCGTGTAGAACCACTATAACAATTATTTATGCCTTGTTTGGTCATTTTCCTTCCTTTTTCATGTATCCAATAAGAAACCATTGTGCCCTTATGTAGTTTATGTTGTATGTAGTGTTATTTTGGTTTCACATGTACACTTGGGACACTGTGCACCTTGTTTGTGTCTTTATATTCACATGACTGTGTGACAATTTAAATATGATTGAATACGACTGATACAATGAAGTAAAACATTCTTGAAATGTATATAATTGGTTGTGTATTCCTTTCCGCCATCCCTGTCAACCCTCTGTGTTAGTGCCAATTGCTATTAAGCTACATATCAAGTTTATATTAAAAAGTATTATACCACAGGAACCGTTGTTCTTTGATATAACTGTCTGCCCTGGTTCCTATGTGAGTAGGGTTCCCCTTGTTTTCCTTCAAGAATTGGTCACTATTACAGCATTAATAGTAATAATAATCGTAGCTCAGTATGATTTTCATTGGACATAAGTACCTCTTATTACAAAAAAAAGGTCGGAGACCCCCTGCTCTGGTTTCTATTCATATGATCTGGTCGAGTACACTGCTTTTTGAGGATGAAGACATTTGGTTTTCTTTTGTCTTGGACGCAATAGGCCACAGAACCAGTATTTAAACCTCTTAATCTTCTGCTGTCACAGTGACGTGTTAGGCTCCTGTAATTCCAGTATCTAGCTGGAAAGCAGAGACAAAACCCACACCATCTGTGTTGGTGTGTATTATCACAAGTATTGGCATTGGAGCAGATTTCAGAAGCCTATAATAAAGCTCTTTTTTTGCTCTGAATTGGCATAGTTGAAAGAGGCTACAGTGGCCACAGAGCTTTCAGCAGTTTCCTACTTGTGATCCAAGGGACATTAAAAAAAGGCCTCTAGGATCTCTGCCAATCTTCTTCCAAAAAAGGAAACAAAAAATCCTTCCAGGCCTCGAACACTGTGAACGGAACTGCTCCAGGCACTGTGAACAAAATGGAAATTGAGATGAAGAGAATGTCTTGTCAGTATTTGCTTTGATTCACATGTAAGGTAAGGTTTTGAGACTATCTCAGCTTGAACCGGTAGCTGCCCATCAAACATTCCTTTAAACGTGCCAGGAGCATTCTCCACCATTGTTGACATACCGCACGCTTCTTTACAGCGAGGAATGTTTTCATTATCAACAACTGCAATGAAGGAGTGTGACTGATAAAGTAGTGTTTATTTTCTACAGTATAGTTTAGAATGGATGGCTGGTTACAATGATTGCAAACAAAAAGGGTAAAGTTTTCTTTTGAGATTGGGAAACAGGCATGACTGTCGTGCCTCAGGAAGGGAAGTTGAGCAACAACTGTTATCTATTTCTTCAGCAGCTCCGTCAGCGTTGAGACATCTTGTAGGCAAGTCTGAAGCTGCTAAACCAGAGCCCCCAGGTGCTGGCAGAGGAGGGCGAGGTACCTGGCCTCATTCACCTTGGCAGAGTGAGAGCACGACTGCTGGACCCATTCCATCAGCACAACCACTTGTGGAATGGGCAGGTGGTTAAGAATATGTGCCAATAGAGAATAGGTTTGGTTTCCCTGGCCGCAAGAAGCAGTGGAGACATAGGACTGTCCACCACTTTCTGTTACGAACAGGGACACGCTTTGCTGCTCTTACTTCCAGTTCTTCTTGTCAGTTCTGCCGGTAACTTAATCACAACGTGCTCTGTTTCTGGAATACCTGGGTGTGGCATGTCACGTGATTTGGGTATCGTTCATTGAGGAGTTTTGCACTTTCATTGCATGTGCACTTTATTTATTGGATATCTAGAAATGTTAAAGGGGTGTATTCCCATAGGTCTCTGCTTATAGTGCTTCTGGTTTTCCCTTTTCATTTTCATTACCTTGAAAAGAGAAGATGGGCAGCAGCTGTCTCATCCCCTGTAATTGTACGAATTGGTTTTTGCTGCAGTGTTTCCGCTCCTCCACACGCCTCTTTAAAGGTGTGGTATGCCCCAAGGTACTGAAGTTGTTTGGAAGAACAACTTGTGCTTTCTCAGTTGACTTGCAGGTGCGTGAAGCAGGACGTGTCTCCCAGTCCTGTAAAGAGGACTGTGAAACTTTACAGAACTCTGAACATTTTCTCTGGCTCTCTCCTGTGCCCCAGGTCCCCCAGAGATGTCGGGGCCGACCTGGCTGCCCCCTAAACATCTCAGCCAAGGAGAGCAGGCAGGTGCCTGTATCTCTGTCTCCACTCCGCCGGTCTTCAAACCCCAGAAGAAGTTTGCTACAATCCCAGTGCCCAAGTCGCATACTAGTTCCTGTGAGCAGAACGGGGGCTCAGGCCTCGGACAGCCACCACCTTACCAGAGATCATCTGCGGGTAAGTACATTATATCACAGCAATTCATTCAAGATATTGGTGCTGTATAGGAGTATGAAAGATTCCTACAGTGACAAATGGTGTGAGAGAGACACCTAATAGGCGTTCAGAGAGAACAGCGAGAAAAGAAGGATGCAGACTAGAGATAGATAGTTCAAGACGTAAAGGTTGAGTGGCTGAGAGAGTCATAAACAGTGATCCGTAGTCGCGCCTCTTCTACGAGACAAATAATGCATGGCGTTGTTAATGGGATGGAGTGCAGATTTTCGTGTATTAAGTTGTGGGTTAATGAGCATTTTGCAATGGTGTGGGTTAAGGTTGGTGGTTTGAAGCTCTGATACCTATTTCCTGGGCACTTTCAGAGACTATCTGAACTTTGGCTGGCATCCATCATCTACTAATGCTTTCTTATTATTGTGATTTGCTCTTCCTTCAAACTCAAAATCTCAATGTTACTTTTTATCTCTACATCATTCTTTCCCCAATTCCTAGACCACCATTATAACCCTTATCTCGTGGTTTCTTGTCCCCACTGTTTCACGGTTCCTTCTTTCCCCTTCTTATTTCATTCAGTGACCACTTTTTGTCTTCTTGCTGTGACTGAATCTTAAACTCCAACACATGGCTAATAGTCTCTTTCCTCTTACAGGAGGATTTACTATACCCTCACATCCCGACAGTCCTGGAAGCCAGTCTTCTAGCTCCGAGGCTTTCAGCCCACACTCCAACGAAACCACAGAACGCTATTATCAAGCAGTCGCAGCTGCGTCTGGAGGGCAGGATATAGCTGTCAGGGGTCCAGGCCATCCTTCCTGGCAGATGCAGGTGAGTCCCACAGCCCTTTTTATTCTCCCTCCCGCGCCCACCGTGTTCTTTGGCACCCCGTATTAAGGCTTACTATGTTTTTAAAACCTTTTTAATTTGCTTGTACAATATAGATGTGCAAATTATATACGTTGCTACAGAAGAAACACAATTTTATGAGCGGACCCTCTATGCGTAAGATGAGATGTGCAGGTGATGCTGATGTCATTGTCCTGGTACTTCCTATTTGCAGTATCATGGTATCATCCTAAGTGGCAGCATCTGTCTTTGGGTCTAAAACTATGCTTGATTATGCTACCTCTAACTTAAAATAATTAGGCAAAGCCACCCAAATATAATTACGTTAGCCAAAGGTAGTGTTTAGAGCGATGGGAGGGTGCCACCAAAAAAGATTTTCACTCTTACGGAGAGGTCTTTTGACTTGATCTAATCTTACTAGAGCCAGGGTTGTTATGGAGGGAGTGGGGTCTGTGGTCTCAATTTTAGGCAAAATAGCGACAATGGTGTTGCGTTTCTATTCTGAAGTGGCCCAATTGTTTGGCTTTTTGTTTTGTTTTGTTTTTAAAAAAAATGTTATTTATCATTTTCAAACAAAACGATAAGCGACAGGTCACATTTGGTCATATCTGAGATACATGTAGAGACTGGATGAGTATATACAAAACAGATGACCGTGACAAAATTCAGCAGTTGCGGTATAACTAGGTGAGTACAACATTTCAGCTTGAAGGCACTTTTAATCAGAGGGAATGTGAGCTAGAGTACTTGGGGGCAAGGAGTTCACAATGTTTCCTACACGTATGTGTGGTAGTGTATCGGTCAAGGATCCAGACATCCTAGGACTGAACCATTGGAGCTATGACATGATACCTGAAGCAAGTAAAGTGATGTGATTGCATGATGTGCTTACGATTTACACAGGTGGGTCTATGGCGGTGGGTGTGTTTGTGGAGTGTGAGTTGTTGCTTTCGGTGTATGCAGCTACCCATGTAATGAACAGGGCCCAGATGTCTTTGGGTCGTGATGCAGTGGGCATCAGATCCCAATACGCTGCGAGCGTCTCTTGGCAATAGGCCACGTCTTTTATCCACATGCTGATGGTAGGTGCGTGGGGTGATCCCCAGTGTATTATGATGCTATGTTTGGCAAGGAGGAGCATCATGGCTGACAGGCGTCCCACGCCTGGAGGGGCGTTCACGACGCTGCTGAGAATTGCAGTGTGGGCATGCCGGAAGCCTGTCACTTTGTGAACAATGTCGAACACCCGGTCCCAAAACCATGAAATGGGGCTGCAGTGTCATGATGGGTGTAAAAAGGTGGCTTGTGCATCTGCACAACACCAGCATGCAGCGTTCGGGCACAAGCCCATTTTCTGTAGCTGCAATGGCGTACGGTATAGCCTGTGTAAATATTTGAAATGTATGAACCGCAGTTTATAACTTGGAGAGAGGCGCTTGAGTTGAGCACAGCAAAAGGCCCATTGTGTGTATGTGGGAGGTGGGTCCAAATCCGAGGACCACTGCGTTAGTGCGTTGGGTGTCACGATCGGGTTGGTCTGCTGTGTAATGTTATAAATGCAGGTTATAAGGTTCTTGGGTGAGGGATTCGCTAATATATTTTCCTACGGGAGCTGGGGTGTATGTGCAGTGGGAAATGAGCTGTGTATTTGTCTACAGTTAGCCCTGAGTTGGTGGTAAAGTAGGAGATCCAGGATGGGGGCGCGGCATCTTTCAGGTTTCATGGCCGAGGCAAGAACTCCTCCACCAGGTACAGGTCAGCAAAAGTGGATAACCCCCTTCGTCGGGCTCTTTGTATAGAGTCGGTACAAAAGGGGGTGGTGATGGACGGAGCATCTGAATCAATCAAACACTCACACCCAGTCAAAAGATCTGGGTTTAATACATCACCGTTCTTTAGCCCACTCTGCCACCCCAGTTCAGACATGGCTATATGCAAATCAGTCTGACCCTGTGCCTCATGGGCACAGTCCAGCCCGAACTGCCAAGCCATGCCTTCCCTGGACCGGAAACAAGCTTCCAAGGACCGGTTTCTGGCATTCCAGCCGTCTTCAGCCCGGCTTGCTTGAATCCAGTGGCAAAGTGTGGCAGGGTACCTTGCTCACTTTGCCACTGGATTCAAGCAAGCCGGGCTGAAGACGGCTGGAATGCCAGAAACCGGTCCTCGGAAACTTGTTTCCGGTCCAGGGAAGGCATGGCTTGGCAGTTCGGGCTGGACTGTGCCCATGAGGCACAGGGTCAGACTGATTTGCATATAGCCATGTCTGAACTGGGGTGGCAGAGTGGGCTAAAGAACGGTGATGGATTAAACCCAGATCTTTTGACTGGGTGTGAGTGTTTGATTGATTCAGATGGTCCGTCCATCACCACCACCCCCTTTTGTACCGCTTTGTATAGAGTCAGCGTCCTGCATTGGAGGGAAACTTGGATGGCGGGCTAGGGGCGTGGATGGGGTGTAAAGCAGTGGTATTTTCATATGTTGATATGATCAAGCCCCTATCTGTGAGGCCTAGTCCCCTAACCGAGTGGTGTTGGCGCATCCTGGCCGCGAGAGGCTCCATAGTTATCGTGAATTATAAGGGGTCCAAGGGGCATCTCTGCCTAGTGCCTCGGGAAAAAGCTCCAACAGTAAATCGTTCACCGTAAGTCTGGCAGTCGGGTTGGTATATATTAAGTGGATGTGTTTTTAAAACGTTAGGGTTCATGCCAATCCTTGGGAGTATAGTAAAAAGGAACGGCCTCTCGAAGGAATCAAATGCTTTTGTGGCGTCTAAAAACGCAGAAAGCGCTGGTAGGTTGGGGTCTAACTGATGGAGTATAGAGCAAAAGGTGCCAGGTTGTGGGAGGTGGATCTTCCAGGAATAAAGGCAGATTGGTCGGGTCTAACCATGATGGGCAAAAGTGGCTGCAATCTATTTGCGATCAGTTTGGCCAGTCTTTTCTCATCAAAGTTAATAAGGGAGAGCGGGCGATCGGAAACGCACTTGTTTGCCGGTTTATCTGGCTTAAGGATTTTCACGATCATAGCCTTATGCATCGTCGGGGGAGGTGGCCTATTTCGAGAGATTATTGGTATACTTCTAATGAATGGGTGGGGGGGGGGGCACTTCAGTAGCATAGGATTTGTAGAAAGTGGCTGTTAGGGGGGCTTTGTCTCCAGGTAAATTGTTAATAGCTTGAACAATGTCCTCTTTAGTGAATGGCACGTATAAATATTCGCGGTGGACATTGCTCAACCAGATCAGCTCAATAGAATCTATAGGACTGCAACTCCGCGGGCGGGTTTAGGTCGCAGTGTATAGGGATTCGTAATATCTCTTCATTCTGTCTTGGGTGGCAGACTGTCCACATGCAGAGCCGGAGTTCTCCTCCAAAAGCTTGGTAATATAAGCAGAGGTGCAGTGCTGTTTAAGTGTGTATGTCGGAGCTTACCCGGGCAATCACCCTCCCAGTATGCGTGGGCTTTGGCATTCCTGCCAAGGAAATTCGTTTTGCGGAACACCTCATCATCTTGCTCATTTTACTACAAATAATGGCGAGGTGCGACTTTAGGCCTGTTTGAAAGTCTAACGTTTCCGCCTGTTGTATTTCCTTCTCTATACGTTCGAGAGTGGAGCGGATGGATTTTAACACCCCCGATTGTTTGGAAATGCAGACCCCCGTATAACCGCATTAAAGGCTTCCCAGAGCGTGGAGGGGGAATCAACAGATTTGAGGTTTGTAGAAAAGTATTGCTGGAGTTCCTCACGGACCTCCTCACGGAATACGGTGTCGTTCAATGCATGCGGCGGTAGGCGCCAGCTAAAGGCTTGCGGCTTGGATAGTGGTATGGTCCAGTTTAGCTGAACCGGGGGAGTGATCGGACAGTGTGTGTGGTGTGTGTTTGATGCTAGTAGTCCAGGAGGCTATATCCTGGGTGACCAGCCGGGACCAGGCATTGTGGCAGGAAGAGATGCACGAACCCTCACGGGTGTCTGGGTTCCATAGTCACCAGATATCTATCAGGCCATAGTCCAATGCTATGGTGTTGAGTAATTCCGTAGTTTTGGGGTGCAGCTGCCTAGCTGTACCTATGCGGTCCATTGAATCTTGCATGACTGCATTAAAATCTTCCCCCCAAATAATTTGGCCTCGCCAAACAGTTATCTTGGTCCAAATGGTTTCAAAGAGGGCAGGGTCATCAATATTAGGGCCATAGACAGGCGCTAGCGTCAGTGGTGGCATGTGCAGCATGCCTTGCAACAGCACATAACAACATCCAGGGTTAACACAGGATTTAATTGTAGTCCATCCCAATTACAACAAATTAATATTGCTATTCCTTGGGCGTAATTGGAATATGTAGCGGAATGTATCCCGCCCCCCCCCCCCATCATCATTATCTATTGTGCAGCTATATATATATATATATATATATATATATATATATATATATATAGTGATAAGCGTGAGTCGTGCCTTTCTGTGGTTGTTTAGACCACATATGTTCCATACTAGGATTGATACTTCAGTCATACAGTGTAATGTGTAGTGCGGCTAGGTAAAACATACCCAAATCAAGTAAAGACAAAGTGAACCCTGGGAGATCCCCTGTGGGGGCATGGGTTGCCGGCAAACTACCCTGCACTTAATGCAGGGTTGCCAGGCATACTTATCAACACAGGAGGTCAATTGAAGGGCGCCAAACAAGAACAATCATTGTATTAATGGTGGGGCATAAGCAACGAAAGGACAGAGAAGTTCAACTGTGGAATTGGAATATAACACATTGCGGAATGTGTCCTGATACCATGATCCCAAGCTTAATCGTTATCACTGAGTCTATCCCTCGCCTCAGCATTTAGGTGTGTTTTGAGGGAGGACCGTCCTGGGCAAATATGTTTGGCGAATTTAAGTACAAATTTGCCATCTGTGAACAAGTGTGCTTGACCGTCGTGGGACGGTAATTTAGTACTTGTGCAATGATGGGCCTAGGTGTACCACCCACAGGCGGTTTAGGGCCAAGAGAACGGTGTGCACGTTCAATTACAAAGACTGCAGAAAGAGATCACGGAACAGAGCTTTGACAAAGGGTTCCATTTTGTGAATTGCGGTAGTCTCCGGAACTCTGGCTTTGCGCAGATAGTTGCGCCGGCAGCGCGCTTCCGAATCCTCATTTTTTGCCTTTATTAAAGAAAGAACCCGCTCCATATTTAGTCGGTGCTCCTTGTATTTCACTTGATACTCATGGGCTACTCCAAGGCGTCTGATCGGGATTCAGGAGCATTCACTTGGCGCTTTACATTGTTGAGCCCTGCTGTTAATGTGTCGAGTTTGGAGTCCATAGATTTGATGTTGGAGCGCACCTCCAGCATCGACTTCATGCTTATCACCAGCCTGAGAAGGTGCGCCTTCATGCTCAGAGCCTGCTTCTCCAGCGCCGGTTGTGCGCTTATTTTCGAAAGGCAGTTTGGACTGTTTTGGGTCGTTTTTCCCCATGACGAGTTGTGTATGCGGCTGGTGGGCCGGTTGATGCAATACACGTTGGGGCCCCACTGGCACAGATGTCCTAGTCCACAGGAGCAGGCAGCCAGGCACTCCCCTCACCTGCCTAGCATTCCGTCCACTATCTGGGCAGAAAGCACCCCAGGGGCCTGAACGAGGCTGTCCATGTGATGCCAGCGAGTGGAGGAACTGAGTGTATCAGCCCCAGAGGCAACGGGATGCCGGCCCCACCTAGAGTGACACACCCCGCTCCAACCTGGCACCTCCAATGCACCAGATCCCGCAGCGCTGTACCTCAGGGCCCTCACCCTCCCACCCGGTCCTGGGTACACGCGCAGCCCGTGGCACCCAGCGGTCACCCTGCGGTGACCGCCTCAGGAAACAGGGTTCCCAGCACTTGGAAGCATGGACCAGGGCCTATCGGCCTATTTGCGCGTGTTCAGGGTCAGGCCTTAGGATCTTTCCGCTTTTACACATAGGTGCTGCACCCAGGCCCAGCACACGAGATGCAGTCAGCCTCGGATCCACGAGGCACAGCTCAACAGTGGCCAGCACCTCCGCAGCCAATCGCAGCATTCCTCTGCAGCTCCTCGTTTCAGCCGGTTACTGTCCAGGCCTTGTGCACCACCACAGCTCGCTGGAGCAAGCAGGGTTCACGCTGTGAGTGTAGACCAGTGTGTTAATCCACAGGTAATCTCCAATATGCTCAGCATGTGTGGGCACGACAGCCCACACTTAGCCACAAGAGCCTCCGGGCCGCAGAGCAAAGCAGCGGCGCGTCTCAATGGCTTACGCAGCTGTGTCCATCCGCCCAGTAGGCTCTTCCCCCAAATCAACGGGCGGGGTTGGGAGGGATTGTGCCTCAGGAGCGGCTTTACGGGCAACACAGGGTAGGAAGGCCACACTGCTGAGGCCGCCTGTCGGGCCCTACTCGGCCTCGAGGATGCTCCGATACACGATGAGCGCAGCGGCTTCTTCCCTTCACCGTTCAGCTCAATAGAGGCATAGGTGTGTTCCTCGTCTAGCGCTTAGTGAGTAACGGTAGTGCAGGAGACGCTGGACCTCCATTGTGCAAAGGATTTATTTAGAATAATTTGCCCGCCCGGCAGAGCCCCTTTAGAAGGTGGCAATCTTGCTGCTCGGTCAAGCCACGCCTTGTTAGGTCGAGCCTGGAATTCGCATCCAAAGGATGCGTCCAGGTGGAGACTTATAGCTAGCTGACTCGGGGGAATGAAGGACAAGAAACTGCCACGCGCTTCTCTTCGGCTGGATTACACTGCGTGCACGCGCACCCACACTCACGCATGCGCACATCACAGCCACACGCATACACAGGCACACACACCCCCCCCTCCACCCGCCACCGCACCTACACACACACTAGCGCACCTACACGCACACAAAGAGACCCCCCCACACACACACCAGCGCACCTACACGCACGCACGCACACATACAAAGACCCCCCGCCGCCGCCATCGCACACACACACACACACACACACAAGCGCACCCCCCTAGAACTAAGCCACACTTACCGCCGGGACTTCTGTAGCCGGGGCTCTCCCTCGGGCATGGGAGCCCCGCTTTCAGGCACTCCGTGGGCGCGTGCGCGGGACTTCCGAAGACGGAAGTCCCGCCCGCCCAAAGGAACTCAAAGCCTCAAACGCGCATGCGCAGTGACGAGACACCACATGTCCCCATGCTTTACCTTGAATAAAAGTTTAGCAGGACAGAGATGTTGACAGTAGGATCCTCAATGCAGTGGGAACACTTGGCCCCTACAACTGCCCTGCATGCCAGTCAGCGAGGTCTTAATCTTCAATCAGGATTTCCTTGTTAGGCTCGGCCGCCTTCCACAAAATGAGTGCTTCTCAAGTTCGCCCCATTACGGCGCTAGAGGACTGGTGCCTGCTCCGTTGGCAGTACGTCCATGGAGACCGGAGCCAGGTTGCGTTAATTCAGGCCTCCACAAACACCTGCGGCAGTGTCCCCTTTACAGTCGGAGCCTCCCTCACCTTGTGCGCGCTCCGTGTCTCCAGACTCTTGCGCCCTGCATCGGCTCTCACGCCCGGCTGCAGCACAGGCACCCCGCGTGCACAGCGAAAACGCCCCATGGCCCCCACCTCCTTCAGCCTCCGATGTTGCGGGCGTCCCAGCGTTCAGTAGCCACCGCTTCTCCTCACCGATGGCGCAATCTCAGGCGCCAGGCTGCCGGCGTCCCCGCTGCACACGCCGGAGGCGCTCCAAACTTTAGGCCCCGGCTGCACTATGTAAATTAGGCGGTAGGCCTCGCCAATGCCGCGTCGCTCGATGTTATGGCCAAATTTCTTGCAGAAAGCTTAATATGACCTCCTGGTCACTGTTAACAGCATTATCGCAGCTTCGAACCGCAGTCTAGCATGCCATGTACGGATGTATTTCGGATATTTCAGCCTCGGCTGGCCATTCCGCAGCTCAGGGAAGCCACGCCCCCTGAAAACAGTATTTTACACAGCGGTCTAAATCAGCCTTTCATCCTTCTGAAGTGAATAAACTGAGTACCATTGAGTTGGGTAACAATAAACCTGTGATATTCAGTGCCAAGATACTCTTGGGTGAATGTGAATTTTACAAATACACATGTTCTGCTACATAATTGAGGTGCAAAAGGACGTTCACAGGTCTGGGCTCCAGTGCCACTGCACCTGCTGCATTATTGGCAGGTTATACCGTGTCCCCACTCCCTCATACACACCACCTAACTGCAGCTTGCCTCCGACATAAGGTACGGTTGGCACATTGCAGTTCTCTATTCGACATGAATATTTAATGTCTCAGCCAGTGTAAAAATAGATAAAATCACCCAAAGACAGCATTTTTCCCCTTCAAGGTGCCTACTTAAAACAGTATTTAGAAAAACAATGCACTTTAAAATGTGTTCTAGAGGTTCCATAATTACACCTGACTAGGGTTGCCACCTGACCGATTTTTTAAAAAAAAATTTTTTTTTTACTGACTCCGCAGGTATTTTAATGTCCCAGATAGTACAAAAATTAGCATGTACATATCAAATTTATTTCTATCTATCATTAAAATTTGATACTTTATTACGAGCCATATATTATATGTTCCTTTTTATACAAACAAAACTTAACTACTGCATAAATAAAAAGACATTGCCATTTACAATACTAAAAGCTCAAACTTTCCTAATGCGAGACCTATTACATTGCAAATGCTTGTTTTTGTTTTGTTACTCGATTTAGTGTGTTCAGACCATAGTAAAGCTATTCAGTGAGATGAGATTGTTATGTCAGGCCCCGAGACCGTACCCTGGATTTCCTGCTCGTCAACTGTTCTTGAATTAAGCACCATTTTAGTTTCTGCTTAATGCTACCTTGGCCTGACTGCACAAAATTACTGCTTATAACATGATGTTTGGGTCTAGCAAAGGGAGTAACTAGATTAACTGCATCCAGAAAATTTGAAATCTTACTCAAAGACACCTTTATTTTGATTATATAAAAGCTACTGTGGTGAAAGAAATGACTGAAAATTGGGAGTTCATTTGATTCTTGTTGAAGGTGTCAAACTAAGAACGTTGAGCCTTGATGCCCTTTACATCAGTTTAAGCACTGCTCACCAGTGGCACCTCCTCTCTGTCCTGGGTGCCCGCTTCTTGCACCACCTGCTAGTGTGAAATCATCACTTTGCCTACTAGGGCCGATCTTCACTCTCTCCATCTCTGGTGGAGCATTACAGTGCCAGGCAGTGCTGGCTCCTCCAGCTGCCTACCAGTATAGTCTTCTTTATTTGCTCCTTGTCCACTGGTTACCTTGGACTTCACTTTTGAGAAAGCTGCATGCAAAACCAAATTGTTTAAGTTCACTGCAAGTGTTGTCGCCTACCAGTGGTCATTGAACGGCCCAATCTGTAATTATTGCCCTTAGCCACACGAATGTACGGTGAATGAATGAATGAAGAAAATTTGTAGAGCGCAGCTGCTTCTCCAACCGGAGCGTCCCAGCATTAGTTGCAGGAAGGGGAAAGCAGACTACTGGCATACCTTTATAACCAAAGCGGAAATAAAAAAAAGAGATTCATATTTATTTAAAAACACGAGTCTTGAACAAAGCTATCGTGGGGATATTCCGAAGATGGTCAGGAAGAAAGTTCCAAAGTTTAGGGGCCAGAAAAGAAAGGCAGTGACACCAGCTCTAGATTTATGTATTCTTGGGATGCACAAAATATTTTAGCGGGTAGAACATAATTTCTGAGAGGCTCATCAATCAGGGGCTTATAAAGCGCGCTACTCGCCAGTGTGGGCCTCAAGGTTGTTACTTTATCATCTTGTTTTGAATATAGATTGGGCCCCTTGTTGCAGTGCCTTAAAAGTGAGTACTAGTGTTTTGACTTTTATTCTTTAGCTGATTGGAAGCCAGTGGAGTGTTTCAAACCTTTACGGATTGAGTTTCTTTGAAGAATGTTCAACACAAGGTGAGCAGCAACATTCTGAACCCGATGCGTTCTGTTTATCAGATCTAAAGGGGCCGAAAATTAGCATAATCTAGCTGTAAAGACGACTGACACAGAAGGTAAGTGTAAGGTCTTTATTATAATAACCTGACACCAGGGCACATCTGTTCGCTGCCACCATAACCTAGTAACTGACAATCAACTGCCAACCTGCCGGTGGTCAGTTAGACATACTGACGTCACAATGCACCGGCAGGTCGCTCGTGCAGAGACATGGCACGAGAGCAATGCATTAGAGGAAAGAACTTTATTAATAAACACAACACATCTCCCTTCCCAGAGCAACTTGTCAGAAAGAGAATGTCCTGGTGAAACATGAGGAAGGGAGGAATGACCACTGCTAATCACAAATGTAATCTTGTAATTTAGCTGGTGGTTTCACCACCCTTCCGTACCTGCTCACAGAAGGTTCATCCTGACCACTAGTGTCTTGCGCCATAACATCTTCATAAATTGAGTCATCGGAATCAGAATCTGCTTCACTGTTTGTCTGGTACCTATATTCTTCACTTGCCTCCTTACTCAGACTACTACCACTGTCTTCTACCCGAGAAGCGTCCGAATAATTCTCACTACCCGAAGGTACATCATTCATACCCAGAGATACAATATTGGTACCACTCGGTTGAGAACCTTCCCCATCCTCTCGGTCTAGAATCCACTCATAGTCTTGAGAACCGGAAGCCCCTTCCTCATCAGAAATGGATTGAAAGTCAACCATTCCTTTCCTTTCTTTGCATAATGATAAAGCAGAAAAATGCCAAGTTTTCCCATCACTCAAAAGGGCGGAATTACAAAACACTTCTTTAACTTGCAACGGTTGTGAGTAGTGGTGTTTCCCATTGATGACACTTTTGTTATTCCTCACTCTCACATAGTCTCCTGCTTTAATGTTAACCTCTTTACATGAATGTTTTTTGTCATAGTATTTTTTTTCTATGGTTTGACATTTTCTTACATTCTCCTTTATCTCCTCTGGAGACCACATTACTCTTTTAGGAGTAACCCATCCTACATTATCTTTTGTAATGGGGGTCCTCCCTCTCAGAATCACAAAAGGACTAGTACCAGTAGACACACATGGCGTAACTCGGAATGACCAAAGGTTTTTCATAAGTTGCTTCCTCCATGACATGTCATTCTGATTAGCCAATTGAATTATGCCTTTGATCACCCGGTTAAACCTCTCTACAGCTCCGTTCCCTGCCGGGTGATACACAGATGTGGTTTTATGTTCTATTCCTTGGTTTCTCAGGAACTCTTTAAAAATTTTAGACTTGAATTGTGGACCATTATCTGACACCATGCAATTGGGAAGGCCTTCTCTAAGGAATAGCTTCCTCAAAAATCCTACAACACTTTTAGCATCAGCTTCCTTCACCACCTCCACCTCTGGCCACTTTGAGAAATGGTCTACTAACACTATTAGGTACAGCATCTCACCATGTTCATGAATAGGCCCACAAATGTCAATTCCCAATCTTGTCCAAGGCATATCAGGACATGACAACGGTTGAAGGGGTGGTCTCAACGTGTATTTTGTCTTGTCCGAGTTTTCACAAGCTGTACACTCTCTGACACCCCTTTCGATTTCCAAGTCATACCCAGGCCACCAGTAAGAATTTCTGACCCTGCTCTTGGTTTTTCCAATGCCAAGATGTCCCTCATGGCAAATATCCAACAGTTTTTTACGTAACTTCTCGGGTGGAACTACTCTTCCATTTCTCAAGATAAGATCCCCCTCTACAGATAACTCATCTCTTACTTCCCAAAATGGACGCAAAAGGGGAGACAATTTTTTCTTTTCTGGCCACCCTGTTCTTATTTTCTCCTTCACTTCAATCAGAATGACATCTTTTCCCATCTGTTCACTCCACTCTGCCCCTGAGATACATGGTACTTCTTCCGTGATATTAGCTACACAGAAGGTGTCAATGTCCTGAATTTGGTCATCTCTGATTGGAAGAGGTAGACGGCTTAGACAGTCCGCCACCTTGTTTCTCACACCCGGAAGGTATTCAACTTCGTAGTTGTATTCTAACAATTTCATTGAAATTCTGGACAAGCGAGGAGAAGCAACCTGAAGACCCTTGGTAGAAAGCACTTTCACCAAAGGCTTATGATCACTTCTAAGGGTGATTTTGTACCCCCAAATGTATTGCCTGAAATAGTTCAAAGCCCAAGCACAGGCTAGTGCTTCTCTCTCAATCACAGAATATTTTTCCTCTGTGGTAGTGATAGAACGAGAAGCAAAAGCAACAGTGACCTCTTTGCCGTTTACATCAATTTGTGACAGGACTGCACCCAAACCCTTGTTACTTGCATCAGTTGTCACTATGCTTTTTAGAGAGGGGTTAAACCCTTGAAGAGGTGGAGCCTCACAAATATCCTCTTTAATCTTCTTGAATGCCTCTTCGCACACAACATTCCACTCAAACTTGTTTTTCTGTTTTATTAGTTCCCTGAGGTGTAAGGTCTTAGATGAGAAATTCTTAACGAATTTTGCATAAAACTCTGATAAACCTAGAAATGCTCTGACTTCTTCCTTATTCTTAGGTGAGGGAGCTTCCCTGATGGCTGACAGTAGTTCTTCTTTTGGTTTAATGCCATCCCCATCAATCTCGTGCCCCAAATATGTGACTTTATTAGTTGCAAACCTGCACTTACGCAGATCGGCTGTAAGTCCATGATGCTCTAGCAACCCTAGGACTCTGTTTAATTTAGCATCATGTTCACCTCTACTTTTGCCCGTGATCATGATGTCATCTTGGAAAATTAATAGATTTTTCTCCTTCTTGAATATTTCACTCATTAACCTCTGAAACATGGCCGCAGCAGAGGCCAGTCCAAAAGGTACTCTTTTAAACCTAAAACATCCCAGAGGAGTTACAAATGTAGTCAGGCTTCTACTCTTGGGATGCAAAGCCACCTGGTGGTAAGCAGAGCTAAGATCGATAGTTGAAAACCACTTAGCACCATTGGTAAGGGACAGCATCTCATTAATCTTTGGCAAGGGAAATTGATCTACCAATATGTTTTTATTTAGATCGCGAAGATCAATGCATAGCCTGAGCTTGCCGTTAGGTTTCTTCGCGATAACTAAAGGTGAAACCCACTCAGCCGATTCAACTGGCTCAATAATGCCCTCCCTTTGTAATCTCTTCAACTCATCCTCCACCTCACTAATTATAGAGAACGGTATGTTCCTAGACTTGTGTATGCAAGGTATGGCATTTTTCTTAAGCTTGATTTCATGTACAAACCCTTTTAGTTTCCCTATGCATTCTGTAAACACCATAGGATACCTTTTTTTAAAGAAATTGTTACAATCTTCCTCAGTTTGTAATATGAGAACTGGGTCAGGACTGTTCGGATCAAGTATTATACCTAGTTCCCCTTGGTCCATCCATCCCAACACTGATGGACCGACCTTGGATATATAAAGCTTGCCCATAGCTTGGCGTGATTTAAATATGAACTCCAGTTCCCTGTAACCTAGCATTTCAATTGGTTCGTAATTAAAAGACTTAGGGGAAATATCAGGTTTCTTCAATCTTGTTCCAATGGCTGGAACAAATTTCTCTAACCATACCTTTTCATTTACAATAGTATACGGCGAGCCTGAATCCGCCACAATTGACATGTCAACCCCGCCAATGTTCATGTCGCAAATAGGTTTTTTCTTCTTAGTAACACTGTCTTCAACATTTAACACAAACAAATTCATGTCATATTCATCTGAGGATGTACAATCTTCTTCTTCCTCATAAATTACAGCTTTTACATTCCTCCCTCCTTTTTCTTTCTTTGGACACATAGCACCAAAATGCCCCACCATACTACAATTTGAACACTTTTGCCTCACTGCTGGACATGACCTGTCATTGGCCAAATGGTATCTACTGCCACATCTGTAACACCTCCTGTCATCTGAGAGTTTACTCTTACTACTAGAATCACTACGTTGTGCATACCTTGAACCCGGCATACTACTTGACTTTTTAGAACTAATCACTTTTGCTACCATGGACTTATCCTCCGTAAAGGATTTTTCCTCTTGTAAAACAGCTTTGGCACACCTTCCAGTTAATTCTGTACATTTAACTATTTCCACAACCTCTTCCAATGGTAATTCTCCCTTCGCCCACAGTTTCTCTTGAACATGTTTATTTGAGGATCTCATAACAACCTGGTCACGAACCAGTTCGTCATGTAATGCCCCAAACCTGCATGTTAATGCCAAACTCTTCAGCGCAGCAACATAATCCTCCACAGACTCTTCCTGTGTTTGCCTGCGTTGAAAAAATTTGAATCTATTCACCGAAATGGAAATAGTAGGTTTAAAATACATCGTTAAATCTTCCAAAGCAATAGTATAAACATCTCCTGGTCTTGCTCTTTTGTTTATGCGATTGTAGATTTTCATAGCCTTTGCCCCCAAACAATGAAGAAGAATATTTTTTTTCTTTTCAGGAGTCAATTCATCTCCCTCAAAGGTGGATAAATAGTTTTCAAAATACTCTCTCCCTTCTTCCCATTTTAGGGCGTCATCCCCCGTAGATGGTATGAAAGGTAAAGGTGGAGATAGATTCCAAACATTCCCTGAAGCCATAGTCAATACCTAACCTTAAGCGGTAAGTACTTATTTTCCAATTCAACTTTAAGCTGGAGAACACTTATTCTATTAAATGAGGATAGTAGTCCTTCTTTTATTTTTCCACGTTTTGCTATTTATGACAAACTTATGTGTTCCCTGTCCACATAGTCCACACCAAGAATAACTTCCAATGGTGTGCGTGTCACCGCTGTAAGTAACACGCAATTAGAACATTTCTTTGAAAACGGCGCGTTATTTGCTTAAAAAAAAACGCCTCCTCTCTCTTTTAATTTTCCTCCGTGAAACTGACTGAAACTCCTTTGCCGGATGACAGACACGCATAAAATGGCCGCCCAACGTCGTCCTGCGTTGCGTTCCACTGACGTCACTCTGCCGGCTGACAGGAATCTCTCCTCAGGTTACCGTGCCTGCGCAGAGCACAACCGCTGAGGTGAAATCTTCCAGAACTTCTCACACGCCGGAGACTCGACTCGCTCTCCCCAATTATCCTCACGCAGCTGTACAACAGTACAAGTGCACTCCTATGCGCAACAGACAACCAACAGCGCAAGGATGCGGAAGAAGGACCGCTCTTCAAATTCTGACCAAAAGTCACAATTGTGGAATCTTCATGCGGAACACTCAACGCTCGCAGCGCTGGCACCGAAGGCTGGGAAACACTGACTCACCCTATTTAATGGCGTTCCACAAGACCTCCAGACCTTCTTTCCTTCCAGGCGTGTTCCAGGAATGAACACAAAACTGCAAAGCCGTTCGCCGATCCCCGACTCACTCCCACATGCTCAACGTGCATGTATAGAAAAGCTGCATCCTGGAAATTCCGCGGAGTGCGGAAAACGATAAACAGGTGGACACCACTGCGCCAGATGCACCCAACACAAACCGGTCCAATGGCCTCCCTGTGGGTTCTTCGTGGTGTCAGGAGCCTCGTCGCCAAGTTGTAAAGACGACTGACACAGAAGGTAAGTGTAAGGTCTTTATTATAATAACCTGACACCAGGGCACATCTGTTCGCTGCCACCATAACCTAGTAACTGACAATCAACTGCCAACCTGCCGGTGGTCAGTTAGACATACTGACGTCACAATGCACCGGCAGGTCGCTCGTGCAGAGACATGGCACGAGAGCAATGCATTAGAGGAAAGAACTTTATTAATAAACACAACACTAGCCTAGATGTGATTAGGGCCTAAGTATTTCCTGCTAGGAATAAAAAACATTCTAAATGATTTAAGTGAGGCATAACCAATTCAGCAGTGACATTGATATGTGGCTTAAAAGAGAGTAAAGAGAGTGAGGTGTTTAGTTTTACTCCCACTTTCTTTGCCACAATAGTTGGGACTGGGGGTTCTCCCAACTCTGATGGCCGTATTCTCATCGTGTCAAATGTGGAGAAAGTAACGAACACCAAGATCTGAGATTTATCAGAGTTCAGGCAGAGGCAGCTCTTATACATCCAATCCGCAACTGCCAAAAGACATCCATGGAAGTTGACTGTAACAGAGTTTTCCAAATTATTAAAGGTAAACATCAATTAGGTATTGTCAGCATATGACACAGCATTAAAATCCCAGGCTTGTGCAAAGATGCGAGGGGGGGGGGGGGGGGTCATCTAAATATTAAATAGGGTAGGGCTGAGGCCCGAGCCTTGCCTCATGCCGAAGTTGACCTCCTTAAATTCTGATATGAAGGGGGTAGATGGACTGCTTGCTTTCTGTTGGAGAAGTAGGATTTTGTCCAGCTCCAAATGATGCCTACGGTGCCAGATTCTTCCAGTGGCTGCAATAGGATGTCACGAGAGACCGCAGCGAAAGGTCAAGCAATACAAATGTTTTTTTTTTCCTAAGGCCAAACCGAGTTTTTATAAAAATCAGTCACTTCCAGGAGAGCTTATTCTGTACTAAAGCCTGCACAGAAGCCGGACTAGAAGGAGAGCAGACAGTTATGTGTAACTATAAATTTGGTTATTTGGCAATTAACCAAAGGTTTTAACACCTTCCCCAACGTGGGAAGTAAAGAGATGGGTCTATAGTTGCTTGGATTTAATGGGGTCAAATTAATTTATTCAACAAATGAAGCACCAATGCATTTTTTTTTCAAATAAGTGGGTACTGATCCAGTTTCTAGAGAGCGATTAAATAGAGAACTAATGTGTTCGTTGAGAGAGTTAATAGCCCGTTAGCTTATGTGCGTAGGACAAACATCTAGTGGGGAGCTAGATCTGTTTTTAAGTCACTGCCTACTAGACAGCGCAGCTTTCTGGTTTGCTAAAGACATCTTGGGGACATTCACAAAGCTGACCTAGGATTGCATTCTGCCGGTTGCTTGCCATTGACTTTGTGGTTTGTAACTCAAATTTTCTTGCTTTCGATTTGCTAGCTTTATTTGTTTTAGGCTGTCTAGCTTGAGTTCGTACCATCCCTTGCCCAGCTCTTCTTTACAGTATCCTTCCAAGTGCTCACTTTCTGTAAACAGGCCTGTAAATCTTTTTCTTATGTCGTCACATTTGCAGTGCATTTAAAGACCAAGGTCAAATGTCATGTGATGTCTTTCAGGGCACTTGTTTACTTTTCTTTCTCCGACTACCGAATTTGAGGACACTCTTGCTGGATACTGGGGGTAGGAAAGAGACATTTTCTAGCACTAACAACATTTAAATGAACTGTGTACGTATTCCAGAATATATCAGAATTGGGAACACTAAGCACTTTTATTTCTGAATTCTGTTGGAAAAAATAGTTTAATATGATCAAAACAAATCTTTACTCTAGGTGATGCAATTGACACACATTTTTGTCTGTGCACTGTATGGTTTATTCGTAAAACTGTAAGTCTGTGCAAATTCAATTGAAAATGTGTTGTCTGTAATGACGGTGTGCTACCACACTATGATTACTCCACTCCACACCACTCCAAACCACTGCCCTTTACTCTGCACTACTTCACTTTACACCACACCACGGCACTCTACACCACGGCACTCTGCGCCACTTCACACTATGCCTCTCTACTCTTCGCCACTCTAGTCTAGGCCACACCAGTCTACTCTTCACAACTCGACTCTATGACACTGTACTCTACAACACTGCACTCTATGCCAATCCACTCTACACTACTTTACTATATGCCATCACACTCTATGCCACTCTACGCAACTGCACCACTTCACTCTTCTCTGAAACAGTCTACTCTACGCCTCTCTAATCCACTCTGCACCACTCCACGGCAATGCACTCTAATCTTAACCAATGCTCTGTACACAATTGGACTCTGTCAGTGCACTCTACGCCACTGCACAATACGCTACATCACTGCACTCTACACCACTTCTCTTTATGCCACTCACCTCCACACCACTGCACTCTGACTCTACTCTGTAACACTGCACTCTCCACTTCCAAACTCTGGTACCCTGTACTCTGCAATACACTCTACGCCACTGCACTCTGGCATTATAATCTACTCTACACCACTCTGTGCTATGATACTCTGCTCCACTCACTCTGTGCCACTTTACTCTGCACCACTGCATCACCCAAATCTAAGCCACTCCACTCTGCACCATTCTACGCTGCGGCACTCCACTCTGTGCTACTCTGCGGCACTCCACTCTGTGCTACTCTGCGTCACTCCACTCTGCACCACTGCAATCTACGACTCTGCATTGTACATCGCTGAATCTAATGCCACTGCACTCTATGCCACTATACTCTGCAACACTCTACGCCAGTCCACTATACTCTATGCCACTTCAGTGTACGCCGCTCTACCCAACTCTGCACAATGTCACTCCAATACATGACATTTTCTGCCACTCCACTCTACAACACGCCATTCCACTATTTGCCATTCCACTCTACAACACTCCACATCACTCTCCTCTACAGCCATGCTGGTGTACAACATGGCTAAAGCACATCAGCAAAGCCAATAGCTCTTACATAGGCGAGACCTATTGGATTTTCCAATGCTTGTTTGAATAGTCATATCGGAATCCTTCAGGAAGATCTTGTCTAAAGTGGTTAGCAGTGACAAGGTACCCTGAGGGTTTGGTGGTGACTTGGAGGAGACAGGATTGGGGCTTTGTTGTCGAAAAAACATAAGTTGTCGGCAAACTCTTGAGGATGAGGGAGTAGATTGTTTACCTGATTTGGGGTTCAGGAAGGAGTCCACTATTTTAATAATGGCTCTGGATGCATTGTCAATCTGTTTAGCAAACATGCAAAATTTAGCACTTCTTATATTTTTTCTGAACTGTTTCAGAGCAGACTTTTAGGTGAGTTTAACCTCCGCTGCAAAGTTGCGTGGCCACTTCCTCTCTAGTTTTGTACATTTAAGTGTTTCTGCTTTCAGCTCTGCAGAATACCACAGAGCTGAGGAAGAGACCTTTTTGCTACTATTCTTTTTCAAAGGCATGATTTTATTGAAATTCATTCTGACATTTATATCAAATTCTGTGACTGCTGTGTCGATATCTCCAGACTGATTAACCTTAATTTGAGAGCAAATCAAATTCGACAGCATCGGAAACAGCATGCCTTGGTTGTTTTAGGAGCTTTCTGAGCGGAGAATTCGAGATAAGAAGGGATTAAATGACAATCCGACCAAGCTAGGGATACTGTTTTCTCCACTTCACGAGTGAGAAGATTAGACAAAATAACAAATTATGTGTGGCCTCCCATATTTGTGGGGCCAGAAACCTATTGAACTAATTTGAAGTCCGATATCCCTTCGATTAACTGTTCAGCAGCTTTGCACGATGGGTTGTCAACATGAATATTGCAGTCACCTACTACAGTGAAATTAGAATATTGTAAAAAGAGGAGCGTGATGACGCTAGCTAAGATCTCGCAAAACTGTGAGTCGGACTGGGGGGACGATACAATTATAGTAAAAGCAAGGGCCTCCGCTTTGCCCGGTAAATGCACTTTCTGACTGGATCAAAAGAACTTGGAGTGGTAAGCGAAGGCCAAACCACCTCCAGCTGCACCAGTTCTATCTAAATGTGAGACAGAGTAGCCATTTGCAAAGGCTGGTTGAAGATCCGGACCTGAGCTATTATTCAGCCAGGTTTCGGTAAGAAAGATAATATCCCAGTTGTTTCCATGTAAAATATTGCAAAGCTCAATTTATGTTTGGGGAGTGACCTCAAATTAATTAAGCAGGCTTTTAAAACCCCATCTGTATTAGTGGTTAATTTTAGAATTGTGGAATTGTTTGGAATCACTATCATCTCCCAATTGAGATGTCCTCGTGATCCGTATGAGAGATTTTCCTGTGGTCCTTATAGGAAGATATTGAGGGTCCCAAACAGGAGGACCTCGTGTTAAGGTGTAGTAGGAAGCCACAATTCAAGCATAAAAACATGCAGTTACTCTCTATATCACGAGAGCTAGTAGTTGCATTTAGATGGTTGAAGTTTCAGAAGCGAGTCCTTATTAAGAACCTTTCTGTTTGCTGGTTCTGGGGGAAAAGGGGCAACTTAGCTGGCGCTAGGCACGGATGGGCGCAGACTGGCTTGCCCTGGCACGCCAGCGGTGCGTCTGCGCTCATACCCTCATTAAGTAATATTGAGAAAGGTTTGAAGGTAAAAAGCCTGCCCACGCTCTGCAACTAGAGCAACCACCTGCGTTATCTCCTGCCTAATAAGTGTGCTATTCAACCACCATTTGACCTGACACCATTCAGATTCAAAGCTTCACTTCAAAAGCATGTGCAAGATGTAATTAAAAATCCCACTAAGCATGTGTAAAATGTATTTTAAACCCTCCCCCCTACCCTCGAGGAAATAAAATCCAACAGAAATGCTATTTTTAAAAAGTAGCACCAAAGTCGTCTGACTTACAAGTTTACAGTGTTGACCCTCTTGTGTTTCTGGTTTATTCAACTTTTTTGTGGGTGAGGGATGAAACCTTGCCGTTCTATTTTGGTCTCCTTTCATTTATTCTCTCATTCATTTCCTCTAAGAGGGCGCCCAGTGCAACTTTTGCCTTTGTAGTTGGAGCAACATATCGTGTCCAGCATCTCCCTTTTGCATTTCATACCGTTTATAGAAAACCCGGCCTAGAGTTGGACAGAGAGAGTCCCACCTTCCACTTGTAAATCTAAAGTGTTCTTTTTGCTCTTGGTACCTACTTGCGTATCCAAAGGTGTATTTGTTTGCATCACTAAATCTTTGAAGACCTTGTTTTGGATCTGCCATAGTGAAACGTTTTAATTGTTCTGGAACTAATATAGAGACAAAGTACCTCCGTTTTCTAAATTCTTTCTGTTTTGCATGAACCACAGGCATTTCACTTGGTTCCAAGCCTCTACTATGTACTTTTTTCTTCATCAGAACAAAGAAACCGTTTGTGTCCCTAATATGTAAAGTGTATTTATTCCAATATATATCCAACCTAAATTGCATTCTAAATTCTTTTCTAGGTACTGCAGATCTTAAATGTCTCCCCCATTTGGGGTGTCTTGGGGTAGCACAAAATACTTGTAAGTTCCACTTTCATTAATGAAATTAATATGTAAAATAATTCTTGGATTGGAAAAATATGTTTGTGTTTCAATTCAGACTTGATTATAGACTAAATTTGTCCTTGTGGTATATTGATTAAATCTCTGCTCTGGGTCTTCTAGTAGAGTCTGTTGACATCTGCAGCATTCTGAAAGACCAGGCTTGATTTTCAATACTTCCAAAGATATACAGTTTCTCAGCTGTGTATTAAAGCTTCCATCTGTGAGGTGGACGGTGGATGACTCTTGCGTCTCACGGGCGGTTTCTACAGTACTGCCTCAAAAAACACATTTGAGTGCAAACTATTCCTGTTCTTAGGGACAGCAATGCACTGGATAATTGGTCGTTGCACACTCAGTTATGTTAAATCCATCTCTTTTTCTGTGGTACTTTCGATGGATCCCTTTCGCTTCCTCTTCGACGAACATTATGGTGAATTTGTTGTGCAATTGGGCTTGTAATCCGGCCAGATCAGCAGACTCTCCTGCTACACCTACCTTGTGTTTGCTGCACAATCGTTCTTTTTTTGTTCTGTATCCCCAGTATTCTTGTTACCATATTCTGCTTAGTCTCATAAAAAAAAGTACTTTCTTTCCCATCTTGAGTCCCGGGGGGGCTAAATCTTTAGCCTGTTTACCCAGTAATGTTTTCTTTTGGACCAAGATCATGACCATGTCCCTCAAAGGGCTTTTTATATTGTTTCTATGACCTGTAATTCTGATTTGGCTCGGATGGTATCCTTCCTTGATGCAGGGTTGTGCTGCCGGTGCATTCTAATTGTTATGTCTTGGCTTCAGTTGGCCTTCAGCTGTCTGTTGTTGAAGTCTTATTGAGGACAATACCAATACTGATAATTGGCGTTAGATTGGCCCATTGCTTACCATCAGTTGGCTTTCTTGTTATTTTCAATTGCATACTTCTTATTCAGTGACTATCCTTCCACTTTGTGTGTTTGTTACTTCCCTGGAGCATAGTTCCCTTACCATGCTTTTTGATTTGGATGACTTGTATACTTCCACCACTTCTTGTGTTCAATACACTGCATTGTTCTTTTTATTTAAATACCTAATGGGAGTTCATGTTTTCTTGATCTCTCCTCTTTTCCCCCCTTAAACCATTCTACCCCTCCATACATCCTGCCTCAAGCTCCGCTGTTTCATGCTCCTAGCTGCTCCCTCCCCAGGCTTGGCTTTTTCACCCCTAACCCTCCCAACTACATTGTCTGTTTACTGTTGTTTTTCTTTTTTGTAGGGGCCTTGCTTGCGGATTTCAGTGGCGTAACATAAGCCCCACAGCCTCTGCGGTGCAGGGGCCCCCCGACCTACAGCCCCCCCCCCAGCACTGTGCACAAATGGCGGCCCCCTGGCCGGAGAGCTCCTGACTGGCCCCGGAGCATGTGCACCCCCTCCTTGTACTTTGCAGGGGGGGGGTCTCAAGTTTTGTTACGCCACTCACTGTCTGATTTGCTACCAGAGGAATTCTTTACTTTCCCATATTTTTTTTTAATTTACCACTCCAAGAATGGCATCCACCATCTTTGAACATTAAATCCAAAGTTGAAACAAGCATTTACAATGCAACGGTTTCGCCTTTGACAAAGTTAGAGCTATTGTCATTGTAAATGACAAATTGTTTATTTATGTGTTGGTTTTGAAAACAGATAAATAAATGGCATTGTCATTTACAATGTCAATAGCTTAATCTTTCGCAAATGCTGAAGTGGTGCAGTGTTGGGAAAAAAAAACACTTCACTGGACTTAGAGCATTTTTACAGCGCTTTCCGTATAGGAAGCATAAAGGAAGTTTTTTAACATTAGATCTGCCTGGGGCCGAAACTACCAATATATACAAAATGTTTGTCCGGAGAGGAAAGGGGATATTGAATATACCAGAAATACTAACTAATACTGGACATATAAAACGGATCCAATTAATTCTCGTTTTTACTGGAAGTGATATGGAGGAGGGGTTACTACTTTTGGACACCTAGTGCCTATGATGCGTCGCACTGATCTGGTATTTGCATTGTGCTTTTCATGCCGCCCTTGAATACCCAAGCCTTGCATTTTCGAATAAATGCATAATTATCAGTCACTCTAACCATCTGGATTTCCCCCAATGTGTCTGATAGACATACTACAGCTCACTTGGCCGAAAGAAAATGTGCACGTCCCCAGTAGATCAAGAGTAAAGTTAATTTCCGGCATGGCTTATAAACGTGTGCGCCCAAATTCTACAACCTATTTGCCTTTCATAAAACAAAACTTTAGTCGCAACTGTTTCCAGCCCCTAACCCCCTCCCATTTAGTTTAGCTGTGAGCTCTGCACAAATAACAAAAAAAGTCCAACGAACAGGCCTTTTCTTTCTGTAAGACCCTTATTAAGCTCAAGTTTACATCCCCTGAGTGAGGGGGGCTGGGTCGGTGTGGTTCTGTGTCGTCAGAGACTGGCGCTCTGCGGTGACAGGGAAAACACTGTCCCCGCCAAGAAGAGTTTGCTCAGCGGTGCCGTTTTCTCCGCCCTCGACTTGGCCATTAGAGTCCCTTCAAACTGCACGTCCCCAAAAAACTGAAAAAAAACGCACTACGGGGAAATCTGTGTGCGCCTCGAAGTCGCCCCAATCCTCCTAAAAACTGACTACAAACACCGGCCCTCGCGCCCCAGAGACCCGCGTGACGCACGGTGGCCAGCCGGGCAGAAACAACCCGCGCACGATACGGAGAGACGTAGGGAGAGAGGGGGCCGGCGACGTGGAGCACTTCCCACAAAAGGCGAGTGCGTGCAGACGGGGCGGTAGGCGGGGGAGGCCCATCCTTCAATGTCAGGGCTTTCTCGGAGCCCAGCAGGAAGCGTGAGGCCAAACAAAGGGCCGGTCTGTGCCTCGCAAATACGGGGACGCCTGCAGACGGCGGACCGGCCTTTGTTGTGCTGCGCCTCCTGACCGGCCTCTCACCAATATTTACCACTGCCAGGCACATGGCTCCGCCCCCTCTTCTGACCGGCAACCGATACCCAACACATGACCACTTCGAGCACTCTAACACTGTTCTGCAGAGCTACTCGTGCCTTGGTTGCACAAAACAACAAGACTGTCGACAGGGGCACAGTAAATACAAGTCTACAGAAAGAACGCAAAGCTTTCGAAATGGTACTGCATAAAGGAGGCTTAGTGTGTTTTGAAAAAAAAAGAGGGGGCGGAGAGCCCCTACAGAAGGGGCCATGTCAGAGCCTGACAGGAAGCAGCGTTGGCAGAGCAAGGCTGAGAAACAGAAAACACAGTTACTAAAAATAAATAATAAAAAAGGTCTTACCTCTCATACTCGTAATGAACACAAAAACAAAATGCCGTGACGAAAAAGGGGCGGGTGACGAAAAAGGGGGCGGGACTTAAAAAACGCACAGGAAAACGCCCCCCGATTCGCATCCCTGACGGGGGAAAAGAGTGACGGACAAACAATGGTCTTGCCAATGGCTAGCCTCCATTTAT